>NC_081829.1:35963733-36588733 GCF_030867095.1 Alligator mississippiensis
ATCTTCCTGTATAGAGAAGCACAGTTAATAATAGAGAGGAAGTAGAAATTTATTTTTTTTTTTTGCTTTTTTAATGAAAGCTAAAGTTCAACTATCAAATGACTAGCATAGTTAGCAGCAAGAGTGGGGATGAATATAGTACTCAACAGTAAGGGAAAACAGATTAGAGATCATTTACATAAACTGGTGTTTTCAAATCAGTAGGGCCTGATGAGATTCATGCTAGAGTGTTCAAGAATGAGTGAAGAATTGCTCAGCTATTTCTCCTATGATATTCTTATAAAAAAGCTAAGAAAATATGGTCTAAATGAAACTACTGAAAGGTAGGTACATAACTGGTTAGATAATGATGCTCAGAGTAGTCATCAGTGGCTTAATGTCAAATTCGGAAAGTGCAGGTTCCCCTAGCCTGTCCTGGATCAGGTCCCATTCACTATCTTCATTAATGATGTGACTGTTAGAATGGAATGAATATTTAGTCAATCTACAGATAAAACGAAGCAGGAGGGAATGAAGACAATTTAAAGCAATAGTTCTCAACCTTTTTCAACTTCAAGCACTCATCCATAACATTTCTGAATTTAGTGGAAGCCTATTTCAAAAACAAATTTATTACAGTGCATGAAAAACGATGACTGGAAAAAAATTTTTAAAAAGTAAAATGGAAAAAACACACATGCATACCCCTAATATAGTTGATGAGCCCTTTGAACTTGGTCATTATTACAAATGTCACATTTGTTAATCACAATAACAACTCACATGGGTAAATGCTCAGTGTAGCAAAGTGGGCATCCCCGCTAGCCGCAGCTAGCGCCCCACCTGTCGCTGGGCATGCCTCCTGCCTGTCTCGCCTGCCATGCCTTGTTGGTTAATCATAAGCTATTAAATAAAGCAGGAGGCTGCCCATTATTGCACCCCAATATTTGGGGGTGTCCATGGCTCCGTACGTCTTCTACACTGTGGCCCAAGCCTCACAGATAGCATCCAGATGTTACAGTGCCCCCGACCTACAGCCGGAGCATGCTTAGGCCACGCCGTCAGGCCTCAGTCACATGCACATTCATAATGCCCGCCTCTCACTCGGACCTCACTCACTCCACCCCCTCTCACAGGGTCTCTTTCTTGCATCAACAACTTATGCAGCCTTGCTCCCTCTTGCAGCAGGCACCCTTTGGCCATAGGCTTAGCTAGTCCATTCCTTGGGTGGCAGATGTACCGTCTGTTGGGCCCCTCCCATGACCCTCACCGAGGTAGTGGCCAGCCAATTACCTGACCGGATCCAAGCATACTCTGGACCCTTTCGGGGTAACATTATGTGTATGTATGTGTACTGGGTCCTTAGCCCTCTGGTTCTTCTCCCCCTTCAATCGGGGTTCCACACCACCCCCTTCACTCAGTCGCCTCCTCACTGGGCTTCACTCCCCAGTGGGCTCAGGTGGCCGTACCCGTGCCTGGCCCCCACTTTTCCTCCTCAGGGTCTTGTACCCCATAGGGCTCAGGTGGCCCAACCCACCTTTCACTGGGGTGGTAACTGGCCTGGCATTTCCTGGGGGCTCCCACACCACTGAGAGCCCTACCAGGCCACCCATTCCCGGCAGGGTGCAGTTTTAGGTCATGCCCAGGACCAAGAGCCTCTGATCCATCTCCCACAGCTCCTGCCCTTACCTTCAGTTGATACCAGCAGCCTTGCAGCCAGGCAATATTATTGCCCAACCTTCCAGCAGCAAAATGCCCTGCTTATATCTGCAGCCCTGACTCTAAAATGGCTGCCCTAATCAGGCACCTGTTGGCTGCTGGGTTCAGGCCCTTAAAGTGGCAGGCACCAACAGTGCCCTGCCACACTCAGCACTGACTAAGGCTCTGTACATATGTTCAGATGACCTGGGAGAATTCTCCCCGGTTTGTTCTCTTGGTAGAAATACTACAATGCTGATGCTGTGCAGCCACCTACATATCTTAGCATGCTCTATGGCAGCAGTTCACAGGGAAGCCCTGAAGCTGATCCAGATTGCTGAGTCACTCTGTGTCTCCCTGCAGCACAGTGGGCTGATTGTGAAGGGGGCATCTTCTGCTCCCTGTTCAGCTGGAGTAGCAGAGTCCAGCAAATTACACACCATTTTCTGGGTGGTCAGCACACTGTTTCCTGGGAGGGGGGGAGCCTGGAGCAAAGCACCTTGGGATGCTGAAGGAAGATGCTGTGGTTCCTGTCAGAAAGAAATGTACAGACATTTGCTCTTGGCCTCACCCTGATTGCTCTGGGGTTATTTTTGTCCTGGAGCAGCCATTTTTACTCTGGGAGAAAAATCCTGAACACCTGTACACCTGTGGTTTCTTCTGGGAGAGCAGCAACTCTCCCAGGAAAAACTGAATGCCTGTAGCTGGCCCAGTATAAAATTGTGATATGATGTCACATTTCATAGATTTCATAGATATTCAGGTTGGAAGGGACCCCGGGGGATCATCGAGTCCAGCCCCCTGCCCAGGGGCAGGAAGTCAGCAGGGATTCATAGAGTTATAGAAGTAGGGTCGGAAGGAACCTTGTGGATCATCAAGTCCGACCCCCTGCCCTGGACAGGAGAGAAAACCGGGCTCAAATGACCCCAGCCAGGTAGACATCAAGCCTCCTCTTAAAGACCCCCAGGGTAGGAACCATCACCACTTTCCTTAGAAGTTGGTTCCAGATCCTAGCCACCCTGACTGTGAAGTAGTGCCTTTGGATGTCTAGTCTAAACTTACTCTCTAACAATTTGTTGGTGTTATTCCTTGTTACCACGGGGGGTGCTAGGGGGAACAGGGTCTCTCCCAAATCCTGCTGGTCCCCCCTGGTGAATTTATAGACAGCCACCAGGTCCCCCCTTAGCCTTCTCTTGTGAAGGCTGAACAGGTTAAGGTTCCGTAGCCTCTCTTCATAGGGTCTGCCCTGCTGCCCCCTGATCATGCGGGTGGCTCTCCTCTGGACCCTCTCAATGCTGTCCACATCCCTCCTAAAGTGCAGCGCCCAGAACTGAACACAGTACTCCAGCTGCAGCCTGACCAGTGTCACATAGAGGGGGAGGGTCACTTCCTTGGCCCTGCTTGAGATGCATCTGTGGATGCACAACAAGGTATGGTTATCCCTACTGACCGTGACCTCACATTGTCAGCCCATGCTCATCTTGGAGTCAATAATGACTCCAAGATCTCTTTCTGCCACCATGCTCTCGAGAAGGGAGTTTCCCAGCTTATAAGTGTGCTGCTGGTTCCTACTGCCCAAGTGCAGCACCCTGCTCTTGTCAGTATTGAAACCCATCCTATTTTCATTAGCCCACCCCTGTAACCTGTCTAGGTCCTGCTGTAATCTGTCCTTTCCTACTAGCGTGCCCACCTCACCCCAAATCTTGGGATCATCAGCAAATTTAAACAGGCTGCTTTTTACCCTGTCGTCCAAGTCACTAATAAAGAAATTGAACAGTAAGGGCCCAAGGACCGAGCTCTGGGGGACTCCACTGCCCACTTCCCTCCAGGTCGAAAAAGACCCGTCCACCACTACCCTCTGAGTATGAGCCTTCGGCCAATTTGTAATCCATCTGACTGTGTAGGCATCAATGCCACAGTTACCTAGTTTTTTGATGAGAATGGGGTGGGAGACAGTGTCAAAGGCTTTGCTGAAGTCCAGAAAGACTACATCCACTGCAACACCTGCGTCCAATGCTTTTGTAACCTGATCGTAGAAGGCAATCAGGTCGGTCTGACAGGACCTACCCCTAATGAAACCATGCTGGTTGCCCTTGAGCATCATCCTGCTGCTGGCCCATCACATATGTGCTCCTTGATGATCTTCTCAAAGAGTTTCCCCAGGATTGAAGTAAGACTAATGGGCCTATAGTTGCCTGGGTCCTCCCTCTTCCCTTTTTTGAAGATGGGGACCATATTGGCTTTCTTCCAGTGAGCACCAGCAGCGCTCATAAAGCTGTGCCAGGAGCCCCACAATAACCCCTACCAATTCCCACAGCACCCTGGGGTGGAGAGCAACTGGACCTGCTGATTTGAACACGTCCAGCCCCTCCAGAAGCTCTCTACCCCGGTCCTCCCTGACCTTAGGCCTGGCGGCGTTTCTCCTGAGTCCATCTGGAACCCTGGTCATAGGATCACAGCAAGATAAACATCCAAATGTCTCCTGAAGGCGTTCAAGGTGGGTGCTTGAACCACCTCCGGGGGCAGTCTATTCCAAACCTTGGGGGCTTGGACAGTAAAGAAATTCTTCCTTATGTCCAGCCTGAAACGGTCACAAAGGAGTTTGTGACCATTCGATCTTGTCATCCCTTGGGGCGCTCTGGTGAACAGACATTCCCCCAGGCCCTGGTGAACACCCCTAATAAACTTATAGGAAGCCACCAGATCGCCTCTGAGCTTGCGCTTTTCCAGGCTGAAGAGTCCCAATACTCTCAGCCTCTTGTCATAAGCTCTGTTTTCCTGACCTCTGATCATATGCGTGGCTCTCCTCTGCACTCTCTCAAGCTTCTCCACATCCTTTTTGAATTGTGGAGCCCAAAACTGGATGTAGTACTCCAGCTGCGCCCTCACCAAGGCCGAGTACAACGGGAGAATGATGTCCCTGGATTTGCTTGAGAATCATCTATGGATGCAAGACAGAGTTTTTCTCGCTTTACCAGCTGCACCACCACATTGAAGGCTCATGTTCATCTTGTGGTCAATCATGACCCCCAAGTCCCTTTCATCAGTGGTGCTAGCCAGCATAGCACTGCCAAGCCTATAAGGATGCTGCAGGTTTTTCCTCCCAAGGTGGAGAACCTTGCATTTTTCAGTGTTGAACACCATTAGGTTCTCATCTGGCCATTTCATGAGCCAGTCAAGATCTGTCTGGATCCTGTTCTCAGGAGTGGATGCTTTACCTCAAAGTTTGGTGTCATCGGCGAACTTGGTCATCCCACTGCTAACACCAATGTCCACATCATTGATGACGATGTTAAACAGTATAGGCCCTAGGACAGAGCCTTGAGGGACCCCATTGGTCACAGGGCACCACGATGATTGACTTCCGTCAACCACCACCCTCTGGATCCTGCTGCAGAGCCAGTTCCCCAGCCAGCAGATTGTGGTGAGGTCGAGGCCGCAGTTAGCCAGTTTTGCCAAGAGGTGATCATGGGATACCAGATTGAAGGCTTTTTTAAAGTCAAGATATATGAAAAAGACATCAATCTCTTCTCCTTTGTCCAGGTGATAGGTCACTTGGTCATAAAAGGAAATGAGATTGGGTCAAGCAAGACCTACCTGCAACAAACCCATGCTGGGTATCCCTCAGGATATTGCCATCAGCTAACCTATGTAGGATGGCCTCTTTGATAATCTTTTCCAAGACCTTCCCATTGCACAAAAAGAGCTGAGCTTAGCTGAATTGTCCCAAATAGGTTGTCTGGCGATGTATAAGAAACTTGATAATGCTACTGCCTACACTTATAGAAGCAAGAAATGATCACTTTAAACTTTCATTCATTTTTTACTATGTCAAAATAATACAACAATTCTTTTGTTGCATAGAACTTAGAATGACCACAACAGGTCACACAGAATGTTTTCGATACTATGACTTCCTATTTTAAATCTCCCTGTTTATTTTGTGAATCATGTTTAGGTGTTTGCATACCTAACAGTGCTAATATTGCATGACACCCTTAAAAGGATCTCATGGCATCCCAGTTGAGAATCACTGCTTTAGAGGATAGAAGTCAATGCAACCTTGATAAATTTGAAAAATGATCTGAAATGGATGGGATGAAATTCAGTAAGGGCAGGTATAAAATACTGCATTTAAGAAAGAGAAATCAAATGCACAAATACAAAATGAGGAATGTCTGGTTAGACTAGTACTGCATAAAAGATTCAGAGGTTTATTAGGGATCAAAAGCTTAAGAGTCATCAATGTGAAGCACAAAAAGCTAATAATAGACTAGTTTGTTTGAATAGGGGTGTTGTATGCAGATCACAGGGAGTGATTCTTCCATTTTCTTCATTGCTGGTGAGTCCTCAAAAGGCATAGGAGTCAGCTAAAAGGACACAGACTAATCATGTGACTAAAAGGTAAGGCTGTGCAAAATTTCACCGTCTGTTTCATTTCGATGCTGTTTCGACTCATTTCAAGCTCGAAACAGTGAAATTGAAACTAAATGAAAGGCTTTGAAACAGCCTCAAAACAAAACGAGGACAGTCAAAATGTTTCGAAAGTTTCAAAATGTTTCGAGTTTTGAAGCTGGGCTTGCTTGCAGGGGAACAGAAACTAAGGAGGAGGGGGAAGATGGGGGAAGGACTGCTCTGATATTGACATGTGTAGCTGGCCAGTGACTGTCATCCTTTCCTGAGGTCCTTTCCAATCCCAGAGCTCTTGGGAAGGGATGGAAAAACAGCATAAAAAGCATTGTTTGAACTGAGCTTTCTCTGTGCCTTCACACTTACAAGTGACATAAGTTATGCTCTGAACAGTTTGAGGTGCAGTTTCCCAGAAACCCATCTCCTTGAATGGGTGCAGACCCATCTCCCTGAAACCTGTCAGGCTTCATGGCCTCAGCAGGGGCTACCATCCCTGCAAGTTTCATCTGAAATAGGCAAGAAATGGCAAGAAGTTAGCAGTTTTGTGCTTCCCCATTATAGCCTATGGGTGAAACATTGAAACAGTGAAACAGTTTCAACTAAACAAAACAGTACTTTTGAAATAAAACGAAACTCGAAACAAAACACTGTCCCATTAAAACGGCAAAACAGAAGTTGAAATTAAATGGTGCTATTTTGCACAGCCCTACTGAAAAGTGCCTTAGCAGTAGTAAGTTAGATTGTACCTCTAGGTTGAAATCCATACAAGAAGCAATGATCATACAAATTTATGATAACATAACTTATCAAGCGAGCAATAATGTTTCATGTACATGACAAGTCAGTGCTGAATAAAAGATCCACAGGATGTGAACAGAGACATTAGAGATTTAGGAAAAGACTGGAAAATTTATAAAACTGGATGGAAGAACTAGGATTATTTAGTTTGGAAAAGACTGATATGGGATGTAATAACATTCTTTAAATGCATGAAGAGTGGTAATAAAGAAAATAATGATAGACTATTGTCTCTGTCTGCATAGGAAAGGACAAGAAATAACAGTCTTAAATTGCAGGAAGGGAAATCAAGGGTGGATATTAGGAAGAATGTTCCATCTGTGAGGCTGCTTAAGTACTGGAATATAGAGTACCCAGAAAGAGATGGAGTCTCCATCCTTGGAAGTTTTTAAAAACAGGTGAGATAAATACTTGGATGAGATGGTGTAGCTAGAGATGATCCTGCCTTAAGCAGAGTTGGAGAGTTACCTCCTGAGATCACTTCCAGCTCTATTTTTCCATTATTCTGTACTTACTAAAATTCATGTTAAGTGTGACATCATATTAAAATTCAATTTGTAGAAATAACTGTAACCAAATTTTGTTTCTGGATTTTTATATAGGTATCTATAATATATAAATTGTGATAATCACCCACCTGGCCCTCAAAATTTTGTGTCACTAAATATATGTCCCATGCACATACTAAAGAGTCACAATATGGCAGACTTTTATATTAAAAGATCCATATACTTTGGGGGTACTATCATAAACGATTGTCCCAAAAGTTTGGTAAAGTGATGTAAAAGTATGACTGCTTTCTTTAAACTGTTATGCAGTGTTTCAGTTGAAGCTAGAACAAATATAGTAATTTTTTTGACCAGCTTTAATCTTCACCACTACTGTAATCATGATCATTTAAATAAAAAAAAAGCAAGCAAACTCATTTTCAATATTCAGCCACTATTGAAGAAGTGCAATAACTGGCTCCTGTCTCTATTTTGAGTAACTGAGGCATCCCTCAGTTTAATTTTTGTGGCACCAGTGTCTACATCAAGGAAAGTAATTTAGAAGACAGTTTACTTGAGATATATCTTATATCATAGAATCATAGAAAATGCGGGTTGGAAGGGACCTCAGGCTAGTCCAACCCCCAACTAGATCATCCCAACCAAGGCTTTGTCTACCTGGGTCTTAAAAACCTCTAAGAATGGAGATTCCACCTCTCTGGGTAACTTGTTCCAGGGCTTGTACTCCCATTTGCATGAATCAGTTATGTGCATGTTCATAGGAGTCAAATTAATGAGGCCACTATACCTGTACTTCATGTTACTACATTAATCTTCAAGGTGCTACCCTGCCCTGCCTCCTATCTCACTTTGAGAGCAATATCTCTTCATGGGCATTCGGTGTCTTATTAACTGGTGTTTGTGACACATTAACTGATTTATCTGAGCAAGTATGTTCATGAATTAAGTTAATCCACCAGCATTTCTCCACTGTGTGTCACTGTATCAACTGTCCTAATAACATGCTGCATTATCCCTGGTTTTTAATCAGTGAATTATCTCCTCTGAATACAGTCACCATTCACCAATTTGAAATGTTTATATACACACATGTATATAGATATGAACACGCACATACACATACATACATACATACATGTATGTATGTAAAATGGAAGCTTATTCTCCAGTTTATGGGAAAATAACCATCTACCAATCCCCTGCTTTTGCGTACTTCAGTTAAATGGCCTTTCTTGGTCCCTTTGCACATGTATAGAGATCCATATATATCTACACATATGCATAGAGATATATAGACAGACAGATATAGACAGACAGACAGACACAGACATCTTTTATTTCTGCTCACACTGCCTGCCCCCACCTCCCCAAGCCCAGGTGAAGAGAAAGGCTTTTATTCGCAGTGGAGGAGTGTCTACCCGCCCTGGCTCTCACACAGCAGGGCTAATCCTGTGTGTCCAGGAAGCTCTTTATCATCCCAGTAGGACGCAGTGGCGGGCTGAGCCAGCAGCTGGGTTGACCACGCAGCCAGACCCACGCACTCTTTATTCCCCGAAGCAGGAGCGCGTTCCCCCGGCAGGGCAGATCAGACCCCCGGCCAGGCAGCCCCCCGCGGCCATGCGTTGGACAGCCGCCAAGCAGGGCCGGGCTAGGTTACGCTGTTCAGATGCACTGCGGTCAGTGCCGCGGGCGGGCGGGCGAGGAGCTCCGCCTCAAGCCGCGCTCGCAACGCCACAGCCCCCCTCCTCCCCTTGCTCTTGCAATCGTGGGCGCGGCAGCGACTACCCGGCCTGGCTGGGCAGGGCGGAGTCGCAAAGGCTCGGCTCGGTTCTGCTCCCGGATTGGCAGGCTGTGCTGCCGCTGGGACCTCCGCGGGGGCGGGGCGGGGCGGGGCGGGGCTCGGGTGTAGCACGTGCGCTCCTGCCCGGGCTGCTGGAGAAGAGCGGCGCCTGCAGCCGCTGCTGTGAGTAGCCGGTTCGGGCGTCCCGCGGGCTCGGGGCTGGGGTTTGTCGGCGGGGAAGGAGGCGTTACTGGCGCGATCCGCTGCGGCGGGGCCCCGAGTCCTTCGCTCCCGGGCGGCTGGGACCCGGCTGTCCCCGCGCGGAGCCGAGCCCGGGGCTCGCAGCCTGCTTGGCTCCCGCCGGCCCGAGCCCGGCTCCACCTCCACCTCCTGTCCCACCTCGCTTCGGCGCTGGCGGCTCTTGGAGACTCATTTTTCTGTGGTGTTCATGACTCCGCGGGGGCGTCTCGGCCTCCTGCATCCTCTGGCTCCGCACTTGGCTTTGCACGTGTGGCAGGTCTGCATTTATTGCGCGACTGGTCAGTGCGTTGCGTGCTGTATGTCAGGTGTAACCGGGGCCTGGCTGGCAGTCGGGGGCTGCAGCCCCGGGCATCTTCCCAGGCCCGAGTCAGCGCTGGGTAGATCCTTCCTCCTTCACTGAGTGGGGCAGTGATGTCAGGTCAGATTCTGGAAGAAGCCCGCTGCCTTCCCCTTCTACACAGGTCACAGGACTTCATTTGCGTTTAGCCTAATGAAATCACGTGTGCATGGAGAATGACTGCCAAGTGTCTAGTCCACAAGATAGCATCTTGCCTCGTCTTTGAAACCTTGGCATCTACAACTCTGCTGTACCCATAGCTTTTCTTTGCATTACTGTGGTTGCTGGGCACCTCTTGAGGTGGCTCAAGTGAGTGATTTATAACATTTATGGCTGAATCATTAAGGAAAAATTATCTGCATCTTCTAAATTGGCATTGGAATTACATCTACAGAGGCTTTTAAATTGTTGAACTGGAGGGGAAAGGGTGAAAGCAAAGGGTGTGTGTGTCTGTGACACCCCCTGGCTCCTTATTGATTTATAAATCTGTTGGCTTTGTTCTCAGATGGAATAGTGCATGAAGGGGGGAAAGGGCAGAAGTTTGATTATTAACACACTTGTATAGCTCCAAAGGTTCACGTGGCATAATGTGCAACTCAGCAGGGACTTTCAGGAACAGATATCGTTTAGAAAAGAAACTGTTACTGAAATACAGAGTCTGGTATTTTAGAAACCACTTCAAATTGATTGTGAAATTGCTCTCTGTGCTTGGGGTGGTGCTGGAATAGCATTATATGAAATAGGTTATCTAAATTGTTGATCTTGAACTACTTCTAGTGCTGTAATCCTGTGACCTGCAACAATCTAATCTCACAGTGGTTTTGGATTGCGACAGTGATGCTTAACCTGGCCACATTTATTGCAATATTGTATTTATTCTTGCTGTGGAGATTGAATATGAGGAATCATTTTATTTTTATATTGCTCCTTTAAATTAGACCATGATAAATAGCCACTTAAGGTCTAGGCTAGGAAAAGGGGAAAACAGAGGTTCCAAGATATTAGTGTAAATGATTTGTAGTGCTAAAATCTAAAATGTTATATTTGTATTTGACACAAACTTAAGAACTGCTTAAACTCTTCTCCAGGCCTCTATGGATGTCAGTGCCAGGTCATTATGATATCCTGTTGTTACACTGCTTATTGTTACTGCATCCTTCCCACTGAGTTCGTGCTTCTTCTCTACCTGTCATTTTGCATCATAATGTAGGTCCTAGGTTATGATGAGATTCTGCCCTTTTGCAGCCTATTGGTTCTAAGCCTGGCACATTGAGGCCCTAATTTGTGTACCTAGATGCGAAAATCCTAGAAACAAAAATAGGAGAACAAAATGAACAGATGCTTATTTCCCTGATACAGCGGATGCAGTTGTGCTTCCCATGGTGACCATTGTGATCTGCATGAAGGCTAAAATCCAAATAAAAGCCTATGTGGCTCAAAAGGCAGAGGGCAAGAGAATGTAATGCAGGGTGGATCTATTTTTTTTCAATCAGCAAGCTATATATCACCAACAGTAACAACAGATACCAAATAGGAAACATAGCTATACCAGATATTAGATGCAACCTATCTGGGTTCCAACCACTTGGTCCTTCAAATGGGATAGGGTCTTCTCCCCCTAGGCCCACTCTCCCCAGGGTCCTTTGCTCGGGGGTGCCTCCCCTGTGGGACCCGGGTTCCCGGTAACTCATGGTCCTTCCTCTGGAGGCTGTCGATCTGGCCTCTGGGTCTCCACACCATCTCAGGCCTTCTGGAGCCATTGGCCTCAAGTTGAGGGTTTTTTCCCCTGGGCCCTGTGCCCTGCATTAGGAACCCAGGGAGCTCCTATGGGAGCTGAGCCCTCACTGGCTCCAGTTCCCCAGCCTCACGCCAGGGGTCTTTCCCCTTCCCAGGCCCTGCTCTGGGCACTGAAGTTCTTTTAGTTTAATGCTGAGCCACGCGGTGGGGCTCTGGTCATCCAGCCGAGAGCCAGGGCTAACTTGAACAGCATTGAGCTGCTCCCAGAGCTCTCTCTCGGTGCACTGACCTGCTCACTGTGTGGAGCCCGAGCAGCATCAAGCTGCTCCCAGAGCTGGCTCTCTGTGTGCCAGTCCACACACCATAGAGGCTCAGGTGGGGTCCATGTGATGGTCTTCTCTGGAGCTCCTCTCTCCTTGCCGTCCCTCACTTCATCTGTCTTTTATTTACACCGGAGGCCCTGTCCCTGAAGTGTGCGAAACCTGCAAAGCGCAGTCTTCAATCAGGTCCAGGGGCTCCTCGCATCCCCCCAGCTCCGAGCGGTGGTGGGGCAAGCCCCTCCAAGCTGTTACCCGATTGGAAATGTTCCACCAATCCGAAGTGTCCTTCTCCAAGCCAGGCTTGCCAAGCAAAAGCAGCGAGCCTGTTGTGCTCTCCCCCCTGGAACCCTTCACCATCCCCGGTGAAGAGTGTCCTTTGGGTACCTGGGGAACCTTTTGACAGGTCTTCGTTCCTGCTGAGGCCAGGAAGTGTGATCTTGTGTGGGGCTCCAGGAAAGTCTGGGAGAGGCAGGGGCAGCCCCTGACATGGGGGTTCCATCCCCCTGAATGGGAGGCACAGGCCTCGTGTTGGTGCTCTCAAGGGGCAGCCCAGCTGAGTTGTCACCCTGTCTATTGTTCTCTTCCAATGCAGTGGGTCCCAGACTGTGATAGAATTGAGAGGGGTACCATCCCTCATAGTCGGACTCAGAATCAGTCTTGCGGAGGTGGAGGAGGGGGGTCTCCTTTCTTCCCTGGGTGGGATGGGTTGGGTTGGGGAGGCTGTGGCCTGTTAAGGGGCATTCTTCCCCTCTGCCGAACTAGGCCCTTGTAGCTCTCCGACAGGTAGAAGGAGATTTCTATGCACAACCTGCATTGCCCAGATCCTTCTTCAGGGGCAATCTCATAAATGGGTAGGTCCCCCATCCTCTTGACTATGGAATATGCCTCCACCCTCCATCAGTCAGCAATCTTGTGCTTCCCCCTCAGTCCAAGGTTCCTCAGCAATACCTGGTGTCCGGGGCTCAACCCTTGTTCTGACTCGGGTGTCGTAATGTCTCTTGTGACGCTGTTGGTTGCGGCCTGCTAAATCCCCAGTGAGATGGTAGGCTCGACAGAGACGATCCCTGAGCTGTTGAGCATACTGTCCGTGGGTTTGTTGCTGCCCATATGACTTTGATCCTGAAACGTAAGTCAATAGGTAACTGAGGTTGTCGCCGAAACATGAGTAGGTACGGGCTCATCCCAGTAGCATCATTCCAGAGGCAAAAGAACCAATCCTGGGTCAGAGCCCAGGTACATTTCACTCCCATGTGACCAAATTCTTCATGGAGGGCCCAGAGAGCCAGAGCATGGTGCTCTCATAGATTTCATAGACACTAGGGCTGGAAGGGACCTCGGAAGATCATCGAGTCCAGCTCCCTGCCCAAGGGGCAGGAAGTCAGCTGGGGTCATAGGATCCCAGCAAGATAAGCATCCAAATTTCTCTTGAAAGTGCTCAATGTAGGTGCTTGAACCACCTCCGATGGCAGGCTATTCCAGACCTTGGGGGCTTGGACAATAAAGAAATTCTTCCTTATATCCAGCCTGAAATGGTCATGCAGTAGTTTATAACTGTTCGACCTCATCATCCCTTGGGGCGCTCTGGTGAACAAATGTTCCCCCAGATGCTGGTGGTCACCCCTGATAAACGTATAGGTGGCCATCAGATCACCCCTGAGCCTGCGCTTTTCCAGGCTAAAGAGCCCCAGGGCTCTCAGCCTGTCATAGTAGGGTCTGCTTCCCTGACCCCTGATCATGCGCGTGGCTCTTCTCTGGACTCTCTCAAGCTTCTCCACATCCTTTTTGAATTGTGGAGCCCAAAACTGGATGCAGTACTCCAGCTGCGGCCTCACCAAGGCCAAGTACAAGGGGAGAATGACGTCCCGGGATTTGCTTGAGAAGCATCTATAGATGCAAGCCAGCGTTTTGGTCGCTTTACTAGCCGCAGCATCGCACTGCAGGCTCATGTTCATCTTGTGGTCAATGATGACCCCCAAGTCTCTTTCTTCCATAGTGCTAGCCAGCATAGCACTGCCGAGCCTATAAGGATGCTGCGGGTTTTTCTTCCCAAGGTGGAGAACCTTGCATTTATCGGCGTTGAACACCGTCAGATTCTCGTCCGCCCACTTGCTGAGCCTGTCCAGGTCAGCCTGGATCACTCGCCTGTCTTCTGGTGTGGATGCTTTACCCCAAAGTTTGGTGTCATCGGCGAACTTGGCCAGTCCGCTTCTGACTCCAGTGTCCGCATCATTAATGAAGATGTTGAACAGTATGGGTCCAAGGACAGAGCCTTGGGGGACCCCACTGGTCACAGGACACCATGATGAGTGACTTCCATCAATTACTACCCTCTGGGTCTGACCATGGAGCCAATTTTCCAGCCAGTGGATCGTGGTGGACCAAAGGCAACAATTGGCCAGTTTCACCAAGAGGTGATCATGGGATACCAGATCGAAGGCTTTTTTGAAGGCTTTTTTGAAGTCAAGATATATGACATCAATCTCTTCTCCCTTGTCCAGGTGATAGGTCATCTGGTTGTAGAAGGAAATGAGATTGGTCAAGCAAGACTTACCCGCAACAGACCCATGCTGGCTATCCCTTAAGATGTTGGCGTCGGCCAGTCCATTAAGGATGGCCTCTTTAATAAACTTTTCTAAGATCTTCCCCGGGATAGAAGTCAGGCTAATGGGCCTATAGTTAGCCGGATCCACTTTCCTCCCTTTCTTGAAGATAGGCACCACATTGGCCTTCTTCCAGTCTTCAGGCACTACACCAGAGCGCCTCTCATGGGAGGACCAAATGCAATATGGCCAACCCTTCCCTTCTGTATAGTGTACCTCCTGGTGCAGTACCCCATCCATTGACCACAACTTTCCCCATTCCTTTAAAAAAAGTCTGCGTATCGGGGTGCCTGCTGCATTAACTGAAGGTGGGGTGGGCTCCCTTCACCAAGCCCATAAAACATCTCGAATGACGGGGTCACAATATTGGGTGGCATGCCACTCTCTTGCAGTCATCTGGGGGAGTGCTGAAGGAGTTAATGCAGTATAATGGCTCCAGGCCTGGGGAATGCCTTTTGGGAGGAACCCACAGGATCTCTGCCATGCAAACATTGTTGAACCCTTGGTGGGGGGGGGAGGTCTCTCACAGGGAGGTCACAAAGAGCTCTAACAGTGTCTGGCTGCAGTACATCCCAAGGTGCAGGGGTGGCTAGGCATGACAAGGCATCTGCGTCAATGTTCTTTCGCCCGGCCCGATAGTGGAGACTGAGGGAGTAATCTGCCAGGGCTGCAACCCTCCTATATCTGGTAGCATCCAATTTAGCACTGGTCAAGATGTATGTCAGGGGATTATTATCTGTCCACACTCGGAATGTTGTGCCATACAGATAGTCCCTGAAGTTGTTGTTAATGGCCCACTTGAGGGCTAGGAATTCTAATTTGTCACCCGGGTACCAGGTTTCACTGGGTACAAGGCTTTTGCTGGTGAATGCAACAAGTCGCTTATGCCCCTCGTGCACCTGGTAGAGAACAGCTCCTAACTCTGACAGGATAGCGTCCGTGTGCAGCTTGAATGGACGGTGGGGGTCCGGGTATGCCAGTAAGGTGCCGAATAAACTCACAGAAGGCCCCCTCACACTGGGTATCCCACTGGGTTCCAAAAGGCTCAGTTGGGCTCTGCCTTTCTTTTCCCTGCCGGGGTGAAGACTTTCTCACTTGGTGCCCCAGGGTGAGCTGATTCAAAGGCTTGGTGATGGCAATGTAGTCCCTGATGAACCTTCAGGAGAACCTTGCAAACCCCAGGAATCTCTTCAACTCGCGGTAATTAGTGGGCCTGGGCCAAGTAGTTACAGCACTGACCTTTTCTGTGTCAGTACTAATCTCTTCACTAGATATGGATCTAACACTCGGAGTAGACCCTCATATTGCTCCTCTAGGGTCTGTCCAAACACAATGATATCATCTAGGTATACGAGCACCTAGGTTAGGTGCATGTTAGGTTAGGTGCATGTCTCCTACTACCCTTTCCGTAAGTCATTGAAAAGTGGCTGGGGCACCGGTAATGCCCTGGGGTATATGTTCAAATTGATAGAACCCCAGCAGGCATATAAATGCAGTCTTTTCCTTATCTGCCTCCCAAAGATAAAAAAGATTCAAATAAAATAGTAACCTGGGATCCGCTGTCCAGCTATTTATAACGCCACCAGTAACAATAGATACTGAATAGGTAACATAGCTATACCACATATTAGCAGCACCGTGTCTGGGTTCCAACCACTTGCCCCTCCACGGTCCCTTGGCCGGGGGCGCCTCCCCTGCAGGACCCAGGTTCCTGGTAACTCACGGTCCTTCCTCTGTGGCTGTCTATTTGGCCTTTGGGTCCCCACAGCGTCTCAGGCCTCCTGGAGCCATTGGCCTCGAGTTGAGGGTTCTCCCCTCTGGGCCCCATGCCCCGCGTTGGGCACCCAGGGAGCTCCTATGGGAGCTGAGCCCTCACTTGCTCCACTTCCCCAGCCTCACACCAGGGGTCTTTTCCTTTCCCGGGCCCTGCTCTGGGCACCGGGGTTCTTTTAGTTTAATGCTGAGCCATGCTGCAGAGCTCTGGTTATCTGGCCTAGAGCTGGGGCTAACTTGAAGAGCCTTGAGCTGCTCCCAGGGCCGACTCTCCGTGTGCCGCCCTGTGCGCTGTCACAGCTCGGGAGGGCCGAAGGATCCAGATGACGGTCTTCTCTGGAAGTCCTCTCTCATTGCCGTCTCTCACTGCATCTGCCTTTTATTTATACCAGAGGCCCTGCCCCTGAAGTCTGCGGGACCTGCAAAGCACAATCTTCAGTTAGGTCCAGGGGCTCCCCCCACCTCCGAGTAGGGGCGGGGCAAGCCTCTCCCACCTGTTACCGGATTAGTGGAAATGTTCTGCCAATCCGAAGCGTCCTTCTCCAAGCTGGGCTTGCCAGGCAAAAGCAGCGAACCCACCACACTATGGATATAAGTTTTAGTGTATTCAACATATCTTCTCCATTGACTACTCTGCCTGTGATACTTCCATCATTTTTGTCACTACTTTCTTTACAGATGGTCATCAGAATAGGCCAGGTCTTAATGCATAGCTCAAAGCAGTCAACCACTGTATTCAATCATATGTCTTGGGGGAGAATTAGCTTGTATCACCCAGCTCTCTTCAGTGAAACTGAAGCAGACTGGTTGTTAGGGAATTATTTCAACAACATTTTCCTTTATTCCTGGTGTACTTAAATCTTTGGCTAAAAGATGCACCAAATGAGCAATGCATCCATATGTTGGAACAGATTTGCTTCATTGCCTTCTCATCTTTGCTACATTTTCAGCATTATCTGCGACAAAGCTTTGCATATGACACTGGAATTGTTGCTCACAGTTTCTTACAGCTTTTACTGCTGCTTCTAAATATTCTGCAGTATGGGCATTTCCTGACATATCGGTTGTTTCTCTGAGAAAAACAAACAATCCTGCCTTCTGTTGTCATACAAGCACATTGTACTGGATTACTGTGTATATTGCTTCATCCATCAAAACTCAGATTAATACTTTTCCCCTTCAATATTTTTTGCATAGTTTCATTCTTGTACGCTGTACCCAGAAGCCTTCTAGCAGTATCTGGACAACCAGGTTACGCTCTACCCAGCAGAAGTGATTGAACCATGTTAGTGAAATGTTGGTTCTGAAAAAGACAAAAGTGAGAATTTGTTGCATAAATGAATGGAGCAGTCATTTCATCTATGTTGTCTTGCTGAATTTTTCTGGTCCTGAGTATGAACTCATCCATTGTATTCATTATTAATTAAAACGATCTCTTTTTAGGTACTAGTAATTCACTGCCTGAGGTATGTTTAGTTGCAATAATGCTAGTGGTACCAGTAAATTATTCTGAAGTTGCAGGCATTGCACAAGATAGACGTTCGTGATTTCTTATGTCTCAGCTAGACCCTGAAACCAAATGGTTAAAAGTAAGTCACACTGAGGATTACTCATTATATTACTTTAAAAAAAGGAAGAGAGATTGTAAATAAAAGCCTTCCTACAGCAGATGGTTTTTTTGCAAGTGTTTAAATGATCTAACTTTTCCAAACCCAGTGTCTTAAGCCCTGTGTTAGTCCTCTCTCTTGCACACACACACACTCTGTTCCCCTCTCTCCTTCACGCAAGAAATTAACAACACAAGACTCCTTCTCTTTGTCACATAACCCACCATACTTTTCACCCTCCTCCCTCCCCCCCACAACAAAAGCACTCCACCCTAACAATCCAGGATTTCTGCTATTGTAACCCTCTGTCTTTGTGTGCTGCAGTATGTTACTTTAGAGAAATGGATTACCAGTGGTTCTCAATCTTTTTTTGTACCAGGACCCATTTGTAACTATCAATGGCCAGTGCCAACCCAGTGCCCCTCGCTCCTGACCTGCTGCACCCTGCACCCAGGCCCCAGCCCCCCAGTCTGTGGGGCAGTGGGTGGGTGCGTGGGGCAGGGGTGTGTGAGTAGCAGGCTGGAATGGTTTCCCACATTGTTCTCCTTTAAAGGAGAATCCATTTTTAAAGTTTGTTTGTGAACCTTTCATATATTCTTGGGACCCACAGGTTGAGAAACACTGAGAGTGCTTGAAGTTAACGTATGCATCTTTATACATATGCAAAGGGACCAAGCAAGGCCATTTAACTGAAGTACACAGAAGCAAGGGGTTGGTAGGTAATTTATTTTCCCATAAACTGGAGAATAAGCTTCCATTATGGGTAAAAAATAGCAAATATTTCTAATTTGAGAGCTGACTTAATTGGAGCACAAGTTGAGAAAATAAAGGAGGAGTTTGATACCATTCAGATGGTCTCAGTGGGTATGAAGGAGTACTTACGATAGTGTTTGCTGGAGTCAGAGGGCAGATTCCAACACCTGTGAAAACTTTGCTGATCCTTTGCACCCAGTAGTAGAGACTCTGCATCTTTTGTAGGGTCAGGCCCTTAATACCTGAAATACTGTGCCATATTTTTAAAGTTTAGCCTCAGAAGTTAAATGTTTTCCCCCCTCATTCTTGAATAAAAGAAAATCACCCTTTAACTCCAGAGTTTTTAGTAGAGACCCATTGACTCAACATATTATTTTATTTAAATTATTTTAATGGATTATACTGAATGTATACCTTAATTTATACTGTATTAAATTCAAATTTCCTCTTAGGCTGGTTTATTTTTTAAAAGGAAAACTTTATGTAGCCCGCACCAAATGTACAAGCTGTTTTGTATTGCAAAGTGTGTTGTTGTATATGGTTTTAGTTGTGTGTGTGTGTGTGTTTTCATCTGTGCTATATGTACCCATATCTTCTATATTTGAGTGTCTTGTTTTCTGTCCCCTGCTTGGGTAAGTTGGAAAGGGACAGGATGTACTGCATCTGGGCAGATACCTGTGGCTTTTGTTGGGCCTGTTGTCTGGGGTTACCCCTGTTGTTTAGTGTAAATAAAAGGGCAGTCAGTCTCCTAAGCAGGAGGCATCCAACCCCAGCCTAATTGGCTTTTTTTTTTTTAATTAATTGATTAAGAGGAAAAACTTTAAACCCCAAGTCCCAGACTGCCTGGGCATAAGTGAAGCCTCCCCAAGAGGGTGCAACCTGCATACACTATGCCTTGTAGTTGGGAGTGTTTTAAATTGCATTTGGTGTTTGCCTTTGTTTTCTGTGTTTACACTGCTTGCAGAGGAGAGGGGTTTGTTTATGTGGGACACTCCAGCTAAATTCAGTGATCCCAGATTTGTGGGCGGGGGCTTGAGCTATAGTGAAAATGTATTGGGTACCTTGAAATTTGAACCCGGTCCTTGTTGCTGCCTGCCAGTGCCTGGCAGAAGGGTTACACTTATTTATAATTTACACTTAAAAAAAAATAGAAATCCAATTTCAATCTCTTTTTTTCATCCACCTTGATGTAATGCTTGGTTTAAACTTGTACTTATAGTAACTATGACCAGGATTTGGGAAGAAGATGGTGTCTCAAACTTTTCTCCCCCCCCCCCCCCGGAAACTTTCACAGATTTCAGCTCTGCAGCTTTTGGTGGAATCTTGCCTGTAGTATTCCAAAAGAGGGACAATCTGCCACTTTTTTCCTCTCTAGTCCACCTACAGACACAGAGATTAATTAATGTTTCTCTTTTGACTCTGCATTCACCCTAGCACAGTATCTAATTTAGCTTTCTGTTTTGAATTCTTTATATGGGATTTGGAAACAATGAATAAATGGAGGTGGGGCTATTCTGGAGGGAAGCTAGAAGCAGGGATTTGGTCCACAGAATCTGCTGTTAGACCATGTGACGTGGCCCCAAGCTCCCTGTTTCTTTGAAAGAATGGTGGAACAGTTCGTTGCTTGTTTGACGCTAGAGCTGCCAGGGATTAGGTGCTGGGTTTAGGAGTGCAGTGTAAGGATTTAGCTGATTAGTTTAGATGTCTGCTATAATAAATTACCTTATTAATTACATTTAAGAGCCTTATACTTTTAACACTTCTCTTAGCATGCATAAGACTTTTGTTAAAAAGCAAAGTTTGTGGGGGGGCATTATTTTATAATAATTTTTTTTTAACTGAGGTTGTAAACCATAGTTGATCTGGAGACATGCAGCAAGAATTAATTTAGTAACATGATAGTTGCCTGCAGACTAAAATTGACAAGTTTGTATCATTGATTGACACAATTTATCAGTCAGTCAAATATTTTTCATGGAAAAAAATTACTGAAAATATTTCATTAAAACTGACAAAACTGGTGTGCTTTCATCAACAATGTCAAAAAATTATTTTTCCAGAAAAGATTTTTCATATCTAGGAGGGAAAATGTGACCCAAAGTCTGTACCCTTCCTAGAACAGAAAAACCCCAATACTAATTGTTTTCAATTGGGTCACAATCACCTTTAATATAGTAACATCTGCAGGATCTGGAGCATTCATTATGGTGGAATCTAAGTGGGGGCAAGAGCCAGAGAAGCAGGTAGCTTTTAGAGTTACAAAACCAGTAATTTAACATTTTTGGTTTTATAGCTTCCCTTCTGCACACTGAGCCAGAGGCCAGGGACTAGCCAGACCAGGGTCTAAAAGGCTTAACTTGATCTGATGCAAGCTTCAGGTGTAGACAGACTTTAACCTCTAGACTTTAGCCTAACAGTCCTTTTAGAAAAGTGTTGATTGGACAGGCTTCTAGTGATCCTTTTAATATTCTAAGCACACATGCACATAGAGCAGAAGCTTAAATTGAGCCTGCTAGGCTTTATGATGGCCAACAACCAGTTGATTAGATTAGTGGGGTTGTAAATTAGATACAGATTGATCAAAGAATCGTCAGTACAAATCCAAATCCATTCCTGAGCTGTTTTGGGTTATAGGTGTCATGACCCAATGATTGTGTGTGCGCTTCGGCACTGCAGAATTATTTTCCGCCACATAGAGCTTTCTTTGCACGGTGCAATTCTCAGCTGCAGAGAGAAAACCCAGGTGCAAAGGAGTTCCCGCCACTCGCATGCAAATTTGTACCCCATTATTGGCTGATTCTAAATTATTCCCACATGGTAGCTAGTGATTGGCTTGCTAGCCGTATAAGAGGCTTGAGCAGTTTCCGCCCAAGTCGGAGATCTCTGAGAATCTCAGGAGGATCCTGAGAACCCCGATTCCGAGAATTCCGGGAGAAATCCGAGAGAATTCCGGCAAGGAGTCCACCACGATTACCTTGTGGACTTCTACGTAAATCTTGGACCGACTGGTGGTTTGATCAGCCATCAAGAGTCTCTCCCCGTCACCGAACGATCCCTGACGTATCCCTGCCCTGCGCGCTCGTGGAGAGTCACAGCTCGGACTCTCGTATCGGTTCAGAGAGCTCTCATCGTTTGAGTTTTCTTTTTTTTCTTCTTTTCTTCTATCTACAACTGTAACCAAGCAAGTTTTCCTGCCTGCACCGCGACCATCTACAGTGTAAGTAAAACAATCTTTAATCAACCTCCACGTGTCAGTGCCTAATTCTAGTCCGCTGTGCCGACTTCCCCGGCCCACATGCCCGGGGTGCTGGCTACAGCCCCTTGGCCCCGACAATAGGTAAACCCCTGCAAGTTCCAGTTTCAACTCGTACATACCTAGGAAGGCTGGGACTTGCCTAAAAGGATTAAGTGGTAAAAAATTATTAGTGTATGCACTGTATGTTCTTTGAATGCCTCTGCAGAAGTCCTGGAATTTATGCTGCTTGCTTGAATTTTGCAGCGGCACTCAATGAACACAAAGGTGCATACACTAAATATTTTTGATCACTTAATCCCTTTCAGTGGAGCCTCAGCCCTCCCAGGTGAATAATCACTTTGTTACGTTCCCAACTGGAGTTTGCAGTTCTTGTCCTGCAGGCTCCGGTATCAACCCATCCTGATATGAGTCAGGACCTACCGAATTTGGGACAGCTGCCCGCTGATTTTGCGGGCAAAACATGGAGCCCTTCTATCATTTTGTGGGGTGCAATACCCCCCCCCCCCGGCAGCCTCTCAAATGAGCAGATCCACGCCCCCCTTGCCCTGGTGGGCTACCACAGTGCCCTGAGGACTACTGGCTCCCTCTTTGGAGACAGCGTTTTGTTTTCAGTAATGTTTTCAGTAAGTTATTCTTGTTTGTTCCCCCCTCTTCCCACCCTTGGCCAATTTTGTGGGCAATGCCAGATTTCATGAATTCACAATTTCAGTAGGTCCTTAATCACGATACAGGATGCTCTGTTTTCCAGTGTGTACCTTGTATCAGAGGCAGCTTGGTTTGGCAATTCAGACGATTTAATCTCAATTCTTTTCTCCCGTCCTAAGTAAGCCTAAGCCTCTGGCTCAGTGAGAAAAAGGGAGGGAATGAAGCTTTTAAATGACTGGTTTTGTAACTCTAAGACCATGTGCTTCCCTGGCTCTTATCCCCCCCACTCAGAAGCTGACACCTCATCTGCTTTGGATTCCACCATAGTGAATGCCCTTTAGATCCTGTTTACATTACTATATCAAAGATGATTGTGACCTAATTGAAAGTGCTTTGTTTTGTTGTCTTCAGTCCATATGGGAGGGGGAAGTCAGGGGGAGAGACATTTTTGAGAATAATGTTTTAGTTTGGGAGTTACTAACCTACAGCCTGTGGAGCCAGTGGATCCAGTCTGCAGACATTGGGCTTCAGTGGCCTTTGGTTGTGGGCACTTCTTACTGTGCTGCCTCTGACCGAACTTGCATCCTAAAAAGACTGTTCTTTTAATCTTTCTTTCCACTTAATCCCTAACCATGTTATCCAGTAATCACTTGGCAATTTAATCATTGCATTACCTGAGCTCAAGTTCATTAAAGGTATGCAGTGCGGACAGAACATAAAATACTCTACTGCAGAACAGTTTTAATGAGAGATGCCTTTCTGAACCAGTCAGTCTCCTGCCCTGCTTCCTGCATAACAAAAAAGGGAAATTGTTGATTGACCCTAATGTTAACGAAAAGTTGAGTTGGTCTAATAAACGGTATTGGGTTTACCCAAAGAACCTTGTTTGTATATGTCCTTAGACCAACACAGCTACAACCTATACCTTTAAAGAAAAGTGGTTTTTATGTCCCTGAGCTTATAAAAAATGGTAATATCTTCAATTTATATAGTGGTGCAAACCCATGAACTGGGATTTAAAGGCCACTATCAGTAGAATTGATGTCTCCAAATAGGTTAATTTAGGCAATTGGTTTGGCAAATTTGGTCTTGCATGTTTGGTTGTTCTTTCCAATATTGCTATCTGCTGACTACTTTCAATGTTGCTTTACCATGCAGTGAGGAGGGTAACTGGGAAAGAATATGAACACATCTACCTCAAATATTTTTCCTAGGGGCCCAGAACCCTTTGCTCAAGTCTATGTCTGGTAGCAAATTCATAGGATGTTCCCACAGGCTACTTGTAATAGCAGGCTCCCCACCAGCTGTAACATTTAAAAAGGAAGGTGGGGTGGGGGAAAGTAGCTGGAAGGTTATAAACTGAGTAACTTTAAGTGATCTTGTCTCTTCAGGGACAGCTGTCTGCTTGTAACTGCTCCTCTTAATATAATGAGTAGTGTTCAAAAATGTGCTCATCTCATTAGCAGTAGCATAATGGTTTCCTTTCTGGAATCCTGCCCAGTCCTTCCCACATTGACTTTTCCTTCAAAAAGGAGGCAGGCTAAAGAATCATTTTCAGTGTCAGCATAAGCTTGCATAGCTGTCGTTGCTCCTGGATTGCTTGTATTCAATTCCAACTCGGAGTTCAGGTTTAAAGCTGGTGATGTGAGTGTGGAAGTCGAACACATGGGTGCTGGTGAGTGTACTGCTCTAAAAAAGCAAATATATATAGAATATATATATTCCAGCATTAGTATTCTGGAAGTATATACAGCACTCTAGACTTCCAGAATACTAATGGTTTTTGATCCAGATCCGTGAGTTTGTGTGCGTATAGAGTTCTGTTGAATGCTATTCATTAAAGCAGGTGAAGTCAATACGTGAGAATAGAAAAAACAATACCTACCATGCGTAGGTAGTTTTTCTTTTCATGATCTTGCTATCTCTGACTTGATGTTCAGCGGAGCAGATGTTTTAAAACTCCATCTCTGCTATTAACAAGTGTTTTTAGTAACCAAGCCATAGGCATTTAGCATGCTTTTCTTGTGACTGCCAGGACTTAGGGAACTATTTTATCTGTGCCTTGGATTGTTTAGCTGTGAGAGAGGCCACTTTTAGAAAGCCAGTTTACGAAGGGGGGAACTGCTAGGTAGCAAAGAGAGAGAAAGTCCTCTGAGCTGAAAACATCTTAAGTCAGGCTGAAAGCTTTGTTTTCCATCAGAAACAGAACAAATCTATTGCAGACTTATGTCCTATTGCTCAGATATCCAGCAGGTATAAATCATCATAGTTCCATTCATAAGATCTGATCCTGTCTTTTTGAAATGGCGATGACATGCAGATGAATATATGTCTGTTTGTAGGTATGATGTGAAAAAGATTGATGTCAGTTTGTGGGAGAATTTCAGGAGCAGATTTTAGTGAAATAACTTGGGTCAGCGCCTGGCACTAATCAGCCAAGAAATCAAGAATTGTGAAATGTATCTCTTTGCATAGAAACATAAGTGCTGATAGGGCATAAGGAATCAAAACCCATGGCAGAGGTGATATCTTTCATTAGACCAATTAGATATTTGCAAAAAAAAAATTCTTTAATTTTAAGCTTTCAGGCACAGGAGATTATAAAGATTGTAAAACTTCTTCTAGGTAGAAATGAAAATTCATATTACACAAGAGAGCTGCAGGTGTGGTAAAGTCTCCTGCTTGGAACAGGTAGGGCTTAATATTTGCTTTCACCAACTGCATGCAGGTAAATACTAATAGATTAGGAAAAAGAGAGGGAAGAACACAGAATTTCTACCCAAAGAGTATCATTCTTAACCAGTTATGGTAGGGAGAAGTTCAAGGGAGCACAGCTGTGTATCCATAGAAAAACCAAATTTATTAACGTGCACCTCAATGTTCGTTGTATCCAGCAGAAAAGATTTGGCAGCTTCCAGAGTCAAGTTTGAAGAGATTATTGACTCTGCTAGGCTTCTTTTTTGGGTTCACAGACTTTTTCCCTCTAAAATGGTCCAGGTAGTCTCAATAAACTAAATCAGCTGGTTGGGACAGTTTGAGCAGGAGAGCAGTGATTTTAAAAAAAATGCTGTTGTCATGTGGCCTTTGATTAGGAAGTCGTCATGTCTGAAAACAGTATTGGAGAAGTAAGATTAGCAATAAGTCAAGATTTCACTACATACAAAAGAAGAAGAAAACTGGCTAGATCTTTCTCATTTATCTGTAGTTGAGATTGTTTAAACTGGCCTTGTCTTCCACTCAGTATCTAAAAATGTGAGATAGCTAAGGCTACAGTCTTCCTTGATACTGAACGTCACAAAAAGAACAAAATAATATTTTGGAGTTCTAGCAGTCTCTTTTTAACTGATTTGCAAAAGGATTGGCAATTACAGAATCGGGAGTTTGGGGTTGGCTTTAAAGGGAGGCAGGAAAAGTTCCATTTCTATAAAATGGCTCCTATCCAAAGTGTAACAGCTTTTCAGAAATGCATAATATAGAAATAATTATTTGGTGAACTTTTCAGATACTAGCCATCATCATGTTTTGGGAGAGGGAAGAGAGAGACTAAGCAAATCTCGAAAAGCTTAGTTGTATTTTTTTTATTTTGTTCAACAGAGACATTATTGCTTGCATGAATAATCTTTAACATAGCAGTAGAAAAGCCAATACAGAAACACGGTTTGCAGATGGATGCAGACAGAATTCAACTATTTGTTTTGTGACTTTGAAGCTCTTTGGAATTAAGGACAAAGTTGTTATGGTGAAAGTGTTTAGCAATCTCTCCCTGAAAAAAATCCAATAAACCATTTTTCTCTTACCATTTGTAGTTCACTGGCGAGATTTCAGCATTTTGCCCACTAGCAAAGGTTGTGCGTGCTGCTATGCAGATTTCATAACTCCTCTCCGAATGGAACGTTTAGAAGACATTTTGATTCCTTGACTGACAAGGCTCAAAAAGGGTTTGGGGTGCCTGTAGGGAGGCTATATCTAGCTGCTAATAAAACTGCTCTAGGTAGAGAGATTGGCAGAACATTTTAAACAGAGCTGGGCAAACATATTTGTTTCTAATGCAATTTTATTTTGGCCAACAAACTAAAGTTAAGTTGTTTGTTCCTGATATAAAGTCAGTGTGAGATAATGATAAATGACTTTGCTTTGGCTAAAATCCCAAAGCCTTAGCATTCATCCAGGGCTGTCTGGGGTGCTGGGTCATAGTGTGATAGTATGTTTAAAGGTTTTAATATTTTTGCAGCACTGCTTCTAGCTGAAAGAGTGGTTTTCCACTGCTTTTACACAACCTCCCTCTGTTTTTGGTTTTATTGCTAACCTGAAAAAAGGAATCGAATATTGCATTTCGATTCCTTTTGTTCTTTCTCTTATTTATATGCTGAAGAGTGTAGGCAAAATCCTCTGTGTGTTAACAGACATACAAGCCATCTTATTTTTGTCCTATCAACCATCTTTTATTTTAAACAATTCCTGTATTTTACAGTAATGGTTTGATGACAGAGTTGTACTAACTTTAACTGTAGTAACAAAGAGATTAAGTATCTCCTTTAGCAATTGTCCTATACAGACAGTTATTTGCCACTCACAACCATACGGAGTATTTCAAGGGTTTTCATATAGCTTCATTCCTATCACATCTCTGAGGCAAAAAAGCTAAGAATCCCTCATTATCAATAGCAATGCATTGCAGACATAGAAATGAGCCTAATAATTGAACCCAGTCCAGTGCCTTTACCGCTAAACAGTCCGTCTAGTCATGTCAAGCAGGGTTTAAAGTCATTTTCTTATGACCAACCTCCCCCCCGCCCACGCCTCCAGACGCACTTTCTCCCTCTGTCATTGAAATGTATCCAATAGTTGAAATATTTTTTTCTTCCTTCTTTATTTCCAGAAATGTCTAGTGTGCCTGACTTTGGACTCTTTGCCATGGGGATATGGTCCATTGGCCTAGGGGCTCTTGGTGCAGCTGTGACGGGAATAATCCTTGCTAACACTGACTTACTTCTGTCCAAACCAGAGAAAGCTACAGTGGAGTTTTTAGAGGAAATAGAGTTAAAAACTCTAGGTCCAGGTAAGAAATTTTAATTCAGGATACCTGAGCAGAGATTCTATGGTAAAGGGGTTTTCCTTTAGTTCAAACTACAAGGCCAGGGTTGGAACTAAAGAACTGTGTGAAGAAAAGTGGAGTGTTTGAAGACTTCATTTTCACAGACTCATTATTCCATTTACTAGAAAGTAAGGGGGGAAAGCAAACAACTTTTTCTTGGCATTTCTGTGACTTAGCAACTGTTGTGGGAAGTAGTTGGTTCTTTTTAATGAAGAAAATAAGGGGAGGATGGTGTTGGTTAAATAAAAGGCGATAAATATTCAAGGCAGTTTTGATATCAGCAATATTTTTAATGGACTTCTTTTCTACACTCTAAAAATTAGTAGGGCACAAAGATAGTCAGGTTCCATCTTCCTATTTGTGGCTTTCAGGCTTTCTTTTCTTTTTTAAATACTGAACCTGGAATTTTCCATTATTCTTAGTGTTGTTCCTTAGAAGCCTTACTCACGTAAACAGTCTGGAACAGATGCTGTTGTTTATGCTGGTCTTTTTCCTTATTTGAACAGAACAAGAGACTTTCAAAGCTGGTGATCTATGGAAGAAGAATGGTTCAGTGATCATGGCTGTGCGGAGACCTGGATGATTCTTGTGCAGAGAGGTATTGTGAGTGGGTGTGGGGGATGATTTCAAGGAATGCTTCAAGCTCTGCATATCTGAAAATAGTCTCTCTAACTCTGATTGTGTTCCTTTCCCAGCTGACAGGGATCTTTATTATCCTGATCCCCACTTTGCCATATGATGGGCAAGATTCTTCTTTAGTCCCATTGTAGAAGAGGGGGACAAACCTAGTTTATATATTTGCTGTTTGCTCTCATGTTTTTGTTTAATGTTCAGTGAGATCTATCTTGGCATACAGGATGGTGCCATTTATGTCAGTATTCTTAATGGATCACATTTTGAGGGAAGCTTGACAGAGAGAGAGAGACATCTAAGGAAAAATACTGTTTTTGATACAAAACCTGCCTGGGAACAGTTATCACTTGCATTTTGGCCACTTTCCATGCCCCATAGCAATTACATTATTACTCATTGCTCAATTAAACCGGGCACATCTACATGTGGCACTTCACTTGAGTTTAGAGCCAATTACTGTGCAGTAAGCATCATTGTCTACACATGTAGACACTTACTGCGCAGTAATTTGCTCTAATCATGAGTAAATTTGCTGCCTGTAAATACAAGTAGCACATTTTACTTGGGAGTAATTACTGCGCAGTATGGCATGTGTAGATGGCTGACTGGGAACAAATGTGCTCCCAGGCAGCAGGGGGGAAGGAAAATGTCTCCCTGCCCCCCAGAGCTGCCTGCTGCTGGGGTGGGCTCTGCCACTGGAAATTCAGTGGGGACAACATCGCCCTGCCCTGGCAGCAGACAGCAATGAGCCTCCACTCTGCGATTGCAGAATTTTACCAATTAATTTTAGTGCTTGTGAATAATAAGAGATTGAAATGTTATGGTCACAGAGCAGGAAGAGTTTAGACGAGAACAGGAGTAGCTCCACCTCCCGACACAACTGCCCCTGCCTCTGCCTCACTAATATACCTGGTTGGGAACATATTCATAGACTCCTAGGGCTGGAAGGGACCCCGAAGGATCATCGGGTCCAGCCACCTGCATGAGCAGAAAAAACATCTGGGGTCAGAGAACCCCAGCCAGATGACCGGCCAGTTTTCTCTTGAAGACCTCTAGGGTAGATGATTGCACCGCCTTTGGGGGGAGCTTGTTCCATAGTCTGGACACCCTAGCTGTAAATAAGTTTTTCTTAATATTCAGCCTGAAACTATCTTCCAGGAGTTTGTGGCCAATGTTTCTAGTTTTCCCCCAGGCCCCCCAGTGAACAGTTGTTCACCGGGCCCCTGATGTATACCTCTGATATAATGGTAAGCCGCAATCAGGTCCCCTCTCAGCTTTCTTTTCTTTAGGCTGAAGAGTCTGAGATCCCTTAGCCTCTCCTCATATGGCTTGCCATGCAAGTCCCTGTTCATGTGGGTGGCCCTTCTTTGGACCCTTGAGCTTTAGCACTCCTTGTTGAAGTGCAGCGCCCAGAACTGGATGCAGTACTCCAGCTGTGGTCGCACCAATGTTGAGTAAAGTAGGAGAATCACTTCTTTGGATTTACTGGAGATGGATCGATTGATGCATGCCAGAGTTTTACTGGCCCTAGCAGCTACTGTGTCGCATTGCCGGTTCATATTCATGCTGGGGTCTGTTGTTACCCCCAGATCCCTTTCATTTGTAGTGCTGGTCAGGTTAGTATTGCCCTGCCTGTAGGTGTGCTGGGGGTTCTTCCTCCCCAGAATGCAGCACTTTGCATTTCTCTATGTTGAACCTCATCTGGTTCCATTCTGCCCAGTATGCCAGCCTGTCTAGGTCTGCTTGTATCGGCATCCTATCTGCGGGTGTGTCCTCACAACCTCATATCTTGGTGTCGTCCCCAAACTTGGCCAATGGGCTTTTTACCCCCTTATCCAGGTGGTTGATTATATTGTTGTTGCTACAGGCTATTCCCATTTGGACAAGTTAGAGAAGGGTCAGTTTCATGAAACTCCTAGTTTCGGAATTGTTGAAAAATTGTTTCTGTGTGTTTTAAACTAGAAGAACAGAATTTTTAATTTTGAAAAAACAATTACATAATTAGTTTATTTTTATGCAAAATGCAACATCTCCATTAACACAAGCCAACATTATTTTCACTTGTTTGTAAAAACCTGACTTTTAATTTACCCTGTTTTAGGGTGTGAGAGATTTTGTTTGTTTTTAATCCCTGAATTTTCCTTGGGATGTGAACCATTTCCAGTGTAGCTCTACAGTTTTCCATGTTCTCCATGGAATAGTTCTCTATGCTTAACTGGAGAAGGATTCATAGACATTTAGGACTGGAAGGGACCTCATGAGATCATCGGGTCCAGCCCCCCTGCTCTAGGCAGGAAAGACTGCTAGGGTCAAATAACCCCAGCAAGATGTGCATCCTGTCTCTTTTTGAAGATCTCCAGGATAGGTGCCTGCACCACCCCTGCTGGGAACCTGTCCCAGAGTCTGGTCACACAAAACGTGAAGAAGTTTTTTCGTTATATTCAGTCTGAAACCTCCTTCTAGGAGTCTGACCCCCTGCTCCTGGTTTTCCCCTGGGGCACTTTGGTGAATAGTTGTTCGCCTAGCCCCTGATGCTCTCCCCTGATACATTTGTAAGCTGCCATCAAATCCCCCCAAAGTCTTCTCTTTTCTAGGCTGAACAGTCCTATACCTGTCAGCCTTTTCTCACATGGCTTGCTCTTCAGGCCTCTAATCATATAAGTGGCTCTTCTCTGGACTCTCAAGCTTCTCCACATCCTTCTTGAAGTGTGGCACCCAGAACTGGATGCAGCACTTCAGCTGCGGCCTCATCACTGCCAAGTAGAGCGGGAGAATAACTTCCTTAGTTTTGCTTGAGATACATCAGTTGATGCATGCCACCGTATTGTTTAATCTGCTAACTGCAGCATCACACTATGGTCAATTATAACCCCCAGGTCCCTTTCAGATGTGGTGCTAGCTAGTGTAGCACCACCAAGCCTGTAAGCGTGTTGTGGATTTTGTCTCTAGTGGGTTATGGAATAGAGAAAATGCCACACAATTTACTGATTCGTTTTGATGCACTGGCTGGGGGAGTAGTTAGTTGATTGCACAATTTCACAATGATTACACACTTAATTCATACAACACAATTTTATTTTAAAATTCTTTGCTACGCATATAACACTGCTTAGCTTTAAGAAATACCACAAACATTAAGAACACAATAATTACATATATCAGAAACAATGCTCCGAATGGACTTCCTTCCCAAACAATGCTATAAGAATTAGTATTACAAAAACAACTACAATTACAACTAAAAGTTAAATTTGAATCAATACTATTATTTTCATAATATACTTACAATCCTAGAATTCCGAGAAGCCAAACACCTAAATATGGTTTCGTTCCTCAGTAGTACAATTTAATGGGTTGGCCTCAGTAGTACGGTTCAGTGGGCTCACCTCAGCAATATGATTCAATGGGCTGGCCTCAGCAGCGATAGGACTAAGTCCCCTTCCTTCAGTCCCTTTCGGGCACTCTGCAGCTTCAGCGTGAACTAAGAGATTCGTGTTCATGGAGAGGGTGGTTCATGTGATCAGTCTGATCCAGTCTACGCTTGCGATTCTTCCTTCATTGTTCTGCAAGTGTAATCACCTCCAATTTGGGAGAGTAGGTTACAGTTTTTATTGAGTGAGTTGCTGTCCTGGGCCACTCCTACCCAAACCTGTCATTACTCCCAAATTTGGGCTCGGATCTTACTCAACATATTCTTTTGCTTGGTAATCAGTTTCTTTTGTTGATCATTTTAATTATTTTGGGGAACTTCCATACCACTGCAAGTGACCTTTTCTTTCCAATTTTTTCAAAAGCCCTAGGGTTTGATCTCTCGGAATTCAGGATATTTGCTTAAGGGTCGTTTTTATGTTAACTTTGTTAAAGGCCTCTAAAGATAAAATTCAAGAGTTAAGACTTCGAGCAAAGTCATGACCTTCCACACGTAGACCAAAACAATGGCCTAGATAAGGAGATAAATCTTGTCTTCTTCCTGAAACTGGCTAATGGGCAACTATTACAAACATTCAAACTATTTCATTCAATATGACAGATTTTTCCTCCCCAGATGGAGCACTTAATACTTCTCAGTGTTGAACAACATCAAGATGGTTGTTAAAGGATGATTTAGTTGGGAGCCGGGGGGGATTTCCAAACCTAAAGGGCAATCACTAAATTGTGCAACAGAAAAAATTCTCCTTTAATCTTTGCCCTGATTTAACTGTGGATGCGGGGGTCTTAGTTGCAGCGATGGGTTTTCTTACTGGGTACATTTTTGTCCGGGAAACTTGAGACCAAGACTGCCCCTTTACTTCACATAGATAGAAAGCTGTCCTCGGAGGCAATACCATTTAATCCTAGAGTTGCCATAAATCTAACTGAAGTCTTACTTAGCACCTCTGAGAACCAGAACGTGTGCATTTGGAGTAGATTTGAGCCAGTGAGTTAGAGGTGATAGGACCTATATTTTATCTGTCTTCTGAAGTTATCCCATTCCTCTACAATAAGGAATTTATTGTAATGAAATGTAGATATAATTAAGATGAAGTTTGGGTATGTGGTGTAGGAAAGAACGTCATTCTGGGGAGATAAAAATATAGTCTGGGACCAATCCCTAATTTTGCAGGTCAGAACCAGAAAGAAAGGGCAGTAGGGAGGGGTTTGCCTTTTGCAATAGATGTGGGGAAAAAATGAAGTCAGTATTAACCACTGCTTTACCAAACTGCATGTACAGTATGTCTTAGGTATTCTAGAAATGGTAAATTTATACTCTCTAGACTGGCAGTTCTTAAATTTTTTTAGACTCAAGGCCCCCCCTCTAAGCTCAAGGCACCACTTGGAAAATGCCAGCTCTTAGTTTTCATTCATTTTTTGGCTACAGAAAAATAATAGAACAATTCTTCTGATGTAAAGAACCTGGAAAAATAACAGGACACAACATTTTTAACACTGAATTCCTATTTGAACTCTCTTGGTGTATTTTGTGAATCATGTTAACAAACCTAATGGTGCTACCATTGTGTGGCACCCTTGAAAGGATCTTGAGGCACCCCAGAGTGCCATGGCACCCTGGTTGAGAATCACTGGTCTAGACCAGTGGTGCTCAACCTTCTGGGCCTGCAGGCCAGGTGAGTAGTACAGGCTGGATCTGCGGGCTGAATTGGGCTCTGGGGCACTGCCACCTCTCGTGTTTGGATTTGGTTCTGGGGGGGCTAGAGCCACTGCTTCCCATTGTCTTCCATCAGGATTGGATCCTATGGGGCTGGCACTGCCCTTCCCACACCCTTTGTGCTGGGATTGGGTCGTGGGGGCCTAGCACTGCCCCTGCCTGGCCCTGCTTGCTGGGATAGAGTACTGTATCCAGCATGCAGGGCCTGAGGCTTCCTGTGGGTCCAGAGATTTGACAGCAAGGAAGCAGTACCCCCAGAATCCCACTGCAAAATTTCAAGACCTGTGTGGAGCCTTGTTGTCTAGATGACACAGTACTATGGGCTGCATCTGGCCTGAAGGCTGGATGTTGAACACCCCTGCTGTAGACTAAGAGGTGGTGTAATGCTACACTCTTTGGGGAACAGACCAGGAAGGGGCCTTTACCTATACCTCTTCTCTCTGGCTCCTTCTTGTCTGGTGCAGGAAGAAGTAATCTAGTTTTGATGTATGCTTTTGGTTTAAGAGATTCTCTGGCTTGGAGGGAATAACAGAGCAAAGGTGGTATCCATCCTCTGTGTGCCTGCCTTCATAACAACCTAAACCGAGGGATAACTGGAGCTGTGTAGACTGGGCACTCCCATTCATAACCATGGTGTACATATCCTGCATTAGAAAGGTATGGGGGCACTTGATGCCGCTATATTCTCTTGCGAAGGCACATATGACAAAGAATGTTCTGACCCTTAATCTCTACCCATCAAAAGACAGTTCCAACCAAATGGTAGGGTTTTTCTTCTACCAAGGTCTAATGAGGGTTAGAAAGGTTCCTGATCATTGGAGGGGTGTTAGTTTTTAGAGACAATGGCATGGTAAAGGCCCAAAGCATTGTGTATTAGACTTTTTGGCTATTTGTCATAGAACAAATGAGTTGTGTGTGGCTCCTGGTGGTTAGCATGCTCCTCTGGATTTTTAAATTATTTTAGAATGCAAGTGTTTGGCCTAGAAAAATAGGAAAAATTTAATAGCACATTGTAAATAGGACTACAGGGTATTATCTATAATCTCTGAACCATATATCTGAAACATGGGAGTATGAAATGTCTCCCATTTGCTACTCACAGATTGTCACAATGCTTACTCATCCTTATTCATTGTCTATATCTTCTCTGAGCTTCCTGACATAGGACTGGCAGTAGTAGATTGCAACACAGTGATTATCATTACCCAGACTTGCTTTTGCTTATTGATGTCTCTCTCTCAATGTTTATGAATTCTCCCATCTGTCTCTGCCTGAGTAATTCTGTTTGAAACTCCTGCTTTAAATTATACAGATACTATAGAATGTTGTTCTGACAGAGGCAAGGCACTTCAAACTGCTTCAGCCTCATAAGTGGTGTATTTAGATAGAGGTGTTTAAAGCAGTAAGATTTCTGTAAGAGTTCTTTTGCACAATAGAGGCAGATTATTCCTTAACTTCAAAAGAGACAATAGAAGCCCTTCAGTTGTTCTCTTTCCACATCTATTTCCTGCTGGAGATGGCAGAAGAAGCCAGAAGATACTGGAAAAACTTCCCCTTTCTTCCCTCCCAACTTTTGTGTACAGGTCTCCTGCAGTGAAAATTCATAAATGGAATGTTGCTGCTGTCCTCAAACAGAAGAAGAGACAAAGCAACATAACTTTGGTGTCCTGCAGGTGTTCATAGAGGAAATGCTAATTGGATTCAGCTGTGCAAGCTAAAAGTGGGACTGTAACTTCCCTCAACCCTGTAAGAACTCAGTGAACTTGCACACAACCATGCAATGACTATGTCCTCCCCAAAATAAGTTGCATTTTTAAATAAAACACTAGTTTAGTTTAGCCTTGCCTGCCATTAACATATTGGCAAAGACATGTCCCTCTCCGAGCGAAGCTCTTTCAGACTTCCATTCAAAGGCTGAAATGCTTTCTGTCTTTTTAGGAGGCTTCCGAGCTTTCCTCTCTCAAACCTCAGCTTGACCAGCTGGGTGTCCCCCTCTACGCTGTTGTGAAAGAGAAGATTGGTTCTGAAGTAGAGGATTTCCAGCATTATTTCAAAGGGGAAATCTTTTTGGATGAAAAGGTATGAAGAGATTTATTTACTTTGTATTTTGCAAGAGGTGTGCAGCCCTCTGCTTGAAGAAACTTGTAGAGAATAGCCACCAATTCAACTGCCAGAATAGAATGCTGTCTGAATTTGGCAATTGACTTAATACTATTGAAACTTAAAAAGTTAATCTGCTTTTTATATATACTCAATTTATAAACTGTCTTCTAGCTGTCTACTGTTGACATGTTCTTGCATGCTTTTTCCCCCTACACCCTGACACAAAGCTGATAACTGTTTTTGCTCCTTGTGCTACTTAATCTTTTCTTATACTAAGGTATTCTGTTTATTAACTATTTATTGTCTTTTCTGTGCAGCCATGACATCTAGAAACTTTTCTTTTTATTTTTGCTTCCTCTTAAATGAGAGCTGAGATTTCTCAAGTGCATGATTGCAGAGGCTTTAGGAAAAGCAAATATAAGACTTGGGATTGAAATTCACAGGAGTTGGCAACCCCACACTCCCTCAAGCACTTGAAAGTGCTGTGCTGTTCAAAACAAACCTGTTTTATTTCAGAATCGTTGCTAATGTCAGTAGTCAAATTATTCATGGTGCAAATGTAGCATAGCGTTCAGTCTCCTAAATCTTGAATGCAAGTAATTTGGGGGGCTGGAGACATGCCAAGGGAGGAACTTGTATATTTCTGACTCTTGAAAGTAGGTGGCCTGTTAGAGTTGTAAAGAACCTTCTGTCCTGATTAGATAAAGTTGGCATTCAGTTCTGTTATATTTATATATAAATATTGCTAGTGAGAAACCATCCTGGATGTAGATTCTGGCAGGATGCCTTAATTCCCCCTGTAATTGTCGGTCTGCTGCTGCTGTTTTTCTTTTTAAGTTTTTTTTTTTTTTTTCTTCTTCTTTCTCTCCTCCTGCAGAAAAAATTCTACGGTCCTCACAAGCGAAAAATGCTGTTCATGGGTCTTATCCGTGTAGGAGTATGGCAGAACTTCCTCCGTGCTTGGAAAAATGGGTTCAGTGGTAACCTGGAAGGAGAAGGGGTCATTTTGGGAGGAGTCTATGTGATGGGTGCTGGGAAACAGGTACTGAAGGGATCTTTAGGGGCTTTGTCATGGTTTTCCACCACCTGAACGTTTCCTGAGCTGAAAAGCTTTCTGCCTTGGTTACTCTTAAAGTTGTATGACAGCCAGAGATGCCAGATATCTGCCTTCATTATGTTCTTTTGGAAATTATTTTTTCTGTAGGATGTTGACAAAATATCTTCCATTCACATTCCCTGACACACACTTTGTTCAGCTCTCTGCCATTATGAAACAAAATATTATTTAAATAGTCTTACAGTTACTTCCAGACAATTTAACCTGTAAGAGGTTTTCTTTTTGATTGATGAGCTCTCAGCTTCTTAAAATACACTTGATTTACACGCAACTTACCAGTATACTGCTGGTGATGAACTCGATCATGACTTACTTTTAACTTTGGTGTAGAAGCACTTGATTTATACCAAATAAGTGAGCTTTACACATTATCAATGTGGGAAGAGGGGTGGGAGGGAGAAGATATGGAATCTCAGTCCCAACCTGGTATTGTTTAAAAACATGAATGAACAAGTAGATACTCCGTCACAGCATTTAATTATTTCTGAAACCCTGTGCCCTGTAAATCAAATGTGTGATGCATGTTCTTGACCATTTCATGTCTGTAATGTCAGGATACGGGTGTGAATGCAAACACGAGCAAACTTGAGGAAAAGTAGGCTTTAGGTCCAGCTTTCTAACGTGATCCAGCTTTTAACTATAGCATCATAAAACCTTCAAGTTTAAGTTTTATGAAACAGTTGGACAAAAATAAAGAGCATAGAGAGAGAAATGTAGAATAGACTCTTTGCAAAGCTTTTGGTTTTGTTTAAAAAACAAAACAAAAAAAAAACAACCCTTGCCTAAATTATGAATAGTGACTAGTTACTCTTCCTTTCTTCAGATGTCCAACTTGAGACAACATTGAAGGGAATCTAATTTATTTTTAGATGAGAGGTCAGGACTTTTTTTGGAAGAGAAAAAAAAAAAAGCTCTTTTAAAGCCCATCCGACTTGTGACTAATGCTTTCTGGAGTACTTATTGACATGTAGCCTTTGGTGATGGTTGCTGCCAAGAAACAGTTGCTTGTTCAGAAATCACATAGATCTTAAAAGCGAGATTTGGAATAGGGTGTGTATGCAGACACGTGAACATCCACACCCACATGCAGCTGGGAGCATGTCAGTCTATATCTAGCTCTCTGGAAATTGCCTAGAAATGAGTGCTGCCGCAATATAAATTATTAATTTAATAAAGTAGGCAGCAAATTGTTTACTAATGCAGTGGACTGTACTTGGTGGCCTGGGAGGCCCCTTCTATTTCTTTGTTCCTAATTCTGTTTTAGCAAAATGTTTGGTATGTGAATTAACAATACCATGTTTAGCCAAATAGCCTAGATTAGAACCATTGAAGCTCTTATAATTGGAGTTTTTCACTTCTATCTAGTTTAATAGGAAAATGCCATACTACGTACTCATATAGAATGACATTACTAATTACAAGAAGAAAAAATAATGTGGTTTGTCTCTTGATATTCCTGTATCTGAGGAACTGGACAGTATTTTTTTTCTTAGAGACCATAAAACCTCTCCCCTATTTCTTCACATGGAAAGCAATAAGTGACTTTCATTCCTACATGTGAAAATTCAAACATATCACCATACACAAAGGATTCATTATACATTTGTCCTCTTATTCTAACCAGGGTGTCCTCTTAGAGCATCGTGAGAAAGAATTTGGGGACAAAGTGAGCCTTCCGTCTGTCCTTGAAGCTGCTGAGAAGATAAAACCACAAGCTTCATAAGCCAAAGAACAGTCTCATGTGTGATCTCCACCTCACCTGGAAGATTTACAACATATCTGCTTCATGAACTCCTAGTTTAATTACTTTCTAATATGGCTTGCTAAATCAGAAGAGTTAGAAAGTTCTAAGCAATGTAGTAAAAACAATGTTCTGTTTGATTATAGCTGACCTCCTTTTGCTTTGTAGACCCTTGGATACTCAGTGTTTCTACTAGTCTTTGATCTCTTACCGTATTAATGAAAGGCTGGGTCTAAAATCTTGACATAGCCTAGATGTGCCCGGTTAGAGATAGAAAGGCAAATGAAATATCTGGCTACCTGGGGAGAATACATAAGAGATTTAAAAATAATTAAAATACACTTAAATATTTCCCTGTCTTTATTTTTCTTTGTTCAAAATATTTTGAAGCATCTGTATTACTAAGGGAAGAAAATGTACTGAGCCCTTTTGATTACATTGAGGCTGGTTAGCATTGGCAATGTGTAAGGTGCATGTACATCTCCTGAGATCAACCATGCACCCCTGGAAGCACCAGCCGCGAAACTGGAAGTACACTTCCAGTTTCACTGCTGGCTTGGTGATTGGCTGCTGGGGGACCTCCTTTTCCCCCCCACCCCACCCCCATCAGTGATCTGGTATCCCCCCCAGACTCAGGAGGCACCAGTTGCCTTTGCTGGTTAGACATGCTATTGATTTACTAACGTAACTAACGACCTACATGTTAGGTCTAATCTTGCTCTTTTCAAATGATGGTTTAGCTATTAGCTTTATGAGTTTTATAGTCTTATTAAACACTGACAGTAACTGATCATTAAATTGTAAAAGGATGTGGGAGATTCTTCATTACTTCTGATGGAGTCTTTCAGATAAAGACTAGGTATCTCTGTCTCTCCCTTAAAAGAAGCTGTAACCTAACCACACATTACTGGCCTAATGTGAGAATTAGAGTGAAATTCTATGGTTTGTGTCTATGCAGGTGATCAGAATAAGTTATCATATATAGGCTCTTCTGGTCCTTCTTTGTGAGTCTTAACTCTGTGGAAGTCAGTGGAGCAGTACTTAGCACCTCTTAAAATAAAGTGCTAAAATAAAGCCCTGAAATAGCATATTAATCTCTTTATTTATATGCCAGTCTTTGGGCCTGGTACTATTTTTTTTTTCTTTTAATGCTTATGTCCAAAGATAGAAAACAATCTAGTCACAACTTCTGTTTTTTGTCTCTACTTTTGTATCTACTTATGAAGAGCATCCATGCCATTATAAGCAACTGTGATTCTAAGAAAGTCATATTCTGATGCTCACAGTGTTTATGGTGGTATTACTTGGAATACTGTGTTCAAGCCCATCTCCTGTTCTCTGCCACTATTTGAAATTTGCTTTGTATTCTACCCTTTCTAAAGGGTAACATTGGTACACAGTAAGCTAGGGGGTGGGGTGGTTTGTTTGTATGTTTTTTACAGAGTACTAGCAGAGTGCTAACTCCCCATGTGGCCATATAGGTCAGATCCACATGAGTGTAGATGTGTGGTATGTGGCACTGAAGACCTATCTGTGGCACCAGACACACATGCAGGCATTCCCCGCTCTGCGACCTTGATGGTTTTTGACCCTGGCAGATCCCGGGTTGAAAAAAACCCTATGTTGAAAAAAGGGGGTTGCTCACATGCTGATGGCAGCACGTGCCTCCCAAAGCCACCCAAAACCAGAACCTGGCTGGCTGGAGGCACAGTCTGACTGCCAGCCGGTCTTCCTGCTGTGGCTGAAGCTCCCTGAGGCCCCCAGATAAGGCTGTTGCTAGCCCCAGCTTCTCCTACCCCATCCAGGATAACCTGCCACCAAATATAACATCTTCTTCATCAGCTCATGATTTCACTTGCTCTTACAAGCAATACTTTCTGGTACTGTTTTTAGGTGGTTTCTCCAATTAAAAAAGCAAGTATGAATGTTGAACTGGTACTAGTTAAAGATACTGTTTGAATAAAGCTCATCACAGCTCTCAGCTGCATTAAAATGCCTGTTAGAATGCCCCAATGCAAATTGCTTGTAGCCCTGTTCTGGCTCAAGTTGAACAAGTCAAACACTCATCAGTCCCTCTTGTTTCGAGAACCTAGCTCCTTCGGTGTATTAATCCTGGTCTAAGCTCTGATGTTGTACCAATTTAGCTAATTCAGAGAGCTGTAGTTAGTCCTCATAGTGTGAAGGCAGGTTAGAGTGGCAACTTAGGCCAGGTACAGACATTTCAGTTTTATCAGTATGAGTGATTGGAAATTGGTTTATACCCATAACAGAACAGAAGTTGGGTATACAAAACCAGTCTAAATCCATAACAGAATAGAAATTTGACACACAGACTGGTTTAAAAATGGCAGAACCCAGACTAAGATTTGCTCCCCCGCTCCCCAAAAAGGCTAACGTGTGTTCTGTTCACTACAGATGAACTCATTCAGAAAGGCATGTACTTTTGTAGCCTGCAGAAGCTCATGTTTCTTTCAAGGAGTCAGCTAATTCAGGGACTTGCCTTTTCCCGATTGTGTCTGTTTTTACTGAACACTGGTGTGGGCGAAGTTAAACCATCATAAATTACTTCACATAGGGTGCAGACAAACAGAAGTGACAATTTTCATCTGATCTGGCCACAGAAAGCAGTTTATAGCTATGACCAAACACAAGCACATGGATGCAAACAGCTTAAAAAATGGCTGATTGGGTGAAAACCTGACCCTTCATTGCATGAGGTATCAGATAAAGATGTTACAAAATACATCTTTCATAACTTGTGTCTACTGAGTTCCCAGTCTATTTTCGGAATGGGAGGGGAGAAAGGGAGCAAGGGAGTTCAGTCTGGGGGGTTTTCACTCCTCCCCCTCAAAGGATGGGGGACAGGTGAATTGCAACCCCCTCCCTGAGGTGGGGGTGGCTTCAATTCACCTACCCCACCCTTTGTCACCAGAACTCCCTCCCTTGCCTTTCCCCTCTCCCATTCTGAAAACAGGGCACTGGCAGAGAGTCTGGCCATTGCCATGGGAACCTGGCTGCAGGCTCCCAGCCCAGCTAGATTTCCCTCTCCCCCAAACCAACAGTGAACTTCTTTGCAAAAACCTTTCTGAGTTACAACTTGGACCTGCAGTTCTGTCTGCACCCATAATTTACAGGAGCAAATTGTCCATATTCAAGTGGAGCAAGCTCTAGTATAGAGAACGTTTACACAATGCATTTTGGGGGTGGGGAGGAGGAAGGGGGACAGGCTGTACTGTGAGAACATAGGCCTCGACTCCTCTAATGGTTTTACCACAAAAGAGTTTTGTCTCTGCTGCTGCTGCCTCAGAAAATCTGCATCCAAAAAGGGACTTAGTATGACACATCCTGGCCCCAGTTGCAGACGGGTGCTTCTGAGACCACAGATATTTTCACATCTCCTGGGGTGCCCTTTACCCCCACATCCCTTTCTGCCACCTGCTGCTTGAGCACTGAGGATAGACTGACATGCTAAAAAGGTCATTTTCTGACCTATGGTGCCTCAACTTTCCCTGCCTCACTTTGGTCTTGCCAGTTCTTAGTAGAGGAGATTTTTTCCAGCTGGAAAAAAATCATAGCCTTGTCTGGTCACATGCACAGAAAAGATGGTTCCCCACTTCCTAGAAGAGGTCTGCTGCTTTGGTCAAGTGCTCTGAAATCACACGTAATCTAACACTAAAAGATTACTCTTGTTTTCATAACATTTTTGTTATTATAAGAAATTGTACCTCAGCATATGGCTACTAAACAAGAAAAAGAAATCAGAACAATACCCTGCATCTTAAAGCCAAGAATGCAGCTTGTACTCAGCTCACTAGCTGAGGCACCAGAGCCCCTTATCCACAGGAAGCTTTAGATAAAGAGTTGCTCTCAAGGTGAAGCTTAAGTTCTGATCTGGCCATTTACATGCATCACCCATTTGATGCTTGGGAATGGGTGGATCCCGACAGGATGCATTGGTGTGGTTGAGCTCCACTTTTGGACTGGACTGCGCCATAGGAGCCTCTGGGCACCAGGAGTGTGGAGGAAAGGAAAGGAGCCATGTTGCAACGTGCTTGCCACAGAGCCTGCTACTGGGAGCATGAGGGGGGCCAGCACAGGGGCTACCTGGGGATGGGGAAGGCAGAACCAGTAGTGATAGTCCCCAGAGGAGCAGTCAGAGGTGCCGCTGGAATAGTTGGGGAAGATGCAGGGTGTTGAACAGAGGGTGGGGGGGAGGTCTTAATGAATGAAACTTCATTAGTTAAACATGGATGGATTAAAGATCCACCCTCCTGTTACCTGACATCAGATGATCAAGGGACATCTATGTCAAACATATTACTGGCCATCACTAGCATGAGGAGAGGCAGCTGAGCCCAGTGGTGATGTGTAGGGGGTGCATGTGCACCCCCTGAGAATACTGGTGCACCCCATGTCAGCCAGCGTTCCTGGGCAGCAGGGGCAGGTGAGAGCACTGTTGCCCCACTGGAGTACCGGCTGGGAAATGGGGGCTCACTTGTAAGTGCCAGCACTGTCCCAGAAGGGTCAGCATTGCACCCTAGGGTTGGCCACGGGCATCCCCCCCACAGGGTGGGATTGGCTGCAGGGGTCCCCCCCAGTCAATGACTGGCCAAGTGCCCCCCCGCTCAAAGAGGCACCAGTTGCCCGTGGCTGAGACCACCTGCCACAAGTGAGGTGTGGTATACGGGATGTACCTGTAAGGGGCCTGCAGTGGAACATTCCAGTCCTGCCCCAATGTCCGGTGGGTATGTTGGTGGTTTGTTGGTGGTGGGTTGTTCTCCCTGCAAGCTGTGAGTGTGCATGTTGCTGAGTCCTATTCCTAATAAAGATAAAGCTGTTTGCCATCCCACCGGTTCTGCTGAATGCTGACTCAAGGACAGAACCCCAGGGGCATGGAGGTCTGAGTGAGTACCCCATCCCAGGAACTCAGTAGCCAAGGGCAAACACTATATGGTATCAGAAGTGACCTGTCTCTCAGTGGAGTTGCCAGCAGCCTGATTAATGGGGTTACAGCTTTCACTGAAAAGAATAAAAAGAGCATTTCAAACCTCCACCAGCATTGTCTTTCACTGGAAATCTTGGGGAGAATTGGAGGAGATGAGAACAGAAGTTACCAGTATACCTTACAGTCACAAAGGCTGAGGAAGAGGCAGAGGATTATAAAGTTGCAGTCATGCTTCACTGCACTGGGGATGAAGCCCTAGAAATTTACAACATGCAAGGGGTGCTTGCAGACCCTAGTAACAAAACCCTTACAGAGGTGCTAGCAGCATTCAAGAGCTGTCAACCCAGAAAAAAACCCTGTTTTTGAAAGGTATTAGTTCTGGTAACTTAGATAGATTGAGGCTGCAGGCATAGATGATTTTGTTACAAAGCTCAGAAGCAGAGCACAGCATTGTGAATTTAGATCTGCTGAGGATGTTATGTTGATGGACAACATTGTTTTCAGTATAACTGACTGCAAACTCAAGGAAATGCTTTTGGAAAACCCCTCCCTCACTTTAGCACAGGCTGTAGATATTTGCAGAGCAAAGGCTCTCACATGTGCTCAGGCTCCTGTTATGTCTGCAGAAGCAAGTTTGCATACAGTGGAGCAAAAGCAAAGCTACGATAGTACTTAGCAAAAGCAAAGCAAACCACAAATGAAGTTTGCTCCATAGGAGTGCCATCAAGCTGCAAAGGCCAAAGTTTGCAAACGGTGTGGAAACACACGCAAACCTAGATCCTGCCCAGCTTTTGGAGAAACTTGTTACAAATGCCCTGAAGTGAACCACTTTGCAAAAATGTGCAAATCAAAGGGAGAGGCTCCGACGTCTGCAAAATGAGTCAGTACCCTATATTTGGATGGACAAAATGTCTTCAAAGCAGCACTCACAAACCTTTGATAACCAGAATGCCTGGTATAGCACAGTAATGATTGCTGGCTTGCCAGTTTATTTTAAGTTAGATACTGGAGCACAAGCAAACACTATTCCAGTAGATGTAGCAAAGGCTTTGCAAGGAAAAGTAAGTAAGACTCAAATTCATGTTACATTAGTTGCATTTGGCAGTATATGCATTGTCGTGGAAACACACACAGAGTACTTTTGGGTCAGGTCAGCAGAAGCTTTTATTCAAAAGAAACTACAGCTGTAGGGGGAGTTCCAAAGTGACATGGATTTCCCAAGCACTTGGAAGGGGTCCCCCCCCAAGAGCAAAATCAGGAGGCTTATATACTTTTTAACAGTCGCTTACAACTCACGTGATCATATAGTGAAATTAGCATGAAAAGCGGCTATAATATTACTTCATTATTTCTTTGCTGTAATCAGGATGGGAATTATGGGGGAGGTAGGGTTAGTTCACAAACCTCCTTCTTGCACCTGGAAATCTACTTTGTACATACTTTTTTTTCTACCTTCAAGGCCGCGGTGAGCGAAGCAGTTGCAGAAGAGTTACAAAGAACAAACACTTGCCCTTATCTGTTCTACTGTACAGAGCCAGCAATTCTACACAAAGCGGTTATGTCATCTTATAACTAAAATAATCAAAGTTTAAGGCATATATTTTTTCTGATTCCACAGCCCCCCCCTTTAAGACTATTTAGTCTCACTTTAGCCTTAAATTTCCATTCTCATGAGCCCCTCTATTTCATCATGCAGCCTTTCATGTTTTCTTTCAATCTGTTCACACTTTTGTAACACCATTATTCTAGACTCTGCTGTGGGTTTTCTTGCCTTGCTAAAGCTTCCCCTGCTGGCTTTCACGCAGCAGAGGATCAGTTGCATTAAGACATAGAACATTATCAGAACTATCAAGACAAACAATATTCCATACAGGATTTTCTTGCCAAGGGCCCCGAAATCTGGGAGCCAGGAGGTTAGCCAAGACCACATTTCTTCTAGACCCCAGTCAGTATTTTCTGAGGCCACTTGATGTAGGACCCTTAACTGATTTCGGATTTTGCGAATGTCAGTTTCGATTCGCATGTCCTGATTGACATAGACACAACAGGTGGAGTTTACTAAGGCACATACTCCTCCCTGGGATACCAATAGGTAATCTAGGGCTATGCGGTGTTGTATAGTTACTTGTGAGATCTGGGAGATCTCTTTTTGCAGAGCCTGAATTGCATCCGCAGTGGCATTTCCCATAGCTTCCATTGTGGCTGAAATGTTAATTATGGCTAGTTCCAATTCTCTTACTCCAAGCCACGGTATGAAGGTTCTCACAAATCGATGGAACCCTGTGTTTCTGGTAGCTAAGGGGTTAACCGCCCTTTTCATGTGATGGTTGAAATTTTTTACTTGTTCCAGATATATTGCACTATGCATTTCGAAACCAGGGATAACACGTCCAAGAGTGCATGCCCCCACCCAATTCCAGGGCAAGATTTTATGAGCCCTGTTTCCGCAGAGCCAGTAAAGGCCTGGGGCAGAAAGGGTACTCAAATCTCGACAGTTGTTGTGCCCTATCCGGCACTTTCGATTGATATGCATCGTATAGGACGGTCCACGTTCAGCTGCTATCCTGCTGGACCGAGATATATTACAAGAAGTAAAATTGGAGTGAATGTAAAATTCCGATCTGTTTGCAATGAGAGCAACATGAGGTTCCTTAGAAAAGTTGTAGACCATGAATCCTGTACAATTGAGAGAGGGTACGTTACCCAACAGGATTCCACTGGTGCTACTAGGGCTATAATCTAGAGTAGTTAGGCAATGAGGGTAGTGTCCTACAGGTGTGGCTTTATTATAAGATCCGGTGTTGTTGGATCTGTAACAGAAAGGCGCCTCTACTCTTGGGGAGATTATCCAGTTAGCAGGGGCGGCCCTCCATTCTTTAGGAGCGGACCGATGGGCAGCTAACGAGTAGAGTCTAACGAAGCCGCCGTTTATTGTTCCCCATTGCTGGAGGGATATTGGTACTCCGATCATTGGGATTCCTTGGTGTAGGTGTGCTGGGCTGTGAGAGCATATCCAGCAGTCACTTTTATTTCCAGCTTGAGCCACCGCATGGGAGATCTGCAAATACAAATTTTTCTCCCACCCCCCTTGGGTGATACTGAGATACCCAAGTGCGATATATAAGGATATCAGTGCCATTTTTAGATACAGGAGGGACAAAGAATCTTAACAACAAACATAACCAGCACCAGTAAGAAAAAGAACACTACCAGCCAAACCCAGGATGGCAGCCAAAGTCTTTCTTCATCCTCTGGGCTCAAGTTACCTAAAGGACTGATAATGTCGGCTCTTGGTCTTGATCGAGGTGGTGATCTTCCGAATGGGAGCATTCACTTTCTTCGAGGCCTAAGATGATATCTTCGTTCTTCAACTGATGAATCCGGCTGGGCTGAGGTGTTGGGTGCAGGGGAGAGGTTATTAGCACTTGAACCCTGATGCTCCTCACTTGCCTGAGTGAGGTCCTGAGGGTCTTTGTCCTTGGCCTCAGGGAAAGATCCCAACCTTGGTTGGAATACAGCTGCTTCAGGGTCCAATGGAGGTGATACCTTCTTCCAGTGCGAGGCGTGAGTCCACGTTTGGTGACCTTGGCAACGAACAGCAGAATTAGTGGTCAGAAGTACCTGGAAAGGTCCTTTCCATCTGGGTTGAAGTGCATTTTTCCGTTGATAGACCTTTACGTAGATCCAATCCCCTGGTTCGAGGTTGTGACAGGGAACATCCGGTGGTTGAGGTAAGGCTTCTTGGACCTGTGAATGAACAGACCTGGCATACTTCATTAATGCCTTGCAATAATTTAGTACAGTTTCATCAGTTAATTGTAGATCTGTTTGGTGAGGGGCAACAGGTGGTGTAGCTGGCATCCTCATGGGTCGTGCCATGAGTATTTCATAAGGGGTTAGGCCATGTTTTCTGTTAACAGTGTTTCTAATGTGCATAAGAGCAATGGGCAGTGCATCAGGCCATTTGAGGCCTATTTCAGCACAAATCTTCGAAATGCGCGTTTTTAAATCAGAGTTTTTACGTTCTACAGCACCACTTGATTGTGGATGATAACTACAGTGTAGGTGTTGCTGTATGTTGAGTGCTTGGCAGATGTTTTTTACTATCTGTCCTGTGAAATGGGTGCCACGGTCACTATCTATTGTGAGGGGCAATCCAAATCTAGGGATGAATTCTTTGAGCAATTTCTTTGCTACAGTGATGGAATCAGCACGTACGCATGGGTAGGCTTCCACCCATCCAGAGAACACATCAATAATAACAAGAATGTACTCATAAGAACAGCACTTAGGTAGCTGCACAAAATCAATTTGCAGATTTACAAACGGTCCCCATGGAGGGGGATGGGCTGCGGGTGTCGTTTTTACCCGTTGCCCAATGTTGTGAGCTAAGCAGATGGGACAGGAGCTACAATACTGTTGTGCCATGGAAGGAAAATTTGGGGCAAACCAATTTCTTTGTACTGTAGCAATCATTCCTCCTTTGCTCATATGGGCCACAGAGTGGGTTAAACGAGCAAGATGTGGCAAAAGCTCTCTAGGCGCCACCAGGCGGCCGTCCGGGGAGCGCCAGAGAGAGTCGGGGTGCAGTGAACATCCTGCACGCAGCCAGTCATTTATTTCCTTTTTGGGGGCCTGATTTTGAAGAAGGGCCAGACTTGAAAGGCTAGCCAAAGGAGACTGGTCTGCTGAAAAACAAACAAAAACAGAGTTAGGAGCCTGTGGGCCAGAAAGGGCCGCATTTCTGGCAGAACAGTCTGCCAGATCATTTCCTCGTGTGACATCATCAAAGGGTTTCTCATGAGCTTTACATTTAACAATAGCAATAGCAAGAGGCAATTGAACAGCTTCTAAGAGCGCTTTTACATAACAACCATGACTGATTTGGGTCCCTGATGAAGTGAGGAACCCTCTTTGTTTCCAGATTTGTCCAAAATCATGAACAACACCAAAAGCATACTTAGAGTCAGTATAAATGGTTGTGGTTTGATTTTTTGCAAGAATGCAAGCACGTGTTAAAGCAATGAGTTCAGCAACTTGAGCAGAACGAGCTTGGGGTAAAGAATAGGCTTCCAAAACAGCATACTGAGTGCATACTGCATATCCCGCAACTAATTTGCCTGCATCATTTCTAAGACAGGAACCATCAACAAACAAAACAAGGTCAGAGTTCGGGATAGGAATGTCCTTGAGGTCAGTTCGAGGGGTTAACAATTGAGTTGTGATAGACAGGCAATTATGAGGCTCACCATCAGAGGCAATAGGCAGAAGTGACGCAGGATTCAGAATTGAACAGCGATTTAAGGTTACATTTGCAGCTGATAGTAGAAGTTTCTCATATTTAGTAAGACGGGAATTGGAAATGTGCTGAGTTTTGCCCTTGAGCAGAAGGGCCATCACAGCATGTGGAACTGCAACGGTTAAAGAGTGTCCCAAAACTAGAGAATCTGCCTTTTCAACCAACAAGGCAGCAGCTGCAACTGAACGGAGGCAAGGAGGAAGTCCCGCAGCTACGGGATCAAGGGCAGAGCTGTAATATGCAATTGGGCAATGCTTTTCACCATGCAGCTGAATGAGTACTCCTAAAGCGATTCCTTCCCGTTCATGACAAAACAAGGTAAAGGGTTTCTTATAATTAGGAAGTCCAAGAGCGGGAGCAAGAGTGAGGGCTTGCTTAAGGGCCACAAATGCTTCTTCGGCTTCAGGAGTCCAAGGGAGGGGTTCCGGGGTGGTATCATGAGTGAATGCTTGCAAGGGTTTTGCGAAAGCAGCATAACCCAGGATCCACTGTCTACAATAACCCATTGCACCTAAGAATCCCCTCATCTGTTTTCTAGTCATAGGTTTGGGAATGTTGAGGATAGCTTCAACTCTACTAGGGGAAAGGTGTCGTTCTCCTGCTGAGATATCATGCCCTAAATAATGTACCTTAGACTTGCAGAGCTGCAATTTAGATTTTGAGGCCTTGTGGCCTTTCTGAGCTAAAGCTGTGAGGAGTGTCAAAGTATCTTGCTCACAGGCCTCTAAAGTGGGTGAGGCTAACAATAGATCATCAACGTACTGAACAAGGGTGGACCCCCCTTTGAACGTGATAGGATCCAAATCTTTTTTTAGGATCTGGGAAAACAGGGTTGGGGACTCTGTATATCCCTGAGGGAGTCTTGTCCAGGTATATTGAAATCCCTGATAAGTAAATGCAAACAGATACTGGCTATCCTTATGAACGGGGATAGAGAAAAAAGCAGAACAAAGATCCACTACTGTGAAATATGTAGCATCTGAAGGGATACAGGAAAGAATAGTGGCAGGGTTAGGGACCACGGGGAAAGCGGGTAAAACAGCGGCATTTACAGCTCGAAGATCTTGCACAAAGCGATACGTATCTTTACCAGGTTTTTTGACAGGTAGGATAGGTGTGTTGCAAGGGGAGTGTATTGGGACAATAATCCCTTGCTCAAGGAGTGAGGAAACGACAGGCTTGATCCCTTCCTCAGCTTCCTTTGAGATGGGGTACTGTGGGACACGAGGAAGTGGCTTGGCAGGGTTCAGGATGATACGCACTGGTTCAGCACTCAGCATGTGCCCCACTTCATTCGCATGGGTGGACCACAGCTGTGGAGGTACTCGTGCCAACAGTTCCTCTTGCAAGTAGGAAGTGTCAGGATCAGAGTACTCCTGGGTTAGCAAAGCCACAAGCTCGGTTTCCCTATGTTCCGGTACCTCAAGGTAAACACCATCTGGGCTACAATAAATCACGCATCCCAGTTTACAAAGCAAATCCTTACCAAGAAGGTTGACAGGTGCACAGGGGCTAAGAAGAAAGGCATGATTTTCAGACAAAGGGCCAATAGAGATGGAGACAGGTTCAGAGACGGGATGTGGGATAGGTTGTCCGCCTATACCGACAGCATTTACAGTTTCAGGAGAATAAGGTAGAAAAGGAAACTCAGCAGCCTTTAGCATGGAGCGGGACGCTCCGGTGTTGACAAGACAGGAGACAGGTTTACCAGAAATAAGGCATTCAACAAACGGACCAGATTGGTCAGTAGCAAGCAAAGGAGCAATGATGTCACTGTCCCTCAGGCTGTCCTATTCAACATTGGGAAAATTGACAGGAAGTGGAGGTGGGGGCTGGGGTCTGGGTCCTTGGCCGGGGCGGTTGGGGCATTCTGATTTCCAATGTCCTTCTTGCTTGCAATAATGACATTGGTTCCCATAGCCTGGGTTTTGTGGGCTCAAGGATCTATCTCTTCCCCTGAATCTACCCGGGCCTCCCCTTCCCTGTCCTCGTCCCCTTCCTCTACCTGGACCCTGCAACTGAGAAATCTGTAAGGCCATTAACTTAAACTCGGCACTGTCTTTAGACCGTTCCAATTTGTTATGAAAATGGTTAGCCGCAGCAAGGACTTCGGTCAAATCTTTAGTTTCCCAGCCAATAATTACTGTTTGAATTTTCTCAGCAATTTTAGGGTTAAGTCCCTGGACGAATGCTGCCACTATTGCTTGTTTAGCATTTCTGACTGGGTTATCCATTCCTGAGTATCGTTCAAATGCCTGTTTGAGGCGTTCTAAATAGTCACTGGGGTGTTCATTTTTGTTTTGTTTACAGGTATTTATTTTGGTCCAGTCTGCCTTTTTTGGGCAAATTGTGAGAACTGCCTGAACCAAAGCATTTCTCTTGTCAATAAAGTCTTGGCCAATCCCTGGGTTTTGATCTGGCCAAGTACAGGCAGCGTACAGACGTAGCATAGTTTCCTTGGGCAAAATGGATCGCATGAGCTGATTAATGTCAGCCCATGTTGGATTATAACAATTTATAACAGTCTGCAATTCTTCCTGAAATTTTTCTGGGTCTTCCCTGATTTTTGGGAACTTTTGAGTTAAATTGTAGAGATCACCTGGAGTCCAGGGTGCATGCACAGTTACTATATTTTGTCCATCAGTGCCAATGCCTGGCATTTGTCTTAGGGGGTAAACTTGTGCAGTTTGGGATCTCAGATTGATGGGAGATCTTTTCATGCCTATTCCCATTCTTCTAAATACACCTGTGGTGGGTTGTGACCCAGGAGTAAATTGCCACACTGGTGATGATTGAGTGGCAGATATGGTGGATGAGTCCGGACTATTAAGCTCCGTGGATGGATTTACTGAAGGAGCTTCAGCTAATGGGTCACTAGCCTGGGCTGCAGCCTGATGTTGAACCGGTTGTTGCTGATGTGGGAGTCCCAGGAGAGCAGGGTTCAAACAAAGGTCAAGGATATCCTCTGCTGGCTCCGGTGGTGGGGGCGCCCCGGGCAATGCTGGATACATCGGAGCGGTGGCCAGCGTGTAATTTGGGGGAGCAGCCAATTTCTCCCAAACAGCTTTTAACTGCTGTTTTAATTTTTCTTCAGAGTCTTTTAGGCTTCTAGTTTGAGATTCTGTCCGCCTTTTGGACATTTCATCATACCAATAAAAGAACGCGTCCCACTGGTTTTGTGGTGTTTTGGATCCACGGGACTCTAACGCCCCTCTCAAGTGCACTATTTTATCCTGATCAAATGTTCCTTCCTGTGGAAAATGTTTCACAGGATCATCCCTAGTATACCAGTTCCACTTATCCAGGTACTTGCAAGTCTCGGGAGAATAGTGTGTGTACATAAAGTACGTCGGAGTCCCCTTAGGGGGGACAGGAACCTGTTTAGACTGACTTGTTCCCATTTTCAGTCACACAGGGAGACGTAGGAGAGGCTTATTTAGGATGTCCGGGCCGCTCAGTGCCTTGCCCCTCAGTTTTTCACTGCCCAGACAAAAGGCTTCTGACCCGACACCGGCTCATAAAATGGAAATGGGGCGGGAAACACTAGAGGGATCCTTTCACTCCTGCTTTCGGCAGAAGCTACTGGGACAAGGGGTTTGGAAAAGACAAAATCACTCAGACGCCCTGTCCGCTGGGTCACGAGGTTCCAGTTGGGTCCCCTTGCTTTCAAAACTGCCCTGTCAGGCAGAATTGGGGCGGCTGAACCCAACCGTAGTCTCAGTCCTGGTCAGTGGCTCATATTTCTAAATACACACACACATTCATTCAATAAGCCCTGTCCACTGGGTCACGAGGTTCCAGTTGGGCCCCCTTGCTTTCAAAACTGCCCTGTCAGGCAGAATTGGGGCGGCTGAGCCCAACCGTAGTCTCAGTCCTGGTCAGTGGCTCATATTTCTAAATACACACACACATGCACATTTATTCAGTCAGCCAGACCTCCTACCCCACACCGCCTTAGTTAATTAACTACAAGCCCGATGTGCTGTTGGATGAAGGTGCCTCAAATAGTTTCTCCCTAAAACGTACATTACCAGACACAAAATGGGATCCTTTACCAGACAGAAAATTTTAGCCGGCAGTAAGGTTCAGACTGACCTGTTTTAACAAGGTTCAGATCCAGTTACCAAGGCCAAGTTGGGAGCCTACAGGCAGTCCTCCTCCAAAACCCCAATAGAGATTTTGAATTAGGTCTCTTACCTCTCAAGTTTGGCGCCTCAGGGTTCGGGGGGGGGGGGGGTAGCCTGCGGTCCTCTTTCCTCAGCCTGTGTTCTGGATCCAAGTCACGGCACCAGGAATTGTCGTGGAAACACACACAGAGTACTTTTGGGTCAGGTCAGCAGAAGCTTTTATTCAAAAGAAACTACAGCTGTAGGGGGAGTTCCAAAGTGACATGGATTTCCCAAACACTTGGAAGGGGTCCCCCCCCAAGAGCAAAATCAGGAGGCTTATATACTTTTTAACAGTCGCTTACAACTCACGTGATCATATAGTGAAATTAGCATGAAAAGCGGCTATAATATTACTTCATTATTTCTTTGCTGTAATCAGGATGGGAATTATGGGGGAGGTAGGGTTAGTTCACAAACCTCCTTCTTGCACCTGGAAATCTACTTTGTACATACTTTTTTTTCTACCTTCAAGGCCGCGGTGAGCGAAGCAGTTGCAGAAGAGTTACAAAGAACAAACACTTGCCCTTATCTGTTCTACTGTACAGAGCCAGCAATTCTACACAAAGCGGTTATGTCATCTTATAACTAAAATAATCAAAGTTTAAGGCATATATTTTTTCTGATTCCACAGCCTTAACTCTTAAATTTTATCTTTAGAGGCCTTTAACAAGGTTAACCTAAAAAATGATCCTTAAGCAAACATCCCACATTCCGAGAAATCAAACCCTAGGAGCCTTTGAAAAGGGGTTGTAAAAGAAGGGTCACTGCAGTGGTGTGGAATTCCCCAAAGTAATTAAATGGTGAACAAAAGAAACTGAACCCAGCAGAAATCTGTTAAGAAAGATCCAAGGCCAAATTTGGGAGTAGCAACAGGTTTGGGTAGGAGGGGCCCAAGATGGCACCTCACTCAATAGAAACTGTAACCTACTGTCCCAATTTGGAGGTAACCTCACTCGCAGAACAACAAAGGAAGAATTGCAAGTGTAGGCCTGATCAGACTAATCACCTGAACCACCCTCTCCGTGAACACAAATCTCTTAGCTCACGCTGAAGCCGCAGAGTGCCCGAAAGGGACTGAAGGAAGGGGACTTAGTCCTATCAGTATTGAGGCTAGCCCATTGAACTGTACTGCTGAGGCCAGCCCGTTGAACTGTACTGCTGAGGCATGAAAACATATCTAGGTGTTTGGTTTCTCGGAATTCTAGGATTGTAAGTATATTATAAAAATAATAGTATTTATTCAAATTTAACTTTGAGTCATAATTACAAAAACAACTACAATTACAATTCTTATAGCATTGTTTGGGAAGGAAGTGCATTAGGAGCATTGTTTCTGATATATGTAATTATTTCATAGATTTCATAGATTTCATAGACATTAGGGCTGGAAGGGACCTCGGAAGATCATCGAGTCCAGCCCCCCGCCCAAAGGGCAGGACGTCAGCTGGGGTCATAGGATCCCAGCAAGATAAGCATCCAGTTTCATCTTGAAGGTGTTCAATGAAGGCGCTTGAACAACCTCCGGCGGCAGGCTGTTCCAGACCTTGGGGGCTCGGACAGTAAAGAAATTCTTCCTTATGTCCAGCCTGAAACGATCTTGTAGTAGTTTGTGACCATTCGTCCTCGTCATCCCTTGGGGCGCTCTGGTGAACAAACGTTCCCCCAGATACTGGTGATCACCCCTGATAAACTTGTAGGTGGCCATCAGATCACCCCTGAGCCTGCGCTTTTCCAGGCTAAAGAGCCCCAGGGCTCTCAGCCTGTCATCGTAGGGTTTGCTTCCCTGACCCCTGATCATGCGCGTGGCTCTTCTCTGGACTCTCTCAAGCTTCTCCACATCCTTTTTGAATTGTGGAGCCCAAAACTGGATGCAGTACTCCAGCTGCGGCCTCACTAAGGCCGAGTACAGGGGGAGAATGACGTCCCGGGATTTGCTTGAGAAGCATCTATGGGTGCAAGCCAGCGTTTTGGTCGCTTTACTAGCTACAGCATCGCATTGCAGGCTCATGTTCATCTTGTGGTCAATGATGACCCCCAAGTCTCTTTCTTCCATAGTGCTAACCAACATAGCACATTGTGTTCTTAATGTTTGTGGTATTTCTTAAAGCTAAGCAGTGTTATATGCGTAGCAAAGTATTTTAAAATAAAATTGTGTTGTATGAATTAAGTGTGTAATCATTGTGAAATCGTGCAATCAACTAGATACTTCCCCAGCCAGTATATCAAATGAATCAGTAAGTTGTGTGGGATCTTCTCTATTCCATAACCCACAAGAGACAAGAACCAAGAGGCACCAACTGCTGAGCCAATGGGTGCAGGGATGGCCCCCATGAAGTTCCACCAATATGTATATGGCACCCAGGTAAGAGTCTAGTTGCACCACAAACCCCTGGAAGTGATTTTTGTGAAGCCCATAGGAAAGGCTCCAGCACAGCTACAGAGAAAATAATCATTCCACCTGGTGCAAGGACCAACATGTTGACATTGTTTCACTTGTCCCATCAAGGCATACAAAGGTCAAAAGTGCGAGCTCAACAAATCATGTATTGGCCTCAGCTAAATGCCCACATCAAGCAATGGATTGCAAATTGCACACCTTGTCAAGAGCTCCAATCCAGTACTCAGAAAGAACCCATGATCTCACATGAGATCCCAAACCTGCCTTGGCTAAAAAACTGTCAGCAGACATTTTTTGCCTATGGGGACAGTCTTATTTGATAATAGTTGACTATTACTCCAAGTACCCTGAAATTTTGCATCTTCCTGACAGGACAGCCAGCATGGTAATAGCCAAAATGAAGTCTGTATTTGCTCACCATGGCATATGTAAAGAAATTGTTTGTGATCATGTGCCATTCACAAATCATATGATGAAACAATTTGCAACCGACTGGAGCATAACCATCACCCATTCTAGTCCAAGTTATCCACAATCCAATGATCAGGCTGAACACATGGTTCAGGCTATCAAATCAATGTTTAAGAAGAGTTTGCAGGATGGCTCAGATCTATATCTGGCTTTACTCAATCTGAGGAAAACACCCATTACTAGTCTTGAATATGCTCCAGCACAGCTTCTGAGACAGACACTTTTGCACAGTACCCTCCCTGCTACAATGGCAGTGCTAACTCCTAGACTACCATTGAATGCCTCCCCGAAGATGTGGAACCTTCAAAGGCACCAAAGATGCATTATGCCCACAGGACTGCATTCTTGCCACCTCTACGAGTGGGGGAGAAAGTGAAGATGCAAACAAGTACAGGTTGGACCATAGGTGACATGTGGTGGGGTGGGGCACAGGGGGACACATGCCCCCCCTAGATTGGCTGTCACTGGCTTCTGCAGGGGGTCGCTGCTTGCCATCTGCCTCCCCCCTTGCCGCCAATGTGGCTAGTGGCATCTGTGGGCACTCCCTGCTTGCTGCTCCCTCCCACTCCCACTGCTGACACCACTGCTGGCGTCTGTGGGTAGTCCCTGCTTGACACTGCCAACACCAACGCCAGTGGCTGCAGGCAGGCCCTGCTCACCACTCACCACCATGGTGCCCCTGCCCCCCCCCCCCCCGCCCCCAGTGCCGGGAGGCACCAATCATTCATGGGTTGGATACTAGCGTCCATTATGGTAAAAAGGGATGAACCACATTCCTACATGGTAAAACCCCCCAGCAGTAATGTCTACAAGAGACACAGAAGACATTGAAGGAAAGATTACTCATCAATACCAGCAGAACAAGTTGATGCACCTCAAGAGACAGCAGCAGAACAAGCATTAGAAGTAAAACCAGACTGCTAAAAGTAAGAGTTTCATTACATTTCAGAGATCCACCTGTACCCACAGAGACACCCGATTGCACCACACAAACTAAGAGTGGACATGTGGTGAAGCTGCCTGTGAAGTACAAGGATTATGTAATGGGATAGCGGTAAAGGCTAGACCCCATTGGTGAGCCAAGTGCTAGCAACCTCTGGCTCCATGATCCCCAAATATTCCGAGTTAAAGTAGCTACTGATGAACATTCAGCTGCTTAAGTGGGAGCTCCCAGAGTAAAGAAGGGGGATGTGGTATACGGAATGTACCTGTAAGGGGCCTGCAGTGGAACATTCTAGTCTTGCCCCGATGTCCAGTGAGTGCAGTTTGTTGGTGGTGGGTTGTTGTTCTCTCTGCAAGCTGTGAGTGTGCATGTTGCTGAGTCCTATTCCTAATAAAGATAAAGCTGTTTGCCATCCCACCAGTCTCCGGTGAATGCTGACTCAAGGACAGAACCCCGAGGGCTTAGAGGTCTGAGTGAGTACCCCATCCCAGGAACCCAGTGGCCAAAGGCAAACATTGTAGGAGGAAGTGAAGAGGGGGAATGGACTGATCATCCCCAGTTCATACTATAGTCTTGTAAAGACTGCCGATTCTTTGACTATTCCCCACCCCAACAGTTGTACACTATATTGTAAAGCCAACAACTACACAGGGGTAAGGTGGAGATAAGGGGGCATGGGGTGGCTCCCCCAGGCCTGCAGCTCAGCCTCACAGCATAATTTGCCTGCCTGCCCTGTCCTCACCCAGGCCGGGAGAGGACTGCCCAGCTCAGTGTGGGGTGTAGCCCTGGGAAGCCAGGGATCTGGTGAGTTCCTGTGGCACCTCGGGAGGCTGGAAGCGCCCCACTCCTGCCAAGCCAGGGAGGGGTGACCTGCCCATCAAGCTGGAGCAGCCCCACGTTGGCCAGACCAGGGTCATACTAATTAATCATTTAACAATTGTAATTACAACAGGGTAAATAGATATTTTTTAATCAGTATTTACATCTCTAGGAGAGCATTTACCTCTTTTCACAGAAATTCTTGCAGCATGCTTCTGTTCTCTCATGGCAGGCTAGTGTGTCAAGGCACACACTTTGGGAATCACCAGCCTAAAAAAAAAAAAACTGTCGGATTCTAATTCTCAGCAATTACTTCTCTTAAGCCATTTAGACTTTGATCCTCCCCCATGTGCCAAGAAACTCACTGTTTATCACTTTTGACTATTCCCCACTTCAGCAATTGTATACCACATTGTAAAGCCAACAACTACACAGGCGTAAGGTGGAGATAACCCCCCCAAGATTTGATCTCTCTATCAGGATATCAGGAGTCAGAGTTAATTTGACTTGGAGATCAGGAATCCCGTGATTGCCCTGTTATAATAGATAAGAAATACATTTTATATCAAATACTACAATGCATTTTAAACATAAGGACCATAAAACTAAATACAACTTGATGCTACCTATCTGTAGAGACTACACATACCTTATCACTATCAGTAAAAGAAACTCAAGAAAACACATGAAATCCAACAAACTCCCCACATCACAGTGGAGGTTGTAACACTAGATTCCACCACAGTGAGGAATGTAACTATTTAGGCCCCCTGTATTAAGTGCTGAGGCTTCCTATATACTGCAGCAGGAGACATGCTGGCATGAGCCACAATGCCAGCATGCTGAGTGGGAAGTTGCATATAGTTGTTAGCTCAAAGGAAAAAACTGGACAGGGGTGATTCTTGAATTCTACCACTCTGAAGCGCTTTAGCACTACAGAGAAGTATCTGCATACTCTTGAGATCCATCACCTGGAGTCCTGTGCTGAAGGTAAGCATGTTGTCTTTCAAAACTAAACAGGATCATTGTTCTCTTTAAAAAAGCACATATGGGGGACAAAAAGGGACTACTGCCCCCTTTTCATACAATGGGCTAGTTTACAGCACTCTCAGTAATGCCAACTCTCATGAAAAAAAAAAAAATCACACAGCTCCTTATTTCCAAGTCAAATTAACTCTGACTCCTGAAACAGAGATCAAATATCGGGATTTTTTCATCTGGTAGAGAGCACCAAGCTGATAAGTGTGAAGGGGAAGGAGCAGAGGGAAAGGGAAGGGTGTGGGGCAGGCAGATCGATACCATCACTGTGAGGGAACGGAGGAGGGGTTAGGGTGAATGGGGCCACGGGGCCTGGGCAAGTCATACAACAGAGCCGTGGGCAGCTGTCTGTCTATGTGTATGTGTTTGTCTGTGTCTGCCCTACTCTTCCAAGTCACAGCCCTGCCCCCCCCCCCAGCCCTGCTGCTGCCCCTCACTCCTGACCCACAGTACCTCACATCCTACCAGGGTGTGTGAGGATCCCCCCTCCCTGGGCTCCAAACCCCACACACACAGCTCTCTACACCTTAATAAATAACTTCCCTCCCCACACACTTAAAAATAGCATCTCATGATTTACATTCCAAATCTCTTGATTTTTAAGAGTTTATCTCATGATTTTTGATACAGTGGGGTTGGCAATACAACACTCAGAATGCAAGATGTAAGAGTTGTGACTGTTTCCTCCTTTTCCTGAGAGATTTAATGTTCAAAAACCTTATCTAACTGTATCCTAGCTACATAGTTGGTCCAATAAAAGATAAAATCACCCCAAGAAATCCATGCCTCTCACATAATTCTGAACTTCCACAGCTACATCAGTCTTTCATAGATTCATAGACATTAGGGCTGCAAGGGACCTCAGAAGATCATCGAGTCCAGCTCCCTGACCAAAGGGAAGAAAGTCAGCTGGGGTCATAGGATCCCAGCAAGATAAGCATCCAAATTTCTCTTGAAGGTGCTCAATGTAGGTGCTTGAACCACCTCCAATGGCAGGCTGTTCCAGACCTTGGGGGCTTGGACAGTAAAGAAATTCTTCCTTATATCCAGCCTGAAATGGTCATGCAGTAGTTAATAACTGTTCGACCTCGTCATCCCTTGGGGCGCTCTGGTGAGCAAACGTTCCTCCAGATACTGGTGGTCACCTCTGATAAACTTATAAGTGGCCATCAGATCACCCCTGAGCCTGCGCTTTTCCAGGCTAAAGAGCCCCATAGCTCTCAGCCTGTCATCATCAGGTCTGTTTTCCTGACCTCTGATCATGCATGTGGCTGTTCACTGGACTCTCTCAAACTTCTCCACATCTCAAACTTCTCCACGTCTTTTTGAATTGTGGAGCCCAAAACTGGACGCAGTACTCCAGCTGTGGCCTCACCAAGGCCGAGTACAAGGGGAGAATGATGTCCTGGGATTTGCTTGAGAAGCATCTATGGATGCAAGCCAGCATTTTGCTCGCTTTACTAGCCGCAGCATCACATTGAAGGCTCATGTTCATCTTGTGGTCAATCATGACCCCCAAGTCTTTCTTCCATAGTGCTAGCCAGCATAGCATTGCTGAGCCAATAAGGATGCTGCAGGTTTTTCCTCCCAAAGTGGAGAACCTTGCATTTTTCAGTGTTAAAACACGTTCAGGTTCTCGTTCGCCCATTTGCTGAGCCTGTCCAGGTCAGCCTGGATCACCCTCCTGTCTTTGGGTATGGATGCTTTGCCCCAGAGTTTGGTGTCATTGGTGAGCTTGGCCAGTCCGCTTCTGACTCCAATGTCCACATCATTAATGAATATGTTGAACAATATGGGTCCAAGGACAGAGCCCTGGAGGACCCTACTGGTCACAGGGCACCATGATGATTGACTTCTGTCTATTACCACCCTCTGGGTCCGACCATGGAGCTAATTTCTTACCCAGCAGATCGTGGTGGACCCAAGGCCACAGTTGGCCAGTTTCACCAAGAGGTGATCATGGGATACCAGATCGAAGGCTTTTTACAGTCAAGATATATGACATCAATCTCTTCTCCCTTGTCCAGGTGATAGGTCACCTAATCGTAAAAGGAACTGAGATTTGTCAAGCAAGACCTACCCATAACAAACCCATGCTGGCTATCCCTCAGGATGTTGGCATCAGCCAGTCCATTAAGGATGGCCTCTTTAATAATCTTTTCTAAGACCTTACCCAGGATAGAGGTCAGGCTGATGGGCCTATAGTTTGCCGGATCCACTTTCCTCCCTTTCTTGCAGATAGGCACTATATTGGCCTTCTTCCAGTCTTTGGGCACTACACCAGAGCGCCAGGAGTTTTCAAAGATCTGTGCCAGGAGCTGGGCTATGATGCTCACCAGCTCCTTGAGTACCCTGGGGTGTAGATTGTCAGGGCCAGCTGACTTGAAGGTGTCTAGCCTCTTAAGGTGTTCCTTCACGAGGTCAGCATTAATGGAAAGCAGGGGATCATCCTCACCCGGACCTCCCTGTCCCGTAGTGGGCATGGGCATGGGCATTCCATGGGACTGATGAAAGATTGACACAAAGTACCCATTTAATAGGTTGGCTTTTTCCTGGGCTTCAGTTGTAAGATGTCCCATCTGGTCAGCAGGGGTCCAATGTTGCCCTTGCTTTTCCTCCAGCTCCCCACATATCTGAAAAAGGACTTTTTATTGTCCTTGATACTCAAAGCTAGTTGGAGTTCAGTTGCAGCCTTGGCTTTCCTGGTTTTCTCCCTGCAGGACCAGACCAGTGCATTCTTATTCTATGAAGGACTGTTTATGCATCTTATATGAAACAGTCATTGGTTAAAATATAACAGTCCTTGCATCAGGGACAGGTCTCTCCCCTCCAAAGAACTTTGAGGTCAAAACATAAAGTATTATGGAGTTTGGGCACCACCAAGGCTACATAATTGAAGCAGGGGATTTTTGGAAATGCAATTTTGGAGTTAAATTGAATTTAAACCCTTAAATTCTGCCTAATGGGTTTTTTGTTTGTTTGTTGGTTGTGACCTAAATCCTATAATTTGGGTGGCAGAAAATGATGGTTTTAGAGCTGTGGGTTACAGGTTCAAATCATGCTACTGACCCATGGGGTGCAGACAGACATGCAGGTCCCTGCTCTAACTCATGGCATTTCACAGAAAGCACCATGAGTTACAACAGGGGTGGGCAATTATTTTAGCTGGAGGGCTCTTTAATGAGTTTTGTTGAGCTGTCAAGGACCCCAAGAGTAGTCCCTCCCCTTGACAGGTGTCCCACTCCCTTGTCACCATCTTGGGACCAGAGGTCCTACCCCGACCCCCTGATCTTTGCCACATGAAGTCCCCCACTTTCCCCCAGAAGTACTCCTTCTGGGGGGAGTTGCCATCTAGAAACCAGACAAAAAAATCATACTAAAAATTAAACATCTACTATAACATATTTTAATTTTATTTTAAAAAAATGTGTGCTGATGTATGTGTGTTTGCATAGTGTATCTAGAGGCTATTGCATAATAGCTCAAAATACAGTGTTACTGTGTGTGGGGAGTAAGGGGGTGTATGTGTGCAGTGTGTGGTTGGGGGAGTGTATGGTTGGGAGGGGTGTGGTGGGTATGGGTGTATGTGTAGGTGTGAAGAACGTGGGTCTGGGGTGTGTGGCCAGAGTGGGGGATATATGGGGTGTGGGAGGGTGCGTGTGCGTGCGAGTTCTGAGAGCTGCAGTGATGGCAGTGATTGGGCCAGTCCCGCCTGGCCCCATAGTGCACAGCTCCTGCATTCCTGCCCAAGCCCCTGGCCACATGTGGTGGCAGCAAGTGGGACCAGCCTGACCTAACCTCATAGTGCACAGCTCCCATGCTCCTGTCCATGTCCCTGGCTGCATGTGGTGGCAGCATGCCAGGCCAGCCCTGCCTGGTCCTTTAGGACACCTTAGTCCTGTGTTTCTGCCTTAGTCCTTAGCTGCACATGGTGGCAGCAAGCAGGACCAGCCTGACCCAGCCCTGTAGCATGCAGCTCCCACATCCCTGCCCGAGTCCCTGACTGCATGTGGTGGCAGCAAGAGGGACCAGCCCAACCCAGCCCCATAGTGTGCAGCTCCCACAATCCTACCCAAGTGCATGGCCGCATGTGGCAGCAGCATGTGGGGCCAGCCCCCTGGCCCCATAGCACATGGCTCCCACATTCCTGCCTATGTCCCAGGCCACATGTGGCAGCAGTAAGCAGGACCAGCTTAACCAAGCCCCATAGTGCACAGTTCCCACTCTCCTGCCTGAGTCCCTAGCTGCAAGTAGTGGCAGTATGTGGCCCCAAAGCATGCAGCTCCTACAATAACATGAGTCCCTGGCCGCATGTGGCAGCAGCAAGCAGGACCAGCCTGATGCAGCCCCATAGTGTTCAGCTCCCACACTGCCACCTGAGTTCCCGACCACATGGGTTATGAGCATCAGCTGACATGAACAGTCCCAAGAACTCTATTGCCAACTCGTGTTTTCCTTAAAGCCCTTAACCTTAAAGTCCTGAATACAAACCCCTAAATTTCATAGGCTAAGTACAGGCAGTCAAAAAGCCCAAGGCTGAATTGATTCAGTCTTTGCAGGTTAGTCTAAACTGCAGAGATTAAACTAAGAAGCAAGTGAACAGATATTCAGCGTTTATTCAGGGAATGCAGTCACATGCCTGCAGTAGCTCAAGCCAGAAGCTGGGGGGCACTAGGGCATGCCTCCCAGCCTGCTAGCCACTGCCAAAGGGAAGGGACTGAGGCTCCAAGGCCTTTCCGTCCTCCCTGCTCAAGTGGAAGTGGCATGGCCAGGTCCCAGCCTGGGGCTAGCAAACTGATGCCAAGGGAAGGGGCACTTAAAACCCACCACCAGTGCCTGCATGAGACCCCAGCCTGAGTTTGCCTGGGCATGAGAACAGTGCCTGCCAGGATTTCCCACCCCTGCTCACTCCCCGCTCAAGAGGGGGAGGAGGGCAGCCCCTGGCAGGTTATTCCCCACTTGCTGCTGGAGTGGAAGTGGCATTGAGCAGGGTGCAGGATGGGGGAGAAAGCCTGGGAGGTACTCTCCCCCAGGCAAACCCTGGCTGGGATTGGGGGCCAGGGTTGAAGTTTGCTTGGGGGGGCAGTCCCTCTCAGGCTGTTGCCCCTCCTTGCCCCACAAGTTTTCTGCTCCCTGCTTGAGCAGAGAGCAGGGGATATGGCCACGCCCTGGACCAAGGCCAGTGCACTGAGCCAGGGAAGGGGGTTTAAACCTCCCTGGCCCCAGACCCCAGCCAAGGTTTGCCTAGGGGGGTCAGTCCCTCCCAGGCTTCCCCGCCACCTCCACACGTCCCTGCCCCTTCCGCTCCAGCAGCGAGCAGGCAATAGTCTGGCAGGGATTGCCATGCTTCTGCCAAGCAGATCCCAGCTAGGGTCCTGTGCTGGTGGCAGAGGGGGTTTAAACTCCCCTTCCTCCCTCCACCTGAGTCTGCACTAGCCCATGTCCCTGCCCCCTCTGCTCCAGCGGGGAAAAGTCTGGCAGGGGCTGCCGCCCCCCTGCCCCTTCCCCACCCCCCCCAGACCTGGCTGTGGTCTCCAGCGGGGTTTCCCACTCCCCCTGCCTTGTCAGCCAGCCCTCATTATTCTGGCTAGGGGGCAGGGGGGTGGGGCCAACCCTGCTGTCTGGAGCAGACAGAACAGCACAGCCACAGGCTGCAAAGCATCCTGGGATGCTGGGGAACTGTGATTTAGCTTGAACCAGGAAGTGGTCTGGAATAGCAGTTTCATAAACTGGTTTGACGTAAATCATAGATTTCATAGACATTCAAGCTGCAAGGGACCCCGAAGGATCATTGAGACCAGCCCCCTGCCCCAGGGGCAGGAAGTCAGCAGGGATCATAGGATCCCAGCAAGATAAACATCCAAATGTGTCTTGAAGGTGTTCAAAGTGGAAACGGGGAGAGATTACCAAAGAGGAGTATACCTCCTCTGCTCGCGCTTGTAGGGAGGCAGTTAGACAGGCCAAAGCTACCATGGAGCTGAGGATGGCATCCCAAGTTAAGGATAACAAGAAATTGTTCTTTAGATATATAGGGAGTAAAAGGAAGGCCCAGGGTGGAATAGGACCTCTACTAAATGGGCATAAGCAATTGGTGACGGACAGGGGGGACAAGGCTGAACTCCTCAATGAGTTCTTTGCCTCAGTGTTCCTAAGTGAGGGGCAAGACAAGGCTCTCACTGGGATTGTAGAGAGGCAGCAGCAGGATGCCAGACTACCAGGCGTAGACCCTGAGATGGTGCAGAGGCACTTGGAGGAACTGGATGCGTTTAAGTCGGCAGGTCCGGATGAGCTCCATCCGAGGGTACTGAAGGCACTGGCTGACGTCACTGCACAGCCACTGGCGGGAATATTTGAACACTCATGGCGCACAGGCCAGGTCCCTGAAGACTGGAAAAGGGCCAATGTGGTCCCCATTTTCAAGAAGGGGAAGAAGGAGGACCCAGGCAACTACAGGCCAGTCAGTTTCACCTCCACCCTAGGCAAAATCTTTGAAAAAATTATCAAGGCTCACATTTGTGAGAGCCCGGCAGGAAAAATGATGCTGAGGGGAAACTAGCACGGGTTTGTAGCAGGTAGATCGTGCCTGACTAATCTAGTCTCTTTTTAAGACCAGGTTACAAAACACCTGGATGCAGGAGTAGGGGTTGACGTCGTTTACTTAGACTTGAGGAAGGCCTTCGATACGGTATCCCACACCATACTGGTGAACAAGTTAAGAGGCTGTGACTTGGACGACTACACAGTCCAGTGAGTGGCGAATTGGCTAGATGGTCGTACCCAGAGAGTAATAGTGGATGGGTCCGTATTGACCTGGAAGGGTGTGGGCAGTGGGGTCCCACAGGGCTCGGTCCTTGGACCGATACTCTTCAATGTTTTCATCAGCGACTTGGACGAGGGAGTGAAGTGTACTCTGTCCAAGTTTGCGGATGACAAAACTGTGGGGGGAAGCGGACACCCCGGAGGGCAGGGAACAACTACAAACAGACCTTGACAGGTTGGACATGTGGGCACAAAACAACAGAATGCAATTCAACAAGGAGAAATGCAAAGTGCTGCACCTAGGGAGGAAAAATGTCCAGCATACCTACTGCCTAGGAAATGACCTGCTTCAAGGCATGGAAGCGGAAAGGGATCTTGGAGTCCTAGTGGACTCCAAGATGAACATGAGTCGGCAGTGTGACGAAGTCATCAGAAAAGCTAATGGCACTTTATCGTGCATCAGCAGATGCATGATGAACAGAAACAAGGAGGTGATAATTCCCCTCTATCGCGTGCTGGTCAGACCGCAGTTGGAATACTGCGTGCAATTTTGGGCGCCGCACTTCAAGAGGGATGTGGATAACCTGGAGAGGGTCCAGAGAAGAGCCACATGTATGGTTAAGGGCTTGCAGGCCAAGCCCTAGGAGGAGAGACTGGGGCACCTGGACCTCTTCAGCCTCTGCAAGAGAAGGCTGAGAGACAACCTTGTGGCTGCCTATAAGTTCATCACGGGGGCACAGAAGGGAATTGGTGGGCTTTACTCACCAAGGCGCCCCTGGGGATTACAAGAAATAATGGCCATAAGCTAGCAGAGAGCAGATTTAGACTGGACATTAGGAAGAACTTCTTCACAGTTAGAGTGGCCAAGGTCTGGAATGGGCTCCCAAGGGAGGTGGTGCTCTCCCCTACCCTGGGGGTCTTCAAGAGGAGGTTGGATAGGCATCTAGCTGGGGTCATCTAAACCCAGCACTCTTTCCTGCCTATGCAGGGGGTTGGACTCGATGATCTATTGAGGTCCCTTCCGACCCTAACATCTATGAATCTATGAAAGTGGGTGCTTGAACCACCTCCGGTGGCAGTCTACTCCAATCCTTGGGGGCTCAGACAGTAAAGAAGTTCTTCCTTATATCCAGCCTGAATTGGTCACGGTGGAGTTTGTGACCGTTCAATCTTGTCATCCCTTGGGGCACTCTAGGAAACAGACATTCCCCCAGATCCTGGTGAACACCCCTAATAAACTTATAGGTGGCCACCAGATTGCTCTTGAGCCTGCACTTTTCCAGTTAATTCTGATACTGTATTCAATCAAGTTTATCTTAAACCAGTTTCAGCCATTTTGAAACTGGTTCATTTGCACTGAACTTCTGTTTTATTACAGGTTAAAGCAGTTTTTGATCACTTCACCTGGTTCATGTGTAACATCTGTCCCTAGCCATACTGGTAATTTTTTTAACTCTAGTGGTTTTAGACATGAACTTTAAACTCTGAACTCCAAAGAGAGAAAAAATGTGCTCGTACCCCCCCCCCCCCCGCCTTGACTTCCAAGAAAGCTATCCAAGAACGTTTATAGGAATCTGTTTGAAGAGGCCAGTTGCAAGGTACTGAAAATGACCTCAGGAGCATGGAAGAAAAATAAAACGAATTTAGAAAGATAACTGAGTTACTAGTGCAGATACCTCATTGGACAGGGCATGTTTGTGTGACGGGTGTGAATTAGCTTCTTTCTTAATATACTCTTTACCTAAATACCAATGTAAAACATTAAATTTAATTTAATACTTTAGTATTACTATTTGAATAGCTTGTGTTGTTGGTCACTGTAAAAGGAGGGGTGTCAGGGTCTCCGTGCTCTCCCCTGCCGCCTCCTTTACTGTGTCAAGTTGCCAACTGGCACCCTCTAATTCTCGCCCGCCACGACTTTGACCTCTCGTGTGTGTGTGTGTGTGTGTGTGTGTGTGTGTGTGTGTGTGGAGGCTGCCTTTCATCTTCTGGTCCACGGTTGTCCTGTTACCTCTGGTTTCTCTATGGTAGTGCGTGTTCCGTACTCTCCAGTCCTAAGGGCTATGCGTGGCTCCAACCATCCCTGTACCATGCCCCAAGCCTCGCAGATGTGCCTGATGTTGTTAGGTCTCTCTCTCACCACGCCCTCTCTAGCACTCGGGCTCTCTGCAGTCCCCTCTCTCTCTCTCTCCCTCCCTCTCTCTCTCTCTGCGCCTGCTCTCTGGACCTTCTCAGTAATGCCGCCCTCCTCTCCGTCAGGGCCTCTTCTCAGTAATGCCGCCCTCTCTGGGGCTGGGGTCTGTGCACCCCGAATGCTGTGCCCTCACTGGCACTGGGGTCCCCATACTGCTTTGAGTCCCCTATGAGGCCTCCTCCAACCCCTAATAGCCTCACCCAAACCACCGGTGATAAAAAAGCAACACAGACACAAGCCCCTGGGCTATAACTCAAACAAAAGCCGCCCAGCTATAATCACGCTCAAGCCTACAGGGGATCCTTTATCTCTCAGCAGTATCAGATGCTGCTCCTTCATCAGTCCTCTCCTCTCTTGCATGGCAGGGAGCTCCTTCCTCCTTGGTTGCTGGCAGGGAACTGCCTCCTGCTCTCCTGCCTGTGATTTATATAGGATCCAGGCCCTGTCCCTTCCTTCAGTTGGCTAGGCAGGTGGGGCTCATTAGTTCCCACCACTTACCCCAGCAACCAGCACCTGAGGAGTTATCCCGGCTCTCTCAGTAGCAGGCGCCTTAGTGCCCTGCTATAGTCACCATGCAACAACAGTGACCTCTGCTGGTCTACCTTCTAATCTTTATTTCCATTTGTCCCATTTATTTCTTTATATTTTCATAATATATACCCACATGATTTGGTAACTCCTTTAAAAATGCACCCTTGACTCTTAAATCACACTGCAGTCTGAAATTGTTTTCTAACCTGGTTTATAAATAACACCCATGGCAAATGTCTATAACTTCATGAGATTAGAAGGCAAAATTCTAGTTTTTCTGTTTGTTTACTTGGTTCTTTGGGAAAAAAAAGTACTTTGAAGTCAGCTTTGGTCTAATTGGTTTTCCCTTGTTAGTTTGCAAAAGTGTGTTTCTTTTCCTACAGAAAAACAGGGGTAAGAAAACACATTTTAAACAGGATAATGTTGTGAAATCACTGAAGGCAGGTGTAGTAGCTGAAACTCCTTTTAATTCATTCTTTTAAAAAATATTGATTAGATTTCCAGTTTTCACTGTTCTTTTAATTCATCTGGATACACTGTCAAGAGCAAAGGATGGGGTTTTTTGCTTTGTTTTCCATTTTCTACTTTTGTTTCACATTGCCAGTAAAATATTCCCATTGCTGTGACAGCCTACAACTGGTACCATTTGCAGATACCTGAGACAAGTGTGTTAAAGGGTCCTTGCCTTTTTTCTGATTTATTTCCAGTAAAACAAGGGAGCACATTTTGCAAGCAACAAAAGGAAATCTACTGTGCTTGCCTTACTCATATTTCTGGGCCACTGGATGTCACTAGTTCCCCAGCCTCAAGGGAGGTTAACACAGAACCTAACTTTTTTCTGCAGTAAAATATTTGCATATAAGGATTCTGGGAACGTAACACAATGGATTCCTGCTAGGTTAGAAGAAGTGCAGGAGCTGATAAAAAGTGAATATTCCTGTCCTTATTTATTTATTGCCTATTTTGCTTTCTTAAAAGCAGAGCTGTTGGTGTGACAGCTTTTCCATGTTATACACACCCTTATGAAATGGGCCTGGGGGGAAATTAATAATCTAATTTCAATGGAGAGCTGAGATCAGGCTGATTTGGGGCAACAGACTATGTAAACCCTACTAATGTTTTATCAATCATTGTTTTGGATAGCCCTGCTTCCTTTAATAGATTACCTAGACCATAGGTTAATTTAGTGGACTGGATTAGGGCATTGGACTAGATGACCTCCTGAGGTCCCTTCCAACCTTAATTTTCTATGATGCTATGGTTTTCTATGATTAGTAGAGTCAAAATTTCCATAGGAAGGCAAGAGGAAGATGGGCTAAGAAAAATGGAAAAGTATGGAGAAACACAAAATAGTGAATCCCAGTTACAGAATTCGAGCTAGCTGTCGGATTAATTCAGCCACAATATAATCTAGTAAAATTGAAGGAGGGGGCTCTTCAGCATGGAGAAAAGAAGGCTAAAGGGGGGACTTGGTGGCAGCCTATAAGTATATAAGAGGGGTACACCAGGATCTGGGAGAACAGTTGTTCACTAGGGCTCCCCAAGGGATAACAAGGACTAAGGGCCACAGACTTCTGGAAGGCCGATTTAGACTGGACATAAGGAAAAACTTCTTTACAGTCAGTGTGTCCAGGGTCTGGAACAGACTCCCCCCACAGGTGGTGAAAGCACCTACTCTGGATTCTTTCAAAAGGTATCTGGATGCTTATCTTGGATCATTTGACCCCAGCAGACTTCCTGCCTAAGGCAGGGGGGCTGGACTCAATCTTGTGAGGTCCCTTCCAGCCCCTAATGTCTATGAAATCTATGAAAAGTTTATTCACTCCAGCCTATTCACCTAAGCAAATGCTTCTCATTTGGTAAAATAGCTGGGAAATGCTCCTGCTGCTGCCACTTGTATATATGTGTGGGAGGCTAGGCTAATGCTGCTATTGGAAAGCCCCAGCACTAGAACAAGGAGGCCTCATGTCATGGCAGACCTAGGGCCCTAGGCTGCTCCCAGCTTGCCTTGCTGTATACAAGTCAGTTCTTCAGGCTGCTGACCAGCCTGGAGAGTGAAGAAACTGCTTTCCCTAGTCATACTAAGGTTGAGAAAGGAGGCAATCCTTTCAAGACAAAGGTCAAAAAGAAGAGAAGAGAAGATGTTAATGGAAAATAATAAGGGATGAGAGCACATGGGGAACCATCAGAGAGACAAGGAAGCTGGGTGGTTGCCCAGAAAAACTGGTAAAAAGGGAAGAATACAAGGGAAGAATACAAGTGCAGCATTTCAGAATACAAGTGCAGCATTTCTATTTCTCTCTCTCTCTCTCTCTCACACACACACACACACACACACACACACACACACACACACACACACACACACACACACACACACACACGGCCAAGTTTCATCGCCTCCTGGAAGAGCTATGAGGTTGCTAGCAGGCCATATCTCTTGCTGGCCAGAAGAAGCTCCACTGGCCATACAGTGCAGTGCAATACCAGAAAGGGAAAACCCGCAAAGTTGGGCAGATTTAGCCCAGACTGGTAAGATCACCTCCCATAAACTCGGCCACAAGGCTGGGGAATCTTTTCATGTTAGAGTCCCTGGCAACCAAGAGAAATGATCCCTTCCCCCAGGAGTGGTGTTGCCTCCCACAAGGTTAAAGTAGGAGTTGCTCTCTCCAGCAAGAAACCTTGAGGGTCCATTGTTTTGTTTGCTTATAACAATACAGCCTTTCCTTTTGTTTTCCGGTCTCAGACCCTCTCACCTGCTCCTAGTTCACATTCTTTCTGCTCAAGGCTGGTAACAGCATGAGAGATGTTTTAGCGCTCGGTGGAAACATCTAGACTTAGCAGGTCTGGCCCGGGTTAATTATAAACCTTTGTCCCGAAGGCTCTGGGGAAGGCTGTGAGCCTTGCTTCCTTTCTGGCAGCCACTGTCCTCTGGTGGTTGTGACACCGATGCAGGCTGCAGAATAACAGAAGGGTCGGGGGGGGGGGGGGGGTGGAATCGCTGGGGGCAGGGGGCGTCTCTTAGCTAAGTGTTCGGACCCCGCAGCAAATCCGGAGCCTTCGCAGGGAAGGGAAGGGGAGGGGAGCCGGAGCAGCGCAGCCGGGCAAGCACAAGCGCTTCCTGGAAGCGCCTTTGTGCCGCCGGAGCCTGCGCGCCGGGGCGGGCGAGGCCGAGGCAGGCGGCACTTCCTGTGCTGCCCGGAGCGAGCGCAGCCGGCGGCTCCGACCCGCGCCCCGCATGGAGTGACCGTGGCCGGGACAGCGCAGGCAGTACGCCCACCCGCCCGAGTTGCTGCGAGTCCCAGGCCGGCCCCAGGCTGCTGCGGGGTGAGCCGGGCGCGGGGCGGGGCGGGGCGGGGCCCGCATCCGGATCCTCTCTCTTGCTGCTCCGCGCCTCTGTCCCAGGATCCTCCCGGAGCGCTGTCGTGGGGCTGCGCCGGCCCCCTCGGCCGCTCCGCGGGCTTGCGCGGACCCAGCGCCCGGCGCGAGAGGATCCTGGGCGGCGCCGCTTCACTGTCACGGGCCGGGGGCAGAGCCCCGAGCTGGGCTGCCCTCATACCCCAGTGCCGCCGCCAGCGCCAGCCCCGCACTCTCCTCCCTTCCCCGTTGGAGGAAGCTGAGGAAGAAGTGGAGGCTTACGGGGGGAGGAGAATCGGGGCAGTTGGGCTTGACCGGGGTTGTTTTTGTTTTTATCTTTTTCAAGGCCAGATCTGTTCTCACTTCACTTGTGCAAAGGCTGAGAGCCCAGTTTCAGAGCTGGACTGAGCAGAACTCAATCCTCAGGTCTGCGGGGCTCCACTGCGGCCAGGTCCCTTCCCGCCCAGACCCACTGCCCAGGGCTTTGGATACCCGCATCCAGGCAGGCATCTGCGGGCAGGGCCCAGGCCCTTGGCGTTCACTTGCCCCCGTCTTGCTTGACTGGTGCATGAGACACAGACAGTGCAGTGTCCTGAGGTGCAGTTAACTCTGCACGGAAGAAACTTTCTTCTCACCCTGCCCTTGTTTTAAAATATGAATCCACATAACTTCTGATGCCCTTTGAACCTTTCTTTTGACAGCTACAAGCCATTTGACTTGGTGTAGGGTGCTTGTGGGTAATGTCCCAATTTCTTTAAGCGGTGCAGCATTTAGCAGGGCTTCTTAGGTTTTGTTTTCCCAAAGCTAACCCACCTTTTAGCCACACTAAAATTATAAATGTTAGGGAATTATAGCCTTGTTGAAAATCATTTGAAGAACAGTCTCCCCAATGTCTTAATCTCTGATCCTCCAGTAGGCTCTTGTGTGGGTGCTGAGCCTCATGGAAACCACAATAGCCTTTCGGGGCTCTCTTAAAGCACTAAGAATGGGATAGGATTTCCTGTAGCTGTATCAGCTTTGACTGTAATCTTAGTTTTGATGCACTGAACACACCCAAATCAGTGGGTGTGTGGGAGAGGAGGTGCTGTAGGGAGTGGTAATACTCTTCCCTCTGATTCAGTAGTGAGACAGACACTAGCAAGGTTGGACCTGATGATCGGTTTAGGTCCCTTCCGACCCTAAGCACTATGATACTATGAAGGTAGCTGTGATTGGGCTTTCCTGCCTATATAATTGTGAAGTGGAGGTCTGGCTGATTCAAGTAATTAAACATGGTTTTTGCAAATAGGACAGTTCTGTTCAGGATCAGTTTCAGTCTAATCTGGTTTATTCTGCCTAATTAAATTGTCCATGCAGTTTCAAATGGGGCTTTCCTCTTCATGTCCTCAACTAATGCTACGAAAGAGTGCTTAATAGCAGCCAGGGTTCAACCCCCAAGAGGAGGGCTGAGTCATCTCTATTTAGGTCTTGTTTACATGAGAGAAGTCTTGGTGTATACCCTTGCTACTAGGAGGAGCTCATTGTAGTCAGTGGCTTCTTTGGTTTAGTTTTTGTCTCTTGGGAAGGGATTTAAGATAAACTGAAAAAGCCACTTTTATACTGTAATCCATGTCTACACAGTGGGGTGCTGTCCCTATATAACTACAGCATTTGTATAACTGGTAAACCTTTGTGCGTAAACAAAGCACTGGAGCATTATATCTTGGAAGCTCAGTGCGAAAATGAAGACTTAAATTAACAGGATACTTCAGCACTTGCTTAAGTTGTATTGGGACTTGACTTATTAAAATGATCCCATCCATAATTTTCAGGATGAAGGATCTGAAATGTAAGATGCAGTACTCTTTGTACTTTGGATTGTTAGTACTATTTATTTGTTTTGTCTTCTTTTTATCTCCAGTAAGGCCTGTGTGGTGCGTGGTGGGCAGGGATTGTATATGAATTTCTAAAGCAATGGTATTCGGACTTCTTTGGCTATGTACTGCTTTATCTGCAAAATACTGCTGCTCATAGCTGCCTACAGCCATCAGGTAGGAGCATGCTCAGTCCATAAGGAAGAGGGCTGACACTAACATTAACGGTAGCAACATTTACCACATGCTGACCAATTAGCCACTCCACTGCTATTATTAAAATACTAGCCAATTGCCTGTCAGGAATGATGGTGGGGTGGGGGGGGGGCAGGGATGGAGCCCCATGCCTCCACCATGTCTGGGCCCATTCCACCTTTACCTCCTGCTGCTTGGGGTTCGGGCCTGCAGAGGGAGGTGAGGAGTGGGCCTAGGGCTGATGCAGGGGAGGACTGGGCCTGAGGGTGGGGAGAAGCCAGCCTGCTGTGGCGGAGGGAGCAGCAGGCCCAGGCTGACCTGGCAGCAGGAAGGGGGGGAGCAGGAGGAGTGGGTTTGGAGCCAGTGTGGGGGGAGAAGTGGGCCTGGGGTGTGGGGGAAGGAGTTCGCTTCTCCCCTCCCCCAGCTGCTGCCGCATTGGGCCACTTCGGGCTGGGGCTGCTGCTGCCCCCCGCCACCGCGGGCCCACTTCTCCCCTGGCTCAGGCTCAGTTCTCTTCCCCCCACATCAGGCCCACTCCTCTCCTCCCCCCACCGCTGCCACATTGGGCTGGTCTTGCTGCTCCCCCGCCCACTCCCCCCTTTCCATTTGGGGTCCAGGCCCACTCCCCCGTTCCCTGCCGCAGCAGCAGAGGGAGGGCAGGAGTGTGCACAGGCCCGCTCCTCCCTTCCCTGCCATCATGGTCAGCCCTGCAGGCAGCATCGACGAAAGGGGGGAGGGGCCGGCACCAGTGGCCTCACCCCCCATGATGCCTCGGCCCCGCTGTCCTCGCCCTCCTCCCCTCCGCTCCATTGCCACCTGCAGGGAGCAGGGCGGGCGGGGGTGAGGCCAGAGCTGCTGTCCCCCCACCCCCACTCCATCCCCTGTGTCCCCACCATCATGGCAGTGGGCTGCCACTAGTCCAAATGCTTCTTTGCATTCTGATTGGCTGTTTGTCAGCCAGTCAGAGTGCGAGTAAAGCATTATGGACAGACAGACAGACTTAGGCTTTTATCATATTAGAAAAGGCAAGTATCCCTTGGTAAAGCACAGTGTGTGCTTGGGGGCTACACATGCCCTCATTCTGAGTTCATCAACTACTGTTCTAATGTATTTAAATACTGGAATATTTAGATAATAAGTAATTTTGGTTTAAATGATTGAATCCGGTGACTTAGATATGGAAGAAAACATAAGGAAATTAAATTGCTAAGGAAAAATAATGAAGACACAGGGTGCTTCTGTAGAGTAAGTGTCCGATTTAAGATTGATTTGACAGTTAACCTGAGACTGTGGTTCTATCTTCATCAGTTCTGAATCCTCGTGATGTTTCTAGTGTTGCTGGCAATGCTGGCATTACATAGCTAAGTTCATGCAAATAGCTTTAAACTCTTGTGCATGCATGATGCAGGATTTTTGTTTGAGAGAGATTGTATGGGAAATGTAATCTAGATTCATAGATTGTCGGACTGCTAAGAATGTGGTTAGGCTGCAGGGGAGGAAAAATCTTGCTGCTTTTGATGTTTGTGGGTGTTTTGGGGTGGTTTTTTGTTTGCTTGTTTTTTTGTTTGTTTTTTGCTTTGTAACTTCTCTGCCGTTCTCTTGAGAACACATGCCAAGGGGAGGCTTGGCTTGGCTCAGGACTGGTAGTGTTGAGCATTGGATTATTAACTCTGAGAGACATGGTGTTGGTTTATTTATAATATTAAACAAAAGGGCAGTTATTTATTTGGAATAACCCCTATGCTGAATGAATGGTTTTTCTAGGAAAGCAAAACTTGTCTCTCTTTGAAATAGCAATTTTTGGGAAAGAATTCTTTTCTTACACACATGCTGTCACACAAATATTTTTATAGCAGCACTGTGATATTCACTGAAACATCACAGGAGAATCAAATTATTGTTCTGGGTACCATCATGCATGTTACCCATGTTGACTGGGCCTTTCCTTTGTGAGTGCTTCCACTGAAGCAAGTGTTTACATCTGGACCCACCCTTTCAGATGAGGAGACAGTTACAGACCTTTTAAGCCAGTGGTTCTCAACCTTCTTTGTACCAGGACCCATCTGTAAACACCGATGGCCAGTCCTGACCCAGTGCCCCTCAGCCCTGGCCCACCACCCCTCAGCCCCCTAGGGTCTGGGGTAGAGGGTGGATGTGTGGGGAGTGGGGGGTCTCAAGCAGCCCCTTGCAGACTAGAACTCTGACAGCCTACATGGGGAAAGCCCCTGTTTGCATCCTTTTTCTTATTTAAAGGAGAATCCATTTTTAAAGTTAATTTGCAACCCTTCATATATTCTTGTGACCCATTTTTGGGTTGTGACCCATGGATTGAGAAACACTGTTTTAAGCAATTTCGCCAGAATTGTACAGTGACTCGATCGCTGAAAAGTTTTCTGATCCAGCAGCCTGATTTTTTTGAGCCATGCTATTTCTGTGCTTGGGACATGGGTATGTTTAAGTACCCTTGGCAGAACCCATGCTTTGGGGGACTATGTAGTATCATGCCTAATTCCTAGTATAAACTGGAATAAATCTGAGATTGTTCCGACTCCCTGCTCTATTTTCCATTATTTCCAAGAACCACAGAATAGTTACAGTACAGGGTAATCTGAATTTACCTCTTGAACTGTAATGGGAAAACAAGGCCCTTAGGCCAGTTCCATCAAAGGAGGTGCTCTTGGACAGTTTTAACCAATTTTAAGACCATTTAACACTCTGAGAGTTGCCTAAAATAGAAAAGCAGGCTGAGCCTATGGATATGAGCATTAATGCACTAATTATAGCATTTCCCTCTGGAAGTAAAGGTAAAAATCTGTTTTTTATATAAAGCCTGAGGCATGGTAGGCCAACATTAGTCTGATACATAATGCTACACAGATAACTGGGATAAAGGAAGTGAAAAAGCAAATTTGTATTAAATAGGCAGTTGGGTGATGAATGATTCCTTAAGCAATAGCTCAGTATGTTTCAAAGTGGATGTCTCTCTTTTCAAGGGTAGTTAAGCACAGTTAATGGAGATTTCACATTTCAGCAGTGAAGGATTTGGTGAATTCTTGTGACAAAAGTTTCTATCCAGTTGTCTGGTTGCTTGCACAACCTTGGTTGCAAAGTTTGAACAGATTTGAGGATAATCGGGTAATGATTTCTTTTATATTTTGTTTTAGTTAGCAGATACTTTATTAAATGAACTCTGCAAAGTTCATGAAATTGTTGCCTGAGTAGTTTATACAGATTCCTCCTACAGTAGTTTCATACTGAATTCTGCTGTTAATAAGCTGCATTTTGATAACTGTAGACTATAGATGTCGTTTATATATGTTACGTCTGTTACAAACAGTATTTTTATGCTCATACTTTGCCTTAGAGAGCTAAATGTTTCTACTCACAGGTTTGTTTTCATGTCATTGTTCTGTATGCTGCGATCTTTCTGGATTAATATTTTCTAACTTGAGAATGAGAGAGAATAGTACTACTTCCTGTTTTACGCTGGCATCCGTGCTGTCTTTTAAGAACAGTATCAGGATATAAGTCACAAATAATGCTTCCCTCCTTGTGACAGGTGATTTCTGTGAAATAGCTTTTTTAAAAAGCAGTTCAGTGCGACTGATGTATACTCTTTATTATGGAAGGATACGTGTTTGGCCCTGCTCTCTTACAGGTAGAAGAAAGGAATGGATTTATATACGTAGTTTAGCTGTATGAAACTTCATTGGTAGAGAAACCAGGTCTCCCAGAAAAGTGCCTGCCACCTGTAGCATAGCCTGGATAGACTTCCAGCCTCTTGTCTCCTGTTGACCTTATCAGTCCATTGGTACTTGGAAGAAGTATTGTTCTCATTGAAGAAATTCCAGGCTTAGCTTAGGAGGTGGGCAGTTCTTTTTTCCTGTTGGTGAATCATTTATTTGCTGAGATATGTGCAATTTTGGAGTCACTAAAACTTTTCATGAATTTAGTCTGAATCTAGTAAGTAGGTTTGGCTGAAAAATGAGGGGGAAAATTTCAGAAAAGTTGCTTCCAAAGGGTTGAATGAAAAACAAAGCTAAAACATATTCGGAATTAGTTTATTATTTTAAGAATTGCCAAAAAACCTTGAATGCAACACGGTTAAAATCTAAAAACAATATTTGGTTAAATCCCACAGCTAATCCTTTTTCTAATCCTAATCATTTTGTTTAACAAATCCAAATTTGGGAACTGAATGAACTTGAACAGAAGCTTTTATTTTTCTGAATGTAACTTTCAATTCTTCAGTTATTGGCATGGTTCTTCATGCTTAGGTTTGCAGGTGGGAATTTTGGTCTTGATGTTAGAAACCCTCGTTCTTTCATTTCCTATAGTACGCTATTTTCTAAAAGTTTTAGTTTTTACTGTAATTACACTCTAATTGCTTGCTCTTGCTGACATTATTTATGATATTGCCATTTTGACAAATAATGGCTCTGTTCTTCTTGGCTTATTCATTTCCTCCTCCTCCTCCTCCTCTTGTTTTGTCTGATATTGCTGATGACAGGTATTTAGCAGATTTAACAGATTTGTTAAAATCCAACAGACCTACCATGTGAACACTTTTGCTATGGCTGTTTATTTCCTGAATCCAGTACTGAAGCCCAGCATCAAAATATTATGTTGTTGGAAACTAAAATTCAAATGCAGCACCCAAGATGAAATGCATTCAAAATTCGTTTTCCTGTCAGGCTGCAGAAATGAAGCTGTCTTTGTTTTCTTCTGGCCTCACTAGAATCCAGCTGGAGAACATGTCTGACACTTGTTTGTCTTCTGGATTTCCTGAATCTCTTCCTCTTTCAGAAGAAACGCAGTGCCCCTCATGTCCCCCACTCCACCCCCCCCCCCCCCCCCGGAAAAAACCATCCAACCAGCAAAGGAGGTGTCGCTCTTCTTTTTTTTTTTTTCTTAAAGCAAATTCTTAGTTTTGCTTATCTCTGCAAGCAAACATTCCCTCTTGGAGAATTGCTTCTTTAGGTCCTTGTCCTCTGAATACCAGGAGCAGAAATTTTTGGAAATGCTGTTCTTATAACTTAACCATGAACTCAGAAGCCCTCAAGAAAGCCTGTGGCTCACAGTTCCTCTGTTTCTTTGCCTTAGGTATTTCCGAATCGTTCCTCCAGCCTCTGTATGCATATTTAACTGAATTCTTTCACTTTATTTGTCTGGTCTTATGAATAAGAATACAAATAAATTGCACAGAATTTCATCACTATTAGTTATAATGGACTTGGGCTCACATACTTAAACCTGGGGAGTTCTTTCATTGTTTTTTAATGGACTTTGGCTTAGGCTGTAGGTCACACTGTAATGGTATTGGTTGGTAAGGGTAGTGTGAGGTTTATCTTCAGTGAGTTGACTAGTAAGGTTTTTACCATGGAGCTCGTCATCTAACAGCCCTTTTAACAGGCCACCCTTCCTGTTTTAAAAAGCTGTCTCGGTTTCTGTGCCAGTTTAAATATTTAATATCCTGTTTGCTTTGAAAAGGTGTTTTTTTCTAAATAATTCATGTAGCATAGAGATAGAAAGGCAGCTTCCTGTTGCTGCATCAGTGCCAGCAATAGGAAGCAAAATGACATGCTGTGACGTGAGGCATTGGACGGCTGAGAACTATGAATTTTACTATTGCAGAAAGGGCATGACTTTTTTTTTGGGGGGGGGGGGGCTGCTTTTTTGCCTTGGGGGCAGGCATGGGGAGGAGCCTGTGGTAAAAGGCACAGGCTGATATTTCTGGGGGAGATGTGATGAATTATTTTACACCTGATGAAGTGCACAAGGTGTTGAACTTCAGTCTCTAGTGTGACAGCAGGTTTCTCTGATGGCTGAGTTACAAAACTGATTCTCTCCATGCCCACTCTTTATTTCCCCTCAGACAATTTGCTGCTAAACTCTAGTAGATTTCAGGCAGAACAGGAAAGAGGCAGGCAGGTTTTGTGCAAGTCGTACTTCCTTACCTAACAGCAAGTGAAATTAAAAACTAAACTGCAGTGGAAGGAGAAGGGCCCAAAGAGGTGGTTCCACCACTTCGGCTAAGTACAGACAGTCAAAAAGCTTGAGGCTGAATGGATTCAGTCTCGGTAGTTTAGTTTAACCTGAGCAGATTGAATTGATAAGTAAGTAAACAGACATTCACTTTTGATTCCAGAAAGGAATCAGCCACATGCCTTCAATAGCCCAGGCCTGAAGCCAGGGGGGTGCTAGAGCATTCCTCTCTTCCCTGATGGAGCAGACAGCTTGACTCGGGGGTGGGGGGATGGGGATCTGGGACAAGTTCAGTAAACCAGTTTAACCTAAATCAATGAAGTCTCATACTACATCCATCCAGGTTTATCTTAAACTGGCTTCAGCCATTTTGAAAGTGGTTTATGTGCACTGAACTTCTGCTGTGTTACAGATTTGAACTGGTTTCCAATCGTTTATACCAGTTTAGGGCTAGGGACAGAAATTACACATAATGGGCTCCTGTAAGAGCAGTGCCTACACCACTGAAATGCAGCCAGCTCTGGAGGAAGTGGCCAGCTAGCAGGGGTGTGTGAAGTGGGCCCTATTCGATTCGGATTCGGCCCGAATCGGAGACAGTGGTTCAATTCGTTTATTCAGGTCACTGTTCCTGATTTGATTCAGCCAAATCTGAAGATTCGATGCTTATTTAGAGAATCAATGATTCGGCCATAGACACAGCTTTAAATGTTTTTTCTACATACCTCGAGATACCAGTGCGGCTTGTGAACACTGTGATGCTGGGGCGGATGGAACATCCCACAGGAGTGCAGGGGTGCACTCCATGTGCTTGGCGGCAAACCTGGAAATGGACTGGAACTGCTTCTGGTCCACTTCTGGGTCCACTGGGGAGCCTGGTAGCCCTCTTGCAGCTCCCCAGCTCGGTGATTGGCCACGGGGGGACCCCGGGTGCCCCCCCAGACCCAGGAGGCACCAGTCACTGAGCCGGGGGACCCCTAGTGTGCTCCCCAGTGGACCCAGAAGAGGACTGGAAGTGCTTCTGGTCCACTTCTGGGTCTGCTGCTGAGCGCACTGGGGAGCCCCCCACGCTTCTGTGGGACATTCCATGCACCCTAGCATTGCAGCATTCACGAGCCGCCTGCTCCCTAAAGGTATGTAGAAAAAACATTTAAAGCTGTGTCTATGTCCGAATCTCCAAATCTATTCGGAGGGTTCTGATTCAATTTGGAGAGATTAAAGTGTCCTCTGATTCAATTTTGATTTGGAGATTCAGCTGCCAAATCGGGCTGAATCTCCACCAAACTGAATCAGGGACCAAAGCTTTGCACAGCCCTATGCTCGCTCCCCTCTGCTGTGGTTTACCGCACCCCAGCACTTTGAATTTAAAGCAGTCACCCACCAGCTATAAATAAGGTTGGAAAGTGTCCTTCCTCTTGTTTTCACATCTGGGTTGCACTTCCTTTGTAACCAGCGCTGCTGCCAGCCTGTTGATGGCAGTTTCTTGTCTCACTTCAAGATGCTGAACAGCTAGCAATGATCTCTTTGCTCAAGGCACTGACTGGAAAGCCTTTGTAATTCACCCTTTGTCTTTTAAAAGATTTTTTTAAATCAGGAGGGCTACTGTCATAATTAGTGTTAAGTAGGGCAGCTGAGTCTGTATTAAAAGAGCTGACATTCACACAGACATTCCTTTGCTGCCTTGATCTGTTCTTTACACTATGTTGTTTTCTGGTGTTCTTCACAAGAGGTGGGAGGCCAAGCCCCACTCCTACTTTCCCTAGGGAGAATGCAGAGTCTTCTAGTGAAACACAATTGAGGGTTTCTCATGACCCCTTCCCTGCCTTGTGTGTGTTGGGGGAGGGCTGGGGAGAGAGGACGGCAGTCAGCTGCAGCAGCCTGGTTTCCTTTGTTGTTTTTCTGTAGCAGCATGAGCCTTGATTAAATTGGGCTGCACCACACTAGTTCCTGGGGAGGTGTGTGGGGATTTCCTGGTGGTTTTATGCTGGTTTATTTCTATCTCTTGGGAGGAGGGGGGAACATTTTTGCACAAAAATCCTGGCATTAGCTTTTATCACAGCTGCACAGGCTGGTGAGATGCTGAAAATGAAGTTCCCCTGGGGTGACTTTCTTTTTCTTGCATTCCCTGCGTCTTTGTGGTTCAGGGCTATACAAGCTAGGTCTTTCTTGAAAGCTGCTCAAGTTTATCTTTGTCTGAAGGGTTCTGTTAGCAGGTGGAATAATAACCATGAAGAGAGGTTGAGCTGGTTTTGCAGCCACAGAGCCATTTCTGCCATTGTGACCCATGCATTTGTGACACTCTAGGGAACTGCATGGAAAATAGGGTCCTGCCTGCGTCTTTGAACAAAGGCAGGGTAGATATGCACCTTTTGTAGAGTATACATAGAGCATAAACTTTCACAAATTTAAGCTCATTTAGTCAGATGCTGTGAAAGGGCAAAACGTGAACCCCATTTGTCTGATGCAGACAGCAGACAGGCACTATAAGCAGGTGACACAGGTATATTCTTATCCCATTACCTGGATTATTTTTCATGACCCCTTTGTTCCTATGGGTTCTTCTGCTAGCACTGCCCCTCTCCTCTCCTTTCTTTCCACATTATGTATTTACATCACAAAACTCTATACACTGCTCTCTCTGCTTGTCCTTTCACAGCATCTGGTGAAGTGAGCTTGAGTTCATGAAAGCTTATGCTCCCTATATATTTTATTTAGTTAGTCTAATGTGCAAATCTACCCTGCCTTCTGCCTAACTTCAGACTACTGCTAAGTAACCTCTGCATTTGAATGAAGCCAGCCTACATTCTTTTGCAGCCACCTCTGAAATAAACGTTGAATGTTCTGAAAGCTTGATATTTACCCAAAAGGAAGATATGTTCTATGGTGATTGAATATGATTTGAAATATAAGAGACCTTCCTGTACATGGAAACAGCTATTCTATTATCAAGAAGACAGCTATCAAAATCTTAAGAATTCAGCCTTATGTTACACCTCCATAATGCAGGCTGGGTTGGGGGGGGCATCATTATGTTAAACAACTAATAAATAACCTACTTGGTATTACATGGAAAAATGCACTTGTTTCCTGACATTTGCTGCTTTTGGACAGCTGACAATGTTGGAAGTCTCTTTTTTTTTCCAGCTTCTTAAAGCAACATTATTGTTTTGGTTTTGTTAGTTTTTGAGGGTTTTTTTGAAATTGCAACAATAGAAGGAAATTTTCTGTCTTGAGCATATTCTCAGCCTCCAAGGCCAAAAAGTAAGTCATTGATTTTAATTAAAGATTGTAACTGAATATTTTTTTCCATATTTTTTTAAAGAAAGAAGAATTGTAAAGGAACCTGGATACAGTATTGTTTCTTCTTCTTCTTAAAATCAATTATGTTAGAAATAAGAAGTGTAGGAACACTTACATTTGGACAGAATGTAGATAATCTTGGAACTAAAGATGTGATGACCCTTAACGATAGAGGAAGGTATGTCTAAAAGTAGTTTAAGTTGTCCATGGCTGCAAAGGAAGCTGCTTGCTTTGTCTTGTCTCCCTTTTTAAAAATTACTTTCTAATGTATTAAATATTTTTTTTAAATGTTATTAATGAATCTAGCATATAAAATAACAAATTGAACATTTAAAGTTACATCCTATAAGGTATATATAAGACACATCTTTTATCAGTGATCCTTTAACCTAAGTCTGTGTCCACAGAGTTTTTTTTTTGCATTCTTCTAACTCGTTCAAAGAGGCATAAGCTTTCATAGGCAGTAGGCTACTTTGTCAGATGCTCTGAATGGATTAGCAGGGAGCAGGGGTACTAAATAGAAAAGAATAAAATAATTTAAAATGTACTTCATTTAAAATAATATCACAAATAGATAAGAGACTCCTTCTTCCTCTTTCTGAAATTGATGGATCTTATTGGAAAAACTAGGTTCCCTTAATAGACAAGCGCACATGGCATTCTTCTTTGACCTTAGCCTTCCTGGTTGGTTGTGTTAATACTTCAGTTTTTGGACTGTGTTAAACTTTCAATGTGGAGATGTCTGGAAGGAGGCACTTAGCAACATGTCTATCATTTCCTAACCACATGAGGGGTAACTCCAACTCTGGCAGGCCAGCCTGCAGTAGTAAGTATACGCCTCAAGTTTTCTGTGATGTTTGTGCCGCTGATCACTTTCAAAAGTCAAGCAAGAGTTTGGCAAGCACACAGGTCTGCTTGTAGTTCTAGGCGTATTGCTCTTGCTCTTCAGGCTTAACTAAATATACTTATGGCATAGACTGGGGGGTCAAACTCACCCCGTGCCCTGGGCCTTGACTTGGACCCAAGGGCTCCTCGCAGAGCGACAGGATTGTTCAATCCTGTGACTCTGGGAACTTGGGCTTTAAGAAAAATGGCAAATATTATGGAACTAGGCATCAGATGAGTTGCAGAATATGTACTGGGAAAATGAACTGGTGGGAAATTAGGGGAACTCTCCAGTGAGGGTTGGAGCTGGGCAGATAGATCCTCAGTCCTGTCTCGGACGGCTGGAGCCGACTCGAGGTGATATACAAATTGCTCGGTCGTTTGGGCGGGCTGGTGAATGGAGAGGCAGACAAAGCATATTGGTTGCGAAAACTTTACTTACGCCGCTAGTAGCTGCGACGCTGGTGGTCCGGTCGCTTAAACAACTCCACGAGTTGCTCCAGCTGGCAAGGCTCAGGCCAGCTAACCCGTCCACAAATTAAACTGGCAGGGAAAGGGTACGTCGAAGGATTGCGCTCGGCGACGGGTGGAAGAATCGATAGGTGATCAGGCTATCTATCAGCTCAGCCGCAAGTCAGATATCTTTAGAGGCACTCTGCAGCGTGCTCAAAGTTCTCCGACTTGGGCGGAAGTCGCACGAAATTTTATACGGCCAGCAAGCCAATTACTATCCGCCACGTAGGAATAATTTAGAACTGGCCAATAGCGGGACACAAATTTGCATGCGAACGGCGGGAACTCTCTTGCACCGGGGTTTTCTGTTGCAGCAGAAAACTTTTGCTGTGCAAGAGACTCTCATGTGGCGGGAAAATTCCATTGTACCGAGGCACTAAAATCATTGGGTTGTGACAAGTCCAATCCCAGAAAACCTGAATAAGTTCTGTCATGGATTGCCCGGTAGGACAGGAGTGGGTAAAATGGCTGTTCCAGCTGGCAGCTGGACTCTATTTCCCAGCAGCCCCTGCCTGCATGGCTGGGGCTGGTTGCCATGGAGACCCAAGGTGCGCCTGTGCTGTAAAAGCTCTAGGCTGGGGTTGCCATGGAGACCAGCCTGAGCTGCACTGCTAGGGTGCGCAGAGGAGCAGAGCAGGGGACTGCTCCGGAGCCGTTGGGATTTTGCGATGGGGGCAGTTTGTTCCAGATCCAGAGCAGCTGTGATCTCTAGCCTGCATGCTCTGGGCAGGGGATCGCAGGCAGTGGATCACAGCTTTGCCCCTGCTTCAGACCAGGCTGTCACTGCTGCAAGGAGCCCCCGGGGCAGAGCCACGATTCACTGCATGCATGTCCCTGTATGGAGCGTGCAGGCTACAGATCGTGGCTCTGCCTTGGCTCCGGAGCAAGCTGCCCCCATCACCAGATCCCAGCAGCTCCCAAGCAGCCCCTTGCTCTGCTCTGCCATCCATCCTGCCAGAGCAGCTCAGGCTGATCTCCATGGCAACCCCAGCCTTGAGCTTCACAGCTGTGGCTGGGGTCTCCATGGAGACCAGCCTCAGCAATGTGCAGAGGCAGCTTGGAAATGGAGTCCATTGCCAACTGGATCCAACCGTTGGGCTGGACATTACCCACCCCTGCTATACGGGGTGCTTGCTTGGGACTGCTGTGGCCTTGTTTGGTCTGAGAGAGTCCCCTGAAGCCAGCCTAAGCTTGGCTTTTAGAACAAGGGGGGATCCCAGGTCTCCCTCTGTAAGACCCTGACCTTATAGTCTCTCAATTTCTCCGGTTCTCCATGGCCCTGGCACAAGGAACAAGCATCCAGTTCCACTCCTGAGAGAGGGGCTTCACCTTCTGCTGGGGTTACCCAGCGCAACTGACTTCCAAACAGCAAAGCGGACCGTCTCTTCAGTAAAGGCACTTATTGATGCAAAGTCTAGCCAGCCAGAGGTTTTCTGCCCCATTCAAAGAGGTTAAGCAGTCCTTATGTCCCCAATCCAACCTGCGCTGCCCTGAGCACCACCCAACATACTCAACTGTTCTCTTCCCAGTCTTTCCAGCTCCTAAGATGTTCTCTACTTGTCTCAGTCCCAAGACTCTTCTGCCCCCAGACCTGCCAGGCTGCTTTTTCCCCAGCCTGCTCCCTATTTCATTGTGTTTCTCTCCTTTCCAGGCCCCCTAGCTTTCTCACCTTTTATTGATATGTCAACAAAGTCATTCAAGACTGCTCATGCTAAAGGTCCAGTGTGCAGGTGGCCAGCCCTGGCACTTAACTCCTCCTTTATTGTGCACAAGCTAAGGATGTAAATTGAGTCTTGTAATATTATAACAATGTGAACATCCTTAGTACAGGAGATATCACAGTAAAGTTTGTAGTCCATCACAGGTTCAAAAGAAGATTAAACAATGCAAAGAAGACAAATGATTCTCTTCAGGGATTCAGTGTTAAGGAAAATGGATACTATCTTCTGCAAGGAAGATCCTACGTATCTACTATTGCAGTAGGACTGTGTCTTTCTGGAATGGGAATAATTGGTGTTGCTAGGTATCTGAAGACTGAGCAAAGATCCACTATCTAAGATACCTTATTGGTATGTATGACACTGCCTAGGGGTGTAAGAGTGGTGGTGTAGCTGTGACAGTCCAGAAATTATTCAAGAGGCAAGGAGTTCTTGGGGTGATACCTTTGATTAGATCAAAGGTATATATTTGGGGTAAAGATAGGCAAGCTTTTGAATGGAGAACCTCCAGAGACCGTAGGAGGAATGTCTTGCATTCAGAAGCTTATCTACCTCTATGCTAACTACATAGTCGGTCCAAGAAGAGGTACTGCCCTAAGAAATCTTTGCCTCTCACTGCATAGGAGGGCATCTGACAAACGATCAACAGTTTCAAGTGAGTTGGAAAGGAGAGGAAAACAGTGCTCTGAAATCTTTCTCATCCCAGAATCAAAATAAAAGACAAGATATTTGAGGCAAATTGTTGCTAGTTCCATAGTATAAACTAAATTGCTCTAGTTTTCTGGAACATCTGTTTCCATATTTTAGATGGAAGCAGTCCAAGCCATATATACTTCTTTGTCTGTGAAGTTAGCTCAATCTTCCAGATAGCAGCCTACCTAAGGTTTAAATTAATATTTAAAGACAAGGAAAAAGGTAAACAAAACATGTACATTTAAAAGTCAGACTAAATATAATGTAAATAATCCAGGTTTTTAAAGAGAAGAAAGTCTTCAAATGTTCACATGGCAATGGTGGAAGCCTAAGCAATAAATGTGTTGCTAGTTTCTTACTTGTGTGCAAAAACTTTCTGTGTCCGTTACTGTTAGTGAAATGATTCATAGGGCTGGAATGTTGCTAGATATAAGGTGCATCTGCACTGGGTGTGGTGCATGGGTAGATTTCACCGCTGTGTCACCATAGGGGCCTACTATACACAGAGACCACACCGCTATGGCGACATAGCTGGTGATCATGTGTAGACACAAGTGATTGTTATGTTGCCATACCGTGCTGTATGGCAGTGTAGCACGTTGCTACATTGCCATAAGGTGAAATGCAGATGTGCCCATAGTGTATCAAAAGTAGTTGGCAGCAGAGAAGGAGAAACCATTATCAGCTTGTGAGCTGCTGAAAGTCCTGAGAGAGGAGCTGGCACACATAAATATGGATTAAAGTGCTAAGAACTTCAAGAGTAGTGGCATTTAGGTGTAGGTCACCAAATAAAATGAGAAAAGAGCATGATCTGTAAATGTCTATTTCTATTGTGCAAAAAAGACATTTGAAATCCTAATAAAACATTTGGGAACTTACTGGAGGTTTTAGGCTGCCACTACTAATGCATCCTTTTGAGTTTCTTAGAATGATAGATAATACATTCTCAAAACAACACTGCAATCCACTTTGAGTAATTCTGTTAGACCTAATTCTGACAGATAAAGATGAAGTGATATGTGCAATAAGAACTGCAATCCCTTGCACTTAGTCTGTTCTGCATAGAGCAAATGAAATAACGTGTCCAGTAATACATAAATATAAAACCTTTAAAAGGCCTACTTCCCAAAGATAAAAGCAATTAAATTACAAGCACAACTCAGCTGAAAGTGAAATAACTTTCTTATTGAAGAATGTTCTACTCGGTGCCTAAAATGCACAATTTGATAGCCATGAAAGAATTCTGGGGTAAAGAGTAACAAATGAGTGAAACGAGTGTAAATTAAATAAAGTTAGGAAAAGCTAAAGGTATTTTCTATCTATCAGCTATATATCTCTGATTAGAAATCCTATGTTCTCTTGGAATAAGGTCTAGAACGAGGAAGTCATTTAATTATACCAAGAACCAACCAAGTCCTAGCCATGGTACAGACCTGGTTTTAGATAATGGTGGTAAAAATATCAATAAGATATCGAAAAAGTAGTATATTCAGTAAATATTTCACTATTAGGAAAGAAGCAGAACAAGAAAGACATATTTGTTAGAGATAGCAAAATGCACTCTCCCCTCTTGAAGGCTCTGTGAAGGATCATCGATGTTTAATTCGAGTCGAAGATGTTAGATAATGTTGTTATCTAGCAAGTTAAAATTTGCATTTTTGGATGATTTGTGTTGGAGGATTTTTAAAGAACTAGTTCTTGAACCCTCTGAATATTAATGAGACTCAAACAAATCTTGCAACGCTGGGGAAACTCCTATCATGTTATCATAAATACACTAGAACGTCTGCCTGGCAACACTTGATAATAGTGTGTAAGCTAAGATGATTGCAACTCTACTACGTGCTTCAGGATGTTATCTGATAATTTAACTGTGATTCTCAAAGGAGTGCTTTGGCACACTGGCATGCCTTGTGATCCTTTCAAGGGTGATGGGGGGGTACCATGAATTGTTGGTAGTGTTAGGTGTGGAAACATGATTCACAAGATAAACCCAGAAATTTCAAATAGGAATCCACAGTGTTAAAAAATGTTCTGCCCTGTTATGGTCTTTCTGAGTTTGTTGCAACAGAAATATTGCTCTATTATTTTTCTATATTCAGAACACAAGTGGAAACTAAGAGCTGGAATATTTTCCAGGGCGTGTCTTGAGTCGAATGAGAGGTGCCTTGAATCTAAAAATGCTGAGATCCACTGTCATGTAGGATTACTACATTGACTGGAATATTTTTTGCCTTTCTTTGAAGCATCAAAAACTGACTCTTCCTGGAAAAATGATACTTTAATTGGTGGTTAATAGTTGGATGCCCTGGATCAATCCATGTTTAGCCTTGTTTATTTAATGATGTTCAGTTATGGTGTTTCTGTATTTCTGTAAAAGTAAGCACTGTGAAAGAACATGGTGTTAATGGCCTCCTAATATGTATATGAATCTGGGGCAACATTTTCTTGTTACTTTTTTGCATGTGCTGTCCTTCAGATCCACCACCAGATTACACTGGCAGTATACCTGTGGATGGCAGCTGAAACTAAAGTGCGTCTGAAATCTTTGCACAGGAATACAAACCGCTTTTTTCATAGTTCCCATCTGTTTTGATGGAGGTTTTGACAGGGGAGTTGTTTTGAAATAGATTATCTTTCATATTGGGAAACTGGATTGTTTTATTTTATGTATGTTCTGTGTGTCACTAGTAGAGTATATTATGTCACTGGTTGTATACTAGGCAAAAAAGATATTTTTGTCTTTTTTCAAAATCATTGTGGGCTGCTGCCACTTAATGCTGATTTTAAATATTTCTTCTGGTCTACATCAAAATGTCTCCTGTTTGGTTAGTAAGAGCTATGGCTATTAATAACAGTGTGTCAGCTTTCCTTAAGTTTTGTTCTGCACCCCTCTGCCCCCCACTTCTCCCTGCATCTAACTTTATACTTGTAAATCTTAACTTGCGTTTCCAAATTCTTTCCTTTACTCCCATCTGCAGACAAATTGATTACATTAAACAAAACTAGGTCCAAAATACAAACTGAGAAGGTTAGGTATGTTTTGTAAGTGTTTCTATGCACTGTACAGAACCTGTTTTTGGTCTTCCAAATATTAACAGCAGTTGTAAAATATTTTCAAAGTGAATATTACTAAGGGTCAATAGCTGGGCAGTCTAAAGAAAGTATTCACAACTTGTACATGCTGGGTTCAAATCTATGGTCTGATGCCCTTTGACCTGGAGATTTTATCTGCAGTGATCTCACCCATGCAAGAAGTTTTATGAAAATGCTCCCCAAATTTTTGTTTTTCAGCCACAGTGTGATCTTTGGAGTAAAGCCAGTTCTTAGTAAAGATAGCTTGACCTGCAAGAAAAAGCATTAGAGTCCTCCTTAGGCTTTTCATGTAGAACATAAACCAAGCTTTTCTGTGCATGCTGTAAAGCTGCCTGAATGTTTACGGATCCAATCTCTAATTTAATTTTCAGTTCTACTTTCCCTCTTCCGAACGTCCTGAAATTGGAAACAATAGTATTGTTAAAACTATGGACATTATGTATGTACTTGCAATGTGGACCTTGACCTTGGGTGTGTAAGTGTTGGCAACTTTAGCTATATGATTTGTTCCCAAGGGACTTTACTTTGAAAATCACTTCATAGACATAAGTGTTTATTTGCAGAATTTGGAGCTTAATTATGGCCTTAGCTGTCCACTAAAATTTTAACAGCAGAAAGTTTCACCTAAAAACTAGTATACTTTCCTGTGTGCTCAGTCCTTGAGGATGTCACTTTTTTCTACACTTAAATGATTGTACAGTATCAGTCTGTGTGCAACTTTATGTATTAAAGTTTCAATTTTAAATGTAAGAGAGAAAAGTTTTCCTTAAATACTTTGAAGACTATATTTCTTCTTCCTTGGATCTGTGGAAGAGCTGTGGTGGTGGAGGAAATTGCAACGCATATGTTATTTTGGGGTATGAAGAGGATTTGCCCTAGCTTTTTCACCATCCTGGAAAAAAATGAGTTTCACTCCATCCAGTTCACTTCACTTTTCTGCCCCTATAGTCTCATAGCTCAATGATTCTCAACCAGCTTGATGCAGCATCCAGGGGTGCCTTGAGATCCTTTCAAGGATGCCACTGGGTGCCATGCAATGTTAGCACTGTTAGGTGTACAAACATAATTTACAAGATAAACCTAGAGGTTTATACAGTCCTTCACAATCTTTGATTTCCCCTCAGCCTGAAGAAGGGCACGTGTGCCTGAAAGATGGCAAAGAAAGATAACTTTTTTTTTTTTTTGCTATTTTTTAGTTGGTCTAATAAGAGGTTTCCCCTCTGAACCAAGAGTTTTAGAGCTTTGTATTCCTCTTTGTCTCAGATCAACATGGCTACAACACAGATCCCTGAGATTTCAAATAGGAATTCATAGCAGCATGGATTTGATTGAAACCAAATGGATTTAAATCATTCTTCAGGAAGCCTTGATTTAACTGTTGTTTTCTACAAAAAGTGCATTCTTGTTTTTTGATCTCCTTTATTCATTTATCTTTTTGAAACTTTGCACTTTTAGGGAGAGGTAAGGGCTTGACTCCATGTATACAAACTTGCAGAGAGACAAGACGGTTGATTGAGTAAAATCAGGTCTGTTATCTCTCATCTGCATATACTGCTGTTAACATGGATGTTATCTGTGGAGACGCAAATCTACAGTCTGAGAACTGAAACATGCTTAATGGGATCTTCTGGATTGAGAACTGAGTCCTTTTGGGTAGAGTGGTTTCTTTAATCTTTACTAATCCATAGAGGACACTCTGGTAACTCCATAAGATTGGGCCCCTAATATAGTCCATGGCCTGTTGAGACCTATTTATAAACATGAATGTATTGTCTCAAATAATGTATAATTAGAAGCTGCAATCCCTATTCCATGATGATATCTTTGAGCTTTAACATATCTTAAATTTAAAGCTATTTTTGTATAGGTTTATTTTTAAAAAGCATCTTAAATATGATTAAATAAAAAAATCAGTTTTTGTTTGTTTGTTTGTTTGTTTGTTTGTTTGTTTTTAAATCTGAAAGAAAGATTTGATTTTTATCCACCCTGATTCATAGGGTTAAAAACTTTTTAACCCAGTGGTCTCCAACCTTTTTTGTAAGTTTAAAGGGGACCCCAGGATCTACCGCCCCCCTCCCCAGTCCTGGACAAGCCACCCAGGCTCTAACCCTGCTTAACCTGGCCTGGGCAGCAGGAGGCATGGCTCAGCCCAGCCACATCCATCCTGCCGCTTTCGATTGTGGATCCTCTGATAGACTGTCAGAGGCTCCATGATCGATCAGGCAGTCGAGATCGACTTGACTGGTTCGAGATTGACTGACTGGTTGGTGACCATTGTTTTAACCAGTTATGGGTTTTCTATGTGTTTTTGCCTAGAAGAATTGTTTTACTGTATTTCTGTAGTAAAAAAAATGAGTTACTTAGATGACATTTTTTTGAGGAGTCTAACAAGATTGAGAGCCACTGGCACAACTAACCACCGGCCATTCGGAAGCTACTGATTGCCAATCGGCATAAGTAACACTGCCTTGGACAGCTGCTCAGTTTGTCCATAAAACAAACCAGTTCTGGGGCAGGGGATGACAAAGTTTTTTTCAGATTAACCTTTAATTGATCCGCTCCTCAGTCTCTGTAAGATAACACCTCTTGAATGGCACATTATATTTTGTGGAGTAGAAAACTTATGGGTACAAACTGAGTTCCACAACAGGATATTGCTTTGGCTTATTTTTTTTCCTTCATTCCTATGTAATGTTAACATAATTACTCAAATCCAAAATGACTCTGAAATTAAGGTGACACCCCCCCCCCCAATAATTAGATTCTATACATTAATTGATAAATTTGTTATAATTTTCCATGTATAGAATCTGGTCATTGGAGGGTCATCTGAAATTTCTCCATCATTCCTCCAGCAAGGAAGGCAGGGGGTCAGGCAGTGTGTGTGGGGTGGGGGCAGGCTGTGGGGAAGTCAAGCACCTTACCCCCTGCCACCTGTTTCCCCTGCTGTCTGCCTCCCTCCCCTCAGCCTGTGCTACCCTTACCTGCTGTTGCCCCCCCCCCCTTTGCTGCTTACCTTTGCTTTGGCTCTTGCCTAGCTCTGGCCCTGCTCCAGCGCATGGCATCGAACATGTTTGCTCTGGCCCCAGCCTGGCCTGGTAGCGGCACTAGCAGCTGGGTCAGGGGTGGAGCCAGAGCTTCAGCAGCTGCCTGCTCCCCTTCCCCTGCACCTTCTACTCAAATTCAAGATGAGGGGCTTTGCCCCACCAATATTAAAGGGGGTGGGGCTCATCTTGGATTCGGGTAAATATGGGAATTTTAAAAAAGGCTTCAAAGCTCAGTATCTTTATCATACCGCATTTTCTTTAAGGAGCCTGTCACTATATTATTTTTCAGGTGGGTGATGAGGCAGCATTGGAATAGAGCGCTTATAAATCCTTGTCTTTTTGGAGTTCTGGTAAAAGAATAATTTCTTGAAGGTTGGTAGTGGGAGGTTGTTTTGTTTTGTTTGGGGTTTTTTTTTTTTTGCTGGAAGGAAATGATGGGAATTCCATTAGGAGCTCATTGGTGTTGCTTCTTAATTTTCTCCAATGGGAAGTAACCTTTTGAGGACTTTTATTGCATAATATAACTCTTTATTTTCTGGGATGCCTACTTTTTTGGGTTTGTTTGTTTTGAAGTTAGAAATCAGTCAATAGAAACTGCAGATGTGTTACCTATGTTTTGACTACAGTGTAAACAATGAATCAGAATACAAGTTAATAATTTATTTTAAAAATGGCTTCATCCTCTTTGATTTCTATGTTGCTATTTGATTAGACTGTAGGAAATATTTTGTCCTCAGTTGGGTCATGTGCGAGTGTGTATTCAATGGAAGACTTCTGTTGCATGCAAAAAATTCCCCAGGCTACTCCTGAAAGCTTTATTGTTGGGGTTATAGGTGAATTCCTGATCTCTTCTGTCAAAATTTTTCTTTCTTTTTTTTAACTCCTTCCTTTGTCATCACTGAAAATGCCACCACAGCACAGGTGTTCATTCATACTGGATGGAGGAAGAAGTTAGTTCAACTTCTGTCTCCTCTTATTTTCCTTACAGTGTTCCTAAAATTAGACTTTTCTCTCTCCATGCAGGGTCTCATCTTCTCTTTTGGCTACTTACCAGCATTTTGAATTGGAGACTACAGATGGTATTGCTCACTGCTCTGTTACCATCACCAATTCTAAATCCATGGCTTACCTTCCCATGGCATTCATTCTTGTGATTCACAACTCTTGTTGTCAGGTCCCTGTCTAGATTTGCTCCTCTTTGCTCAGTGACCATCTGATGGTCTGTGGGAGAGTTGGGTTTCTGTCTCATCTCTACTAGACCCATGTCCCTATCATTAAATTTAAAAGAATCCATAAGAATTCTTGTTTTTCTGATGACGTGTGGAGGATATCAATGAGTAGCAAAAAATGTTATTGTACTTGGTCCTCATTTTAATAGCTGCCTTTCTACAAAGGCCCACCAAGAAAGCTGTTGGAATGAAATACTGGGTGGGCAGATAGAAGTTCTGTATTGAGGAAGTTCAGCTTCACAAAAACCAATGGGAGTTAAAACTTCTATTTCCAGTTACTTTACATGTATGAAGATAGGTGGGAAGCAAGGCAGTGTGGCACCTTACCGCTCTGAACAAGTCAGTTTATATATGCTCTCGTACACTACAAGGCACTACCTTTAGATGCTGCAAATCATTTTTCAGAAAGATTGCTTAAATAGAAAGGAATACAGTGTACATAATACAAAGGGTAAAGAAAGGGAGAAGAAAGGAGGGGGCATTGATGAGCAGTAGAGGTGGGTTGAAGAGATCAAAAGAGAGAAAGCATGTGAACCCATTGAGGGGCATATGGGTCATGAAAGCTAGTTCAGGCAGTGGGATAATCCAGAATTTCTGTTGAGACCATACTTAAAACAATCCAGTTTGTGGATGATTTATTTTCCCATAAATTTTGTGTTCACACTGTTTTTTAAAGTTTGTTTAAGAATAGCTACTCTGAGTTCAGTGATGGAGTGTTCAAGGAGATTAATGTGTTTTGCCAGAGCCTCGTCGTTCTGAAATCGATGTCAGATTTGTGTCCGTTCATTTGAAGGATTGCCCCATCTGTGATGTAGATGGCAGAGGGGTGCAGTAAGCAGGGGGATAGCATATATGACATTGATAGAGGAGCAGCTGAATTAACTCCAGATGTTATAATCCATGTTGTTTAATCCATGTTGTTTAATTTATTACCATAATTCAGTAATAATGTGGTTTGTCACATCTGGGTCTTTCTATTGCTTGAGGCTACATGCTCTTGGATATTTTCTGAGTTGTTTCTTTAGACTTAATGTTGATGGAGTAATGGAAGTAATTCTTATTCTGTATAACTGAGAGAATTCTTCTTATCCCCAAATGCTCTCTAGATTTTTAGGGCTTGTTGCTTTACTAACTTTATCTGGACTGGAGAACTCTGTCTTAATGCATACCAAAAAATAACAGTTTACTGTGTGGAGAGAGCTCTGCTCTTTACTCTAATTCTTGCTACCTCACTGTGCCTACACACTTATTTTTATTTCTTATTTCCACATTGACTTTGCATTTGCCTAGAGTTGATGACATTTTTTTTTAAACTAGTGAAGTGAATTGACATATTGACATCCAGTTGGTATGTTCAGATTCTGACTCAGTTTTTTTCAGTGCTGTTCCACCCTCCCTTGTCTCTCTCTTTCCTCCTCCTCCTCCTCCTCCTCCCCCCCCTCCCCCCCCCCCCCCCCCGCAAGTAATTGGAAGTTTGTAACATCATAGTTTTCCCCTTGTCTCTTGTGAGACCCATGTCACTATAGAAACTAGACTGGGGAAGGAAGCCAGTCCTGTTTGACCTGCATTTTGTGCTGAGGGGGTTAAAATCTTTGACCAGGGAATGACTATAAAAAGCCTTGGATGCTGGCATTTTGTAGATAACAGTGGAATTGAGGGTGTGGAACTGGCTCTGACTGGAAACTGCAGCATTCTTTAGCTAAATAGTTTTATATTATTTTTTTTCATTGCAGCTTAAGTTTTGAACTGAAACTTTACATCCTAGCAGGCTAGCCATATGTTCTCTGTAGTTCTGGGGAAGAAATTCCTGTTGCAGTGGGTTGGAGGCAACTCTCAGCTGAGTCAGTATAACTCCACATAGTACTAAAAGATGCACAAATACTGCAAAAAAACCACAAACGTTTGTAATGTTTGCATTGCATTATATTCTCCTCCCTTTCACGTGGGGGAAGCTTATGCCTACACTCCATTGAAAAATGACAGTTCTCATTATCTTCTCAGGTATGATATTTAGTCCTTCTCTAGTACAAAAGAAACTGGGTATGTGACCCACACAAGGCTACATAGCTCATCTATTTGTACCCCTGGGGATTAAAACTGGGAGCTGGGACTTAGGCTGCTGGAATTAGTTTTGATGCTACCTCTTACTACCCCAAAAGTCAGTAGATTGAATCCCGACTTTCATCTGGGCAGGAGTAAGGGCTTTACCTTATTTGAGAGGTCCAGGACAGTTTGATTAACAGAAATGTGGGATTTTAATTTGAAGGTCCGCTGCTGGCATGTTGCTTTTGGGAATTATAGAAATTATAGAACATTAGGGTTTGAAGGGACCTCAGGACATCATCTAGTCCAACAACCTGCTCACAGTAGGACCATCCCCAACTAGATCATCCCATCCAAAGCTTTGTCTAGCCAGGTCTTGAAAACCTCCAGGGATGGAGGTTCTACCACCTCTCTGGGTAACCTGTTCCAGTGTTTTACTACCCTCCTAGTGAGAAAATTCTTCCTAATATCTAACCTAAACTTCCCTTGCTGCAACTTGAGACTGTTGCTCCTTGTTCTATCATCTGTCACCACTGAGAATAGTCCAGCTCCATCCTCTTTGGAAACACCTTTCAGGTAGTTGAAGGCTGCTATTAAGTCCCCTCTCAGTCTTCTCTTCTCTAGACTAAATAAACCCAGTTCCTTCAGCCTGTCCTTATAAGCAGGGATCCTGGTTTTCCCTGATAAAAGAAATACCAAATTATCTGCTAAAAAACCCGAAATCCATGATAAAAACTAAAGGCCCCTCCACAGCCCTGCTAGTGCCCCACAGACCATGCTCCCGCAGCCCCACCTTGCTTCTGCTCATTCCCTGCTCCCTCCTGCCCTGGAGATGCGCCTCCAGCGCTTGCTGCTGTGGGGGACAGAGCACATTGCTGTGCGTGGCGGGGAGGTGGCAGCCAGGCGGGGAAGTGGCAGCCAGGCTGAGTGCAGCCAGGGCCACTGCAGCACTGGTGGCACAAGGCATACTTGGCCGTAGCAAAAGCTGGAGCCAGAATTGGTTGTGCGCAGCCAAGCGGAGCCTGGTGGGAATGACCTGGTGTGGCAAGCAGCAGCTCCCCAGATCTCCTGGCCACTGCTTCCGCCGCTCCTGCCCCCCGCTGCTCTGGCAACATGTCTCCAGTGCCTGCCACTGATTTGAGGGGTGTACCCCTGCATTGCTGCCCTCACTGCAGCCCTGTGCACAGGAGGCACGTCACCAAGGCTGTGGGGGGAGGAGGGGAAGCAATGGCAAGGAGCTATCCACTATCTGCCATGCCGGGTTGTGCCCAGTGGGCTCTAGAGGCCTTGGGGGAGGGAATCAGGGTGGCAGGGAACATTGGTGAGGAGGGGGTGTGCTGTTCCCTGCTGCCCTGTTTCCCTCCCCTGTGACCCGGCATGGCAGGGAGCAGAGGAGCCTTGCAGAAGAACCTCATTGCTGCTTCTTGCCACCCTGGTGCCCTGGCAATGCACTTCCTGCACACGGGGCTACAGTGAGCATAGCAGCATGGGGCTGTGCCCCTCAGAGGCAGGCGCTGGAGGCATGTCACTGGGGCAGTGGAGAGGCTAAGCAGTGGCGAGATCCCCATGCGGCCCTGCTGTCCCCAGCTGTGCCGGGTTGCATCTGCTAGACTCCAGAGGCCCCGGGGGAGGGAGGCAGGGAGCAGCAGAGCCCCTGTTCATTGCAGGTCTGATTCCCTCCCCTGGGGCCTCCCTAACTTGGCAGGCATGACCCAGCGCAGCTGGGGACAGCGGGGCCATATGGGGACCTTGCCACTACTGCATTCCCCACCCCCCCCTGCCCTGGTGACACATCTCCTGCACCTGCCCCTGCTTTGGGGGGTACAGTTCCCTCGCTGCCGCCCTGTGTGCAGGAGGTGTGTCTCCAGGGCCGTGTGGGGTGAGGAGATCCCCCACATGGCTCCGGTGTCCCCTGCCACACCGGGTCATGGGGGATGGAAGCTTGCAGCTGTTCCCTGCAGCCCCGCAGCCCCCACTTACCACCCAGCTTCCCCTTCAGCCCTGCCCTGCAACCCCCTAGCCCCCACTTACCACCACACAGGCTCCAGGAGCGAAGAGTGAGCTTGAGGCAAGACCTGGGAGAGTGAGCACCTCAGGCCCTGCCCTTCCCCCCTCCCCCTCCAGACTGTGCTTGGGGTTTCCTGCCCCTTTTGCAAACAGCTCTTGCAGGCTGGAACTCTGCTTGCCTGCAGAGCTCTTTGCAAAAGTGGGAAATCCGTGGGTTTCTCTGATAAAACCGGGAAATCAATGGTTTTCTCTGTCTTTCCTTGGGAAATGGAAAACCCCAATCCCTGCTCATAAATCATGTCCCCCAGCCACCTTACCATTTTTGTTGCCCTCTGCTGGACTCTCTCCAGTTCAGGGGTATGCAATTATTTCGGGCAGAGGGACGCTTACAGAGTTTTGTCAAGTCATCGAGGGCTGCATAACAGGCAGCCAGGGGCAGATAAATATTAGTTTTCTAAATTTTTAGGGGCCCCACGGGCTGAATAGAATGAGCTGGCAGGCCACATTTTGCCCACCCCTACTCTAATTTGTCCACATCCTTTCTGTAGTGGGGGGCCAAAACTGAACACAGTACTCTAGATGTGGCCTCACTAATGCTGGATAGAGGGATATAATCACTTCCCTTGACCTACGGACAACACATGTACCAGTGCAGCCCAGTATGCCATTAGCCTTCTTGGCAAAGAGGGCACACTGCTGCCAATGTTGCATTGAGGGGGGAGGGGAGGGTAATGGGACAGGCTGGTGGGTATGGCAGTTGAGATTTGCAGTAATTCTTGGGAAACTGCAGTTCTGGAGGAGCAGGGAGTGGCATGTCGGAGCAAGTTCCCTGGGGGCTGGGAAGTCTGCTGCCTTAAATGCTTATGTGGACGAATATAGTTGTCAGGCAGGCTGACTAAGAAATGGAGCTGCCCTGATAGCTGTGCTGACTCTTTAAACCTTTGTAGCAGACTGATAGGAGGTGGGTGGATCCTCAAGATGAAGAGATGCTTTGAAGCATCCTGCGTTTTAGATAGTGTGCTCTGTCTCTCTACTGTAGAACTTTGTTCCCCTTTTATCATACAGTGACACTCCTTCAGGTCAGGCAGCTGGTTAGTAATGACTCGGCAGCTGCCCAACGGAAAGGAAAGTGTGGGAGAAATGTGTTGCAAGTCATGGAAAGGTTAAAATGATTAGGTAGCTGGAAACTGCTTATCAGTAAGGATAGGAGAGCAGCTGGTATTCCCTGTGGAAACATTTTTTAAGTGAAGCTGAAAGCTGAACAATTGTAGGGTGGTCTGAAAAACAGGGAGGAGGAGGAAGATCTGCAGAAAGTATAATCTGTGGCTGTATTTTATTCAGTTTTATTAATGTATAGCTTGCCTTTTTGTCTCCATTTTGCTTGCGGCTGCTATTTTTCTTTATATGGTATAGATCTACTGACACAGGCAAATCTGGATATCTCGGTTATATCACTAAATGTCTGTTTTTACATTTTGCTATTTAAACACTAAACACTCTAAGTTTCTTCTCCAATTCACTTTTATCATCAACAAAGGGCTAATTCTCCCTACTGCAGTATCTCGGTCATGAAGTTCTACATGGGAACAACAGCTGAGCAAGCTTCACACAGTTTCTTGCAGTAAAAGAGTTTGTTTGTTCACTGTCTGAATGTCTAGCATCGTTCCTGGAGTAGGGTGAAATCAAAAGACCATTTTTTAATATACTGAAGTCCAGGAACATCAGAAAGAAGCAGCAACTGAGTTTAGGAATTCAATTTAGGAATTCGGCTGAAAAGTTTATGATTCTAATTCGGACTAGATTCTTTGGATGAATTTAAGTTAGTCTAAAAAAAAAAAAAGATATCAGATTTACCCAAAGAACCTTGTCTGCCTATGTCCTTAGACCAACACAACTACAACCTACACCCCTGATTATAACTCAGTGGTGTTCAACCTCCAGCCCACAGGCCAAATCCAGCATGTGGGCCTGTGATCCAGCCTGTAAGGCTCCACAAAGGTCTGGAAATTTGGGAGTAGTGGCAGCATTAATTGTCATGGCTCTGGGAGCCCTGGAAATCAATAGTGACACTGTTCCTTGGGCTGCAGATAGGATCCTGCCTTTGCTCCCGTGTTGTGAAATTTCTGGACCCATTAGGAAATCCTGCGGGCCAGATAACAGGGCCCATGTTCCAGTGGCTGAGGTCACTCGCTCTAGCCTGAATTTGCTGGGCTGACCCCATTTGGCCCACGGACCAGCCCCATGCCACTTAACTGACCCACAGGGCCAGAAGATTGAGCGCTGGTGTTCTAACTAGATCAGTTTGGGGAAACTTTTCTGTCCAGTGTCTGTATGTGATTAGATAGAAATAGAGTAAAATCAACAGATTTTCCCTTATTTTAACCAAAACTAGACTTCACCCCCCCACATTTCTTAAACAGACCATGAGAATTGGAACTAGTGATGAATCATCCATCTAAAGGCTCAGAAGTTTGGTTTGGATGCTTCTCCATGTGTTCTCCAAAGAATGTTGTGCATTTGAAAGCTTGTCTAACTTTATTCCAGTCCCACAGTTGGTCCAATAAAAGAGATCACCCCCTCCCCACCCAAAATCCTAGTCTCTTGTGTAATCCCTGGACCGTCACTGCTACAACATCACATTAACACTATCCTAAAAAAGAAGGCATTTTAACTTTTGACAACAGAGCGCTCTCAAAATTCACAGGGCTCTCCCAGGCAGACCTGCGACTCTCTACTGACTTTCAGGAACCAGTTTAACAAATTGCCACAGATTCAGTAAGAGCAGTCAGTAGCTGAGAGAATACTTTCCAAGCCAAGATGGATGGAGTGAGTGGAGAGATGCCCAAGTCTCCTGAGCCTTTAACACGATGTCCTTTTAAAGAATATACATAATGCTTTTCTGCACCACTTGTCTTTAAAAGGTTCTTCTGGGAATCCTAATATCACCAAATCATCTTTCTCGAAGAGTCTGAGTATGTGTCTGAACGCTCAGTTTCAGTTTTGCAGTTGCCTGTAAACATCCTTTTTAAGGGGATGTGGGAGAAGATGTGCTTGTGACCGCTTTCAAAATAATGCTTAAGAATTATTGCACCACGCAAGGAGTGTCAAAGTGGGTTTGATGCTAGATGTAAGGCAGGAGACAACCTGTGAAGTGCAGTTGTCTGTCAAAGTACCAAAACTAGCTACAAAGTAAACTGAATTGCAATGTGTGGGGGCACAAGGAGTTTCTTGTAACCCTTTATAGCACTCTTAGTTTTCTTTAAAATTGTAAGATGGTGTGAAAGTTTGTTAGCTGACGCTGATTGTCAGTTGCAGAGTTAGAAACACCTGTAGCCCCTTTGCACCCTCTGCGCACACTCCATTTAACGTTGGGCTTCTTGCTTTTGCTTGCCTTGGGATACAGTCCTACAATTCTCCTACTTTTAGACTTCTGTCTTGCGTTAAGGCCCCTGGATACCAACACTAGGATCTCAGTAGGTCCAGCTGTGCTCTGCACCTGAAGTCCAGTCAGTGGTACTGTGGTGACCAGGCAGCTTTCTTAAAACAAAGCATTTTTATGCTGTTGTATTCCTACTGTTATTATTTTAAGATCTTGTCTCTAATCTTGAGTGTTTAGACATCTATCTTGGCTTAAATCAGTGTTTCTCAACTCTCATGGGTGTTTCTGAACCTCTAGAGGGGACATAAGAGGGAGGAATGAAAAAGCAGAAGGAAAAAAAAGGGGAAATACCAAGGGAAGATAAATAAGAAAAAGAGGTGTGAGAGAAATCAACTTTCTAGAGTATTTCTTAAATGATTAGAGAGATTACAGTAGTGGTTCTCAATCTTTTTAGATTCAAGGCACCGCTCCACAACTTTTCTTAACTGGGGTGCCACTAAATTCATATCCACTGTTGTGCTGCCTCAGCTTCTCAGTGGTTCTCAACTGGGGTTCTCCTGTTGCCGCAGCCAAATGAAAGTGCCCGAAATGTGTGGAGCCTGACCAGGAAGTGACTGTGGCAGAAGCCGGTGTCCCTGCCCGCATGTCTATCTGAATAACTGATGCACCCCTTCAGGATCTGACCCTGCATGCTCCTCTTGGCACAAGCAGCACGCGGGACAGTTCCCTCTGGTAACAGCATGGAGATTTATCTGTGTGTTTCCTTTGTTTCTTCAGGCTGGTATTTGCCACAGCAGTGGTACCACTGCCATGGCACCCTTGAAAGGGTCTTATAGCATCCATGTTGAACCACTGGGTTAGTGTGGTGGTAGTGACTGTGTTTTACTTCTGTTATCAGGAGCGGGGGTGGTGCTGGTGCTAAGACACACAGTTAATATCCCAGAGGTTGCAAGCTCAAGACTCACGGCATTGCCCTGTTGGATTCCAACAAATTGCAAATGCTGCTAAATATCTTGTCACAAGGAAATGAAAAAGGAAAGAAGTTACCTACTAGTTACCTTACCCACTCGACGTCTTATGGTGAATTCTATTATTAGGTGATCACTGTCCCCCAGATGGCTACCGATCTGGAGGTCCCCTACCATGTCATCCCCCGTTGCCCATACCAGATCCAGTATGGCATTCCCCCTAGTGGGACCGTGTAATCTTGACCGTGTAATTGTGATGACATGGTAGGGGACCTCCAGATCGGTAGCCATCTGGGGACAGTGATCACCTAATAATAGAATTCACCATAAGACGTCGAGTGGGTAAGGTAACTAGTAGGGTGAAAGTGCTAGACTTTAGGAAAGCTGATCTCAATGAACTTAGGCGATTAGTCCAGGACGCACTGCAGAGTAAGAGTTTTGAAGTGATGGGAGCCCAAGAAGGGTGGCTGTGCCTTAAGGAAACGATCCTTCCGGCACAAAGCAAGACGATCCCCGCGCGAGGTAAAAGAGGGAAAGGGGCCAGGAGGCTTCCCTGGCTGACCACAGAAATCCAGGGCAGCCTAAGGGCCAAAAGGGGAGCACATAAAAAGTGGAAACGGGGAGAGATCACCAAAGACGAATATACCTCCTCTGCTTGTGCTTGTAGGGAGGCAGTTAGAGGGGCCAAAGCTACCATGGAGCTGAGGATCGCAACCCAAGTAAAAGACAACAAGAAATTGTTTTTTAGATATATAGGGAGTAAAAGGAAGGCCCAGGGAGGAGTAGGACCCCTGCTAAATGGGCAGAAACAATTGGTGACGGACAGGGGGGACAAGGCTGAACTCCTCAACGAGTTCTTTGCCTCAGTGTTCCTAAGCAAGGGGCAAGACAAATCTCACACTGGGGTTGTAGAAAGGCAGCAGCAAGGCGCCAGACTACCATGCGTAGACCCTGAGATGGTGCAGAGTCATTTGGAAGAACTGGATGCCTTTAAGTCAGCAGGCCCGGATGAGCTCCATCCGAGGGTGCTGAAGGCACTGGCCGACATCGTTGCAGAATCACTGGCGGGAATATTTGAAAGCTCGTGGCACACGGGCCAAGTCCCGGAGGACTGGAAAAGGGCCAATGTGGTCCCCATCTTCAAGAAGGGGACGAAGGAGGACCCAGGCAACTATAGGCCAGTCAGTCTCACCTCCATCCTTGGCAAAGTCTTTGAAAAAATTATCAAGGCTCACATTTGTGAGAGCCCGGCAGGACAAATTATTCTGAGGGGAAACCAGCACAGGTTCGTGGCAGGCAGATCGTGCCTGACCAGTCTAGTCTCTTTTTATGACCAGGTTACGAAACGCTTGGACACAGGAGGAGGGGTGGATGTTGTATACTTGGACTTCAGGAAGGCCTTCGATACGGTATCCCACCCCATACTGGTGAACAAGTTAAGAGGCTGTGACTTGGATGACTACGCAGTCCGGTGGGTGGCAAATTGGCTGGAGGGTCGCACCCAGAGAGTCGTGGTGGATGGGTCGGTTTCGACCTGGAAGGGTGTGGGCAGTGGGGTCCCATAGGGCTCGGTCCTTGGACCGATACTCTTTAATGTCTTCATCAGTGACTTGGATGATGGAGTGAAATGTACTCTGTCCAAGTTTGCAGATGACACAAAGCTCTGGGGAGATGTGGACACGCCGGAGGGCAGGGAACAGCTGCAAGCAGACCTGGACGGGTTGGACAAGTGGGCAGAAAACAATAGAATGCAGTTCAACAAGGAGAAATGCAAAGTGCTGCACCTAGGGAGGAAAAATGTCTGGCACACCTACAGCCTAGGAAATGACCTGCTGGGTGGCACGGAAGTGGAAAGGGATCTTGGAGTCCTAGTGGACTCCAAGATGAACATGAGTCGGCAGTGTGACGAAGCCATCAAAAAAGCCAATGGCACTTTATCGTGCATCAGCAGATGCATGACGAATAGGTCCAAGGAGGTGATACTTCCCCTCTATCGGGCACTGGTCAGACCGCAGTTGGAGTACTGCGTGCAATTCTGGGTGCCACACTTCAAGAAGGATGCGGATAACCTGGAGAGGGTCCAGAGAAGGGCAACTTGTATGGTCAAGGGCCTACAGACCAAGCCCTATGAGGAGAGACTAGAGAAACTGGACCTTTTCAGCCTCCGCAAGAGAAGGTTGAGAGGCAACCTTGTGGCTGCCTATAAGTTCATCACGGGGGTGCAGAAGGGAATTGGTGAGGCTTTACTCACCAAGGCAACCTCGGGGGTTACAAGAAACAATGCCCACAAGCTAGCAGAGAGCAGATTTAGATTGGACATTAGGAAGAACTTCTTCACAGTTCGAGTGGCCAAGGTCTGGAACGGGCTTCCAAGGGAGGTGGTGCTCTCCCCTACCCTGGGGGTCTTCAAGAGGAGGTTAGATGAGTATCTAGCTGGGGTCATCTAGACCCAGCACTCTTTCCTGCTTATGCAGGGGGTCGGACTCAATGATCTATTGAGGTCCCTTCCAACCCTAACATCTATGAATCTATAAGAACTTCTGTTATCTATAACACAGAATCGTGGGGTACACTGCAATAGAACAGACTCTAAAGGGATATACAGCCCCAAATATTCTGAGAAGTATTGCCCTAAGTATCCTACCCCTCTTTTCATGAACTTAGAGAGGCCTAGTTGCTTCATACACTCTACAGAGCCTGTCTCTGACAATTAGTTCCTTGGGAGCCTTATATGGACGTTTTTCCTCCCTGTTTCAAAAAGTCTTGTTTCGTTGGCCTGGGTAATACAATCTGTGAAGCTGGTAGTTTGTCTGTGTTCTCTTTCCCTCTCCAAATGCTTTTTTTAATGCATGTTTTCTTTTTTTGTTGTATGAGCTTGACAGATGAAGAGGCAAATTGTCATAATAGGTTGAATGGTCACAAAGTAGAGCTCCTGTTTATTTTGAAAAAGAAAATTGACATGCACACGTATTTGTGTGGCATTGACAGGATTCAAGCTTCTAAGTGCTTTGTGGATGCATTCACCCTTCATTTCTGAATACAAGTTAAAAAAAAGTCGTTAGCAAAAATGAATCCTGTGGCATTTCTTAAAAATAGAAGATTTTTTTTTTTTTAACGTTTTCCTTTGTCAGATTAGCAGGTGGGATTCCTTTTTGGGTGCTGGGTTGAAACAGTAGCAGCCATTCTTCAGCACTGTTTCTATTTAAGAAGATCTATACACACCTTGAGAGGGGATTATAGGCCGTAATTTCTCTGTCAATAAGTTTTTATAGTCTCTAAAATAAGCCTCTGTCTGTGAAATCTGCATCTGGTTTTTTGTGTTTTGGATAAAAGCTTCTCTGGGTAAAATTATCTTATTTACCAGGATGCAAATGTTTAAAGGTATTGCTATTGCATGTCATGCTTCGACTTAGTACGGTATATAAAAATGGGTGCAATTCACTTTTCAAAATCTCTTGGTATCCACACTTGGTGTAAAGCTAGTTTGACAGGAACTATGGATGCAGGACACTATACCGTAATAAAATGCCCAGTTACCAACCGCCTCCATAAGGAATGCATAAATCTTTACCTATTCCAGATTCTGGAAACAAAATAATTAATGAAACTCCTAAGTAAAGTGAAAATCTTAATTATTAGAATTTTCAAACATTGTGAGACTTGCATTACAAAGCGGTGTTGGGACATTGCATGCCCGGATGATAAGTGTATGATAAGAATCTTATTCTCAGTTTGCTGAATGATCAGAGATTGCCAAAGAGAGGGCACAGACAACCATTTGCAGCCCTTCTCTCAGAAAAATACAGAAATGCTGACCTTCCTCCCCTCCCTCCCCTTCTGCCAAATGCCTACTAGGCAATTTCCAGACACCAGAAGGGAAGTCAAACCCTGATCTGTGTGAGGCAACTTGATCTCCCTCCCAGAGAGGATATCCAGTGTTGCACTCATTCAGTCCCTTAGGACAAGGATAGCTTTGTTTTATCCTACTATTCAACCGCTCCAGTGGGACTTGATTTGCCGTTGTTTTTCTGCTTCCACTTCAAAAAGTTGGACCTAAATTTGTCATGAATTTGAAACTTGACATAGAACAAGTTTTTGGCTTTGTAACTTAACACAACCCTGATTTAAGTTCCAATACGTTACTAGAAATAATTTAGTAATGCTTTTTAAAATAGTTTTTTTCTTAAAATGGACTCTTCTTTTCTCTCTACATCCAAAGGGACATTTTTGTATCTGGGGTGGAAAATGGTTGGTGTGGGGGTTAGTGTGTGTGTGTGGTAATGACAGCATGTGATAAACCTACATCCCAAATTGCAGGACAAAATTTAAGTAACAACCTTATGTTAGACCATTTCGTGTTGGGCTAAGACATGGGTGGGCAATTATTTGAGCTGTTAATGAGTTTTGGTGAGCTGTTAAGGGCAGAGGAGGGAGGGGAGACCAGGTGAGAAGATGCCAATTGATCCTATCTGGCCCACCAGCTACCACCAGGAGCCTGAGGAAGGAGGGCTGACCCCCATGGTACTCTGCTGTGCCACAGCTGGAACCAGGCCAGATTGCATGGCCTGCAGACTCCTCCACTCCCCCAAATACATCCCCTCCCACCCCTCCCCCCCCACCCCCGCTCAGGTTCCTGTTGGCAGTGTGCAGTCCTGGCACCGCAGCTGCCAGCGGTCAGGGCTGCATGGGACAGGGTGTGACACTGTGCGCCGAGTAGCCATTGTGCTCACCTGCTGTGGTGAGGTGCTGCCACTGTGCATCACTGAAGGTCAGGGCAGCCACCCCAGGTCAAGTGTTCCTGCAGCCATCATGGGCTAATCTCCTAGTGGTGCCACAGAACCAGCGACTCGTTGCAGTGGGTGAGACAGCTATTCACCTTGCTGTCATACCCCTTTCCAAGCAGATGAGTGCTGCACAACCTGGCCCTGGCTGTGGCAGAGCAGAGCAGCGCAGGGCACAACCCTCCCTCCTTAGGATCCCAGTGGTGGCTGGCAGGCCAGATAGGGTCAACTGGCAGGTCAGATGTGGCCTGTGGGCTATATTTTCTCCACCCTTTGACTTACAGCTATGGTACTGTAGCCTTACTTCAGATGTGCCAGAGAATCAAAGGGGCTTTGGTCTTGCTCAGATTGGAACTTCAGCTATGGGGAATGGTGGTCAGGGTAGGAGAAAGATCTGGTTGCTTTAAATTCTCTCTTCCCACATAAGTAACTAGAGTGTGATAGGTGAAGAAAGAAAAGTTCTGCTTTTCCCTGAAGTTTCATTCCTTTATGCCCAGGTGTCATGCAGGAGTAAGATGCTGTGAGAAGGGGTGAAGTAACTCCCTTCTCCAGATCAAGAGGAGGAATTGTGACTGAATCAGTCTGGCCACACAGCTCTGGCAACAGACGTGGGCTCCTACCTTTTTGGGTTAGTCTGTAGAGTTGCATGCTAGTCCTATCAGCAGTAAGATGAGTGTCTGCCTTCCTCCTGCTTTTCCTTGTAACACTGTTTTGCTAACATTGCCTCACTTCCACATTTGAGGTAAGACTATTTGAAAAATGTCTCCAGTCCCTTCACTTTCTGAACCTTCATTACACTTTTGTAGGGAGAAAATCCTTTAAACAAGTGATTAGAGGGTTCAATGGACAAGTGCTTTCCCATTTAGTTTTCAGACTGACTGGTGTTTGCTGCTGTAATCTTTCCCACATTTTAAGCTCTTGAGGGCACTTTTCCAATTTAACGGCTTTTAAAGTGAAACTGGGCTTGGTGGGTTTGGTATCACATTGCTTACTTCAGAAAGTTCAGCGCTTACTCAGACAATTGGGTTAAGTCTGGTGTTGCAACACTAAGAAACAATTGTGGATGAAGTTGACCTTTGTAGAGTACAAGTAGCAGCCCAGAAAAAGGAACCTTGCAATGCAAATCAAAGCTTTTGTAACTGCGTGACTCTTGTCCTGACCAAAATAAAAATAATTATGCAAACTTGATAAAATAGAGAAATGTAAAATATGACAGTGATAGAACAGGTGGCACAGCTGAACAGTGGATCTTCCCTGCACTGTTCTTTCTGAACATATTCTTAAAATCTTGTAAAACTGATTGGGGTAGAAAAATAATAAATCATGAGTACACAAAGTACAAGTGCTGCTTGTGCCTGGGGACAGATGGAAATGTGAAAGGGGTGGTGACTGTTAGTGCAGAATTGGTTCTCCATTGATGCAGGTGTTCCAGATTCAAATTTGATCAAACATTTTTCTCGTTTGGGGGTGGTCTTCTTTTGCCATATGGAAGAAATAATAATAATAAAAAAATAGCGCTAAGACCACAAGTAGTTTGCCAGCGGATGTAGAAGCCAGTGTGATAATTGAGCCTTTTTTTAAACCAACCCTTTACCTGTTCTTCCCTTCTTTGCAGGCATTGCTCTATAGAAGATGCACTATTACCGATACTCTAATGCAGAAGTCAGCTGTTGGTACAAATACCTGCTTTTCAGTTACAACATAATCTTCTGGGTGAGTTCAAGACAAATGTTGTCCTTTTGTAATACAAGGTACATGGCCAAGCTAAAGACATGCTAGTTACAGACAGTGGTTGATACGGAATTTTGTACTATGCCCAACCATATTTTCTATATTGCAAATTTTACATTGGTGGCAGACAGCTGTCCAGCTGTTTCTTTATTACTGATTTGCATTGTCATAATGTAGCCATCATGATACAAATTGGAGAGAAACAACATCCTTGTTCAAGGGAGCTTACATGTTTGGTCACACAATAAATCAGCTTACTGTCTAGTCCCTAAACCTCAGACATCTCATCTACAGATGAGTCACAATAGAAAAAACTAGACCTATGGACTTCTCCTGCTTTGGTAGTTTAATTTGAAAAATTGGGCTGGATAGCTGAATATTCTTTTCTCAACATGCTGCTGCGTTTACTACTGCTCTAGGCTGGAACCATTAAATTTACTGTGCAGGAATGGTAAATACTTAGTATATAGAAATTACTGAAGCTTTTCCAGTATGAAGAAAGTCAGCTAACTTAGTCTCAGTTCATTTATTTTTCAAATAATATAGACTGACTTACCTGATGCTAATTCAAACAAAGTCTGCAGAAGGACACAGAAGATGGCATCAAGCCCTTATTGTCATACTATGCTACGTTTGTATTTATTCATAGATGTTAGGGTCGGAAGAGACCTCAATAGATCATTGAGTCCGACCCCCTGCATAGGCAGGAAAGAGTGCTGGGTTTAGATGACCCCAGCTAGATACCTATCCAACCTCCTCTTGAAGACCCCCAGGGTAGGGGAGAGCACCACCTCCTTTGGGAGCCCATTCCAGACCTTGGCCGCTCTAACTGTGAAGAAGTTCTTCCTAATGTCCAGTCTAAATCTGCTCTCTGCTAGCTTGTGGCCATTATTTCTTGTAACCCCCGAGGTCGCCTTGGTGAGTAAAGCCTCACCAATTCCCTTCTGTGCCCCCGTGATGAACTTATAGGCAGCCACAAGGTCGCCTCTCAGCCTTCTCTCGCGGAGGCTGAAGAGGTCCAGGTGCCCTAGTCTCGCCTCATAAGGCTTGGCCTGCAAGCCCTTAACCGTATGAGTGGCCCTTCTCTGGACCCTCCTCAGGATATCCACATCCCTCTTAAAGTGTGGCGCCCAAAATTGCACACAGCATTCCAACTGCGGTCTGACCATCGCCCGATAGAGGGGAATAATCACCTCCTTGGATCTGTTCGTCATGCATCTGCTGATGCACGATAAAGTGCCATTAGCTTTTCTGATGGCTTCGTCACACTGACGACTCATGTTCATCTTGGAGTCCACCAGGACTCCAAGATCCCTTTCCGCTTCCGTGCCTCCAAGCAGGTCATTTCCTAGGCAGTAGGTATGCTGGACATTTTTCCTCCCTAGGTGCAGCACTTTGCATTTCTCCTTGTTGAATTGCATTCTGTTGTTTTGTGCCCATATGTCCAACCTGTCCAGGTCTGCTGTTCCCTGCCCTTCGGTGTGTCCACCTCTCTCCACATTTTTGTGTCATCCGCAAACTTGGACAGAGTACACTTCACTCCCTCGTCCAAGTCGCTGATGAAGACATTGAAGAGTATCGGTCCAAGGACCGAGCCCTGTGGGACCCCACTGCCCACCCCCTTCCAGGTCGATACCGACCCATCCACTACAACTCTCTGGGTACGACCCTCTAGCCAATTCGCCACCCACTGGACTGTGTAGTCGTCCAAGTCACAGCCTCTTAACTTGTTCACCAGTATGGGGTGGGATACTGTATCGAAGGCCTTCCTGAAGTCTAAGTAAACAACGTCAACCCCTACTTCTGCATCCAGGTGTTTTGTAACCTGGTCATAGAAAGAGACTAGATTAGTCAGGCATGATCTACCTGCTACGAACCTGTGCTGGTTTCGCCTCAGCATAGTTTTTCCTACCAGGCTCTCGCAAATGTGAGCCTTGATAATTTTTTCAAAGACTTTGCCTAGGATGGAGGTGAGACTGACTGGCCTATAGTTGCCTGGGTCCTCCTTCCTCTACTTCTTGAAAATGGGGACCACATTGGCCCTTTTCCAGTCCTCCGGGACCGGGCCCATGCGCCGCGAGCATTCAAATATTCCTGCCAGTGGCTGCACAATGACGTCAGCCAGTGCCTACAGTACCCTCGGATGGAGATCATCCGGGCCTGCCGACTTAAACGCATCCAGTTCCTCCAAGTGCCTGTGAAACATCTCAGGGTCTACGCTTTGTAGTCTGGCATCCTGCTGCTGCCTCTTTGCAATCCCAGTGAGCCTTGTCTTGCTCCTCGCTTAGGAACACTGAGGCAAAGAACTCATTAAGGAGTTCAGCCTTGTCCCCCCTGTCCGTCACCAATTCCTTATGCCCATTTAGTAGAGGTCCATTTAGTTTAAGGCATGCCCCTTAAAACACTAGTGGTTGCAAGTTGTGAGGCTATCACCTGAACTTAAAGTTTTCCTAGAGAACCTTAAAATAGCCAGGAATTGCTGATCTATATGGTATTAGGTGTATGTTGATGACCTTGGAGATGATGAAAAAGGAATGCCGTGACTATTTGTGCCAGTGTATATGAAAAACTTAAGTCCGTTAGTCACTGAAATAAATGCTTGGTATAACCCCATTGAACTGTTCCTTGCATGGACATCATTAAAATTATTCCTGTAACTGGTATAATGATTTTATTCTGTGTTGTGACTGAGCAGACTTTCACTGGATCGAACTTAAATATTGAATTTTTGCAGGGAAAGAGACAACTTATTTTGTTCAAAGTTGATAACATGGCACTAGGTACCACACACAAATAATTATATTTCCATTGAAGCTACTGGAGCTAAATGGATTTTTAGATTAACCTCATCAGTCTGTGATAGAAGTTTTAGAATGTCTTGATTTGTTTTAGAAACAGATCTGATATTTTGATATATCTCAAGATGAAGCTAGTTTAATGAAGAATAGTGGAGAAAGCAGGATTTGAACTTCCATGATTGTTCTTTGCAAGATTACTGCTTAACATTTCCAATAAATTCGTTAATAAGTCTCAGGACTTGGTCTAATCTTTTATTAGACCAACAATGTTTTTGCAAAAATATTTTTTAATTGCAAGCTTTTGGGCACAGACACCCTTCATCAGGTATTGGAGAAAAGGCTGTATAAGTTCTCCTGGGTAAAAATGAAAGTTCATATTTCATAGGATTTCACAGAGGAATCAATAGACGGAAAACTCCTCTGGGCAGTCAGTTTACAGCTGGTATAGAGAAAATTACCTTGAAACAATGGCAATAGCAGTGTCTCAGGTTTCAGGTGGTCAGTAGCTTCCTGCTTGGGGAAAATATGAAGATTTCATTTTTAAAATTGGCTAAAATTCTTTATCTTCCATGTGTCAGGTGTCCAGGTTGTAGCCATATTGGTCTAAAGGAAGAAGCAATCAGCACTCATAGTAGAGATGATATTATTTATTAGACCCACAAGATTTTTGCAAAAAAAAATCTTTAATTGCAAGCTTTCGGGCACAAACGCCCTTCATCAGGCATTGGAGATAAGATTGTAAAAGTTCTCCTGGGTAGAAATGGAAGTTCGTATTAATTATAGGTTGTCATTTTAAAGAGAAAATAGATCTCTTAACTTTTAAAACTTGCATTGAAAGCTAATAGACTGCTCTGGTAATACAAACCATATCTATAGCTAGATCCCTCTTGATAAGACATCTGCTTGTTTTACAACAGCTTCTTTAATATAAGGCAAGCTGTGACTGCATTCGTGCATAATTAGATTTTTTTGGCTGTGTCTGGGTCAGCCTGAAAGTGTGTCTCTCTCTTGTGCTCTCTCCCCCACCTTTTTGGTTAACTGAAAAAAAAATCTATTATGGGTTAAGTGAAACACTAACTGAGTTCATGCTTTTTTTTTTTTTTTTAGTAAAGGAAAATATTGTGTTTCTGTGGGTTCTGGGAACCATTAAGGAAGGAGAATCAATAGTGATGCTTCCTTTTTACCTCGGTGATTAGGGCACTCTCTCTGATATGGCACTTGTCTGCCTCATTCAGAACAGGGATTTACACTGAGGTTTCCTACTCACCAGAAGAGTGTCTTAATTTCTGATGCATTTTTGTGAGATGAAGTGATCTTAATACTGTATGAGGAGTTCAGTTATTTTATGAGCTTGAGGGTTGTATGTTGGAAGGCATGTGAGGGGTCTACCTCTCTTGTGCGCTGCTAGTGGTAGCAAGAACCCTGGGAACAGAACAAGCACCATTTCATGCATCTGTATTAGCTGCCTGATATTCTTGTCCTCTGTTGTATGCTTGAGGTGAGTCTTCATGATACCTGCTCCTACATTGTTCAGACATTGACTTCAGCTGCCATGACTCAAGAATCCTTTCAACTGCCACCAATCAACAAACCTTTTAATGCAGAATTAACTGCACATGCCTAACAAGAATGGGTGATAAAGGAGAACATTAAAATGTCTGTCATGCCCCATGCACTGGTGGAATCCATATCTATAGGAGTTAAAGCTTGTCAAATTTAAGACAGTAAGGTAACTTTAACTCTTTATACGAAATGTTTTGTTTTCAAATATGTCCTTGAAAACTAAATGCCAGTCATAAACTTGCATGAAAGAATGTTCTCTTCCCCCTTTTGGGAACATGTCCAGCATTTCTGCATTAAATTTCTCAAGATTTCCAAGATGACTAAGAAGCCTGCGATGAAGAAAGGGGGAGAGGGGTAAGGAATCCTTAGCTCTTCTCTCCTTTTCCCTCTTTCCTATCCCCCAGTAGAAGCAGCCAGGCTGTAGTATGTAGAGTTGTGCAGAGACTCTTTCAACTTGCACTTAAACATGCACATTTTAATTTCACACTTATCAAAAATACCACACTGTCAACATTTCCTGCCACTGCTTTGTCTGGTGTCTGTGGCTATTCAGAAAATGAGATCAGTTTTTTGCACAGTGTTTTCTGTTTCAGTTTTTTGTTTTTTAAATATTAGCTATAGACTCTTTAATTAGGTCTTGCCCCTTTCTTTATACTGATTCTGTCCTTCTGATTGTTTATCATTCAATGTTTTGATACATATGGACTGTATTTGAACAACATAATACAAGTACAATTTCTTTTTAAAACTACTACAATTTTAATACTGGCAGGCCTAGAATGTAACCATAGATTTTTCCAAAAAACCACAAAAATGTGTTCCAGGTCAGATTAGCCAGATCAGGTCTGAATCCTTCTGATTTAAGCAAAGCTCAATCGTTCAAACAACATATGTGGCGCTGCAACTGGCAAGTATCCTTCACCCCAGACTTTTTTAGCCTGAGACTTTGGCAGGCATCCTGTGTCTAGGCCCTAGCCTGGAGGCTTGAGGTTCGCATGCCCCCAAGTGTTGCTTGCCTTTGCCCCCAAGTGTTGCTTGCCTTCGGCCAATGGCCGCAGGTGCAAGCTGGGGTAGAGTCCCCAATTTCTATAAAGGAGGCATATAGCCGAGATCTTCCCACTGGAAATTGGCCAGTGGGAAGCTAACTATTAGGCTCCCATATGGAGTTCTGTCTACATTTAGACTGGGGTGCACCTTCCACTACTCACTGCCATTTAAATCCATTTTGGCCCGGTTATCAGACCAGTGCAGCGACTACACTTGATCTTGGCTGACAAGAGGCTGAGAAGCAGAAATAATCTGTAAACCATGGTTTCTTCAGGTAATGGTTGTAAGAGTGGCAGGTTGCTTATGTAGGTTGAGTGTCTTCAGTAAGAAACACAGAACTTCTGATTCCATTGATTTTGGACATAGTCTCTCTCCACTCTTCCTCTTTCTATTCCTCTAAGCAGGAAATAGTATGGAAGTGAGTAACAATATTTATTTTTCCTTCAAACCACATGTATATAATATTTATCTGGTCAGCAAAACTGGCTTGTCTCATGGACAGAGAAAACCTGCATCTCTGGAAGGGGAACAGCAAATTACTTTTGTTTCTCTAATTGCCTTGAAAACCAACAAAAGGCATTTATGTGCTCCTTTGAGGGCTGGTCTAAAACACATACTGAGGTCAAGAATGCTTCTGAAGCAGTATTATTGTGTGCTGGTACCATTGCAGGGCTGTGGTTGAATACTGTGAGCACCCTATGTGGTGAGTAGTAAATCAAACTCGATATTCAAAGTTTTACTAAAATATAGGTAAATGGGTTTTATAATTTTTTTTTTTTTTTTAAATAAACTGAGCAGGGTTCTGTCCATTCATTGATCAGTTAGTTGTTTTATATCTATACTAGCCAATTGTCCGTCAAGAATGATGCGGGGGGGGTGGGGGGTGCTGGGATGGAGTGCCACCACCTAACGCCCCATGCTGCCGCTGTTCTGCCTCTAGCAGGGGGCGGGGTGGGGGAGCCGAGACCAGTGCTGCTGCGCCCAGCTCTCCCACCCCCCTGTCCAGTCCTCGGTGTGACTTTGGAATCATGGTGGCACTCCCCCATGCTTGGAGCACTCTGATTGGCTGTTTGTCAGCCATCCGGAGTGTGAATAAAGCGTGATGGATGGACAGATGGACAGACTTAGGGTTTTATAATATTAGAATAATTGAATGCTTTTGTGAGAAAAAATTGTCCAAAATGGAATTTATTTTTTTGGAGGGGAAGGTAAAAAGCAACCTGACAGTTTTTTATGGTTCTTTAAGCCCTCACGCAGAAAACATTCAGTTGTTCACTCAAGAGGGATAATTGAAATGTGCATGTTTCTGTCTCATGTCTTTTACACTGTGCACCTCGTGTCAGTCTGCAGTTACTTAAAATATGTGAATTACAGGAGAAAGGAGGTCCTCTGAATATTTAAGGTCAATTTATTGCATCAGCTGGGGCACAAATGTCTCTAAAGTATTTTAGGCCGTGTGTAGACTAAACAAGGGGCATGTGTGCACGACACTTTAAAGTCGGTTAAGTGCTTTTGCACTGCTTTAATGTTGTTGGTGTTTGCACACGTCAGTGGCGTATTGCACAGTAATTCCAACCGCTGTAGCAAATTCGGTGGCATAATGCACCTTAAATGACTTGGGGTGCAGCAAGCTAAAACTCCTCCTCTAAGGAGTTTTAGTTTGCTGCCCTACAGCCACAGAGCGAAGCACTGGGCTCCATGCAACTCAGGGGCTGTGAAGGCAGCCTGGCAGCAGCCCAGAAAAACAGCCTGCAGGTGGGTGCCGCCTGGGAGGGGCTGCCGCAGAGGGAAGCACCAGCTCCCCTCCCCCGCTGCCCAGGGACCGCTCTGCCCACTGGCAGCTTGCACTCCCCTCCCTGCCACTTGAGAGGCTTGTAAATTTGGGCGTGTGCATGACGGGGTTTAAAGGATCCTAAATTGAATCGGTGTTTTTAAAAACCCACTGCTTCAATTTAGGGCTCCCGTTTTGTCTACACACATCCTTAGACTAATTTACATTGAAGTAGCTGCAGTTTATCAGGCATACAAATCTGCTTCTGGTCAGTTCATTTCTATGGAGTTTGTGGCTAAGGCTGAATTTTCTGAGTCTAATTTCCTATTTCAGCAAATTCGTAAAATGCAAGTCATCTAGGATTTTGCCCTCTACTCCCTTGGAGGACTGGCCCTTGCAGAGCAGGAAATAGTGTCCCAAATGGGGAGCCACTTCATTGTAATGTGATCATCTCCACTCAAGCTCTAGTTGGTAGTAAGCGCAGCTTGTTTTAGCAGTTGTTTTGCCTACATAACTATGGTTTAATGACTAGTCCAGAAGGAAATGGACAGAGCACATTACTGCTAAACAGAATCATGATAGCACTAATTGGAATTTTGTTTGTGGTTTCCAGTGGTAGACTTATTTTCCATCCCTGAAAAGTCATTGCTTAGGCACGATTTGAGTCACTGCTTTTGAATGCATCTTCCCTTTACCCCAAGTTTATTAAAATTAGATTTAAACGCTGCTTTCAGCTTCAGTGACTAGATGAGTTTAACTGTGTGGTTCCTCTACTAGTATTTGGAAGTGTAAGTTTCTTATATATCACTTTGCTTACTTGTAGCAGTGTCATGCAGGGGTGATGGCTTTGCTTATCATGTCTGTGCATGAGCCCGAAACCTGGTGTGGCATGCCTGCAGATTTGTCTGACCTATTTTGAAATGCTACATGTAACTCGTACAAATTTCTCAGTTATGTAATCTGTAGAGTAAGTGAGGAACACTTTATAAAGAACTTCGGACAAGTCAACACTAAGTTTGCTGGGTTGGATACCTTAGTGACAGGCATGAAAAGATCACCCAACTGACGTACCTCTGCCATCAAAATCCCCAGTTGGGGTGCAGCTATGCAGTCTTTTGTCAGCATCATGTATGTCATTTGGGCAGGTGTAACTATAGAAGCAGTAGAACCTTTTTTTAATCCGAGTATGTTGTATCTCCATTTGGGGGCTCTGTTGACAGCTCTGTTAGCAGAGTTGTAGTGGCTGAAGTTTCACAGTGCAGATGAGCTATCTGAATGCAACATAGTGCTTGTGGCAATAAAAGCAATGATACATCAAACCCCTGATCCCCTTCTTAAAGTGATAAGTGATAAATCGGTGTCCTGCTTCCTCTTGACTCTACCAGATAGAAGAATTAACTAACTAAAGGTGGTAACTCTTTGCTGTGCATATCTTTTTTTCCTAAAGAAAAGGATATGTTTCAGGGACCTTGCAGCATCTGTACATTCTCAAAATGAGGTTGAAAAAGCAGATTGCAGGCTAAGGAGAAACAAAAGTATTTGAAGTACCAATACAGAGATAATGGGAGTATCTGAATAGAACACTGTTTAAAACAGGGTGGATAAAAATCAACGATTTAAAAAAAAAAGAGATTTTCATAGCTTTAATTTAAGATATGTTGAAGCTCAAAGATATTCTAATTAGACAATACATTCATGTACCTTTTTAGAAAAGTTTTATAAATAGGTCACAACAGAGCGTACTGTATGTAACGATTACTAATGGGACTCAGTACTCAGTCTAGAAGATCTCATTAAGCATCTCTGTGATGCTTAGTTTCAGTTCTCAGACTGTAGATGAGAGAGTATATGGAGATAACCCATCAGCCTTCTTATCTCTCTGCAAGTTTGTGTCACGGTCAACCCTTCTCTAAAAGTGCAAAGCTGCAAGAAGTAAAAACAATGATTAAATTGACGTTTCCTAAATCCTGGGTCGAGGCCCCATTTAAATCATGAGTCTAGGCCTGACTTAAATCACTAGTTGAATCTATTTGATTTAAATCAAACCACCCTGATTTAAAATGATCTCAAAGTGAAAATGCTGATCAATGGACATTGTCAAGCCTAACATTTGATTGAGAAACGTTAGGTATATTCTGTTTGCAGCAAGACATATTGGCAGCTGCTCAACACTTTGAAATGACCAAGACAGTGTTTCTGTGCTGTTGATGGGAGTGGTGGAAAATCTACCAGAAAGCAAATACTCCCTTTGAAGTCTTAGAGGAATTGCTCATCAGAGAAAAATTGCTCATCAGAGAAAATAAGAAATATTCCTTTTTTGGTAACAAGCCATAAAGAACACAAGAGGGAGCACCTATCTAGGTAAATTAAAAAATGTCAGTGTAAGATGCTTACCATCTCTGAGAGTGGCTAGTCACAGAGAATTCGCAAAATAGAAATCCTGGCAAAGATCTGATTTGAGATTACTAAAAATCTTAATTCTGAAAATGCAAAGTTCTAGGTGGAACCTTTTGGTTATGATCCCCAGAATTGTGAATTAGAATTGCTGCTGCTCCTGCTGCTCTGTCTTTTAGCTACTAGTAACAATCTTTTGTGTACAGCCTGTCTCTGAGAACATTATCTGCCACGCTAGGACAGCCCATTTCTGGCAGGCTTTTTCATCTCTAACTAGCATTCAGAATGCAGGCTTCCTAAACTTCAGATGGTGACCTCTCTTGTTTATCCATACAGTTTCATTTATTCAAGGCCTTCAAGGAACAGGAAAGGGAACATCTCCCTTTAGTACTAAAGAAAGGCTCTTTGCACAGAAGCATGAGGTAGCCTGCAAGATTAGTAGCTGTGTTGTGGGGAAGTGAAAAACTGCTTCTTGAGTGCGGGTAGGTCAAAGATCAGTGGTTATCAACCTCATTGAACTCGGGGCATCCCTCCGTAACTTCTATCATTTGAGTGGAACCCAATTCAAAAATTAATTTTATATAGTGCAGTAGAGAGTGGGGTAGGGGAAGGGCAAATCATTCACCTCTGCCCCTGGCCCGCTCTCTTCTGCACTGTGGGGATTGTCACATGACACAGCCTGGCCCCCATTCATCGTAACTGGGGCCCTGGCCCAACCCGGTCGTTGGACAGTCAGAGCCTGGTGGCTCCTCCAGAGGTGTGGCGACAGGTAGCCAAGGGTGTGGGAGGGCACGTGGCCCCCCCAATCTTTACATGGGTGCTTTGTGTCTCCATGCCTCGCCATCACCACTTCAGAAGTGGCGGGCAGTGTCATATGCTTCACTGCCCGACCTGCCCAGTGGCAGGACGCACATGGTGGTGCCTGCCACTTTTGAAGCAGTGGCAGTGAGGTAGAGACACAGAGTAGAGGCTGAGCCCAGCTTGCAGCTGTGGCCTGCTCTTGCCTGTGCACCCCCCCACCCCGGGCTGCCCAGTGTTGCGCCTCTGGAAGAGCCGTCAGGCTGTTCCTGGGGGCAACGCACGGCGGGGCAGGATGGGGATGGAGATCCTGGGGGCTCCATCCCCTCCAGCCCAGCAGTGCAGCCAAGGCTGGGCCTGCTCCAGGGCCTGGCTCTGGCCCCCCCAGGCAGTGTGCAGCCAGGGCTGGGTCTGGGAGGCAGCCGTGGCCAGTGTGGCATCCAGGGCTGGTGTGGTCAGGGCTGGGAAGTGGCCGGGGCGGTGCGGTGCCAGGTACTGCCACTCTCGCCCCCTTGACCCTTCCCCTTCAGACTTTCCCATGGGGGTGTGGCATGTGTGCGCTCATATGCTCACACACGCTTAGCCCCCCCAATTTTGTATCTTCCCTCCACCTATGCCCCTGTGCCCAGTTGCTCACGGCTGCTGGCTTCACATCTGGCCACTCTCCACCTCCCCATCCCCATTGTTGCCACTAGCTTCTTTGGGGCAGGGGGCCTTAAAACTGTTTCTTGCAGGGGTCCCCCAAAAATGTTGGACTGGCCCTGACTGGAGGTAGAAAAGGTAGCCTTAGCTGGCATATCCAAATCGGGAATTGAAAACAAAAGCAGCTTGTGACTAGAATGTGAGAGGAGAGAGAGGGATCAGAAGAGATCAGAATAAGGATCTATTTTTGCTTAATCTAAAATAATAGAGTTAAAAAAATATGTATAAATAGTCAGTGAGGTTGCATAGCATTTAAGTGCAGAAGTTGTCTTAGTGTTTGTCAAACTTGCTGCTTACTAAGAAGGAGTGGAGCAACCATCACTTCTGCTTAATTCAGAGTAGCTTAAACAAGTTAAGAGTAGGTGGGAAAGAAATGGTGCATCTAACGGAATAGGAAGAAAGATCTAGGTAATAAGCCTCGATACTGAAAAACCATGCAAAAAGAACTGTAGTTACACTCAGTTTGGTGTTGCACTATAAAATTGCTAAACAGGGAAATGAGTTGGGGGAAGTAGTGCATGAAATCTGCAATCTTCATCAAAGTGTAGATAGAAAAAACATCAGCCAGCCTAGGCACAATTTTCTTTGCATAAGAATATATCAAAGTGTTAAGGTGGCAATATGGGCATCTTGAATCAAGATTTTAAAAGGAGTACACTTTACCTGGTGGGAGGAAGATATAGCTCTACTGCTGTAGAATCACGCAGACCTAACAGTACAATTGTTACTGCTGTCAGTTAAAAGAGACCTGTGTCCAACAGATCAGACACAGCATTGTAAGTTGGGAGATGTGTGTTTTTTGTTTTTTTTTTTCCTCCTGGATTTATCATCATCTTATTCTGTGCCTTTGGAAAATCAGCTTAGCAGTCTTAGTCGTGGACCAGGACTCTGTGATAGGTGTCATATTGTAACAGGGGGCCTCCTCCGGGCCAGTTTCCCTACAGCCCGCCCACCTGTTCCTGGGCTAACTGCCCGCCTTCTCACCCGCCATGCCTTGTTGGAATTAATTGAATAGCTGTAATTAAGCGGGAGGCTGCCCATTTCCTGCCCTGATGCCACGGGGTGCTATCTGCCGCTCCATTTCTCCCCTGCACTGCAGCCCAAGCCTCGCAGATGGCATCTAGATGTTCCTCTAATCATCAGCCCCCACACTGGGCCCCAGAATCCCCCTAATTGAACCTCACTTGGATTTCTCTCATCAGGCAGTCTCATCCACCTTCATACCGGGCAACATAGCTCCCTGAACCGCTTCCCCTTTGGGTGTGACCCCCCACCAGGACCTTCGGCTCACTAGCCCTGGCTTACCTCCAGGCCAGTCGGAACCCCAGGCCCTCAGCTCTTGGGCGTTCCTCGCACCCCTCAATGACTAGGCTGGGCCAGGGCCCCAGTCACGGTGAATGGGGGCCAGGCTGTGTCGTGTGACAATCCCCACAGTGCAGAAGAGAGCGGGCCAGGGGCAGAGGTGAATGATTTGCCCTTCCCCTACCCCACTCTCTACTGCACTATATAAAATTAATTTTTGAATTGGGTTCCACTCAAATGATAGAAGTTACGGAGGGATGCCCCGAGTTCAATGAGGTTGATAACCACTGATCTTTGACCTACCCGCACTCAAGAAGCAGTTTTTCACTTCCCCATAACACAGCTACTAATCTTGCAACCCCCGGCCCTTCGACCCTTCCGGTCCTGGCCCCGGCATGGACCAGTCAGGGGCAGTTCAGACAGGCGATGAGTCTGTGGCCCTTTTTCTCTCTCTGGGGATCCACCCTCCAGGCCCTCCAACAAAGGGGTAACCTACCCGGTTATGGGGGCTAGGGGTTAAGGCACCCTGACCTGCCTTTCACCGGGGTGGTAACTGGCCTGGCATTTCCTGGGGGTTCCTGCGCCACTGAGAGCCCCACCAGGCCACCCATTCCCAGCAGCGTGCAGTTTTAGGTCATGCCCAGGACCAGGAGCCCCCTGACCATCCCCTACAGCTCCCCCCTTACTAGCAGCCCTCTGGCCAGGTCTCCAACAGCAGAACTGCCCTGTTTATATGGGTAGCCCCAGATCCAAAATGGCTGCCCTCATCAGGCATCTGGTGGCTGCCAGCTCCAGGCCCTTAAAGTGGCAGGCACATCCAATGCCCTCCCACCCATATGATCTCAGAGGAAAATAAGACAGGAGAGCTTGTAAACAAAGTATAAGACAAGAGGTAGTTGGGGAGGGGGGCTGAAAAGGAAATACAAGGAAATAGACATTATTTCTTGTCTTGACAGATGGTGGGTATAGCACATCAAGAGCCCAACTCTTGCCAAGTGTTCATAGGTATCACAACAGCATAGGGGAATTTATAGAACGGACTTAAAGAAGCAAACCAAAATAGATTTATTTAAAATTTCTCTCAAGTAGGATAGGACACAGATGCTTTTTTTTTTTTTTTGGAGGGGGGGGAGAGGAGGGGAGGGGAAACTTTTCACCAGCCTTCTTGAATATTGTTATGAATGGAGTGTAATAAGAAGCTGTCCAGTCCTATGCAAAACTTTGGGATTTTTAACATTTCTTTCTGGTCTTTATTGGGCTTAGACTGAGACTTTTCAGGGTGTTTTGGGGGGAAAGGAAATGGAATGAGGAGGAGAGAGACTCGCAACAGAAATGCCAATAGCCCAGTGGTAAGGGCATTCGTCTCTGGTTAAACATATTAGGAATCTAACTTCAGTGTTTCACATCTCAATGGTTGGGGCACTTACCTAGAATTACTGGCTCTTCTGGGGTGATGTTTTCCCTCTGGTTGACAATCACTGTCCAAACTACAGTGCTTTGGGATCATTTAAGGGTGTCATGCAATATTAGCACTGTAAGGCCTTCAAACACTTACAAATGGTTCACAAAATAAACTCAAAGAGCATGTCCAGACTAGTGCAATTTTGTTTCCCCGGGGACAAGTTGCAGGTGCACACCTCTTGCCGCTGCTGCTTGTATCCAGGGAATGCTTGTGTTACGCTTGCTTTGGTACATGGCAGGATACCTTGGGTGGGGTAGGGAAGGCTGGAACCAGCAACTGTGCTGGCTCCCATAGCCTTACCTGGGAGCCTGGAAGCCTACTGGCGCTGCAGCCATGGCAGGAAGCCTGGCAGGCAGCCAGCATTTGGTTCTGGCCTCTGGTTTGGGGCAACATGCACTGATGTCACATGTGCCACCCTGTTGTTTCTTTCAACATGGGGTTTTTTTGACCCTGGGAGATCGCATGGTCAACCCTCCCCCCCACACCTCACGCTGCAAGGTAGAAGTGCGGGGAATGTCTTCATGTGCAGTGCGCAGCACCATATTCCACATGTCTGCGCTTGTCTGGATGCGGCCAGAAATTTCAAGTGAAAAACCATAGTGTCAAAAACAGTCTGACGTGCTGAGGTCTTTCTGAGTTTTTCGCAACAGAATAACCACTATAGTTTTCTGTAGCCAAAAAATGAGTGAAAGCTAAGAGCATTTTTGAGGGGTGCCTTGGGTCCAGTGGTGCCAGTGTCCTGCTTCAATGAAGCAGGACGCTGAGTCTGAGGGGTAACTTGAGTCCGAGAAGGCTGAGAATCACTAGAGTAGAAATTTAGGTACGGAGCTAAGGACAAGTTCCTAATCAAACTATCAGAATGGATGTGTTCCTATGAGCTTTTGGATGTGATTAATCAAAATGTTTTTCTTCGGAAAATGCTGTTGGAAATTTTTCTCACTAGCTCTAGTGATGTGCGAATTGGATTCAAGGCTAGAACACGTGATAACAAATGAGAAATGATGGGGAGAGGAAGCGGATGTAAAGGATCTTGAAAGTGAAGGCACAAGCATCTTGCAGAATTTGATCTATTCATCAGCCTTCACTGTAGCACCCTTTCAGGATCTAGTCAGGGCTGATATTTAGGCCTGATTGTGAAAGTGTAGAGTGTTCCCCAGTGGCGTTTGAGGAATTTGAGGGATTCAGTGCGTTTCCATGAGATACTGGTGGGAGGATGAGGAGAATTTACTCTACTGCTCTGTGGTCACGTGGCTAACTCAATGTTTTAAGAGAGATCAGATGCTTTTCACTTGTGTGCAAACAGCAAATCATAAATGGATTCTCCATTTGCTTCGCTACAGATATTTGTTTCTGGATGGGGGCAAATATGGGAAGTAGCGATCTCTTTCTGATTATATAATCTTTTTTTTTCTATAGCTGGCTGGAGTTGCCTTCCTTGCAGCTGGGCTTTGGGCATGGAGTGAAAAGGTAAGTGTGTGATGGGGGTGTTGCATTATCTACAAGCTAAAAACAGTGCTGGGTTGGTTTTCTGTCTCCTTAAGAAATAATACAAATTTTAAATATGATCTAACTTAATTCTAAGTTTTAATAAAAGGATCTTGTTTTTGCCGTGCCCATATAACTGGCATGATTTTCTAATATTTCCCTAGTTTAACATTCTCTCCATCCTTTTCAAAGGCATTGCTTTTTGTTCTGTCCCTTGTCTTTGCAGGGCTAGGTGAATAATCCAGCAATGCTACTTCTCATTTAAATAACAATGTTTGATGTTTAAGGATGCAAGGTGACGACTAGCTCACTCTCATATTACTCTTTGCTGGCTTGGAGAAAAGCTCAAGGCCTGCGAGTTGATCTGAGATTGAGATGCTGTGGAATTAATGTATTTGTACTTTCAGTTTTATAAAAGAGAGAACCAAAGGCAATTTAAACTTTTGAGTTTCAGTATTAGAAACTAGTCTGGAGATACAAAGTAGCTGTGGGATTATCTAGTCAGGCAAGTTTTAGCTAATCAGGTTTTAAATGTGCCAAGAGATTCAACACCCCCTACTTTTCACTTGAGGTGCTGTTCCAAAGGACAACCTTATAGTCTTAAATATTTTCCTCTCCCTGTTTTCTCTCGATTACTGTAAGATTGTTAGATAACCCACAGATCTTGTTTCTATTTTACTCTATGCTGCTGAGGAATTGCTAAGTAAACTGGAGACCAGGGCCTAGAATTAGCAAAATTAAGAAACAGTATTTTGAGGAGGAAGAGAACCTATTTTGCCAGCAATGCAGTGCAGTTAGCTTTCAGAGGGTAAGACAAAAGCTTTTTTGTTTTAATTAGCTAAAACATGTCAAATATGCTTAAGAGCTTTTTGTTAATCCCTCTTTCTTATTTGCCCAAGGCCTTCTGTATACAATAGGCTTCAGTGGCATTTTCTACTCTATCGCCTTATTTAAGTTCTTCATTAATTTGTTAACACCCTTTGTAAACAACTATCCTGCTCTACGGGCTCATTTTAAATAGAGAGACATGGAATACAGCATTACATATTGACTTTATTAATTCATCTACACTGTTCAGGGACTAGAAGATGCCATGTTCAGGAAAGGATCTATTTTCCTTTCATTGTTTTGGAAAATGAAGAACATGTATACTAATTTATTAAAATGGACAAGATTTTGTATTAAGCAATAAAATAGTCAGCCTGGCTTTCAGCATAATAGAAAGCTACTTCCTACTATTTATTATTATATGAAAATTGTAAAAATAAGCAGTTAGGAAAACTTCCTTAGCTAAAATATTTTTTTTCCTCACTGCTGCTAGCTTTTTAAAAATGTAATAATACTATTCTCTTTGTAAAACACAAAAGTTCCTTCTCTTCTTTTTTTCCTCCTTTTATATTTAATTAAGCTCCTCTGGGGATATCCACAGTTTAAAAGGACTTCACAGAATCTGCAATGGGAGAAAAAGCGAATTTACAACTTGCCTCTGCTAGATGTTTTTTATAGTATGCTGGATTTGCTTAAGGAGGGTAAACTTTGCTAAATTTATTCTCATATTATCATCTGGGAGTTGGTTTTTTCTGTTACGTAACTGAAGGGTATTATGTGAGGCATTTCTATGGTGTCCTCTGCCCCCTTGTTAGGGAATATCAGTAGCATGAGCTATTGTGAAAATAACCAACTAGTATTAAAAACTAAAGCTATCTTCCTTAATTGGTGGAGGGAATCTTTCAAATCTGCCCTGTCTTTTATATGGAGATAGAAATCTCAATGGATAGTAGACATTGCCTTTAAATTCTGTAAGCTCTGTTGTTGTCATGTACTAGGCTACTGATACTCAACCAGGGTGCTGTGAAATTCTAAGGGTGTTGCCAGGTTGTACGCAATAATATTAGATGTGCTAACACTCCAACAATTCATAAAATAAACCCAGAGATTTCAAATAGGAATACAGTTGTGGTCTTTTTGAGTTCTTTGCAATTGAAAAATTGCTCTATTATTTTTCTATAGTAAAAAAACCAAGCGAAACAAGCTGACGTTTTCTCAGGGTTGCCTGCAGTCTAAGAAGAGTGATTGATTGTCCAAAGGAGATGAATTAATAGGAAGCTTATCAGAGTTAAGTAGAAATGGAAGGAGATTTTGACTAGTCAAGGATACTTTCTGAACCTTGAGCTAATGTAAACAATCTGTCTTATCCAAGCATGTTGGAGTTCTCCACAATTTTGAATTCTTTATGTTCCCCTTTCCAATCAGAATTAATTCATCTTGACTCCTCAGCAGGGATTTCTGTTAACTGAATTAATTCCTGTCTGCTCTGTCTGGGATAATACTCTCCTTTTGTTGAAAATGAATAGTCTGTACATGGAGGCTTGTGAGTTGCCCAGAAATACTACCAATATATTGCATTCTCTCTGTTTGTAGAGGGACTGAATTTGGTACTCACTGGGCGTGTCCACATGTGCGCCCGACTGCACAGTTGTAACTGCTGGTACTGCACAGTCCCAGTGCCACACGGATCGTTTCTCACCCTACTGTGTGGTAGCTCATTGCTGCTGCGCGGTAACAGCGGCATCGCAGTTTGTGTCTGCCAGTGCTACATTGCCGTAGTTCATCACTCTGGTGATGTATTGTCTCATGTACACGTGCCCACTGGCTTCATCTACATGTGCTATTAAAGCAAAGCAAGAATCTCTGGCACTTATTGCTTCTGGGTGCTGTGTTTACACGTGTGCCCAGGACTGCAGCATGCTGAGCTGGGTCAGAGCAGCCCTGGCTGTTGGGAGGTCCGAGGTGTCAGTCTGTGAGCCCGGGACTGCTCTGACCTATCTCAGTGTGCTGTGGAGAGGCTGGCCAGGGCCCAAGGGTGCTGTAGTGTAGGGCTAGCTCCTGAGTCTCATATATTAGCCTCGCCACACTTAAAAATGGCAGCGGGGGCGTTGAATGTATTTTAGTTCAAGTGCTGCTGCTGCCATTTTTAAGTGTGGGGAAGCTGATACTTGAGACATGGTGGCGCTTTAAAGTGGCTTTCAGAGCTCCTCCCACGTCTGGAGCACATGTAAACGTGCCCTTAGATTGTAAGGTCTAGAGAACTGTCCTCTCTTGCAAATTTGTATCGTAATAAATAAAATTATCCCTCAGAATTGTGATAGTGCCTTGGAAACACAAGCATAAAACAAAAAATAACTTCTTTATAAAACACAGTGCCATAAAACCAGCACATCAAGTACTTGTAGGATACAAGTGAGGTTTATTGGTATGTTAGAAGACAAAATGTGATCTCTGTATAAGGATGAAATTAAAGAGGAGCCCAAGGTGACCAATTTTTAAATACAGAAATAGAACAGGGGAGCATCTAAGGAAGGTTAAAAAAAGAGTAGAATTATGTTTTATTATGAGATTAAGAGGCAGGTGCTAAAGAGAGAAGAGTAAAATAAGGAAGAGCTTTATCTCTGTGGCTATCACCTTTGCAAGAGCGTGTAGGTTTCAGACAAGTTATCAGTAATACAAATGCAAGCAGCATTCTAATTAGGAAAAGATCTAAGCCTTTCTCTCCATAATGGAAAGAAGGGGGATAGAGATCAACTTAAGAGCCCCATTTACAAACCACTACCAGCAAACAGACCATGAAATGAAGATGTGTGGTTCTCTCATCCTAACTAAATCCAATAGTAAAAAAGAAGACACCAGAGAGAATGCAGAAATATAAATTCAGAGCAGCAGCCTACTTCTGTCAAAGAACCGTATGTTGCCACCTTGCTATTCTGGCCGACATCTGTGCTGGAATAGCTATAAAAATACACATTACAAAAGAATGGCAAGGGAGAATCTATGCTGTCCATTAATAAGCAACAATGCTACCTTAGGGACACACTGCAGTTAAGAGCAGCTGCAGCTGTGTAGAGGAAAGCACACTGAAGTAAAAGCACTTTCAATGACATAAGAATGATTAAGCCTTTCTCCTCTTGCTATGTTGGCAGCAATGTGCGAACAGAAATTTATTTTAACTATACTTTTCCAAAGTACAATAAAGTAATGAACAATTATATACTATAGTCCACAGTGAACCACTCTTTCAGGCATTCTCCATAAAGGATTGTCAAGAATGTATAGGTTTCTGAGGGTTAGGAAAATATAATAAACTGTTCTTTCTAGATGATGCAGAGGCACCTGGCTTGTTTAATCAGTGATGTGTTTTCTGTAACTGCTATACCTAAAAACTACATTTATCTCTTGTATCACCCTTGTAAGCAATAGCCCAGCAAACAAAACCCAGATTCATCAGAACCCACCTATGGGGAAGAGCACCGAGACATTGTGAAAAAGGGTGCGTCTACACAACCACAGAGCTGTGGAAACCATCAGGGGAACAAAGTGTTATCACACTAACAAAGCTTTCACAATTGTTTCCAATCATCTCTTGTTCACTCTGACCTCATGTTTTTCCAGTTTCATCTGCTTCAGTAGATCTGCCTGGAAAGGTTTTCACATAAACAAAAGTTGTTTCAGGGAAAAAGCAAGTAGTAGTTGGGCTCTGGTACTCATTTCCATTATAGCTGGTTTCCACCATTTGTAACTAATAAAAGGTAGGGGAGGAGGTAAAAGGAGGGGGTGTACTTTTGCATGCCAAAGATACCTTAAAATTACACCACACACACTGAAAAGGAAGGATATGAAAGCAGAGATAGGAGTGATGAGCAGAATACCTCTTTTCTATGTTATTGTTTCTGTTTGTGCAGTACACCATGTTAGGACTATACTGTGGCTTTATGACACTTCTCTCACCCCCCTTCAGGCTATAAGTTCATGTAGACAGGGCTAAAGACTAAGCATTAGAATGGCCCCTGTTCAAATGAATTTATGGAGTTGGCTGCATCTTCAGCTATCCTGTTTCTGTTCCACATGCCTCAAGCAGCAGCTTTCCTGACTTTCTTTACTCCTCATCACCAGCAGCGAAGCTGTTATTGCCACCTCATTCATTTTAATGGGCTTTTACATATTGGAAATGGAGCTTGACAGAGACACATTAATGTAACACAGTGAGTCTGGGGTAGTTTTAAAATGAAAAACAACCTGTATGGTTTGCACTGTGCTCTTTTGGAAATGGGATTAGATACTATTCTGGTAATCATAATGGATCATGAGAACTAATGTTTATAGAACTCTTTGAATATGCCAGATACTATGCATACAGCAACTGTATTATTTATACGTTTTCCACCAATTTTATCTTAGTATATCCCAGTAGCCTCCCAGTAACTGTGGAAAATACTGGACCTCCATTAAGAGATATCATATTCTAACAGACTTTAAACGACTTGCCCAAGGTGATGGAAAGGGATCTAGAAGCCAGACAAGTCCCAATTTGTTCCTGAAGTACTATGAAGAGAAATGTCCCCCTTCTTCAGTGTTTTATTTTTTTTTTTTTGGGGGGGGGGGGGGAGGGGGGCTGTGTCTTGTTTTATGTGTTTGCAGGGAGGATGGGAATGCATGGGGATGGGGACACTGTCATTGCAGCCACAGTGTGGATAAAGGAAAGAGGGGGCATGCCTACATTCACTGCATGGAGCAGACTAATTAGCTCCACAGTAAACGTCCTGGATCTACACATACGGCCCTATTAAGCCGCAGGAAACTAATTACCTCTGCAGCACAGTAATACTTGTAAATTACAAGCAGAGTAATTTACATCGCAGCACCACCTGTGTAGATGCTGATGCAGCTGGCTGGGGCACAAGGGTGCTTCAGTGTGGGGGCTGCCTGCAGTTGCCACGCTCCAGCAGATTCGATTAATCAAGTCTGCTCCGATGTGTTGGAATTCTGATGAGCTGGATTTAGGCAAACAAGGTAAACTAGACAAGATTATTATAAAGATGGAGGTTTAAAAAAGCAATGAAAAGCCAAAACAATATTGTATTTGGTGTTGGGAGGTAAGTCTTGCTAAATTAAACATTTTCCAAATGGATAAGGAATAGTTATGTAGTCATAAGGACTCCAGTTCCTATTTTGTCCTTAAATGTTCCTTGTAACATGGAATGTGTTTTATACTGTGAATTCCCTCTGACTTTAGCAGATTGTATGAGGAGATGCATCTCAAGCCATGTTGGTCTCAAAAGGGACCTAATTAAAGGATACAGCAAAATGCCACAAAGAAAAAAAACACCTACCTCCCATCCTCCTCCCCTTTCCTACGTTTACCATACATCCGGGTTTTCCTGGACATGTCCTCTTTTTGAGCCCTCTGATATCCATCTGGGCAGGTTTTTTTTAAATCTGACCAAATGTCCGGGATTTTGCTTTGCTCTGCTGGTGGGAGCATGGGGATGGCGATCGGAAGCAGCAGAGAGCACAGACGTACCTGCCTGCAGCTGCAGAGGTATGTGCAGACCCATGTGGTGCTCCCTGCTGCCTCTGCTCACCCTCCCCTGCTCTCGCTCCCAGAGCAAAGCAAAAGCCCAGACACTTGGTCAAGGCAGGGGGGCAGGGGCTGGGGCTGCAACAGGGCAGGGTGGGTAGGGGTTACCTGCCCCTCCAGCGCGGAAAAGGGGCAGGGAACCTTTGAGGGCAGCAGGGAACTCTGGCTAGGCGGGTAGCACAGGGGCTGGTGCCTGTTCTCAAGGGGTGGGTGGCTGCTGAAGGGAGGGGGAGGGGAGAAGGAGGGGGCCATGGCCAGGGTGGGGGTGCCACAAGCCTCTCCTCCTCTTCTCTCTAGTCCATGCCAGGGCCAGACGCGCTCTGCTGCTGCCTGCATGAATCGGAGCCACTGTGCTCTGGCCCTGTCAGGACAGGGACAGCTGAGGCCCCTCCGGCAGGGCTGGGGGGTAGGGGGCTGCAGGTCAGGGGTGAGGGGCACCAGCAGGGATGGGGGTGGGGAGTTGCAGAGCGGGAATGAGGGGCACCAGTGCGGGGGAGGGGGCAGGAGCTGCGGGTTAGAAGTGAGGGGCACCATCATAGCACAGGGTGGCAGGGTACTGCAGTTTGTGAGTGAGGGGCACTGGCAGGACTGGGGACAGTGGGATGGGAGTGAGGGGCAGCAGTAGAGCTGGGGGGGAGGGGGGGGTCTGCGGCTTGGCAGTGAGGGGCAACAATGGGTGGGGCACCGGCATGTCACTGCCCCCTACACCGTCATATTCCGCTCCCCGGCATGCGTGACAGGTGGCTTCTTTTTTTGGACCTGGAAATATGGTAACCCTACCTTTCCCCCTCCTCAAAAGAGTCCCCCACAGTTCCGTCATGTCCAGTTGGTTACTTTGTCCCTGTTGACATTGCTAGGGGACTCTAAGGTGGGGAAGGATGGATAACTTCTTTAAAAACACTTAAATTCCCTATATTCTCTACCATGCTTTTCATTCAAATTGTCCTTTGTACCTCTCACTAGTTCAGATTCACTAGCTTAAAGCTAGGTGAATCTCCTGTGATAGTATTAGGCTTTTAGCACCATCTTGTGGAAGCCTGTTGGTTGAAGATCTTTGAAAATTAACTCTCCTTCAGAGTCAGGGGTCCTGCAGTTTCCTTCTAGAATTAATTTTTGTACTGCAGCCCTATTCAACCAACTTATTCTGCTAGATAAAGAAATTGTGTATGTACTCAAAACAACAGTTAATATTTTTGTTCCAAATTGTCTGTATGTTAGAATGCCATTTGTATTTTCCCTAGTGCTCTCATATGCCCTCTGCTGAAAACCCTGCTCACCTCTAGTATAAGATAATGACACAACAAACAAGAATTTTTTTTTCTATTACTGAGATGCTTCATGTCCTTATGTTCACCTTTTTCCCTTTTTTGCAATTGTTCTGTCTTTAGGGTGTACTGTCTGATATAACAAAGGTAACCCGTCTCCACGGCTTTGATCCAGTGGTGCTTGTCTTAATTGTTGGAGTAGTGATGTTCACCCTGGGATTTGCTGGCTGTGTAGGAGCACTGAGAGAGAACATCTGTCTTCTGAAGTTTGTAAGTAACTTAAAGGTGGTGCGAGGTGAGTCGGTGTTCAGGGAAAGAAGGGATGACTTGCAAAACTGCTAGGCAAAAACAGAAGTTGAATTGAGCCTAGGTGTATGTGGTAAATGTTTTCACTAACCTGACTAGAGAGCGATATTCAGAACAGTAGTACACATGCACTTTTTTTTTCTTTCTCTGTGAAATGTTCCTAATGCTATTTAGGTCCTTGTGAAGATACTTTCCAAAATAAATTGATACAAGAAGCCTCACTGCAGCTCATTGTATGTCTAATTAATGGTTTTGCTGTGGGGGAACCCTGCCCCCACCCCTGGTCAACCAGCCAACTCCCTGCTTCTCAACTGGCCACCGGGGGTACATGAACCAAAAAAGGTTGAAAACCCCTGTCCTAAGTGAACTGAGAAAACACGAAGAGCGATATGCAAAAGAAAAAAAAACAGACTTCCCTTAAGTTAACTTTTTTCTAGAGGCTTAGTGGGAGGAACTGCTGGACTCCACAACAGAAAACTGATACATTACTTAGTTTTCATTTTAATGTTTGGGGTTCCCTTTTTATTGCTGTAGGAGTTAACAGCTAATTTGGAAGGAGAGGCTTGGAAAAATAATTGTCTGTTACATTACAGTAAATTAGGAGAAGCAGTGAGTCATGTTAGTCTGAAGTCAGGGAAAAGGTAGGGCAGGATGGAAGTTGGTTCAGAGGCCTGAGCTCTCATAGATCACAACCAATTGTGATTAGATGCTAGCAAGTAAACTAGGATGTAATGCATATGTTTGCTGTCGACATGAGACAACCAAACAAAGATAGCTTCAACATGGGTATGTCTTTTTATGCTGTTTTTAATTACATTTTCTCAAATTATTATTTCAGTCACATCTGTACTCTATGAACACTTTTTACCTGTAGTTCTTGTGCCTGCTCTGTAGTTGAGTCAGGACCTAGTCATGTTCAAAATTGGTGGATATCCTTGTAAATTGTCCTGTTGCTCTGTTTTGCAGTTCTGTGGAACAATTGTGTTCATCTTTCTGTTGGAGCTGACTGTGGCAGTACTAGCTTTCTTGTTCCAGGACTGGGTGAGGGAGAAGTTCAAAGAATTCTTTGAGATCAACATTATATCGTACAGGGATGATATTGACCTTCAGAACCTCATTGATTCACTGCAGAAAATTGTAAGTCATCATCTCTTTAATTTGATTTATTTCTCTTTAGTACCTCAAGAAGAAGCATTCTCTTTGAGGATTCTCAACGACAGGCTTAGCATTTCCTTTATGAGGTCCGTATCTGTATGGGTTTTATAAGTTCTGCCTTTCCCACCGGGTAATCATGCTGCATTAGAAACTGTGAGGGTTTGTCTCACTGGTTGTAGCAGCTATGGCTTCAGGTGTGTCAGGTGCCAGGACTTCAGATGACACATTTTGAAGCAAGAGAAGTCTGTCAGAGGCCTTGGTAGTCTTGCCTGTTTCTGTCCTACTTTGAGCCACCTTCTTGCTAGGTTTTACATATTGGTGTCAAGAGCAGCGGTCTGTTAGGAAAAAGAAGAGAGCTTTGAATGTGCTGAAAGAATTTTGCATCCAAATAAGGTACATGGTTGTTGACTAATATGAATGCTGTGTGTTTGGCAGTTTTTCCTGATACACATAGGTTCATAGATGTTAGGGTCAGAAGGGACCTCAATAGATCATCGAGTCCAACCCCCTGCATAGGCAGGAAAGAGTGCTGGGTCTAGATGACCCCAGCTAGATGCCTATTTAACTTCCTCTTGAAGACCCCCAGGGTAGGGGAGAGCACCACCTCCCTTGGGAGCCCATTCCAGACCTTGGCCGCTCTAACTGTGAAGAAGTTCTTCCTAATGTCTAGTCTAAATCTGCTCTCTGCTAGCTTGTGGCCATTATTTCTTGTAACCCCCGAGGGCGCCTTGGTGAATAAAACCTCACCAATTCCCTTCTGTGCCCCCATGATGAACTTATAGGCAGCCACAAGGTCGCCTCTCAACCTTCTCTTGCGGAGGCTGAAGAGGTCCAGGTGCCCTAGTCTCTCCTCATAGGGCTTGGCCTGCAGGCCCTTAACATATACGAGTGGCCCTTCTCTGGACCCTCTCCAGGTTATCCACATCTCTCTTGAAGTGTGGGGCCCAAAATTGCACGCAGTATTCCAACTGTGGTCTGACCAGCGCCCGATAGAGGGGAATTATCACCTCCTTGGATCTGTTCGTCATGCATCTGCTGATGCACGATAAAGTGCCATTAGCTTTTCTGATGGCTTTGTCACACTGCCGATTCATGTTCATCTTGGAGTCCACTAGGACTCCAAGATCCCTTTCCACTTCCGTGCCACCCAGCAGGTCATTTCCTAGGCAGTAGGTATGCTGGACATTTTTCCTCCCTAGGTGCAGCACTTTGCATTTCTCCTTGTTGAATTGCATTCTGTTGTTTTGTGCCCATTTGTCCAATTTGTCCAGGTCTGCTTGTAGCTGATCCCTGCCCTCCGTCATGTCCACTTCTCCCCACATTTTTGTGTCATCCGCAAACTTGGACAGAGTACACCTCGCTCCCTCGTCCAGGTCGCTGATGAAGACATTGAAGAGTATCGGTCCTAGGACTGAGCCCTGCGGGACTCCACTGCCCACACCCTTCCAGGTCGATAGCGACCCATCCACTACAACTCTCTGGGTGCGACCCTCTAGCCAATTCACCACCCACCGGACTGTGTAGTCATCCAAGTCACAGCCTCTTAACTTGTTCACCAGTATGGTGTGGGATACCGTATCGAAGGCCTTCCTGAAGTCTGAGTATATGACGTCAACCCCTACTCCTGCATCCAGGCGTTTTGTAACTTGGTCATAAAAAGAGACTAGATTAGTCAGGCATGATCTACCTGCTATGAACCCATGCTGGTTTCCCCTCAGTATAATTTGTCCTGCTGGGCTCTCGCAAATGTGAGCCTTGATAATTTTTTCAAAGACTTTGCCAAGGATGGAGGTGAGACTGACTGGCCTATATTTGCCTGGGTCCTTCTTCCTCCCCTTCTTGAAAATGGGGACCACATTGGCCCTTTTCCAGTCTTCTGGGACCTGGCCCGTGCGCCACGAGTGTTCAAATATTCCTGCCAGTGGCTGTGCAGTGACGTCAGCCAGTGCCTTCAGTACCCTCGGATAGAGATCATCCGGGTCCGCCGGCTTAAACGCATCCAGTTCCTCCAAGTGACTCTGCACCATCTCAGGGTCTGTGCATGGTAGTCTAATGCCCTGCTGCTGCTGCCTCTCTACAATCCCAGTGAGAGACTCGTCTTGCCCCTTGCTTAGGAACACCGAGGCAAAGAACTCATTGAGGAATTCAGCCTTGTCCCCCCTGTCCGTCACCAATTGCTTCTGCCCATTTAGTAGGGGTCCTATTCCACCCTGGGCCTTCCTTTTACTCCCTATATAGCTGAAAAACAATTTCTTGTTATCCTTAACTTGGGATGCCATCCTCAGCTCCATGGTAGGTTGGTCTAACTGCCTCCCTACAAGCGCGAGCAGAGGAGGTATACACAGGGATGCAGTACAGGGTCTTTCTGTCTCAAAGAGACTTCAGCCATTTGAAACAGTGGAGGTTCTTTTGTTAATTGCCAGGTGAACATTTATGAAAGGGCTTGTGTGTGTAGTGTTAATGCTTCATGAAGTAGAGGACCGTGGTATACACCCATGTACCAGGATATTGTCAACTCTAAAGTAAATAACTGGGTAGTAATTTTTTTGCAGCTTGTCTGAAAAAAACATAGTATCTGTGTATTAGGTCTGTGCGAAGCTTCAGTCCCCGATTCAGTTCGGCGGAGATTCAGTCCGATTTCAGTGGCTGAATCTCCAAATCTGAATCGAATCAGAGGACCCTTTAATCTCTCCAAATCAATTCTGAGAGATTTGGCGATTCGGACATAGACACAGCTTTGAATGTTTTTTTCTACATACTTCTAGGTAGCAGGCAGCTCGTGAATGCTGCAACACTGGGGCGCAGGAAGCATCCCACAGGATCGCGGGGGACTCCCCAGCACACTCGGCAGCAGACCCCCCCAGTCCACTTCCATGTCTGCCAAGGAGCATGTGGGGGTGGGGGCCCTTCACCCCCCGGCTCAGCAACTGGTGATTCTTGGGTCTCGGTGGGCACCTGGGGTCCCCCTGTGGCCAATCACTGAGCCAGGGACATGTGGGGGGGTGGGGAAGGGGCCCTGTGAACTCCTCAGCGGACCCAGAAATAGACTGAAAGTACTTCCAGTCCACTTTTGAGTTCACTGCTGAGCACGTGAGGGACCCCCCGCACTCTTCTGTGGGATGCTCCCATCCACCCCAGCATCACAGTGTTCATGAGCCATGCTGGTACCTCGAGGTATGTAGAAAAAACATTTAAAGCTGTGTCTATGTCTGAATCGTTGATTCTCTGAATCGGCATCAAATCTTCAGATTTGGATTTGGCTGAATTGAATCATGGACAGTGATCCAAATCAACTAATCGAATCACTGTCCCCGATTCGGCCCGAATCTGAATCGAATAGGGCCCACTTCTCACACCCGTACAGCACATGGTACGACGCAAGTCTAATGCAACCCATTCACTTGACAGGCAATTCAGTGGTGACTAATTTCTAGTAGAGCTTGGAATGGTTTAGTGTTGAACCCTGATTTTAAATACTCTCAATAAAAGTAAAAGGCTAAACTTCCCAAAAAAGGATTTCAACTGACAAATTAATGAGCCACACGGAAACAACAAAGACACACAACATCTCTGAATAAGTCTGCCATAGCAGATAAAGCACTATGGGAACAGGGAAACAACTTGACGTAGATCAGTAAATGCAGTCATGTAACATTGAAAAAACCCTTCCTCAAGGTACTGTTGTACTTTTCCAATGATGCACTGAAATGAATCTTCTTTTGAGGTATGGGCCAACTTGCAGAACCTTCAGGATATACCTCTGGGACAGCCTTCTGTATGCAGCTCATTGCACTGACTAATGGGAAATTAATTCTGCTTGACTTAGTGTGAATACAGCTTCTTTTCTGTAGCCCATACACAGTTTGATTGGCATCCTTAGTGAGAATTGTACCTTTTTATTTTTTAAGTTACTCAACATGGGGGAGAGGGAAAGATGCAGGAAGCCCAGTTTTTATTAGCTTCCTCCAAATATAAATCAGAAGGTTGATTGCCCTAGGACCAGTTCTTGGCAATTTCACTTCTTTATTCTAGCCAGTACCTTCAGCCTGTTCTCCTTGAAAGTTGATGCTTTTTTACCTGAATTTCACAACCTCTTAGAGTAGTGTGCCTTCTAAAACAATTTCTCCTTTAGTGTTATTGTTAGATGCTAGTCTTAATGAAGATATTGTTTTATTATTTTTCACTTCAATGAAATACATGAGTGATTTGAACATTTTAAAATTACTTAATACAGATAGGAGACAATTTAATTTTGTTTGATCGAGAAATTTGTGTGCCTTATTTTCGAGAGATTGCTTGGTTGATTGGATAAAATCGTCTTAGTTGAAATCACTGTTATGTATATTAAAATGTTGGAAAAATAGTCCCAAATTGGCTAATAAAAATACAATAAAATATGAATAATTTTTAAAAGTGTAACTTCATAGAAAAATTGGGAGGGGAAACTGCTTATTGATTTGTGGTTAAGTACATGGGTGACTGGTGCCTCCTGAGTCTGGGGGGCACCTGCAGATGGCAGCGTCTGCGAGTGTGGAGCTGGCGAGTACCTGCAGATGCTGCTAGTGGCAGGGGCGGTCCTGTCAGGGGGGGCACATGTTTCCCCCCCCCCCCCCCCTTTTCCATCCGTGTCACCCGTACCAGTCACCTATGGTTAAGTATATAATTACCATGCATCAAGTAAGGCTTAATTTTCCCCAGGTCTCAGTCTCTGATATTTCCATATTTGTTAAATGTCAGACTTGTGTAACTGTTTTAGAGATGGAAGAACAAAAATCTATGCCAGTAATGATTAAAATTTGGCCGATGTGACTGTCTTGATTAACATGAGACTTCAGTCCTTCTGTTTATGAAATCAGTACATCATGAGTGGACAGTGTTGCAAGGTTCTCCGTGTTTTTCCATAGTTGTATTCCAGAATCTGGTGTGATCAATGGTATGCCTGGTAGGGAAATTTTAAATGTAATTTTGAAGGCCAAGATGGCTTCTGGTCAGATACTGCTATTTAGAGTGATAGCTGTAGTGACATTTGACATTTAACTCCATCAACATGGCTGCTTTAGTCCAATACGTTAATTCATATTTTATCAGATACTTTGGTTTAGTGAAAGCAACCCAGTTCTGAAATTTTTTAGGCTGGAAACAGAAGTCATCTTTGTACTGCCATAAAAATGTTTGTGGCCGCACAAAGACCAGACAAAAAGACATCCATGTCCTTTGCTGCACCACAAATTCCAAAAATCTGTGGCCGTGATGCAGGTGATACAAGGTGCTGCTATTTTGTGGCAGACATCTGTTTGCTTTAAGGGTAATTACTCTAAGGGCTTCAGGGGCTTGATTTTGCGTACCCAGGAATGCTACTCCTGGGGCACACAGCATTAGGCCTCTGAAGCCTTGGGAGTGCCTACCTGTGTTCCCCTGTTTCTGGAGGTGTTTCCAGAGCAGCAGGGGCCTGACCTTGTGGGACAATGGGCAGTGTCTATTTTGCTCAGTGTAGCAGATCTTCTGTGTTGGGATACATTCCAGCACAGGTGATCTGCTTTATTTGGTGACATATGTTTGCCCTTAGTACATGGCTCCAGTTCTGGCTTTTGCCATTGATTCACTGGGTAGTCATAGGCAAGTTGCTCAAACTGCTTCTGCATCATCTCTGTAAAGTGAAGATATGTAAACGTCTTGCAGGGCTGGTTTTTCTCATCTCTGTATTACCCAAATGATATCAAGTGTGTTGTTTCTCTGTTGCAGAACCATTGCTGTGGTGCTCAGGGTCCAGAAGATTGGGATCTTAACATATACTTCAACTGCAGCAGTGAAAGCAAAAGTCGTGAGAAATGTGGGGTTCCCTTTTCCTGCTGTGTACCTGATCCTGCTGTGAGTTGTTTCCTGGTTTTGTATTTCTGTATTATTACTGGAGAATTTTGAAGGGAAGTGCTTCCTGAATGGATATAATGCCCAGGGCTTAAAAGGATGTTTAAATATTTCAGCATGTGCTATTTCTGCTCTGCCCTTGCTGAAGATCCTCTTACTTTGCACTTCTGTTGCAGACCCAAAGGGACCTTGTATCCTGCTGCTGAAATGTTATAGAGTCAGAGCAGAGAAACTATTTTAATATTGCTTAAGCCTGTGGTGTACAGCTGTAGGTATTGTTTCAAAGAAACAGTGGATTTTTAATGAGTTCCTGGTCTCTTGTTCCCACAGTGAGGGAAGACTTGGGAGTTCTCAGTGCTCAGTCCCTTGGGAAAGGTAACCATCTTAAAACAGCTCTAGACTCACCCATATGGTAGATGAGACAGCAGTTATTGTTTCCTTCTGGTTCTCTGAAGCAATAAATTACTAAATGCATATTAACGTAACGCATTTGAGTAGTCCCATTATCTTCAGTGGGACTTGTGTGTGCTTGGACACCCACAGATCAGGTGCGGGGGCACGTGATTTCTGAGGGTGACATTCTAAACCCAGTGTTAAATATCTAGACTGTCTGTACAGTGCATGGGAAGAGTGGCTTTACAGGATGATCCAAAAACAGTACATGCTGAGCAGAAAGCTACCTAGAGCTGGCCAATAGGAAACACCAAGCACAGTAGTGTTTCAGAAATGCTGCCCTCTCTGGAGCTTAGATGCCTGATTCCGGGGTTGCAGGAAAGCACTTGGTTCAGTCACTGATTCCATGATTATTTCTTCCTTTTAACTATTTCTTGCTCAATAACTGTTTAATAGCCTGAGACTGGAACCCAGGACTCCCCTTTCTCAGCTGAGTGTCCAGCTAGTTACCACATAGTCTAGGCTCCTTCTCATGTACACAGAAGGAAAGAGCATAAATCATAGAAAATGAGGGTTGGAAGGGACCTCAGGAGGTCATATAGTCCAAACCCTGATCAAAACAGGACCATCCCCAGCTAGATCATCCTAGCCAAGGCTTTGTCTAGCCAGGTCTTAAAAACCTCCAAGGGTGGAGATTCCACATCTTCTCTGGGTAACCTGTTCCAATGCTTTGCTACCCTCTTAGTGAGACAGTTTTTCCTCATATTTAACCTAAACTTCCCTTGTCGTAATTGCTCCTTGCTTTATCTGTGGCCCATGAGAACAGCCTACTGTCATCCTTTCTGGACTGCCCCCTCCCTTCCCCCCCCCCCCCTTTTCAGGTAGTTGAAGGTTGCTATTAAATTCCCCCCTCAGTCTTTTCTTCTCCAGACTAAATATACCTAGTTTGCCCAGCCTCTCAGAAGTCATGTGCCCTGGCCCCCTAACCAGTTTTGTTGCTCTCTGCTGGACTTTCTCCAATTTGTCTACACCAGTGGTCACCAACCAGCGGATCTCGATCCACCAGTAGATTTTGGAGCCTCTTGGAGTTGATCCAAGGCTGGGGTGAGGGGCTGAGTTCCTGTATGCATGCATGCGCGCACACCAGCCCAGCAGGTCAGTCCGTGGGGTAGGGAAGGGGTGGGATCGAGGCCCCCACAGTGAGGGACAGTGCCTCAGAGGCAGGAACAGGGGTAAGTTCGGTGGGGCCCCAGCTGGGTGCGACTCTACCTGCTGGGGAGGTGCACCCCCAAATAATTTTTTCTCCCTCTGCCTTGATCTGCCCCCCACACCTTCCCTTCCCACAAACGTAACTGCTGGATGGGGGTGGCGGTGGCGCATGGTAGATCTTGAGTTGCTTTTAAATGCCAAAGGCGATCTCCTACTTTAAAAGGTTGGAGACTACTGGTCTATACCTTTTCTGTAGTGGAGGGTCCAAAACTGGACACAGCACTCCAGATGTGGCCTCACCAGTGCCAAACAGAAGGGAAGAATCACTTTCTTCAATCTGCTGGCAGTACACCTACTGATGTAACCCAGTATGCCGTTAGCTTTCTTCATAACAAGGGTACACTGTTGGCTTATATTCGCCTTATTGTCAACTGTAACCCCCAGGTCTTTTTCTGTTGACATGTTGCTTATCTAGGCAGCCCCCAGCCTGTACCATTGCATGGAATTGTTCCATCGTTGACTTTGAAAGTCTCTTTATAGAACCTTATGAGATTTGATTTTGATCCAGTCCTCCAATTTGTTGAGGTCTCTCTGAATTCTACTCCTCCTGACTTCATGTCACCTGCAAACTTAGTGAGGGTGCACTCCTTCCAGGTCATTGATGAAGATATTGAACAAAACCAGTTCCAGGACTGACCCCTGGGGAACTCCACTTGATACCGGCTGCCAAATAGATATTGAGCTATTGATTAGTCAGTGCGACTGTAGAGCTGCAGGCCATTATCTTTGAAAACTCGTGGCAATTCAGAGGGGTCCTGGATGACTGGAAAAGGGCAAGTACAGTGCCCATCTTCAAGAGGAAGATCTGGGGAACTACTCACCCTTCAAGCCTGACCATCCAGCCAGTTTTCTGTCCACCTTACAGTCCATTCATCCAACTCAGACTTCCTTAGGTTACTTGCAATAATATTGTAGGAGACTGTATCAAACTTTGCTAAAGTCAAGGTATTTCACGTCCAGTGTTCTCCCTGCATCCACAGAGACAATTATCGTTATCTCATCACTAGCCAATTGCCTGACAAGAATGACCCTGTTCCCCCTGGCAGTTTGGGTTTGGGGCCGCCCCTCCCTTGCACCACTGCCTCCTCCCCCCCCACTCCGCCACCAGGTCGGGCCTGCCCCCCCCCCCCCCCCCCGCCACCATTGCGGGGCTCAGAGCTGCCCCCCCCCCCCCCCGTTTTGAGGCCAGGCCAGGCCCAGTGTGCCCTCCCCTACCCTCCCGAGCTGCCGTTGTGGGGCCAACGCTGAGCCTGCCCCCCCTTCCCTGACACTGTTTCAGGGTTGGGCTGTGCTGCTCCCTCCTCACCCTCCATTTTGGGGCCGGGCCGGGCCCGGCATGCCCCCTCCCACCCTCCCTGCCGTTGTTTTGGGGCTGGGCCTCCTCCTCCCATCCCCTCCCCCATCGGCCCGGGCCCGCTGCTCCCCCCACCCACACATCAGGAGGGAGCAGTGTGGGAGAGAGAAGGGGCTGCTGGCCTTGGGGGGGGGACCCCCCTTAGGTATTCATCACCTGGGAAGGAGCAGGGGCGGCATCCTGTGGCATCTTGACCCTGCTTCCCCCATGCTGCTGCTGCCACCTGCAAGGACCAGCGGGGGGGTGAGACCAGCTCCATCCTCTGTCCCCACCATCATGGTGGCACTCTGTCGCACTACTACCTACTGTCCAAACGCTATATTTGCACTCTGGTTATTTCCGTCAGACGATCAGAGTGTGAATAAAGCATTATGGACAGACAGGCAGACTAAGGCTTTTCTATAATCATAGAAGGCAGTCAGATTGGTCAGGCACAACTTGACCTTGGTGAATTCATACCGATTGTTCCTTATCACCTTCTCCAAGTGCTTAGAAATGGCTTCCTTGAAAGCCTACTTCATGACTTCTTCCAAGGACTAAGGTGAGGCTGACTAGTCTGTAGTTCCCCAGATCTTCCTTTTGAAGATGGGCACTGTATTTGCCCTTTTTCAGTCATCCAGGACCCCTCTGAATTGCTACGAGTTTTCAAAGATAATGGCCTGCAGCTCTACAGTCGCATTGACTAACTCCCTCATCACCTTTGGGTGTATAGCATCCAGCCCCATGGACTTGTACATGTTTAACTTTTCTAAATAATCTGTAACCCACTCTTTTGCCACTGTTGGCTGCTCACCTTTTCCCTAAACTGTGCTGCCAGGTGCAGTAATCTGAGAGCTGACCTTGCCTGAGAAAACTGAGGTGAAGGCATAAGTACTTCATCCTTATCTGCATCCTCTATCACTAGGTTGCCTACCCCTTTCAGTAAGGGACCTATGCTTTCCCTGATCTTTCTCATATTGCTGATATACTTGTAGACATCCTTCTTGTTACCTTTCACGTCCTTTGCTAGCTGCAACTCCAGTTGCACAAAAGACCTAGTTAGGCATTTTTTATTTCATCCTTGCATGCCCTAGCAATACTCTTATACTCCTCCCTTATCATTTGTTCAATTTTCCTCTTCTTGTAAGCTTCCTTTTTGTGTGTTAGCTCAGTAAAGAGTTCTGTGGTCTTCTGCCATACTTGCTTTCATTCAAATCTTTCATGCTTTTCTGCACTGTGGAAAAGAAGAGCGAAGAGGCCCCCTGCCCTGCCAGCCTACTTTAAAGCCTGGAAGTTAGGACAGTCTTCCAGAAAGTGAGAGATATGGAGTTCCCTCCTTCCCCTCACCTGCTCCTCAGCCTGAGGAAGGAACTTGATCTCAGCTAAGTGGTTAAACTACTAGGTTTCATATAAGTTGTGATGAGTAGTGACACCACCAATATTTTCTTTTACTTTATTAAAAAAATAATATGGCAATTGCATTGACAATTCCACTGTGTTTAACTATTGCTGCTTCTGATTTGGGTTTCGGTGGGCTCAGGTGCAATATTCCCTCTAAGGTCTGGTGGTCTATGAGCAGCTTAGAGGGACCACTGATGCCTGCTGTTTTTGCTGGAGGTCCCAGAGCTAGGCAGGTCCAGGAAGCTGGCTACTGGGTTTCTCCTCCTAAGGGATGGGACTTACAGCTTAGGAGCGTGGCTGCATGCACTGTTGCTGCCTTCCAATCACCTTGCGGTTGCTTTCCTGGGCTCCCAGGATTAGGCACAAGTAGAAGGAGGAAGAAAATGTGTAGCAGCCTGTGAAGCTGGGGAACCTTTTGTCTGGCTACTGCCCATCCTCAGGCAGGTTTCTCTCTCTCCAGCACAGCATCAGAGAGAAAGTGGCTGTAAAGATACCCTTCCCCTCCCCTCCTCTCCAGGGAGACCCTGGAGCTGATGATGAAATTTACAGGACCTGGCAGGTCAACTGGTGGTCTCGGCGCACCTCTGAGGCGACACTCATGTGAGCCTTGGTAAAACACGACTCTGTTCCCAGAGAGCTGCCTCCCACCACCCCGGGATCAGCTACATGTGGCTGTGCCTCTTCTATCATGTTCCGCTCGGCACAGGCTGCTTGGGCTCCTGTCTTGCTCCATCTGGACCAGCTGGGCAGTTCCCCGAACCAAGCCCCGCCAAGAGGACTCGCAGCTCCCCACCGGGATTGTCAGAAACCCATAACCATCACCCCTAACTCTTCTCCCCCCCCACCCCACCAAAGATCAGGCACCTTCAAGCCAGCAATCCTGACTGGGAGTGCACAGATATCTCAGTGTGCCTGACATTCTTGTCAGGCAATTCTGCAGCAGCCTGTGGCCGGGTTGGGGCAGGTGCGTGGCATTAAAAAGTTAGTGCATGGCAAGTTTTTTTCTTGTGTGTGGCCACTGATGTCCCGGAGGGTAGGGGAGTTGGGAGTCCAAGACGTGTGGTCATTCCTTAAGAAGACGATCCTCCAAGCCCAAAGGGTGACAGTCCCAATGCGGATCAAAGGGGGCAAGAGTGCTCAAAAGCCTCCATGGCTCACCAAAGGCATTCAGGAACGTCTGAAAGCTAAAAAGGAGGCGTACACCCAATGGAAGAGAGGGGCCATCACTGAGGAGGATTATACCTCCATTGCTCGAGACTGTAGGGGGGCTGTTAGGAAGGCCAAGGCAGAGACAGAACTAGGACTAGTGACCAGGATCAAGGATAACAAGTCCTTTTTTAAATACATAGGGAGTAAAAAGAAGGCACCGGGTAATGTGGGGCCCCTGCAGGACATGCTTGGCAATCTGGTGGTTGCACCAGATGATAAAGCTAACCTCTTTAACAAATTCTTTGCCTCCATTTATCTGAGCAGGGACCAGGACATCCCGCCCCTAGGATTCTGGATGGACTTGAGAGGCACTGCCAGGCCTAGGGTCAGAGAGGACCTAGTTAGGGAATTTCTGGTGGGGCTGGACATGTTCAAAAACAGCAGGTCCAGATGATCTCCACCCCAGGGTGATGAGGGAATTGGCAGAGGTCATTGCGGGACCCCTGGCACGGCTTTATGAGCAGTTGTGGTGCTCTGGTCAGGTGCCAGAGGACTGGAAAAGGGTCGGTGTGGTCCCCATTTTCAAAAAAGGGAGGAAGAAGGACCCATTAGTCTTACCTCAGTCCTGGGAAAGCTCTTTGAGAAAATTATCTAGGAGCACATCTGCGAGGGACCAGCAGGGGAGATTATGCTTAGGGGCAACCAACATGGGTTCATTAGAAGCAGGTTCTGTCAGACCAACCTGGTTGCCTTCTACAACCAGGTCGCAAAATCCTTAGATGAAGGTGTCACGGTGGACAGTCTTTCTGGACTTTAGGAAGGCCTTCGACACTGTCTCTCACCCCATTCTTATTAAAAAATTAGGCGACTGGCCTACACAGTCAGATAGGTTGCAAATTGGCTGGAGGGCCATACCTAGAGAGTGGTGGTTGATGGGTCATTTTTGATCTGGAGGGATGTGGGCAGTGGGGTCCCCCAGGGCTTGGTCCTCAGGCCCACACTGTTCAGCATCTTAATCAGTGATTTGGACAAGGGGGTGAAAAGCACCTTGTTCAAATTCGCAGATGACACTTAAGATGTGGGGAGAAGTGGGCACAATAGAAGGGAGGGACAGGCTACAACTAGATCTGGACAAGTTACAGGGGTGGGCGGATGAGAATAGGATGGGATTCAATACTGACCAAGTGCAAGGTACTGCACCTAGGGAAGAAGAACCAGCAGCATACCTACAGGCTGGGGAACTCCCTTCTCGTCAGCGCAAAGGCAGAAAAGGATCTTGGTGTCATTATTGATTCCAGGATGAACATGGGAGGACGCAGTCAGTGAGACTAACTGCACCTTGTCATGCATCCACAGAAGCATCACGAACAGGTCCAAGGAGGTGATCCTCTCCTGCAGTTGGAGTACTAAGTCCAGTTCTGGGTGCTGCAGTTCAGGAGGGTCGTGGACAGCATTGAGAAGGTCCAGAGGAGGGCCACTCACACGATCAGGGGGCAGCAGGGCAGGCCCTACGAGGAGAGGCTATGGGACCTGCACCTGTTCAGCCTCCACAAGAGAAGGCTGAGAGGGGATCTGGTGGCCATCTATAAACTTACCAAGGGGGACCAGCAGGGAATGGGAGAGTCCCTGTTCCCCCGAGTACCACCAGGAATAACTAGGAATAACGGCCACAAGTTGACTGAGAGTAGGTTCAGGCTAGACATCAGGAAGCACTACTTCACTGTCAGGGCGGCTAGGATCTGGAACCAACTTTCAAGGGAAGTGGTGCTCACTCCTACCCTGGGGGTCTTCAGAAGGAGGCTAGACAATCACCTAGCCGGGTCATTTGACCCCAGCATTCTTTCCTGCCTGTGGCAGGGGTCAGACTTGATGATCTGCTCATGTCCTTAACAACCCTACCATAAAACTACTCAACACGCATGCGCGCAGCTTAGAGGGAACCTTGTTCAGGTGTATCTGACTGCCTACCAGATGAGGCCCCTCAGGGGCCTAGTTTCTCAATCCTACTTAAGTTTATGTGGGGCCTAGGGGTACCTGTAGACGTGCCAGGAGGCTACTTCAATGCACTGTAATTACAGCACATCGGAGCAGACTTGATTAAACGATTCTTCTGGAATGTGCTAATTGGTATGTTCAAGTCAGCTTCTGTCTTGTGTATCAGCGTCCCCACGCTTCAAAATGGCAGCAGAGGCACTTGATTTACAGTTCATTTGAGCTTTAGTTCAAGTACCCCCAGCGCCATATTGAAGTGTGGGGACACTGATAGACAAGACGCTGTAGGTGCTTTAATTAGAGCGGCTCCAAGAGATGTTCTAATTGAAGTGTCCCGCCCCCTCCTTTCCCATTGCCCCTCCCTGAAGCACGTGTAAAAATGCTCAAGGTGCCCGGCTGCTCAAGTTGGAGCAATTTACATTGCTCTGAAAGCAGAACTGCAGGAAAGTAAGGAACTTTCAGGTCAAAAAAGGGGGCACCTCATGAGTTCTAGGTGCTTGTTGGGGATCCATGGAACAGGTAGTTTCAGCACTGCACTTCTGGACTTTGGCATCTGCAGCCTGACTAAATCCTGTTTTGTGTCTGGCTCTGTGTGGTACTGGATTAGGGCCCAGAAGTCTGTTTTAGTTTAGGTCCCTGACTACAACTTGGCCTTGGGTTAATCATGAAGCATGAAAAGCAGTAGAATCTGAGTGCTTCCAAATAGATTTGATAAGCAAAGTATCTGTAAGGTTTTATTACCTGACAGTTGTGTCTGATTATCTACTTGATTCTACTGTGAAACTGTTGCTCTTTCTGGCATTCTCTAGTTTAAAACCCCTCATTATGTTTTTGATATTTAATTTACGTAACCATGAATTGTGAGGAGTTGATAACTATAATTGCAGAGCTGGCAGGTTATTGTTATGGTTTTGTAAGGAGAGCAAAAAAAAAAGTTGAGAAATGGCATCATATGTAAGATACAAGTACCTTTTTTATCCATTGAGATCGCACATCATTTGAGTGGGGAAGCCTATAATTTGTAAGGCAGCTCTTTATACTTTCCAGACTCAAATCACATGTGTTCACCTTTTTATAGACTTTTAAACCTTGCTTACTTGCTAGTCTGAGCTCAAGGAACTATAAAGTAAGCCAGGTCAAACAATTTATGATCCTTCTAAAAATATCTAGTCGTAGTTGATCAGAACAACTGACTTTCAAAGTATCATTTTCCTTTCCACATAAATACATACATTTTGTGGATGGTTTTTGTTGCCCACAATATTCAAATGTAATGGGCTGAAACACCATGTAGTATCTCGTAAAGGAGAAATCAGGAAGCTTATGTGAAAATAGTGTTTGAGGAGTTGGATGCTTGTTCATGCATGGTTTATGGCTTTGAAGTAGTATTTGAAGAATGGCAGTACAAGTGCATTATTCTCTGGTGCTGGGTAGCCTTAATTAATGCTGAGGGACACAAGCAACAGATTTGTAAGGTTGTAAGAAACTAAAAGGAAATGGAGTCATATCTGTATACTTCACATCAGGATCTTGCTGATCTTCTGACAATTCTTTGCTATTTTTATAAAATGCTTTAAAAGTTTCCCTTTACTTGGTATTGATTTTAGTTTGGGTATGAGTCATCTGGAAAAAAAAAATCTTACTGGGAACTTGAGCTGATAGAATTGAATAAATGTTTAAACTTTCTTATTTTCCAGCAAAAGGTTGTGAATACACAGTGTGGATATGACATCAGAATGCAGGTGAGCATCTGATGCCGACAGCATTCGTGGTTCTAATTAATGGCTGTTATTTTAAAAAAAGATAAGCTACACGCTTTTTAAAATCTGAGAAATTAAAAGACCTGTATATACAGAATCTGTAACAGTTATAAATTGCTAAAGAATGATAACTGTATGAAGGAGTTGGAGGAGGAAGCAGGGAGAGAGTGGGGTCTGTTTCATAGGATGAATAAGTGAGGTGAGGTGGTGCTGGTGGAAGACAGATACACATCTGAGACAAATATTGAAACTTTTGAATCAGTATCTGAAGCTTTTACATACCCAATTTAACGTTAAAAAATGGACAAATTCATAAAGCTTGAGACAGTGCATGATGGTTTGCAGCCTCTGACTTAAGTTCTTTTGGATTCCTTTAACAAACACTAGATCTATCAGTTTTAGTCTTACAATGTGCTGTTAGGGTAAATGTAAGCAAAAATGTAACATGGTCTCTTTGTCTTTCCTGCTCAGAGTAAAAATAAATGGGATAACTTAATTTTCACCAAGGGTTGTATCCCTGCTCTTGAAGCCTGGCTACCAAGAAACATCTACATTGTTGCAGGAGTCTTCATAGCAATCTCATTGCTACAGGTCAGTTATTTCTGCTTTACTACTGCTACATTAAAAGCTTCAAGTTCAGAATCTTTACCTAAGACATGGGGATTGAGGACAGGAAAAACATTTGCAAAAAAATAAAATAGAAACTTTCATATCTTGGTTCTGCTTCATGAGAACAACATGGCAAAAATCCAAGATCGAAGGTTTCTGTAGGGTGAAATTGCATTCAATTTCATTTTAATTTCTCAGCCTGAGAATCTTGTTGCTGTAGACCTATGTTTACACCCGTCTTTGTGACAGGCAAAATCCTTTTTTCATTCTTGGAATTTACATGTTCCTCTCTTGGGACCATGACAGTGACATGCCATGTGGCACACATGAACCAAACTGTCAATATCTCTTCAAACAAAACCAAGACACAAATAGCAGAGAGATGTTGCTGATCGGGATGAAGATGTAGTCTCAGCAGAGTTCTGGGAAGGAATATTGCTGGGCCGCTGCCAGCACTGTGCCCAAGTCTGTTACTGCATGAAAAACAACCAAAATCCAAAGTAAAATACCTTGTTTTATCGACCCAAACTCTCTTTCCCTTGTAGACCTTGCTCCAGTTGTAGTTCCATTGATTTGTTTGTTTGTTTGTTTGCACGCAGAGTTTTATTTTCCTGTTGATATACCCTCTCTCTTAATATTTTTGTCAAAATAAATGGAAAAGCTAAATGTACTAAATGAAAATGTCTTGTATAAGAAGAAAATAAAGACATTTTAACTGGACTAGTAGCTTCATTAACTGTCAAGGAACCTCACAGAATACTAGATAGGGCATGGGAATGACCCATTAGCCAATTTCTCTGCTTGGCGATATTGCTTCCCTCCCCCCCTTGCAGGTCTTCTGTGTTAGTTTTGTAGTGTGAAATAAGGCTTCCATTTGTTTCTTTTGGTAGGCACTGTGGCTGCTTAGAGATGTGAAACCCACTCCCCAGCACTTTAAGCTTAGTGTGCCACATACCAAGTGCAGCACATGCCCAGAAGAGACATTGCATTAGTTTGACCTGGCTTGTCTAATGCCTACATAGATCGCACACTTCAGCAGGGTTTTTTGGTGTTTTTATCTAAGATGATGGAATTGGCTTTAGATAAAAGTGCCAAAAAGCCCTGCTGAAGTATGCGATTTATACAGATTCTGGGGAGCTGGGTCGAACTTAACACACTTCCTCTTCTCGTAAAGCGCTGGGTTTTTTTGAGGGGGGAGCAGGGTTTGTTGTTTCGATTTCCCCACCCCATGTCTGTCAGCAGCCTGTGTTGGGAAATATTGCTCTGTCAGGAGAATATTACTTATATATTTTTTCTCTTTGTTAACCTTTTTCCAGGGTTCTAAATCCTTTGTGCATGATATTTTCTCTTTGTTCAATTTATTGAGGGCTTCTATGCATTGCATTTAAGAGTTGACAAAGTAATCTTTGAATATTTAGTTCTTAATCATATCTCTTAAATCAGTCCCTGAAACCCCAGATCATTTTTTGTTACATTATGTCAAATTCCTTCAAATTTGTTGTTTGTTTTCCAGTAATGTCTTACCTAAACTAAATAGCACCTGCTAGGGCAGGACTGGGCAACCTGCAACACATGTGCCACAAGTGGAACAGACTGCTTTCATGTGTGGCACATGGCAGATTAGGGAGGGGACAAACAATACAGTGACAAATTTAATAGATTTCGTAGGTTTCATAGACATTAGGGTTGGAAGGGACCTTGGAAGATCTTTGAGTCCAGCCCTCTGCCCCAGGGACAGGAAGTCAGGGGTCATAGGATCCCAGAAAGATAAGCATCCTAGTGTATTTTGAAGGTGTTCAAAGTAGGTGCTTGAACCATCTCTGGCATCAGTCTATTTCAGACTTTGGGGGCTCGGACAGTAAGGAAGTTCTTCCTTATGTCCGGCCTGAAATGGTCATGGAAGAGTTTGACTGTTTGACCTTGTCATCCCTTGGGCTGCTCTGGTGAACAGATGTTCCCCCAGATCCTGGTGAGCACCCCTTATAAACTTATAGGCAGCCACCAGATCACCCCTGAGCCTGCATAAAATAGATAGGGCAGGGAGCAGAGCAGCAGATCAGGCGGGGAGTATAGGATGGGAAGCAGAAAGCAGAGCAGCATCTTGGTTAGAAAGCAGAGCACTAGATTTTGTAGGGGAAAGGAATGCGAGTGGCATTCAGGGAAAGTGTGGGGCCAACTTGTGGCACATCTCACAAAAAGGTTGGTGCTCGTTGTGTAGGGGTGAAGCTTGTACTAATGTTTTCTTTCTGTCCAGTAGCATAACTAAGGATGGGTGAGAGTGGCACCCATCTCAGGTGCTAAGTTAGGAGAGGTGCTGGAATCACCCAGTCCCTGTAAATTCCATGCCATGGCAGCATTGCAATGCTGGGAACACCAAAACAGTCCCCAGCAGCTGCTGCTTTAAGAGCAAGAGGGTTAGGGGGGTGGAAAGCATGCAAGCTGGTAGCAACAGCTTAGACAGGACAGTGGAGTTCCCAGTGTGGGTAAGAATACTGCCTCAAGCACCTGCCCTGCTCTTGGATCTTGTCCCCCCACACTCCCTTTTGGAATCTGTCCACCCTCACCCTGCTGTTGGAACTGTGTTAGGGGTGCACTGATTTAAAGATTTTCTTGGCCAATACCAATAGCCAATTATTAACCAGCCTCATAGGCCAATACCAATCCAATAACTGCCTCACAGGAGTGCAGCCCGGCAGCTTGGACAGCAGCATCCTGCTGGTAAGTCTGTGGGAGGAAGAGGCATGGGGGGGGGGGGAGGTGTTTGGTGGGACAGATCAAGGTCCCCATGGTGAGGGAGGGAGAGGGGCAGGTGCTGCCCAGCCAGGGTGGTGAACAGGACCCTGGGGCCTGGAGTGGGATCGATCTGTAAGTGGCTCATCCATGGGAGTTGGGAGGGGGGGTTGCTCCCTGCCATTACGTGCACCACTGATGGAAGCATGGGTGGCATGTGCTTCACACCCCCTGGACAAGCCTCCCAGTTCCATCCTGCTCCCGGCCCCAGGGTTGCATTTGCTGCCCTGGCTCTACAGCACCTGCCCCTGCCCGACTCCCTCCCTCAGCATGGGAGCCTCAATCTGCCCTGCCATGCCCCTTCCCTCCCCCATGCCCCTTCTTCCCACAGACTTGCCAACAGGATGCTGCTCTGCAAGCTGCTGGGCTGCATTCCTGGCCACATGCGTGTTATGGCCGTGCGAATGCATGTGGCATTTATCTGTGATGTTTTCAGCCCAAAAAAGCTGATTACCAATACTGTTAATTTTTATGTTATCAGTGCCAATCTGATATGTGACCAGTATATCAGTGCATGTCTTCTGTGTGTCCTGTCCTGTCCCATCTCTGACATTTTTGCATAGGACAGCAGTTCTGATTATTACACACTTTGTCAACTCAGTGCCGTTGTGCACAGTACTGTTGAAATCAGCGAGACAAAATATTTCAGTAAAGTTACGTATATCTAGAAGTGTTGGCAGAATGAGTGACAAACACTGGCTTTTTCCTTGTCAGCAGTCTCTCATAAACTGGTCATATCTATTCATCTAAATACTGTTATTTTATTAATGTATTATTTTTATCGTACTGTTTTGGTGAAAGCTGTGAATGAATTATTACTACTATTAGTCTGCTTACTTTCCCAAGCTGAAAACTGTTTTCTGTGTTTTTAGATTTTTGGGATTTTCCTGGCCAGGACGCTGATTTCTGATATCGAAGCTGTGAAGGCAGGGAATAATTTCTGAAAATAAAAGCAGGCACCCACTGTGAAGACAAGTATATTTCACTGCTATTAATTGGAAATAAAGGTGAAAGAGACAGACACATGCAGGCCTTGAAGTAGTCCTGGTTTAAAAGCCTTATTTCTATATCATCTGGCTCTTATCCTGCTTCTGCTTTTCTGCCTCAAGTTGGTGCAGAAAGAGATCACTCAGCACCATATCTGTATTTCTTATTTTCCAGTGGAAGACTCGAAAATTACATCTTTTTTTATTATTGAAGAGGCAAGATTCCACTAAGAATGAGTCACAGACTTAGACTTTAGCAAGCAGAAATGGAAACTGTCGTAAACTCCTCTCATGACCAACTTTGTTACTATAGGGGCCATTCTGTCTTGACTTCCTGTTATCCCTATAAGAGGTTAGAAATGTTACGTTCACAACTTGAGCGATAACTTCATCTCTTGCATTGTTTGCTATAGTCCTAGAAGCAGGTGTCATAAAGATCTATGAAGATGAGACTGGTAAAATAAGAAAAGATGGTATTGTCAAAATATTGCAACCTATTCTGGAGGCATCAAGCATTTCAATGAATCCTATTTGAATAGAAGGTCAATGCAGTTATGTGGTAAGATAATTAGTAGTCATGATAGTCTTGTAAGAAAATTTGAGAAATCACTAAATAGGTAATAAAACATTGACTGTGCTGAAGCAGGAAATATTTTAGATGAACAGAGGTAACACAGATATTTCAGTTGCAGGAACTTGTGCTTGAAACCAGGGACTGAATAACAGAAGCCATTTTGAAATTGCTTATCTACATGTATTCCTCAAGAACAGAAGAAATTGTAATTGTACATCGCTAGCATTATATGTTGGAAACCTTTTTTTTTCAGGACTTGGTTGGGTTAGAGTCTCTGTTTCTCCTTCCTGGAAGCTTGTAAATATTTTTTATTTATGAGGGGCGGGGGGGACTTTCTGAATTGCTTACACCTTTTTAACTTTTAAAAGGGTGCTGTCTGCTGGGCTGAGGACATTTCAAAATGCTATTAATTCCCAGAGATAGCTAGAGATGCTATAGTCCAGATTTAGCCTCTGATCTAATATCTCTCAGACCCAATCTACTGCACATTGTAATTTTTAAAATTCCTTTCACCCATTTTCTGTGACTCCTGATTGCTAATGGTAGAGCTAAAAAAAACCCTTCAAGAACTCAAAACCATGTATGTAACCCTCCGATTCATGGTATTCCTGGCTAGTCAAGAGCTTATGCATTGCATGCAAATCTACTGGGACACTGGACTTGGTAGAATTAGTGTCACTTTTTTAAAACCTTTGAATGCATTTATTTCTTCAGTGAAACACACTGCCTGAGCTACACAAATGCTAAATTCAGTCCCAGTGATGTGGTGCTAAGAACCACATCTTTAGACCTGGAGCCTGCCCCAAAGCGAACTTAACTCTTAAGACGGTGATGCTCCTACTTCTATCCAGAGTCAGTTAACGCCTTAATTTCTTGAAAATACTGCAAAGCCCACTGAGCTCAAATGGAAAGACTTCTGCTGCCATTTTTAAATGTTGGGATGCTGATCCCCTGGATGAGCTGCACTCAACTCCCTGCCCTGGCCCCCGGGTCCCATTTACCGCCCTGGCTGCGCAGCGCCTCTAGCCCCTGCCCCTACCCCACTCCCTCCCTCATCTTCGGGGCCTCGAGCTGCCACATCTCTTCCCCTCCACAGACTTATCTGTAGGGCGTTTCTGTCCATGCTTCCCAGCTGCATTCTTGTAAATTGGTTATTAGATCAGTATCGGCCGATATGCCGGGGGAATGATTGGCTATCAGTGTCGGCCAAGAAAATATCGGTGCACCCCTAAACTTCAGAAAGCTTTTGCACAGGACTGCCACAGTGCTTGCTACAATTGTTCTTCTGTTCTCTTAACATGTTCTGTTCAACTTCTGAGTTTAAAAGACGAAGTATTTGGCTAAAACCCCCTTGAAATAGTTGTAGTTGTCAATTTTTACCACTGGCCATTTACTAACAAATTGTTTATTGCTTGTAAAGATGCCCTATTTTTCAGGGAAAGCAGACTTATTTACAGTGCCTAACCTAGTGTACATTCTAGAAAAGTTTATATTTTTGTAATTATATTTTGCTACTTATAATCTAAGCTGCCAGAAAGATTTAATCCTATGTTTCTACGGTGTGTTGCTTTCTTAGGATGCCAAGCTTTTGAATATCTCTGAATGAATATCTTAAAATGTTTCCATTACCCAAGTATTAATGAGCATTTCACTACCAAACAGAGCTAACAGTAAGCAACTGTATTCGACCTTTATTTATTGAAGCTAAATGTGGCTGTTTTGACATCCTGTGAAGCATTTCATGGACACGGTATCCTATATTTTGTGTGTGGCTTTCAGTTGAGCTTTTGAAGATTCTTTTTCTGGCCAATAACTGAGACACAACAGGAAAAGGAAGCCTATCTAACAGTGGCTAATTTGCTCATGACAAAAGAATGCCAAAAAATACAGTGTCGTCTACTACTATTTTCTAACACTTGAAGGTAAAATCCCCAGGCATACACTGATTTTTACTTTGTCACAAGAAGAACAGCAGGAGGTAGGAAAAGAAAGCTGGAGAGAAGTCAAGGGAAGCAGTTTCAACAGAGCTCTGAAACTGAAGTCTGTGCCACATGTTTACTGTATTTAATGTAGTAGGAACAGCTTCAACCTTGCTGACATCTGCATTTAGCAAGCAGCAGTGTGGCATCTGTAATTATTGCTTTCAGCTCTTGTACTGAGAACGCTGGTTTGCAAGTTCCAAAATCTGAAACTTAAAAGCCACATCATCTAGTTTATTGTTGTGACCTATAGTAATCTATTGGGGGACATAAAGTTTGAAAAAAGTGCTTCCTATTCATAAGAGAGTAGTGGTGTCTGGGAAATCAGACAACTGGCATAGGGAACTTGTGAAGACAAGTGAAAACAATTTGTAAGGCATTGACCTGAAAGGCTAATAATACCAGCTGGTGAAAATCAACGCAACTCCAATGAAATTACATGAATGATATCAGTTGAAGGTCTGCTTCAACGTAAGACATGTTCATGGTATCTATATATCTGTAGTTCTCCCCTGTATGCTCAATTTAAAGTTAGTGCCTGACCCCTCCTTTGTATATCCTCTAAGCAAAACAATTTGTTTGCAGTATAGCTTTTCATGATTAATGTGTTCTGTTGCTTTTGCTACGGTTACCACCAACTAATTGCAACAGTCCTTCAGTTATCTTGTAAATACCACATTCCTCAATAGTTCATCTCCATTTTGGGATATGGGGGGTTTGGGGTTTTTGTTTTTTTTTTTATCTTTTCACTTCTTTCTGGTTCTAGGGATCCTTCTTAGGGACCCATTGAACACAACTTCTAATTTTTTTTCCCTCAAAAGCCATTTTAAAGAGCAGTTGTTGTAATCGTGGTTAATATAGGTAAGAAAAGGCAGACATAAGTTGACATGGAAGGACTTTTTCCTATTGTTTTTTATTTAAAGGTGTATTATTGCTTCCTTTATGAACTTGCTGTGTCTTCACTGATAACAATTTGGCCTCTGAGTGTGACAGCTTGTGTTTCTGACTAAATTAACATCTAATACTATCTCTAAAGCTCCTAATGAAGAGCAACTCAAAAATTCATTCCACCACCAAGCACTGGCAAAATGATTTTGTGAAGTTGGAAGTTCAGATGTCAATGGTGGTATTCAGATCATCTCTACAACACTACAGTAGAAACGAATTGGAGTGTTTTCATAGCAATGTCAAATGGGAATGATCCAGACTGAGAAGGAGGGGAGTGGAATTGATGTTCAAAAAGAGCATTTCATTTTTGGAAGGTATCAGTTGCTTTTATTTCTATAAAGTGGTCTATTTATTTAACTTTTGCAGTGATATTGGACTTTGGGTCTCATCTTAATGTGCTTGGATTTAAACAGCCACACCCTGCCTTTAGTTTAAGATGAGAATAGATTCCTTTAAGCCCCACACTGAATAAGAAACAAGACTAAGGGGCTTCCGTAAAGATGCATGCATCTTTTAACAATGTTTTTAGTCCATGGAGGGGGGTGGATCAAACTCTGTATCACAGTTGATTTCTTTTCTAACCTTTTTTTTTGGTCTAAGTCTTAAAATAAATCAATCTTAAATAAATAAAATTTCCATTTTTTAAATCACTGGAGTTTATTTTTTCTTTTCAGAGTTAAGACTTGTTGAGTCCAATTACTACTAATTTAAGTTGTTTTTATTACTGAGATGTATTGACCAGCACAAATAACTGGGAAGGTGCCTTTTGATGCAGGTGCCCTGGATAAATTTATCTTCAGATGTTCTGAGTTCTTAGATTGCTGAGTGTTATACATGACTTGTCACCCAGGCCTTCTGCATGATATACCGGTATGAAAGGCTGAGTTGAAAGCCTTTGTGAAGAACTCCAAAACAGGGCAACTTGACTTCTGCGTGGCTGGGACCTGTAGACAGCATTGACATGTTGCCCCTAGACTACACATTGCAAGGGTGGTGCCCCCAACTGGTAGCACATACCCCACCTGCCATGTGAACTGTGCCCAGGGTTGTCATCTGTTCTGTAAATGTACAGGAACTCCGTAACTAACCAGGCTGAAAACACCTGTCTGTAAATTCCATAACAAATTTGTGCTATCGGTAAATCAGGAAGCAAAAAACAGCTTTGCAAAATCAGCTCCATGAAAGCACGGATCTTGAAGCTCCATGGCCGGAAAACAAGGTGGTTGCATTATTAAAGCAGTCGGAGCATAGCAGCACTACCTGGTGGTTGAGTTGAGAGTACAGCACCCTGAAGGCAGCTTTTCTGAGGGCACTGTGGTACTGGTGCTGCTCCCGATCCTGCTGCCTCCTGTCTGACTTACCTGACATCCAGTAGTGTTAGACAGTGGTCTGTCTTTGGGGGTCTGTTCTGGCTGGCAGATGTGGGGGTAAAGCTGTGGGGAGCTCCTTATTGCAGGAGACAGCACAGTACAGGGTGCATTTGGGGGCACCAAGGTGGGGTGAGTAGGGGACCACTGAGGGGACAGCATGGTGTAAAACTATTACGGCAGTCGAGCAAGGTTACCAATCCAAGCTGCGTTTTTTATTATTATTTTTAAAACCAATGATCTGCAACCTTTGTACTATGGTTTGAACTTGGCAATACTCCAGGGTCTGGCAGAAGGGTTCCATTTACGTTATGTACACACGTCAGTAAAAAAGTTTGGTCCTCAGTAAAACCTGAGATCATCAGTAAAAAATAAAATAAATTCTTGAATTGGCAACCCTGGCTATGCCAGTGGCCCCCTGGGGTCTTCTCTGCCGCATGGCAGTGGAAGAGGCAACCTGTGGGCCCCAGCAGCAGCATGTTAAGTGCTCTTGGGCTGCGTGCAGTCCATAGGCTACTAGTTGGACAGCCCTGCTCCAGGATGCATTATATAGTAACAGTGATATGGACCTTGTCTTCACTACAAAGTTTAGGCTACACTGCTGATGTGCTGTGTTAGAAAAACCCTTCTTTTAGCTGGCAGAGCTTGCCTTCTTCACAGAGGGGGACAGCTTCTACAGCTGTCTGGCAACCAGCTGGAGCCATGTGTTGTTGATCCCGTTCCTTCAGCTGGCTGCTGAGTAGAACAACATGAAGCTATACAATATTGGTATGCACACGCTGTGGCAGTTTGGTTTGGTAGCGGTTGCTGTCTCCAGTTTTGCTGGCAGAGCAGGCAGGTACAGACTAGTGGTTTTCAACCCTCTTAGCCTCAGGGTACATTATGGAAAATGCTAGCTCTTAGTTTTCTATTATTTTTTTGACTACAGAAAAATAATAGAGCAATCCTTCTGTTGCAAAGACCTCTAGAAAGGCCACAGGACAAAAAAGTTTTTGACGCTATGAATTCCTATTAGAAAACTTTGGGTATGTCTTAAGAATCCTGTTTGTGCACCTTACAGTGCTAACATTGTGGGGTACCCTTTGGCATCCCTGGAAGGATCTCACAGCACCCTGATTGAGAATCACTGGCCTAGACAGTCTACATCTGGTCACCCTTAAGATGTGAATAAATTCATATTTATTTGATACAGTTACTACGGCTTTCTAAACTTCTTGTGTCAAATCCCTTTTAAAATGGACAACTTTATAACAATGCATATCTCTAGGCTTCTGAGACCTGCTACCTAAAACCTGGATACTTGTAATTGTTTAATCTATTTTTTATATCCAAATATTTTTAAGTTTTGATGCATCTAAGAAATAAATGCCTTATTCCGCAGAGGAAAAGTCGAAGTTAAAAATAGAAATGGTTTGGAGTAAAAGTTTTAAAGCACTAACAGAAACTTAAGAAGGCATTTTATTTCATCTCTTGGTGAAAGGCAAGCTACGTAAGCGTGTATATTATGTATAGTATAGAATGTACACATTATGCCATATGTCCTTGTTGAGCCTCTATAATTTAAAGTCTTCCATTAAGCTATGACATGGTTCTAGTTTCTACTAACAGTCCATTCCAGTGTAATAATCTTCCTTTGCTCAACGCCTTATCAGTGTATCTAGAATGGCTAGCTTTCAGGGTGTCATGTGGCCAACACTTTATATATTTGTACAGAAATATTTGTGCACATATTCAAGAGTCCAGCAACAGATAAACTAACTGAATGTGCCATGCTTTGCTATGTTCGGCTGAAGGAGTAAACTTTTGTGGTCCTGATTCTCTTAGTGTAGTGTATGCTGGAGTTTGCAGCCTGTTGTAGCATGAGTTAATAGAGAATTCTAATTTAATTAGCAAGTGTGTTTGAGAAGGTTAGTCTAGATACTGTATTCACCAAACACTTGTTTTCAGGTACAAATGTTTGCTTTAACACTGAATCTAGAGGGCACTTTAATTTACATCAGCTTCCCTTGGACTATTCTTGGGCTTTTTCAGAATCTTCAATGATATAGAATATAGAGACTTTCACCCTTGATTTTAATCCCTGGGTCAGGGCTGCTGAGAGAGTGTAAGGTCAGTTATTGCCGCTCTACAGTGCATCTACTAAGGGTCTCCTTCCACAGGTTGTCACAGAGCAGTTCTGGTCATTCATGCGGCTATAACAGTAAGTGGGATGTAGTATCCCGTGTTACCAACTCTGAATCCTTGCAGAGGCATATAGAAACAGCTTTGTGTGACTCCAGAGCAAGAGCCAGGAAGGCTTAAGCAATATTCCCCACCACACCCTCAAAAAATAAGAGACTTGCAGGAGACTTCCCTCCTCCTATGTCTCACTGAACAAGAGAAACATTGACAAGGGCTTGCTCACAAGCAACTCAGAAGATTCAGGGAGCTACCTCTACAAAAAGCACAAGGGCACCTGCTCAACCTTTTAAAGCACAAAATGAAGACACACAGGCACAATGTTCCTTGAGCTAGGAATCTATCCACCTACCAGCAAGTTTTCTCATAGCACAGGTGTGTGAGACTGATTTATCTGTGGTAATTACTCACCAATACTGTCTCAAAGTACATTGCAAAGCTGATTGAGAGCTTTGGGTTGAGGGTTAATATGGCTAGCATATCAAATAGGAATGCTCTGGGTTTACTTGCTCACCTGATTTAGATTCATTTTAGTGGCTGCACTCTAGGCTGTCCAGCTGTAAAGCACTTGCACAGTCTATGCTTGTGTTATGTATGAGCAGCACAACATAGTAAGGCGTTGGCTTTACCCTTGTCTCTTCTGTTCATTAGCTGTGACGTGTGTATGGGAGAGAGGGCTTACAGGGTGCTCTGGTTGTGGTGTGCCAGAAAGACTGGAGTAGGTGTTCTTTTACATACTTTTTGATGATTGGTTGTCTGGGAACACAAGACTGGACTTCATGGCCTGCGTGGCCCGCTTCCTGTCTTATCTTTGGATAATGGTGAGGTCTACAAAAGTAAATCTATTAATTTAAATATGACTACTTGTGTTAACAGCTGTCCAGTGATAGCAATGGGCTTCCAAAAATGGCCCATGTTTATTTTTAGGTTTTTTCTGGCCTTCTCATTTTTTTGTTTGTTTGTCTAAAGATGTTTCCTATTTTGTTTTCTTTTATACCCAAGAATAACTTCAGGTAGGCTGTTCCGGTAAAGCAAAGGATCATAGGCGACTGGTGCCTCTTGAGTCTGGGGGGGCACCCGCAGAAGCCAGTGTCGGCAGTGGGGATGGGTCTTGTGAGCACCCACAGAAATCGCAGGGCCGGGGCTAGCTAGCACGCACAGAAGCCAGCGGCAGCAGTGGGGTGGCCCTGTCAGGGGGGCATGTGCCCCTCCCTACCAGTCACCTATGCAAAGGATTATGCTAAGAACCAGTGCTCTTTTCTATTAGGTTTGTTCTGACATAGAGGGTGATACAGCTGGTAAATGTGTGCAAGCTGTTATTTTCCTACCGTCCACTGAGTGATTATATGGCTGTACTCAAAAACAGCTTACACTGCACTTACAGAATGATTTGCTTGGAGTGGCTTTGAAATGTATTCCATCTCATGAGGGCTCTCACAGTGATGCTTGTTAGACGTGAATTAATTGTAAATGTAATGGAATGACTACTGCATTTGGAAAGGTCACAGATTTTGAAAACTTTATACACCTCCCTATTTACTACCTCTGCTTCCAATAATTTTGGCAGCTGTTTTGTTTCATTTTGGAGGTGTTTTGACCCATTTTGGCACACAAAACACTGAATCCGAAATGAAATGGAACACTCCGGAACATCTCCAAAATGAAACAAAACCATCTGAAATGTATTGAAAATGTTTCAGATGTTTCAAATGTTTTGGAGCTGGTCTTGCAGGGAAACAAACTAAGAAGAGGGAGGGGGAAGGGGATGGCAGGGCTGCTTTGATATTGACGTACGTAGCTGGCATGTGTCTGTGGGTTGTCCCCGAGGTCTCTTCCAAACCCAGTGCGATTGGGGAGGGATAGCAGCCTGCTGTCATGCCGCATGCAGATTCAGGGGCCTGCGCCCACCAGAAGGAATCCGGCATAGCCCCAAGATCTGTGTGCAGGATCATAGCATGCTGCTGTTGCCGGCTGGGGCTGGGGCCAGCGCCAGCACCCAAGTCTGCTGGGTGCAGCACATGCCAGGCACAGCCAGGGGAGCTGCAGGAGAAGCCCCCATGGCTGCCCTGCCTGACCCCATCCCCCACCTGGCACTTTAAAAAAAAAAAAAAAAATCTATCTATATCTATATAGTCCCACACTCACCAGCTGCAGCAGGGACTGTGGGGACTCTGGGGCCTCCTGGCAGAGCCCCCCTGCCCCCACCCATGCACTCCTCAATGTCTTCCCCCCCACCCCCCTGCCCAACTCCAGCATCCCGGCACTTTAATTTAAAAAAACAAAAAAACCTGATCACTGGCTACAGGAACAGTGATTGGGGCCTCTGGGTGCTCATCGCAGAACCCCGCCCCCCCTGCAGTGCAGAGTAGTGGGGCAGCAGGGATTGTCCCCACACCTGGTACCCGCGTGACAACTGCTCCATGGCCTGGGTACAGCGTGGCTCAGCAGGGCACTGCACGCTGTCAGGGAGCTGGAGCATTTTCAGCAGTCAGCCAAAGTCTGGTCCTGCTCAGCCCCAGTGGCCCCCAGACAGAATGTGGCACCCTGCCGAGACATCCTGCACCCATGCCAGGGGGCAGCTGCTGCGTGGGTGCCAGGTGGAGGAGGGGGGTGATCCCACTTCCCTGTGCTGCACGGGGAGCTCTGCTACAAGTTCCTAGAGGCCCCAATTACTGATCCTGCAGCTGGTGAGTGCAGGGCTTAAAAAACAAACAAAAAAAAGTACTAGGATTAGGTTGCAGCGGGTGGGGGCTGGGGCTGGGCTGGGCAGCCATGGGGGCTTCTCCTGCAGCTCCCTCACCCAGCGAGTGGCAGGCACAGTGAAACTTGCAGCCGCCCGGCTATGCCTGCCTCTCCCCAGCTGATCCGAATCTCTGAAGCCGATTGGGCCGAATTGAAACAGAGGAGTGAGCTGAAACACTGAAATGAATCACTGTCCTCCGAAACAGCCGAATCTAAAATTGAAACGAGACATAGTCATTTCACACAGCCCTAAACTGAGAATCATTTCATTTTAAACACAGGCCTATAACTGTGCAAATAATTTGAGAAACTGCTAATCTGGCATTTCAGCAACCATGTATCTGCTAATTTTTAATTAAGCATGCAGGCCATGAGTTCTGAATGATTTTGTTGGTTTTGTATAGATTTATTTTCTGAATGTTTTTTTTTTTCTATCTCGTTAAATATAAATGTCCTAGCTCTCTGCTTCTTCAGAATCTCCTCTTACTGAGGTTTGAATCAGGACCTCTCTGGCTTAGGAATGGGGTCTTCCCATAACCTGGTTACTTGGGAACACTGTTTCCTTCAGAAACATCCCTCAAAATAATAAAAACATTCAGTGTTTAAAGGTCTGATTCTTTTAATTTTATCAAAAATGGCTTTGTTAACCATGAAAAGCATGCTGACAGAAATGTATTTGGAGACATTCAGCAATGAAATAGTTACATTTTCATTTATCAAATAAAAAAACTTTAATGTTGTGAAAATTTAAAGGAAAAAAATTGGTCATCTTCAAATCCTGTTAAGCTACCTTCAAAGCCTCTGTCAATCTGACCAGCTTTAAAATAAACCTTGATCTCAGTTAAATTGTCCCAATAACTGTCTAGACACTATTTGGCTGAAAATTATTGCAATCAATACTTGGATGAATATCATACAGGGTATATGGCTGACTGGATGCATCTCTAACAAGAGTTTATAAAGAGCCCCATAAAACCTAAATGTTTTGAGGTGAAGACTGATGTTAGTACAGGGGCGGGCAATTATTTTGAGTGGAGGACCCAGTTTTGTTTACCCAGTTTTGGCAGGCTGGGCAATTATTTTGAGTGGAGGACCCAGTTTACCCAGTTTTGGCAGGCTGTTGAGGGACACATGGGTAGCCCCGCCCCTTGACAGGTGCCCTTCTCCCTGGTCACCATCTTGGGACCAATGTCCCAATGTCTTGGGACCACCCGCTCACACCCAGTACCCCCCAGCCCTGTGGTACAGGTGGGGGGCAGCGTACCGCTCCGACCCCCTGCTTGCCAGCAGGGAAGAAGCTGGTGCTGAGCATGGGGAAGAGTGACCCCTCGCCTGCTCCATGGCTGGCGCCCCACATTGCAGGCGCTCGCAGCCTGCGCGTGGCTGTCCAGAGCAGGCACAGGCAGCCCTAGGCAGGCTGCGAGTGGCTGCAGCACGGGGCACTGGCCATGGGACGGGCGAGGGGCCACTTTTCCCTGCACTCAGCACCAGCTTGTAACCCACCCCACTGCCAGCCTGGCAGTGGGGCCAGAGTGTGAGGGGAGAGGAGAAAGCAGCCCCGTGGTTGCTGTGTGGCCGGCGCCCTGTGCTGCAACCACTTGCAGCCTGCCTGGGGCTGCCTATGTCTGCTCCAGACAGCCCTGTGTGGGCTGTGAGTGCCTGCAGCACAGGGCGTTGGCCATGGGATGGGCAAGAGGCTGCTTTTCTCCATACAGGGAAGGAGCCCAGGGAAAAGCTGAGCGCGGGGGGGGAAGTGGCCCCTTCCGCACATGGTGCCCCATGCTGCAGGTGCTCGTAGCCTACATGGGGCTGTCCGGAGCGGGCACAGGCAGCCTCACATGGGCTGCAGGCAGCTGCAGCGCAGGACACCGGGCGTGGGGTGGGGAAGGGCCACTTCCTCCTCCTCCCCCCCCCACGCTCCTTCCCTGTCTGGGGTCCCACCCCACTTACCTGAGCTTCCCGTGCCAGAGCAGACATGTGCTCCCAGCCCAGAAACTGCAGCTGGGGCTTCTGGCTGGGGGGCGGGGCCGGGCAGGACCTCCTGTTGTTGGAGCCCGTTGGAGCCAAGGGCAGAGAAATATTAATTTTCCAATGTGTTTTAGGGGCCCTGTGGGCCAGATCCAGCCTGCAGGCTGTATTTTGCCCACCCCTGTATTAGTAGGTGAAATTTCAGGGCTGAGCTTTAAATCTGCCCCTCTTGGTGCATATGGAGTTACATTCTTTGTTGATGTGCACAGCTATTGCAACTGGGGATACAGTTTGGGAAACAGGATTTGCAAACGGCTAGTTGGCAGTAACTGACTTTTTTGCATGTGTATCTTCCTAGGGAGCTTGTACCTTAACTGAGCACAATAAGCCCATGCATAGGCCTCCTGGATTTTGAGTTGTAGGATATCACTCTAAGCTTTTTATTTAAAAATAAAAATTCTAGTTCTTGTTGAACTATGAGAAGGCTTGAAAATATCCTGAATCAAAAAATTATAGAAAGTTAGGGTTGGAAGGGACCTCAGGAGATCATCTAGTCCAACCAACCCCCTGCTCAAACCAGAAACATCCCCACATATATCATCCTAGCCAAGGCTTTGTCTAGCTCAGGGGAGGGAAAAATATGGCCTGTGGGCTGAATCTGGCCCATGGCGGGTCTTTGTCCAGCTCACAGTGGGTTCCTCAGTCCTGCCTGGCCCAAGCACTGTCCGGCTGTGGCTCATTCTTCTGCTCCCTAGACATGCAGCTGGACTGCCTTTCTGGGCAACCCAGGTGGTGGCAGCTCCTTTTGGCTGCTGCCACTAGCCCCACACCTGCGATAGCAGTGGGAACCCATGCCACAACCCCAGCCCTGTGCTCTCAGCTCGCCTGCCCAGGCTCAGCAATGGCAGCACAGGACAGAAGCTGCTGCTGCCACTGCTGAGCCTTGATGGGCAAGCCCAGAGCAGGTGTGGGGTGTGCAAGGTTGGGGCTGTGTAGTACAGGTCCCCTCTTGTACTGTGGGGCTGGGGTCAATTGAAGTAGCAGCTGCAAGGAGCAGTGTCACCTGGGCTGCCTAGAAGGGCAGTCCAGCTGTGGCAGCACCCCTGCCCCATTGCATGCCAAGGGGTAGCAGGACACACCACAGCCAGGAGGTGCAGAGTGGGCCAGGTCTGGGCTGTGCGTGGGTTTCGACCGATCTACTCTGATGGGGATGAGTCTGGAGCAGGTGCAGAGTGGGCTGGGTCTGGGTGCTGTTGGTGGGCAAGTGTCGCAGGGCACACAGGCTCTGGGCTGTTGTGGGACCAGGGATGAACAGCATGTGGGGGTCTCCCATGCACATCCCACCATACCTGTAAACCCCACAACCACACCCTTCCCCACAAACATTGCAACCACCCACACCCTCCCCACATACCTGTGAGCCTCTGGGGGGAGCCCCACGCACTGCTACACTCACACATACCACCACACACACATGCACTCACACCCCCATGCACACCCCTCCCCACCCATAAACTCTGCATACCCCCCACTCCTCCACACAGCCCTCCCACAACATACAAGAGTAAGAGTTCATTTTGAACTATTATGCAATTACTTCTATATACACAACAAAACACACAAGTTGGGACAATTAAAAAAAAAATTAAAATAAGCTATTGTCAATGTTTCATTTTTAGTATATAATTGGGTTTTTTTATGTGTTCCAAGATGGTAAAACCCCTTCCCAAAAGAAGTACTTCTGGGGGCAAGGGGAGGGACTTCTGGTGGCAAAAGTCAAGGGTCAGTCCCAAGATGATGACCAGAGGGCAGGGCACCTGTCAAGGGGCAAGGCTACCCTTGCAGCCCTTGACAGCTCACCAAAACGTGTTAAGCAACCCTCCAGCCAAAATAATTGCCTGCCTGTGATCTAACTGCATCTTAAAAACCTCTAAGGATGGATATTCTACAGCCTCTATGGGTCGCCTGTTCTAATGCTTTGCTACTCTCCTAGTGAGAGAGTTTTTCCTTATATATATCCTAAACTTTTCTTGCTGCAACTTGAGAACATTACTCCTTGTTCTGTTATCTGCCACCACTAAAGACGGTATACTCCATCCCCTTTGTAACCATCCTTCAGGTAGTTGAAAGCAGCTATTAAATTGTAGCAAAACCCCCAGTTTTTCTTTTTTCCTATTTATTTTAAAATGCATTCCCTCCCCTTCCCCAACCATTTCTGACTTTTTCTCTCCCTCTCTATTCCCTAAATAAGAATAAGTAAGCTAAGATATAGGATAACCGTTAACATTTTATTTTAGGTAGTAAGTTTTATTTTTCTCTCCCCTCCTTGTAAATAAGTGCTCTGCTATTTTGATATAGATATCCACTGTTTTATAAATGATAATTATTATGTTTTGTATTTTTTTTTATTTTTTTTTTTACTGCTTTTATAGTGTGAGATTACTGTTTTAGGTCTATATATATATATATATATATAATATGTTAGCATAAGTCATGTCAAGTTTCCATTGTGTTTGTCGAGTCTCCATCCTGTCCCCAGGCCCGGTTGTGTAACCCATGACTCATACTTACCCCTCCTATGTAACTTGGTTCCTGAATGAATGGGGATGAATGCAGGTGCTTGAGAGTCAATGGCAGTAGGTCTAAAAATAGCTCCCTCTGAATGACCAAAACATCAACACCAATACCTGGACCAATGACCCAGCCCTTGGAACCACCCTCAGCATTCAAGAAACAAAAGATGAGGCAACCCACCATTGTGCCAGGCTGCACATGCTCAGTAAGAACACCTGGAGTCCTTTGGACAGGCCCTCCCATAGGACATCAGAGGTAATCTGCCCCATAAAAGGGGCAGTGAAGATGGACTCCTTGGGACGCCCTCTCCATCTGGACCAGCACCATGCCACACCACCTGTCCACCCAGAGGCACTGCTGGCGACCCCCCTCTGGACAACACCTACAAGACAAAGACCCCTTTCTAGCCTGGATAGGTAGCTATCATCCTCCACCCCCTCTTTAACCAAGGACTTGCACTCTGTTTCTCTTCCCTACCTGGACTCCAGCCCTTCCACTGACTCTCTTTTTCCTGCTGCCTTTGTGTGTGTGTGTGTGTGTGTGTGTATGTGTGTGTGTGTGAACCAATAACTTTGTGGGACTGTGTAGCGTGTTGTCTGTGTAATAAAACTGTTACTTGGACCCCTAAGTTGGTTTTTGCTTTACTATGGTTTGGCCCTGCTCCAATCTCTGTTCCTTGCCCCTCTAACTTCTGTCTCATTTCTCCCTCTCCTGCTTCTGGCTCACTTCCACCTCCAACACCTGTCCTGAGCTCCTCTCTGCTTCCAAACCCCCTGTTTCTTTGCCACTGTCTTATCCCCTCCGCCTTTTCCCCTGAGCAACCAGGTTTCTGCCTCAGTTTCTCTCCTGGCTGTCTCCTCCTTGCCACCACTTATCTGTCATTCCCAGCCCCCCGCAAGTATCTCAGCTGTCTGCTTCAGTTTCCAGCCTCAGTCTACCTTAAGTAAACCCAAGCCTCAGTTCCTCAGCCAGCTTCTCTGTAGTTCACCGGTTCTAATCCCAGTTTGGGCAAATTTCACTCCCTACACTTCAACTTTCTCTCACCTGAAACTTCTCCCAAGTATCCTGGTACCCCAAGCACACACACACACACACACACACACACTGTGTACCATCCAAGTTAGGAACTTACCTGTGTGTATGTGTAGGTGGGTTGTATGTATATATATATATATGGCATTGTGTGCATGATATATGAATTAGTGATCTGGGTCTAACTTTTGGGGTGTATAGTGTACGTGCCTGAATTGGTAATAGGTATGCATGAGCCTAGGCTGGTTTGAATGTGTATGTGCCTGAGCTGGTAGTGTGTGTGTATGCACCTAATTGATTTGTGTTTTTTTTATATGTGCAATTGTGTCACATCTTCCTGTCTAACAGCGCAATATTGAGATCCTGAGAGTTGACCTGATCCCACAGGGCAGCAAAATGCCCCCTCAATCTTCTCTTCTTCAGCCTAAATAACCCAGTTCCTTCAGCCACTCCTCAGAAGTTATGTTCTCCAGCCCTTGAATATGTTTTGCTGCCCTCTGTTGGACTCTATCCAATTTGTCCACATCTTTTCTCCAGTGGGGGGGCAAAACTGGACACAGTACTCCAGAGGTGGCCTCTCCAGTCCTGAATAGAGGGGAAGAATCACTCTATGGCAACACTTCTGCTAATGCGGCCCAGTTTGCTGTTAGCCTTCTTCACAACAAGGACACACTAAGGACTCAGAAGTTCTGAGACTGCAACCCCATCTCTTTGAGCTTCTTCTCCAAGCAGAGTGCTCTAAGCATGGCAGTGGGCCTGATTCACCCTTCAACTAGATGCGTACTGGCTACTGTGGTAAGGTTTAGGCCTCTGCTGCTGCTACCTCTACTTTTCCAGAAATAATAAGAAAAAAATATTGTCAATAGCACCCCTCCCAGAAGGAATGAAGAACCTCAGGGGCCTCCTTCTACTGCTTCTACAGAAAGGGAGGCTTGTCCCTGAACTCACCTTGATATGGGTTGTATTTGACCCTAGATTGCTTTAATCTAAACCCTCCTATGCGCAGTGTGGCTGCAGTAAAGGACTATGTGTATGCAGGCAAGTAGACAAGTTCATGTGCGGTATTGCAAATGAGACTCTAAAAAGACAATGAGGACTGTAGCCTGCATTGTGTTAATACCATTTATTTGGACAGCAATATGATAAACGCAAGGTAGTTGGTAAAAGCTGGCGTTTTATTGTAATACTACACCTGTTGAAGAAAGCAGAAGCCACATAAGCATTTATGGGGAAGAGATCCTGGTGTTTTGACTCTTATCTTTCAGTATTTGTAGTGTAATTACAGCCTGATTAACCACACTTGCATTGCTGTAGCTACAAAGGGTTTCCAAGGTTTCTTTAAAGTTGTTATCTTCTATTTCTTGTCTCAAGTCACCTGGAGGGAGATCAAACACTGGTATGTATTTCATGGTATGCAGGAATCAATGTTCCAAAAGAGGTGTTATAAGCACAGACTAACCACTCTGAAATGAAAGATGTTCTTTAAATATGAGCATTTCTTCACAGTCTCGATTAGAAAAAATATTTATTTCTTGGGGAATGACTTACCCTTTGCAAATGTAAACCAATTAATTACCCATTTAACTATCTCTTCTCTAATATACTTCCAGGAAGAACCAGTTGATTAGGTCTAAAATATTGATTGTATTGAGAATATGTTACCAGAAAGATGCTCACACCTACCTTCACCTAATGCAGTACAATTTGAATTCGTATTTAATACTAGGAAGACTAGATTCTCAGCATCAAAATTTAAAAGATGTCAATAGAGTGCTAATGAAACATATCACTGGTCAGACCTTCAATAGCTGTAAATTCTGCATAGCTCCACCAAGATCAATACAACTACAATGGTTTTTCTACTGGCTGAAGATCTGACCCACGTGCTTTATGGTTTAGCAACTTAGCTCAAACTATTGATATGAAGACTCTTAGGTCAAACACCTCAAAGCCTATACCTGTAGTAGATTTTTAAAGTTAGTTTTCAAAAATAAAATATTAAAACAACCGTACATCCTTTTTCATTTTTTCTTTGCCTGTTTAATTTTTTAAAAAGGAGAAAAAAAGGCAGATTCACTATTGACACCCAGGAGTCATTGTGTCTTGTTTGCTTGGTATTCAAGATGTATGCCCACATCTTGAATGCTATGTATAGTTCTGGTCCCCACATCTTAAAAAGGTGGTAGTACAACTAGAAAAGGTACAGAGAAGGACAACCAAAATGATTGGGTATGGAGCACTTACCGTAGCGGGAGAGAATAAAAAGACTAGGACTCTTAAGGTTGGAAAGGAGAAGGCTGAGGGGGATAGCATAGAGGTCTATAAAATCATGAAGGGTGTGAACCAAGTAAAAAGGGAACTGGTGTTCACTAAGTCCCAAGATACTAGAACTAGGCGGCACCTGCTGAAATTTATAGGTGGCAGGTTTAAAACTGACAAGAGAAAGTACTTTTTGTGCAATGCATAGTTCACTTGTAGAATTCATTGCCACAGGAGGTGGTGGAGGCAGTTAGCACAGCTAGGTTCAAAAGGGGGCCAGACGAATGAATGAATGATGGATCTTTTAATGGTTATTGAACAGAACAGCTGGAGTTGTTTTCTCCAGCATCTCTAAACCAATGATGGTGGAGGGAGGGTATTGAACAGGGGATAAACCACTAGAGATAATCTGGTTCAATTCTTTTCCCTCTATAGCATTCATTTTTTGTCACTTTTGGAGACAATGTACTGGGTTAGGTGGACCATTGGTCTGACCCAGTATGGCACTTGTTATGCTCTTATGGTATTTCCTTCTGTACTAAGATGTCATCCACACCCTAGCATCAGTGTTGAGAGCATGGTAAGAAAAAGGGGACTGAGTTGAAGGAGCCATTATATCAGGCTGTATTATGGTTGCTGTAACAGCTCCTTGAGATAATTGGTTACAGAGCTGTTCCATTCATCTTGTTCTGGGTTAAGAACTGATGCATATAGCTCCAATTCTGAAGCATCAGGAAGGTAGTTTAATGATATCTTTGCTGCCTACTTCAGACTTATCGCCAAACCCACCTCTGCTCATATTGTTAATCTCAGTCATTGGTTCAAGTTCTGTATTGGACTTAATGTTTCATATATTGACAACTGTTGGGTGGTCTGACATCCAAGAAGATCTGGACTAGGAGGGAAGTTTAGAGGATTAAGTCTTTTAACCCAATATGAGCCTTGCTGTGCTCATTCATTACTGATTTGCCTTGAGTCATGCTTTTACCCACAGGTAGTCCCAGAGATTTCAACAACTTTCTCAAAGAGAAAGGCTTACTCAAAGAGAATAAGACTGAGACCTTGGTCCTTTGCTAAGAATGAGGAATATGAATATTGTTGCTGTTGTTTTGCTACTTGGAAACAATATCATGACTGGTTTGATAATACTTTGGTCACAGAATGTTTATGGTTCTATAGTAACCATAATGGGTAGGCTCTTGCTGTCCAAGTGAAATTACCTGAATTTAGAAGATTGCACAGTAGGTTCATTGAATTGTATTTCACCTCAGGACCTGTCCTCTCATCCTGTAGAAGTTTATGCAAGTTTTGAACCAGCTTTGTCTCTTTAAATGAATCTTCAAGGACTTCTGTAAATAGAGTGAGATTATAAGTGAAATTCCTAGGATGGGTCACATAAGAAAATGTAAGAGTTTGTCAGGCTAGATTTAAAAAAAAGTCCTACTAGTCCTTTTGTCTGGATAGAGCCTAATCTTGTGATATTTTGAATGCTGTCAACTCTCACTGACTGTATTGACCACTCTACTAGCCGTTTCTCATTTTTATAGTCTTAGATATAGGCTACAGGGAGTTTATATAACATACCATGCATAGATCTTTATTATATTTGTAATCAATTACTACCATCACTGATTCAGATTTAATAAGAAATTCATTTTTGAGTCTTCACCACCGAGGGTGCTAGCTGTTCATGTTGGATTCTTGTAGTCTTGTGCCTTTATTAATAGTATACAAAATATATGCTTTCAAATGCAAGTGCTATTACATCTCTGAGATGGTGTCTTCTTCTCTTATAATTGTGAGGGATGCTTTCCAAAGGCGTTGAACAACTAAGTTCCTGCTGAACCAAAAGGGAGCTGTGAAGGCTCAGCACAGAGCTGAAAATCCAACCCACAACTGTAAATTGGACAATTATTTTAATTTGCTTCATTCAGAATTTCTGCAGGACTCTTTAGCCTACTTCTCTTTTCTACTTACTAGGCACATGCCTGTACGATGCTCTCTGATCTCACTTTCTCCTTGAATCTATTCCTATTTATTCTTAAGTAAGAAACCTTGCATAATTTGGCCTCTACCTGCATTTTTATTTTCTGTTCCCTATTCACATCCTTTTACTTATTCTTCACAATCTTACATTATTTTCCTCTCTAGTCCTCCTTTTAGTTGCATGTGCTCTATCATGCTATTCAGTATGCACAGAATAGTTTTCTGCCCCAATTTGTCAGTCATCTTCACCCAAATCCATCCTAAAGCCAATATCCTGAAGAAATCCCTTGTCCTTTCCTTTTCTTATCTGTTATCTCTAGAATAGTTAGAAATTGCTTTGCCTGTTTTATTTAGACAAGAAACATACCTTGCTATATGCTCTGTAAATTGCTGCAAGATTAACACCATGACAATATGACAACATTGTGTTAACAGAAAGAACATCTTAAACAGTCAGATCAGCACTTTGGGAGAGGGAGAGTACCTAAATTAATTGCAGATGCTATGGCCAAGGCAATCAGAGCTTCATTCTGCATGATAACATACTCGCTTGTAGTCATGGAAACCAGGTGTTTCACTCCTTGTGCCTGCTGGATGGCTTTGACTACTTCCTGTTGATAGAAAAATAAAAATGGTCAGGAAAAATATCACAGAATAAAATCAAAAAAGAGAACACTTGTAGGAGGGGAAGGTGTACATGATAGTGCAGGGGGCAGCAATATGCCTGTGCCCCGCTCCTGCCACTCACTCCCAAGCCATAGGCCCTCCCCCAGCCCTGCTGCTATCCCTCACTCCTGACCCACTGCACCCCATCCCCCAGACCATGCTGGTGCCTCTCACTCCCAACCTGCAACCCCCCTGTCCTTGCTGATGCCCCTAACTCCTGAGCTGCAGCCCCCTGCCCACCCCCCAACCCTGCTGCCCCCGCCCCTCCCCCCATACACACTCTCTCTCTCTCCTGCCTGCAGCTGCTGGGGTTGCATATAGAGCATGTGATCCCCCAGCCTCCAATCAACTTTCCCCTGCCCGCAGCCCAAGAGGCTCCTTGCTGGGGCAACCCCAGGAAAGAAGAGGAAGACCAAAACCCCGATGCTTACATTTGAAAAACCTGCCTGGATGGAGGACAGAGAACTATAAAAGAGGACATGTCCACGAAAACCTGGACATGTGGTAATTCACCCTACACTGGGGTGATGAATGGAAATCAGATTTCACTCCTGAATGTCTCTAAATAGATGCAAATAGACTTCCTGCAATGGAAGAAACTCTAACCTAGATATTTTTGTTGTATTTTATCTATGCTGCTGGACATGGGCACCTATACACGTGCAGTGAGGGTACCTACATACATGCAGCGAGGCTGCTCTTACAGCAAGTCAGAGCAGACTCTATTAATAAGAGTCTGCTGGAGTGTGGTAATTACTATTCTCCAGCAGACTCCAGCACCATGTGTGTCAGTGTCCCCACACTGAAAAATGGCGGGGGGGGGGGGGAGCTTTAACTAAAGTTTGTTAGAGCTTTAGTTAAGCACCCCCACTGCCATTTTTCACTGTGGGAATGCTGATACACTTGACACTCCATGTGCTTTAATTAGAGCAGCTCCTGGAGCTGTTCTAATCAAAGTCCTCCCTCCCCCAATCTCCTAAAGCACGTGTATAAATGCCCAGAGTTTCTTCTCCTTTGGTCATGTATCTCTGCTTGAAAGCCAGCTTAAATTCATTGACTTGGAATACCAGTGTGCATGCACTCTCTTATCTATAGCTGTATATAGATATATCTAACATTTAGTGTTTTATGTTTCAAGTTTCCATTATTGCAGCTTTTGAACAAGCAGAGATTCAATTTGCTTTCTCTAATATTATGCAAATTATAACTCTGTCTTATGTCATTGCCTGAAAAGAAAACAGAAGTTCAGGAGCCTCTGAACTTTTGCTTCATTTTCAGGTAATGATATAAAGGCCTTAAGTAATGCATTAACAGTGTTTTGGTAATCAGGAATACAATATTCATCCTTTCCTTTTGCATGTGAATTCATTAGAATTTCTGAAAGATTGGTATGAGACAGTGTGACAGAGGGCCGTCCTGAGGCCAATCTCTACATCATCCCACCCACCTGTCCTGGGCAGTCTGCCCACCTACCTTTCCTGCCATGCCTTGTTGTAATGAAAATAAATAGATGGTTCTAGGCAACAGGCTGCCCTCTGAATGCCCTAATCCCCAGAGCATTCTACATGACACCAGTCCCTACTTTATCATGTCCCAAGCCTTGGAGGCGTTACACTGTTGTTATCAACTCTATACGCCCCCTTGGCACTGAGCCCTTGGGCACTGAGTACTCTGGCATCTGGCTCTGCCTTTTTCTGGTATCTGGTGCTCTGTGCTTCTGTCTCTGGTGCCCAGCTGGACACCTCTCTCTGGCACCCGGCTCAGCACCTCTCTCTCAGCATCTCTTGCTCTGGTGCCTGATTCGGTGCTTCTTGCTTGGTGCCTGTCGCTCTGACACCTCTCTCTCTGGAGCCTGGCTCAGTGCCTCTCTCTTGGCACCTCTCGGTCTGGTGCCCAGCTTGGTGCCTCTCTCTCCGGTGCCCAGCTTGGCACCTCTTTCTCAGGACCTCTCCCTGTGGTGCCTGGCTCAGTGCCTCTCTCTCAGCACCTCTCACTCTGGCACCCAGCTTGGTGCCTCTCACTCTGGTGCCCAGCTCAGCACCTAGGCTGGTGTCTCTCCCTCTGGCTCTCGCTCTGGTGCCCAGCTCGGTGCCTCTCTTTTGGCACCCCTCTCTCTGGTGCCCAGCTTAACGCCTCTCTCTCTCGGCACCTCTCGCTCTGGCGCCTGGCTTAGCGCCTCTCTCTCTCGGTGCCTGGCTCGGCACCTCTCTCAGCACCTCTCACTTTGGCATCCGGTTTGGTGCCTCTTGTTCTAGTGCCTCTTGCTCTGGCACTTCTCTCTTGGTGCCTCTTGCTCTCTAGGGCCTCTCTCTCTGGTGCCTAGCTTGGTGCTTTTCTCTTTCTGGCACGTGGTTCTATGCACCCACCAGTGGGCTCTGCCTAGATCATGCCCTTTTCTTTGAGCACTAATGAGACCTCCAAACCTCCCCTTATAGTCTCATCCTGATCCACTGGAATAAACAATAACACAAATACAAGCCCGTGGGCTACAACATAACGCTAATGGTGACAGTGTTCTGTCTCTTTAAGAGGGTAAATCTTGCACCCTTAGAACAACACATCTCTTAGCCCTCGGTACCTTAGGCCCCTGGATCCTCACTGTTTTTGTAGGCAGCAAAGTAGGCAACACCTAATCTCGGGTAGCTCGCTTGGGCAGAGGCTCCTTTCCTTGGCAGTTATTAGAGATAAAGTATTCCTGCTAGATCCAGACATAGGCTTATATGTCCCCCAAGGCCCTGTCTCCTCCCGGTCAATTGACTGCCTGAAGGTGAGGGCCAATTACCCTATTAGGCCATTGCTTAGGCAACCCACAGCTGTGGAGCTCTGCCTAGCCTTCTGAGCATCCTGGCCAGGCTGCTTCTGCCCTTTAAAGCAACAGACACATCTTGGTACCCTGCTATAGACAGGCTTTGTTTTTTTCAGTTTAAAAAAAATATTTGTTTCAAGTGTGATAGTAGTAGAGAGATGTTCATGTAAACACAAGACTGTGCCTAATACTTCATGAAGGTCTCAGGAACTGGTGTTTTAATGTTCCACCTCTACGTTGTTGGCTGAAACCCATCTAGCCCATGTGATTTAGTGACTTAAAGTTGTTACCAACAGACACCTGAAATTTATGCAATGTACTTACTCCAGTCCAGCTGACAGGTGTTACATACTTCAGCAAAAAATGGCACTGAACATCCTTGTTGTTTCAGTTCAAAGGCCAAGGACAGAAGAGTCCTGGAAAGTGTTCTACCCTGAGACAGTCAGCTGGTAGTGAGGCTGGTAGTGAGGCTTATTGGAGGGGCAGTGTGGAAAAACCCTATGTCCTGTTTGTAAAGTAGAGGACCTAACTCTCCAGGGATGCCAGGCTAGCTACGAACACACATGACAATAAAAAGAAAATGAAGTATACCAATACTTTTCATACCTGGGATCTACTGTGACTCAAGAGTGATGCCAGCAGCCGGTTTGCTTCTCCACAAACACCAGCTTGGTCTTTGGAGTTGCACCATTGCACAAGCCTGTTGAGCAAAGTAGTGTCCTGGCCCAGTATCTCAGCAGCTTCAGCTGAAAAGACGAGAATTGGTCAGGTAGGTGGTTTGAACTGGTAGCAGAGGGATGGACTGGAAAAGAGAATCCTTACAGATTCTTATTGCTGTTCATGTTCTCCCCTGTTGCAGCTGTACACAAGGGAACTATTATTGGGTTTGCTTAGCAATATGCACTGCAAACAAGCAGATCAGGACTACAGGGGAAACTAAGTCAAGCATAAAATATTCCAAGCAATTAAAATGTTCCTTTGGGATTAGAAAAGGAATTGGGACAAATCTGGGCAGATTTCCCAGGAAATCTGTCTCAGTGACTTACGCCAGCTGGGGCCTGGCCTTCTTTTCCTGGCCTAGCCACTGATTTATTGTGTGTATCTATCCAAATTTCTGTTTATTCACCTGTAGAACAGCCTTCTGGGCTGAATCCATGGTTGTTGTTTTTATAAAAGCCCTGTGTTTTTAATTAAAAGCATGGAAGAAAAGCAGAAACACTACTTTAAAGGCAAGTTACAGTTGAAGTTATGGGGCACAAACCAGAAAATAAAATACTTTGGGGCCGCAGCCCCATAGGTACATAGGTGCACTGGTCTGACTAAAGGATGGGGACCAAGATTTGCAGCTCTTTATGAGAAACTTCATTTCTTTATCTGTAGGTGCCAGCTTGTGTGTGTGGTGGGCTGAGCTCTAGGCTCCCTCTAGAGCAGGAAGCAGCCTTGTATCCTGCATGGAAGCAGCCCCAGATCTGTGATGGCTGCTAGGCAGGGCCTGCATACCCTACAGGTCCTGCTTCATGCACTGCTTCCTTGCAAGGAGCTACAGCTTGTTTGACACTGACTCATCCTCCCCTGAGTCCCTCCATGGGCTGCCAGATTTATCTGGTTGAGGCACTGTCTGCTCAGCTGGCCTTTCACTACCACAAGCAGCTCCATGTCACCCCAATATAAGGTGGGACAGGCCATGCCAGGCCACTTCCTGGAGGTCTCATGCACCTCCCAGCTTCCCTTAAAGCATGTTGTGGCATGTTTGAGAATCACTGCCCTAGACCATGCTCTGTTTTCTGTGTTTGTATGGGGATCTGTAATACGCTGTAAAGAGTGAAACTTTGTCAACTAAGACAGGGCAAATAACATCACAATGGCCTACCAGAAGCTTGTTACTACAGGCCATAAGACATGTTTTATCTACAGAAATCCACAATACATATCTCATCCGTGTTCTGCTTTGGGAAGGAGGGCATTTGTGTTCATGTGTTTCTTGTCTTCCATTTCTCACCCACAAAATATTGAAGAAACCACAGGAAATAAATCAGAGCAATCTGGTTCTCAGAGCTTGTGGCTGTCTCTAAAGATTATCCATTTGCTCCTCTTTTGAGTGAGTATTTCTTATCTCAGCAGAATGGCAGGCATGTCACGTCATAAGAGAATAGCTGCTTTGTTTCTAGCTTAGAACATCCTGTGCTCTTCTGAAGAGATCACGATAATCCTGTTAAGAGTCCAGAAGGCTTTCCTCTAAGTGGTGCAATGTTGGTTAAAGGAGCTAGTTTAAAAGGTTTGCTGAAGGCATACCTTGAATCAAGTTGTGGTCCAGTTGGACTTGTATGCTCTCTGCCAGTAGTGAAACTCTTTCAACAAAAATCTAATTAGGAACCATTTGTATCTTCAATTTATGAAATGTTTGGCTTGACTAAATTGTGTCTGGTTTAACGTTAAGTTTAGCTACAGTTTAGCCACATACCCAAAGGACCTTTTTTGAAAGCATACAAGTCTGCTGGTGTGGCACACTGGGGAAACAATAGTTACTGTATCACCTTTTCAATGTAATGATGCTGACAGCTCTAAATCCAGATTGCCATAATTAGAGAGAATCTTGCCTTCTAAATTCTGCAGGCATCAGCGTGCCCGGCCATTGTCAGAGTAATAAATTTACACTAGATAATAAAATTAACTAATTTAGTAGGGACTTGTTAGTAGACACATGTTCATGAGAGTGTTTCATGCTGAGTTAATTAAGGTCAATGTTAGCTCATGGGTAAAAAGAACATAAGGCAATTAAAGGTGGGAGGCCTTTTTGCTTTCTGATTTGGGAAGGTAAAACTTAAATGGCCTTTTAGATGTTTCCTACTTCATAGTAGACATTCTACAGTATTTCAGGAGAAGATTCTTTTTTAGACATTATTACATCTCACTAGATGCATCTACACATGCTATTAATGCACCTGAATAAACTCTGAATAAATAGTTCGTGCCACAGTTTGCTTCTGGGACTAGCATTTATACAACTGCTCAGGACCACATCACATTGAGCTGGGGTGGCATGGCCCCAGCTGGCAGGGTGTCCTGGGGGTCAACCTAGCAGCCTGAGACTCAACAGGCTGCATCAGGGATGGCTGGGGCACACGGATGCTATAATATGGGGCTAGCTGGCAGGCAGCCCCCGCATTGTAGCACCTTCATGTCCTACCCAGTCCTGGCCACCATCTACATCTGTGTGTTTCAGTGCACTAAATAACTCTGCTGTAAGATAGTACTTGTGTTGGGCAGCAGTATCCAGAGACAATCTGAGCAAGGTGCGGGGCCCAGGGCAAATAAGCCTGTGTGGGGCTCCATCGGGGCGGGTGGAGTGGCTGGACATGAAGCCGGCAGCAGCATGGAGTCACCGCAGCCACTCCACCTGGCTCTGCAGGGCCACCCAAAGCATGGGGCCTGGGGCGGTCGCCCCGATTTTCTCCCCCTCAGGGACAGCCTTGGTAGTATCCTATGGTGAAATTAACTAGTTTTCTGTAGCCTAATAGCACCACACATGTAGATGGTGATGCTTTACTGCAGAGCTAATTAGTCAACTCTGCAGTAAAGTGTACATGTAGATGCCCCCACTGAGACCAAAATCTGATTTAATTTGGCCAATGTAAACCTGTAGCAACTCAGCTGAAATTACTGGAATTGTTCTAGTTGAAAACGAGTATGAGTGCAGTTTTGCTTTGGGTCCAAGCAGTCAGAGTTGGTTTATCTTCATGTTTCTGTTTCAGAAGAAGTATCCTCTGAAGCATATTCTTATTTCGGAAGGCATGACCTCTGTAACACAATTAAAGTTTGAGTAATGTCCTCCAAAGCATTAGAGAGAGAAACTGGTTTTGTATGATGGGCTCCACTATACTTAGTGATATCATTCAGTCCTGTGGCGAGATGCAAATGGAAATCTTCCATTAAATTTTGTACCAAATACCTGATTTTCCTGATCAGGTTTCTATACCTGATTTTCCAGAATCTTGCACCTTGTTTATTCATTTAAAAAATTTGTAGAAATGTCTACCAAATCAGTTGTAGTATTTTAACCTCCATCCTGTGCAGGTGTTCATGACCATGCAGGGTATATGGCAGTAAGAAATATCAGCCTTTTGTTTTCCCCCATATAACTGATGAATTTTTGCTACTTAAACCAGTAGTCTGTGTGCCCAGCTATACCTAACAGTATTGAGACAGGAACCCAATTGTTATTTTCTGATCTTGTTTCCTTTTTTTGTACTCCTCCCTTAAATCTGAAGCACAAGTTTCATGGTGAATATTGTTCTAGGATAGCTACTCCTCTACACTGAAGTAACAAGAATATTTCATTGCAGCAGCACCATGTTTGCTTCTGTGCATGATTACATTCTGGCAGGACACTATATATGTCCATGTCAGGATGAATTATCTTATTGCAGTAGACCGAAAACACAATTTTCAGACTTAGGTTCTTAAGTTGTGCTCCCTCCTGTATCTTGGTTTTTAAAAGGCACTTAGATGCATTAAATATCATTGTTTCACGCCAACCTACCTATGTGTACAATAGCACAATTTGGGCTTCTGACATAGAATTGTCTTAGTACAGTGCCCCCCAAAAACCCAAGAATCCAAGTGATTTATGAGCCAGAATTGTAAGATGAACCTGTAAGACGGTACAGAGATTTTTGGCAAGTACTAGAGCCCCTTTTATCCTCTTATATTTCCTAATCTTCTGTTAATTCATTTTTAGGAATTGAACTATTTTTTTTGTCCTGATTCTCTCTTCTGTTACATCACCAAAACACTAATGCATCTTAGCTGAAAATGCTTATGCAGGGCTTGCATCAGTTCTTGCTTTGACTACTGAAATCTCATTTCTTTTTGCCTCCTTGTGTCTCAGTTATTGTTTGGGATTCTGTTTTTTTTTGGTACACAGTTCTTGACAATCTGTACCAAATTCTTAGCTGGTATGATATTTCTGTGTTAGTGGGGTTATATGGGTTTTGGGGGTGATATCTTTTTATTGGGCCAACTGTACAGTGGGGATAGATATTAGACAAACTTGGGCACAGGTCTGAGAGAGAAGGTTTCTCTCATTTCCTGGACCACCAAGGCTACAACAGTGCTCCAATCTGTCTTATATCAGGTGGAATTCTATCAGACAAGCAGTTAGCCCACTGTCTTCTGATGCTTTGACAGAAAAATTTCAAATTACTAGTGAAAAGGAAAACAACAAAAGTAGTTCTATACCTTGTCCATCCGTTAACATACGCAATGTTCCAAGAAGTTTAAACTGCACAGGAGGCATCTCTGACCTTAAAAGCATCTTGATTCGCTCTGCTACACCTTCCTCCAGCATCTGAATCTTGTTAGCCACTAAAAAAAAAAGTCAGAAAAACTAGACTGCCATTTGGAAAACTTTAACATGGGGCTTGGATATTACAATGGCTTGGGCCAGGCTTGGACCATGTTAGTTTCCACGTGAGAGAGTCAGTACTTTGACTTGACACTGTAATAGGTGCTATGATGAGGGTCCAGAGGAGAGCCACTCATATGGTCAGTGTCTTACAGGACAAGCCCTAAGAGGAGAAACTGAGGGACTTGGCCCTCTTGCGGAGGCTGAAGAGGTGATCTTGTGGCTACCTACAAATTCATTAGGGGGACACAGCAAGGGATCGGAGATGCTCTGTTCACCAGGGTGCTTCTTGGGGTAACAAGGAACAATGGTCACAAACTGACAGAGAGCAGATTTAGGCTAGATTTCAGAAAAAAACACTTCACAGTAAGGGTGGCCAAAATTTGGAATGGGTTTCCAAGGCAGGTGGTGCTCTCCCTTACCTTAGGGGTCTTTGAGAAGGCTGGATAGGCACCTGGCTGGGGTCATCTGACCCCAGCACTCTTTCCTGCCTAGGCAGGGGGTTGGACTCGATGATCTGCTGAGGTCCCTTCTGACCCTAGCATCTATGAATCTATGCTTTTAAATATTAACAGTAGGTTACTCACTAATTGTCTAGTTTGGTTAAATTGGCATGCTAAGGGCAAGAACTATTCATAGCTCTTGGGTCATGCGAAACTCAAAACTTCATAGGGACACGTATTCTCATCATACTTGGATACTTCTGGTTTCAGTCCTGGCCAAAAGAAGGTGCATAAAGAGAGAAAAACATAATGAAGAAATTTTCTTTTTTTGAATCCCAGTGGAAGATTACCACCCACCTGGGGCTAGCTTCAGAAGACTAATTCCAGTTTGTTCAGCCCTATCCAAAATGGGATGCAGTAGAAGTAATTTACAGAACCTTTTGTTCTGAAAGCCCAAGACCTTTGCAATGTTACTTAAGTCGAACTAAAATCTGTTTCCTCCAAAGTAATCTCTTGAGCTGCTTTACGCTTTTCCTTGCTTGGGGTAACTGAATTAGACAAGGATTTTTCTGTCTTCTTTCCTCCTTTATCTTGTTGGGCATACTGAGAAACAGACACTAACTGTTAATTAACTTGTTTGAAATTTCCTTCAGTTCCAGTGGCACAGACTCAAACCTCAGTCACTTGAGCATAATAGAATTTACAAGAAAAATCCCCTTGGCACCACTCTGCATTTGAATCAATTAAAGACACCTCTTGTGCCCATCCATAAGGTTTAGAACCTATTTAATTGATTTCTCTTTAATGTTCTGCTTGACTTTCCTTCAGTATGCTTTTGTTTATTGTATTTCCTCTTCCAGGTATAGCCTGTGTGGTATCAAAGCTGATGGGGAGTGTGGTTTAACTATAGGATTTTGTTGATAATTTTCCTATTTTGATGTTTGCTTTAGAGCTGATAACTTGGCTAGCAAGAGGATTTCACAGAACTTTTAAGTGCCTTCTTTTCCACGTTTAAATCACACCTGGGCTGTTGCTTTCTTTAAAAAAAAAAAATTGTTTAATTAAATTCCTTTCATGTATCTTGTAGTAATTGACAGATTTATTTCATCAAACTCGTATGTTTGATTCCCCCCCCCCTCCCGCCCTCCTTTTCATGTTCTGGATCACAGTGTGCTAGTTTCCTGCAAGAAACTCACACTTCAAAAAAATCTGGATGTGTTTGTAATTGGTTTTTGAACAATAAGTATTACCAAAATTAAACTACACCCCAATCAATATAAAATATTTGATCATTCAGCACATTGAAGTAGAATTGCATAAGCCATTAAGATGTGCTGCTTTATCGTAGAAGGGATTGAAACAGGAATTAAACTGCAGCTTTGTCACTACATTTCCTTGTTCTATGAATCCATTAGATGCTTTATACCAAGTCAGGATTATTCATTGTTCAGATAAAAAACCTCTAAGGAACACCCAGGTACCCAACTGGGCTCGGTATTTAGTCATGGGGGATAGCCTTCCTCCTGAGTCAGTATCATGCCATTTGTCCAGCAAGCTGTCAGCAGAAACTGTACTGTCGTAGCACCATCATTCAGAAGAGACTAGTAAATATCCTCAGTACTTGTGATCTTTCAAGATCCTATGGCACATATTACCAAAGTTAAGGCAATGGGAGCGGGATACTTAATTCCCTTTAGGAACTTTTCAACATCTTGCCTTGTATTCTAAAGCAGGTAACTACATCCTGCCCATTTAAGATACCTTTACAGCTTTAGCTAGAAAGGGAGTGCCTTTTCTTTCTCTTCCTGCCTTACTGCTGTGTAGTAATGTTGCTGTGCAGTATTAAACAGCCACTCTGTTTCCTATCTGAGCTGGCTGTAACAGATTCAATGCTCAGACTGCTAAGTGTCCTCATTGTGCTGCTGTAGGTAGTGCAGCACAAAGGAAAGGGGTAGATCTCTTTTATAAAGCAGATTTAGGATAAGTAACTCTCAGTGCTGAAGCAGAGCCTGGCACAAGTGATCCTGAGGACTACCTAATGGATATTAAGGAAAACAGGTGCTTGGTTGTGGCAGAGAACCAGTGGAGAGTCAGCATTAGGTACCCAGGTACTGGAAAGCAAAAAATGTATGTTAGGTCAGAGGCCAAGGTATCTGTGCTTTGTTCATCGAATAACTTATTCTTGTTACTGCATACAAGTATGAGTATTAGCTCAAGGATTTTTGTCTGGAAGAAAATTTAAGTATTATTGTTGTAGGTCTCACTAAAACCAGAAGTAGTATTGACCATCTGCCACTGCCAGGCTATTACAGAGGTGGCCAGTCATGTTGGGCTGAAGTCAGGCAGAAGATAGGACAGGGTGGAACCATAGAAACTGACCATTTAAGTCTCTAAGGGTGCCCCCCCACCCATCTTTTGTCTTTCAGGTTAGTGTTAACCATGCGGTTTCCTTTGTCTTACTAAAATATTCTTGTCTGTGCTCCTGATTTTTGCTTGCATCACAGCACAGTAGTTCCTGTGTAGGGCTGTATATGGATTATCTGGGATTTGTCTCTGTAATATCATGGACAGCTTGTCAACTTAATCCTGTTAGACACCTGTAACTAAAGCTGCTTTTTTCAATAATAGCCATGTTTGTCATGCAATGCCATATGTTCCCTAAGTGGGGGAAAAGGCGGCTTAAATCCATTGTGGCCAATGACATATACTTAGCATGCAGAAACACCTATACAGGACTCCACACACTGACTGAAGTTTGCTTTTCTTTGCACAAGTTACATAAGGGAGTTTTAGAAAACTCTTCTCCCTTGAAATGATTATCAACAGTTTAAGGACAAGTGACAGGTCCCTTCTATTCTATGAATCCATGTTGTGAATTACATTGCATTAAAACTTTAAACAATTTTTTTCCATTGTGACTTGCTCTCATTCAACAAGGTATGTTAGCAAAAACCTAACTGTTAACAGAGGGATTGAGAGAAATTAATACAATTCTAGAATGATTTGTGTTTTCTTTAGAGAAGGCAGACAGTTTACCAAGTTTTAAAGGAGAGAGTGGAGGAGAGGTAATAGGAGAGGTACAGAGTTATTCTATGGAAACAATTTGGCTTTATTTTAACACAGATTTAGCAATTATTTAAGCTATGCAGAAGATAAACAGCCCTACTTAATACCTGCATAAGAGACCTCCAAGAAAATCTTGCTCTTGCAGAAAGTAGTATTGGGAGCTTTTTCCAATCTGAGCCAATACTAAACCTGTGACTCAGAATAATGTTGGCGGGCACTGAACTGTGTTATGTATTCAGCTCAATTAATTCCTGGTTCAAATTTCATCCTTCTACTGGAATGAATCTGACATGAGAGAGAGCCCAAAACCAGTGCCCTGATATATTTGTTAAAGATTCCTAGGGTGTTGGTTGTAGCTGTGTTGGTCTAAGGACATAGGCAGACAAGGTTCTTTGGAAAAATCCAGTATCTTTTATTAGATCAACTAAAATAATTGGAAAAATTCTTTTTTGCAAGCTTTCAGGTACAAACACCCTTTTCAGGCAGAGGAATTAAAGATTCCTAGATCTTTAGTATGTAGACCAAATTCTGACTTGTTCTAAATGAGCATTAGTTTTAAAGGGGAGAGCAGTTTTGTAAAATGTCTTGAAGAGACAGTACAAGAGAATATTTTCCTCCTACAGTTTAAGGTGCATATGTGATTCTTTGTTCTTATAGTGTTAGTGTGAAATATTAAACCATTTCAGTACAAGTTTTCAGGTCTCTTCTTATGCTTTTAGGTTCTTTACCTTTATGCACACATGTAATCCCATTATTTGCATTCATAAACCTGTAGAAAAAAACCTCAGGTACCTGGCAGAATGAAAGGCACCACAATTGGGATTTTGATTAAGCTATGACTGTTCCTACATAAATACAAATTGTTTAGGGTTTATCACCTTCAAGCCATGTACCTGGTATAGCAAAGTTTCGAAGTGCACTGAGTGCAGCATGTTGAATAGAGACATCCCCATTGTCCATGTGTTTCTCTAGAAGGTCCAAAAGCTGATGTACGATTCCCAGCTGCACCATCCGTATGCAATTACCATCTTTAAGAAAGAAGAGAAAACAAGCATTTGGGAAGAGAGACACAGCGCTATTGTTGCCTTTGAAGTTTTGAATTTCAACCAAGTTGCATAAAAATAGTAGCGAGGGTACAATCATCATCCACAAGCTTCAGTGGCACAAAGCTTGCTCTCACATTAGGTAAAGATGCCAAAGGTACCTAATATGCCACTTTTATATCTACTCTGAACCATCTTTTATTGCAAATTAACTTAAGCTAGAAGAAATGATCACCAAAGTCTTTGGACTCATTTCTTCCATCTTCATCCAAATACTTCTTCCAGGGTGGTGACAGTTGTCAGTTGTCCCAATGGCTTTATAATTCTGAATTTAGACTAGAGAAACTTTTGGCCCTTCTGTGTAACTAATTTCCAAAATGTAAGAGTTCCAATTTGAATTTGTACTCTTGGTATGGGGTGGAACGCCAGCTGATTTAATGAGTTAATTACCTATTTAATACTGGGGAGAATCAGAGGACAATAATTCACTCAAGTTCCTGCTTTTATATTGTGCTGTCCCCATAATACATATATCACTAAAAAACAGTGTGGCGGAAGGAATCTTGAAACTCATGTCCCTTTTGTCTTCATCCATCACACCTTTCATATCTTACAATTCCATCAGCCTGCAATCTCTTATCTGATCTGTGCATCCTCTAATGGAAAGGAAACATCATATAAGTCCTCTCATAGGGACTTCTTCATTTCTTCTTAACTTCTTCATTCCCTTAATGCCTATATATACTGGGTATCCACCTTGAAAGTGCCTTGCAGTTGTGTGGGCCGGGTCAGACCCCGGGCCCTTTTCGTCGCTCTGCACACGGGCTGTGGCCGGCAGCCCGGGCACGCCGGGTCGGAGAGGGCGGGCGCCGAGCTAGAATTAGGCACAGACACTTAACGGTTGATTTTAAGATTGTTTACTTACACTGAGACGGTCGCGGTGCAGGCTGGAAAACTTGCTTGAGTTGCGGTTACAAGAGAAAACGCGAACAATCATGTGGAGTTTGCTAGGCTCCACGCAGACAAACTCCGGATGTTCAGGACAAGCGCACATAAAACTCGTCGTTACGTCTTATAGAAGGTTCCGTTTGAAGACGGGAAGAGGTGGGCGGTGGATCAGGCCGCCAAACTCCTCTGGGCAACACACAGGGTTTCTATTACCCTGCCGTGCACACCCAGAGTCCCCACGAGATGGATGCGGAGTCCTCTTCGGCTTGGGCGGAAACTGCTCAAGCCTCTTATACGGCTAGCAGGCCAATCGCTAGCCGCCACGTGGGAATAATTTAGCACTAGCCAATTGCGGGGCACGAATTTGCATCCAAATGGCGGGAATTCTTTGCACTGTGCATTTCTGTGCTGCAAAGAAAATGCACCCTGCAAAGACAACTGCAAAGTGGCGGGAACACTCTCCTTTGCACGCGGGTTCTCTGTGCAGCAGAACTCCTCCGTGCAATGAAGCTGTAAACCCACGGGGATAATTCTTAGTGCCGAAGCACACACAAAAAATCAGACCTTTGGGTCATGACAGCAGTGATATGTTCATTAGGGTAAATATAGAGGCAAGAAGCAGATACTTTTCTGAAGTACAAATACTGGAACATGAGAAAAACTATTTTTGGGAAGAATGGTTGAACTTGACTGTAGTCAGGACTGTGCTTTTTCTCTTCATCCTCTTGTGATATGAGTGCAACTTGCTGTAATATGGCAGAGAATTGAATGCTGCATACCAATGCCAGATCCTCAGCTGGTGTAAATTGGTATGTAAATTCATACCAATGGAACTCTAGAAACCGTTCTACTAACTGAGAATCTAGTTGGTTCAGGACCCCTTTGCTGTGAAAACTAAATTTCTATTTAGGATTTATATTTATGACCTCTGTACATGACTGACCTTAATTAAGTGCTTCTAAACCTCTGGTGGTTTTGAAGGGCAATTCCACATTGCTTTTCTTCCTAATCTCTGCTGAATAATGTACAATTCTTTTCATGAAAGGGTGTCATGTTTTCATTACTGTTTCATTTCAGTTAAGCTAAATGCTTATTTCTTTTTACTATGTAGGAGCTTGAATACTGGTGAAATGTAAATGTGGGCTTTGTCTAAGAAGTGATACTTTCTGCAACTTTTCAAGTTTTATCAAAGCCAGCTCTTTCATTTCCCCTTCAAAATAAAAAATTCAGTGGTGATGATTTTGTCTCATGCCTACTCCCCAAATTGGACCTGACTTTTTTTTTTTTTTGAGATTGGAAGACTGAGAAAATAAGGAAAATTTCATAAGCCTCTTTTGAGAGGTTTGCATCTTTCTGAACACAGATTATTTAGTTTTCGCTATTAGAATTTTACAGGTAAAATAGTTAATGTGAAGTTTTTAAATTGTCTTAGACTTTCAGGACAGACTTCTTTTTTATTTATCTTTAGGGGGAGAGGAGAGGAAGAGAAGCACAAAAGAATAAGAGAGTGTTCAAGCAAACAGAAGAATCCATTAGTGTACACCTTTCTTTGACTGTCACAAAAGTCCAAAGTGGTTGTCTATGGATTTTTTTTTTTTTTTTTGCCTGGAAGGTGGCAGCTTTGCATATGTCTTCGATTTTAAAGGCTCACAGTCACAACCCAGTAGGGACAGCCACTTTCCCTTGATGCAAAACCTGTCATCTTTTCACTGCCTCAGAACTCATTTGGCACTACGATTAGCTTTCCCCAGGATTTCTTTACTTAGATTAAAGGCTGTGCATACATCAGCAGCATAGACTGAGGTCTGAAAGGGATTATTCACTTCTTTCGCATGAAATGTCTGATGCAAAGAGTGGGGGTGGTAGATGGAGAGTGAGAAAATGACAAAGAAAGTCATTCAGCCAAACAAATCAACTCTAAGTTAGCAAGTTTTAAAGGCACAGAGGATAGTTTTCATGGTGATGGTAGAATAAGAAGGCATAAGAACTCAAGTCTAAAAGGAAAGTGTGTGTGTACATGTGTGTGTGTGAATGGCTGTGCACTTGGAGTGGGAAACAGGAAGTAAGTTAAAGATATTTGTTGCAACCAGTTAACCTGCTTTGTTAACCTCTTCAAATATTGTACTGCGACTAGCCACAAAGATGAAAGTATTCATCTGTGTAATGTAGGTTGCAAAATCCATGCCTGGTATTAACTAAGAGCTTGCAGCATCCACCATGACAGCTGACAATACTAGCGGTAGCAGAATAGATGGGAAACATAGCCGAAGCCTAATTTCTTTTTACTGACTCGTCATACCTCTAAACCATTCTGTAAAAGTGCATTGATTTCCTAGATGAAATGATACTTCCTTGCATGTCTTTGCTTATAGTAATTAGTATTATTGATCCTTTCTTTCTGCAGGAGACAATGGTCTGCCTTGAAAGTTCATCCTTTGTTTCAAAATTTTTAGTTTTTCTTCTGCTATGACTACAGGCAACATTTTTCAGAGAGCCTAAATCTTGCTTCCAGAAATAACTTAGAATCAAAGTCAACTGACACTTACAAAAGTCTTACCTTCCATCTATTCATGTACATCTCCAACCAACAAACTTGCTGTGCTTTGAATTCATTTCTAGTCCTCAAAATACCCTGTAGTTCTTTGAATAGAGAAAGTAAAATGGCTTTCATAGCTGGCTACCCAGATTCATAACAATAGTAAAAATTCATAAAATGACTTCTAAATGATTAGTCTCCTTTATTTAAAGTACATGTTTATGTGAATTTGATAGAGCCAGGACATCTATGGCTATTGCTCTGTTCTGTAATAAAAAACCAAAACCAGTGCTTACTAGATTGGTCACTTTGATGGTGTAGTGAGTAAGTATTCTTACCATTCCTGGTAAAATTAGCCATAGCCAGGAGGGGTGTGCAAAGCAAGCAGTATTTGATTCCGATTCAGCCTGATTCGGGGGACTGATTTGATTTGCTGATTCGGATCACTGTCCCGATTCTATTAAGCCGAATCTGAAGATTTGATTCTTATTTGGAGAATCAGCGATTTGGCCATAGATACAACTTTATATGTTTTTTTTTTCTATGTACCTCAAGGTACCAGGCGTGGCTCATGAATGCTGAGATGGTGGAGCACATGGAGTGTCCCACGGGAGCACAGGGGGGTCCCCTGCATGCTCGGTGGCAGACCCGGAAGTGGACTAGAAGTACTTCTGGTCCACTTCCAGGTCTGCCACCAAGCGTGCAGGAGACACCCCTGCGCCCCACCCACTCCGCAATGCTCCCGTAGGTTACTCCATCTGCCCCACCATCTCAGTGTTCATGAGCCACACCTGGTACTTCGAGGTACGTAGAAAAACATATAAAGCTGTGTCTATGGCTGAATCTTCAAATCTATCCAAACTTGGAAGCTTCCAATTCGATTTGGAGAGGTTAGTGGGTCTCTCGATTCAATTAGGATTTGGAGATTCAGCCGCCCAATCGGGCCGAATCTCCTCCGAATTGAATCAGCGACCAAAGCTTTGCACAGCCCTAATAGCCAGTGCTCCTGTCAGCTGTAGCTGCATGTGTTTGGATGCAAGCCAGGTACCAACATTCTGGTAGATTGGGGTAGGCAACGTTTTTTGGCCGGAGTGCCAAAAAACACCATAATGCCTACCTTGGAAGGTGCCAGAGTGCCGGAATGGCAGAAAAACAAAATGAGGACAAGGGGTACATGGCAGGATACCGTGCTTGTGCCCCTTGCCCCCCACCCAAAGCCTCTGCCCCCCAGCCCTGCTGCCCCTGTCCCCCAGCCCTACTGCCCCTTCCCTCCTACCCCCAGCCCAGGCTCTGTAGCTGCCAGCAGCTATCCTGGCTCTGGGTAGCTGCTGGAGCCTGCGTTGCTCTGAGCAGGGCTTGCAGCTGCCTGCTGGGAGCACTGCGGGATCCCAGCTGGCAGCAGCTCCCCAGAGCTGGGGCAGCTGCAGCCGGGAGGCTCCAAACAGCTGTGCTGGGCTCCGGCACCAGTGCACCTTAGAGCGGGTGGTGGGGGCGGGGCCTGAGGCAGTGCAGCCCCAGTCTCTCCCCCGCTCCCCACAAAGAGGTGATGAGCCCAGCGCAGCTGTTTGTAGAGTCCAGGCTGGCTACAGCTGCACCGGGCTCATCACTTCCGTGCAGGGAGCAGAGGAGTGACTGGGGCTGCACTGCCACAGGCCCTGCTCCAAGGCGTGCCTGCTCGTGCTGGTGGGGAGCTGATGCCGTAGCCCAGCATAGGTGTTTGGAGCCTCCCGGCTGCAGCCGCCCTGGCTTTGGGGAGCTGCTGCCAGCCAGGATCCCGCACTGCTCCCAGCAGGCAGCTGGGATGCTGCAAGCCCTGCTCAGAGCAGCCCAGGCCATGTCGCTGGCAGCCCCTGGAGCTGGGGCTGGCCATGGCATGCCAAGCAAAATGGCCTCGCATGCCGCACTCAGCATGCATGCCAGGGGTTGCCGACCCCTGTGGTAGATAATGCCATATTGATAAGCAAACAGCTTCTGCATGAATTGATCTGTAGTACAATAAATGAAGACGAGGACAAGAAAATACATATAAGCTCCTTTTTTGTATTTATTCATTTGATCTGCTGTTTAGAGAGTTGAAAGTTTCAAAAGTTAGTAGTGTATCAATGCTTCCTACATGGAGCATCCAGAGATTGGTTGGCTGGCAGGCAGACAGACAAACCCCAGCTGACTCCAGCAAAGTGCTTGCTTTTGCTCCTAATAAGACAGGTTCCCCTTCTGGTTAGCTCCTGATTCTATGCTTCTAGTCCTGGTTCCTGATTCCTGGTCCCTGGCCTGGATAACCCCCTATTAGTGTGGCCGTCATAGAGGACATTCAGGTTTTCTGCTACTCTGTCCTCTATCGATATGAAACCCTGATGCCTTTATGTCCTCTATTTTTCTCTTCAAGAGGAAAATAGAGGACATAAAGGTGTCCGGTTTCATATCAATAGAGGACAGAGGACACCGGACTATCCTCTATGATGGCCTCCCTGCCTGCTACACATGCAAATTAAAACTCAATAGCAACCAACTAGAAGTCAGTACACATTTTAAATATCTAACTTTATAACTGATTGGAGCTTTTTATCATGTGATATGTACTTTGCTTGTGTAGCTGGTCTTAATCTAACTGCACAATTAACCAGTTAATCACATGATACCTGTAATGTATACAGGGGGCCTGGGTAACCTAGTCTGGTCCCTGCTCCTTGTTTCTCTGTTCCCTAGTCTATCTCCCTGTACCTCAGTCTGCTCCTTGATGTCTCTCCTTTGTGTCTGAACCTCTGCCTAGCATGGCCTGCATTTAGACTTTGATCCCTTTGACTCCTGGACTTTCCAGGCTTGTTACTTTAACCCCTGAACCCTAAGTCTTCCATGTTCAGGTTGTGCTTGTGATAGGTTGCCAGACAGCTGTGATTTTGTGAACTTGTTTGATATTTAAGTGGTGGCCACCAGATGGATGGTTCTAGATGTCTAACAGTAATCCTCACTCAATGTAGGAAAGTAGTGTTAATGCAAGATTTCCCACAATGCCCCTATTTTCTGCAGTAATGCCTCAAAAGGACCATTCCCTTCCTAAAATAAGGATAGACAGTCTTGTGTTAGTTTATCAGAGGGTTACATCAAAAGCAGCATGAATAATAGCAACTGTACTTAAAGTTTTGGAGAAATAAAGCTGTTTGTTCTATACAGGCCTCAGTACTGTGAAAATCTTAGTTCTTGAAACTGCTGAATGCCCTAAACTCCTAATGAAGTTAGCACCTCGTAGAATGGAATGCTAAGTAATATTGTGGTCACATTCTTATGTCTAGGTTATAGCAGATTTCTGCACGCATACATGCAATCTGTGTGCAGGATGCCTCAGAAGACTTTTTCATATGGGGACTGAGGGAACGGCAATATATCCACTCCATAACTTTCTCTGTCTTTTACCTACTGGAGTCTGACAAGGTTAAGTGTAATCTTAAAAGAATGAAAATCTTAGATTACTGCAATTATATTCTGTAGTTCAGGGAAACTTGCTTTTAATTGGAGAAATTTAAATTTTGTATGGTGATTAACTTAGAGACATTTGTCACTGCTTATAACTTTAACAATATAAACTGTAAAATATGTTGGGATTTTTGGAAAGCATGCAATATAAGTGCATGATTCTGTGCAGCTATCCTTAAATTCATGTAGCCCTAAATAAAATCACCAGTAACACAAGTCTACCAGAATCAAATTACAGCCTTGGCAGCAATCTGATGTCTCTATTGCATTTAACATTCTTTGCTTTTGAGAACTACTGCTGGACTCTGGTCTTTCTTTCTCTTTTGGTTTCAGTACAATGATTGGGGAAATGAAAGGTAAGATAGCACAATATCCAGCCTAGGAAGGCAGTGTTCTTCTTACAGAAAACATGGCTTTTAGTACACTTAGAGTACAGAAAAATATATCTTTTAACCACTTCAAACAGGTAGGAGGAGCTGCAGGTATTATGATAGTATTGTATCATAAAATAGCATCAGCTATTATGATACAAGTGTTACCTTGGAAAAATCCTGTAGTGATACAAGATGGCTATATGGCCATGTCCACATGAGTGTGGTCATTTGTTTCCTCCAGGACAAGGAGTACACCTTGTGCTGCTGCTACTTGTTCCCAAGGAACACCTGTGCCACATGCCCTCTGGCACATGGCAGGTTACCCCAGGTGGGGTAAGGGAGGCTGAGGCCAGTGCTGGGCTGGCCCCAACAGCTTTACCTGGGAGTCTGGGGCCATTCTGGGGCTGTAGCAGTGGCAATCCTGCCACCCAGAAGCCTGGCTGGCAGCCAGAGTATGGCTCGAGCCAGCCAGGCTTCAGTTTTGGGCAGCATATGCTATCCCCGCATGCACCGCCCTGCTTTTCGTTTTGTTTTTTGCACAGGTTTTCTTGACCCTGGGATCTCAGTGTAACTTGGACCATGAATGAAATAGGATGAAAGTTGCAGCAGTATCACTACAACTTATATCAACATAATTTGGTATTAATACAATTGTTATGTCTGCCTACAGTCCTATTCTTGTTTCTCTCAGTCAGTAATCTAAGTGGTTTTAGACTGGCTACAGTTCTGATTAATGAATGGAGAAGAAATATGGGTATGAGTCAAATGTGTTGGGTATGTGGTTTTTTACGCTGAAAACTGAGAATGTCAAGCTCCGGGCTTGGTACATTAGAGAAGGCAGTTTACTTAAAAAAGGACCTGCCAAATGCCTTGGAATATCTCCATGACAAAGATGCAGCCAAATTGCTCAGATGAAATGGACAGAGCTGTGTCTGCAAAGCTCTGTACAGGGTCCATCTACTCTCCACACTTTGTTCTCAGCCCTTCACTTTATATCATGGACCAGAAAGTAGAGACACACAGAATTATACCAGTTGAGGCTCAGTCAATGTCACATTAGAAACACATCCCAAAACCTGTCTGATCCAGCATCCAAGATTTTCTTGTTTGGGAAGAAGACTAAATATTTTATTGCCTAGGCCACAGGAGCCCAGTTGTAATTACTGCAGGCTAAGAATTTATCTGACAAGAAAGATTATATTTCTTTTTTTAGTTGGCAAATGCTGATACATGGAAACTCCTACCTTAGTTCTTGCCAGACTGCCTTTGGGTTTCTTGATAATCCAAACTTCCAGGGACTCTGGCTCCAGGGCATCCCTGTCTTTCAGACAGGCTCAGAATAGACAATCTCAGAGCTTTCAAGCTCACTGCTGTGTAGCACTGTGACAAGCCTGGAACATCTGAGAGGCCACTGATTGGAGGCTGTGACCTAGGCCTCAAGTATGTCTGTACCTCTTCCACAGTGTTTGCTCCTGGGAAAACTGGTCTCAAGCACACCCTTCCTGCCCTTTCCCATTCCATGTGGCATCAATCCTTGAAATGATGTGGTGAATTTAACCTAAGGGTGAGCCCCTGCCACCACTTTCAAGCATGCAGATTTTGAGAGCAGTAGCAGGGAGCATCATGGCCTAATTTCTAGGACTGGAACATATAGAGCAGGAGGGGTGAGCAGGGCATGCTTAGGAGCAGAACTTCCTAGGACCCCTGAAGAATAGGTGGGCTACTCTAGCTCTGAGTAGCAATAGATGGGCAAGTGGGGCACACGCCCTGGCCACTGCCTAATGAGGGGTGGGGGGTGAGGTGTGGAATACTGGAATGGATGTAGATGGGAGCCTCACCCTTCTGTCCACTGTCTTCTGACCCAGCAGTGGTGGCTTGTGGTACAGAAGCAGCAGCCATTGGTTTTCTGCTGCTGGGAGAGACACCTCTTCTTTTAAGCCAGTGTTTAAATGGCTGTTCAGTGTACACGTTAAATGGTAAAAAAGGTGACATCTCCCCATGACATGGTACTGGCCAGTTTTGCATCCATGCAGAACTGGCAGAGTCATATTTTCAAGTTTCCAGGCTTCTCATGCTGTTGTGGGAGATTACCCTGACTCTAAGGTGTTTCCCAGGCTGCTCCCAAAGATGGCAGCAGGTGGCTGTTCCATTCAATTAAGATGTTGATCATGCACAAACATTTCTGGGTTTCAAAAGTGAAGAGCATTTTGATTTTTCTGTTCCTGCATGCATCTCAGATTTGAACAAAAAATTTTCTACAGAACATCAGAATTTCTTGAGGAATAATTGTTCCAAATTCTAATTCTGTCAAAGCTGAAAAAACCCAAGTCTAGGCTGATGTACACATCCACAATTGAGGTGGTAGCCTAAAGCTATGGTATTGCACTTCCAGTCTCTGTCCAGGAGCTGTCAGAGTGGCATTAGGTGCCTGAGGCAAAATGCGCATACACTGAGAGAAAAAACACAGGAACAAGAGTACTACAATTCTACTATTATAGAAGAAATATGATGTCTTGTGAGAGTAATTCCCTCTAGCTATCTTGAAACAGGCTGCAGATGCGTCACAAAGAGATAAAAGCTCAGAAGCAGATGGCATTCCCCTCTGCTAATAGGACTTGCTGCTGTTGTTGCAAGCATCTGGGCTCTCTTACCTCCAAGGAGCAGAGAGACAATGAGATCTGATGCAGCCTTCACAATGAGAGTATCTTCAGCTCGTAAACTGCCTTGGAGCCTCAGCAGGATCTCTGACAGTGCTTCATGTACACCTGTCTCTACCAACTGCATTTTCAGAGCATCTGCAGAGGTGAGGATAACATGAATATTAACAGCTTTTTAATGAATTGTTGCAAAAACGGTAAAGTAAAAAGGTTAAATCCTTGAATTTAAGACAGAATCTTTTCATAGGCAATAGTTTAAGGGACCATGGTTAATAACAGGTATGTTGACACTGGAAAATACAAGAAACAGTAGTAACAAAGACCATTATGACATTTTTTTGGTCAGTGGAGAATTTTTCAGTTGATGTTTATAATGTTTCATATTTTAAAAATTGTATTTGCCATCTCAATACTCTTTGTTAGGTGCAGCGAGTGGCCTTACTTTCAAAATCCAGTCATGAGATGCTCTCAGAATGGCATTTATTTTTTTTATAAGTGTGAAATACTCTAAGATATAAATGTCCTTTTTCACAGGCTTGTGCTGGTGTCACCAGCTTCCAGTTCAGCAGTGTTATGGCCCTGTTTTTCTGTGGCAATTTTTTTTCCTGGTACAGTTAACAGCTATTTTGAGAGAGAATTTTTTTATGTTAGTTTGGAACTAGACTGTGCTCACTCCAAACACTGGTCACCATATTTTGACGTGCCTCTTGCTAGATTTGGTTCCTGAGAAACATGTAACAAGTTTTTCCAAATATAACAACAGGCGTCAAACAAGCTTTTAAAAATGTTTTGACAGATGGAATGGAAAACTGTCCTGTTTGAGGTATTCCCCAAATGATTTGCTGGGTCTTTCTGTGAAAAGGTGGTACAAGGCACTCACGGAACACCTGGATCAAGGATGAGACCACCATTCTTACCCCACTTGCCCTCCATCCCCAGATGCATAGTTTGGTGTGGGGCTGCTCTACTCAGCTCTTGTGGCAGGGCAGAGGCAACAGAGCTTCCCTAGTTGTGGCAAAAGCTCCCAGTAGCAGGGATCCTGGTACGCTCTCACACTTGATGCCTAGGCAGGTGGTGCTTTAATTGGAGTGGCTGTGAGAGCTGCTTTAATTAAAGTGCCACAGTATCTATGTATCAGCATCCCCATGGTTCAAAATGGCAGTGGGGGGTGCTTGAACTAATGCTCATTTGATAAGCTTTAGATAAACCACCCCTGTCACAAGATGCATCAGTGTGGCAATTACTGCATTTTGGAGCAGCCTTCACACTCGTTTACAGGTGCCCCTAGTTACTCTACTGCCCAACTTCAATCCTGAGTATGGAGAGCACAAAAGATGATAACCTTTCTTAGATGATAGTTTATTTTGCATTTCCATACAGTAAGTAGGCTGCATGTATTATGCAAAGGATTTCTTTTGACACTATTCCTTCACCATCCATTTTTATCAAGTTCATGTTCTTCCCCCACCACTTGTCTGCTGTTCCCAATTTCCCTTTTCAAATACATGGGGTAAAATCCTGATGCTTGGAATTTTGCAATTGATTTAAATCAGGAACCAGGATTTCACCCATATTTTGGTGCAGAAGGGTTTGCATCTCTGTATTCAGTATTGAAATTCCAGTGAAAACACAGGATCACTTTAATTGGAATACCATTATGCCATATAAAAAGAGCCTTACCATTCTGCACTAGTGCTTGTAGGACCTCAATGATGAGTTCAAGTCTCTCATGTTTCTCTGCTCTTCTCAGCTGTTTCACCAGAAGTTCAGCAATATTTGTCTTGCTTAAAGCTTCCTTAGCAGAATCTGAGTAGAAGATAGTGTCATGGTTTTATATGTACTTAATTAAATATAATGCAATTAAAATATCTCTCATTAATCTTAATTGAATAGATGCTGCTTTGATTCTAGCTGCCTTGCTATATTGTTTCTGTACAATTAATTTCTGACCACATCAATGACATGGAGCCCAACCATGACCTCCCACCACAAACTCTTTTATTTTTCTTTTAACATCTGTCACAGTTTCAGGCAATTCCTCTGAATCTGCACTTTTATGGTAATAACAGTCAAGTTTATTTCTTAGTTTAAATTCATTTAATGGGTTTATATCAGGGATGAATTCAGCAAGTAGGTAGTATGAAAACATCCTCCAGTTTGCCATTGCAGAATATTTTATACCCAAAAGAAAGGATCTCAACATGAACATAAGAGAAACCTCTGAAGGAAGTTCTAACAGAGGACCCAGACCCTGTTACTTGGGAATAAGGGAAGTGGGGGGAGGGGAGGGAATTGTGGCAGGGAGCTGGGAGGCGATGCAGCAGGCTCAGATGGCTGTGCAGAGCCACAGCTGCAGGAGGGCAGGTGGACCTTTGATTGACAGGGAAAACCCTGTGCACGGCTGGGAAGGCATGTGAGCAAAAGGAGGCACGGCTTCCAGGCATATAAACCCAGGGCCTGAATCACAGCAGACAGTTTGGCCTTGCAAGCTGAAGGGTAAGGAACTTCTGAGGGAGATGCCTCCAGTGGATGGACTAGCAGGCACCTGAGTTGTTCCCTGGAACTGCCCAGAGGAAACTAAAGGGAGCTGATGGCCCTGCAGAGAGGCAATAACCCAGAGCAGGGTAGATTTCTTGGTTGTTTCTTGGTTAATTAGGCTTTAGAGGACCAGGCTGTGGCTATGGAGGTGGTCTGGAGGCCATGGAGGGGTGCTTGGTAGGGCACATGGCATTAGGCAGCCTAGCCTGAGTCAAGAATCAGAGGGCTAAGGGCTAGAGAGGCAAGCAGCTGAGCCCAGGGGGCCCAGAGCAAGACACACAGGACCTAGGGACCCAGAGTGAGAGAGCTGGGCCCAAATCAGTAGACAAGGACTGGAAGTCTGTAGCCAGAAGAAAGGAAGGGTACAGCCAAGACGGCTTAGGCCTCTACAGTGGACAAAACTGTAACAAATATCTGTGAGGCATAGGTGTGGCTGTAGGGGTGGAAGGAGGCCATGGATTTAGCCCTTAAGGCAAGTAGGACCTAAGAGAATGAGGGCTGAGAGACAGAGGGCACGCCAGGCTCACCAGCTTCTGAGGGCAGCTTTACAACAGACACGACAGGCAAAGAACTAGGGTGGGGATCCTGAGAGGTGAGGACAAGAGCTAGTCAAGATTGAGGCAGCCACTAGGGGACATCACAGCAACCTCAGGCACCTGTTACAGAGGTGCTCTCGTAAGAATTATGTATTCAGTCTTTCAAGAACTTTCCCTTTTTGGATATACAATATATAGAAGAATGTCATGTGATACAGCACATGGCTAGGTAGATGAGGGTTTTTAGCAATAAAGCAATGTGTATAGAAAGCATTCATGTGTCAAGACTCAGCTGCTTCTGAGAAATCATGGCTTAACATTTCTGATTTTGTTTTCCTTTTAAATGAGAACAATATATTACATTATAGTATATTCAGTTTCTTGAGTTTTATTTGATTTCTTCAGAAATGAATAAGACTAGAAATTATTTTTTTCTACATAGATGCTGAAGTTGTCAAATACGTTAGCTGTTTTTTTCCCAACGCCCCAACTCCTATCATGAGATGCACAATAACGCTATGAGAGCTGGCAGTACTGAGAGTGATAATTAAACTGATTATAGGTATGAGGAACTTTCTATACCAAGATAAATTAAAAAGATATCAAGTTGTATCCTTTTCTCACCAATATCAGTGTACACCAGGAATAAAGCCAATTGAAGTCAATAAAGCTACACTCATTGAAAAATGGTACATCTGAGAAGAGAATTGAGCCATTCTATTATGGCAGATAAAAGGATCAGTGTTAGAGACAGTGTGCATCAGAGTCTCCTATTCTCCCCTGTCCTGTAGAGACACTTAACAAAATGAAATAATGCAATATCTAATTAAATGAAATAGTAATACATTCTAAATAAAAAGTAGTATTATATACCCTGTAATTAAAGTCGGTGGAGCTACATAAATGGAACACATCTCAGCTGGTGTAAATTTATTTTTTCTTGAAAGAGGCTGGGACATGTATTGAATTTGAATGCTTTTTGTCTAGAAGACTAGCAACTGCTACAAAGGATTACAGTCACTTTTCCAGTGGTAAAGTATTTACCTAGTGAAACCACACCTACTGCGGTAACACTTCTTTAGAACAGGCAAATGACAACAGCTCATGACAATTTGCTTTGGGATGAGAACATAGTACCACTGCAAGTTTAGGAGTGTTCTCCTGCTTACCTAGATCTGCAAGATTGCATAAGGCCAACAGGTCAACACGAGTAAGTGCCTCATTCTCTGGGTATTCAGTTAATATTCGGACCAGTGATGTGATCACTCCTAATTTCACCAGCTCTTCCTGAAGGTCTCCTGGAAGTAACAAAAATAAAAATTAAAGGAAAAAAGAAATTAATCTCAGATGAAACTTTGACCCATCATAGTAATTTCAATGATTCAAAGGAGGTAATCCTAAAGAAAGTATGAAGACAGAACTTTGCTGCAATAGAGTCTGGGTGTATTTCAACTGCTTTAAGCTTTCCAAACTGGTAGGATTTTTGTCTTGCAAATTTCATTTAGTGTGTCAGACAGAAGTTCTGGAGTCAGGAGTACTATTGGCTCACTACAAGAAGAGAGTTACATACTTAAACTCTACATCACAATCATCATAATAGGTTTGCAAGCTGAGTAATTCGGCCATTATAGATGGGATATAGCACTTGTAATTGCATTTAGCATGTGTTGCAGAGATGATACACTGATGTTAAACTGAATGCTTACCATATGGTTGGATGGTCAAAAGCCCTAAAGGAAACAAAAATACGGCTCTACCTCCTTCCACATATTGTGGCTAGTTAACATGAAGAAACTCCTCTGAACTGTTACTTGTTCCAGTGCAAATGAATGGAGAAAGAATGAAGGAGGTAGGCAACAGGTAGAATCTTGGTTCAGTCCCTAAAGTCAGTCAATGTAGTTGACCTGCTGTGACAGATGTATGGCTGGTGCAGATAACTTCTCCTACAAAGCAGGGTTAAGAATTAGTGGACCAGTGTACTGCAATCTGGTTCCAACCTGGTTCCAGGTATACCCTGAAATGTAGTGCAACAATGCAATGCTCTTTATGTGGGCTTTGTGCTGCTGCAGCAGCAACTTGGCTTTTTGTGTTCTGAAATAACCGTGGTTATGTTTTAAGATACCTACATGAGAGTAAAGGCTTCAAAAAAACCCCATGGCTCCTGCACTACTCCTAGCAAACCCCAGCTCACAGTGTGCTTCCCTTCCCTCATCCCTCTTCCCTTCTTGCAGAGCTGATGGAGCTGATGTGGGGTGGGGGGCCTGGGGGAGAGCATGCAGGCAGGCAGCTCCTCAACTGAACTGGCTCCAAAGTGGAGCTTGATTTCCACCCTGAAAACCAAACAGCAAATGACTTCTGGGTCACGGGGAGGGGGAGGGAGTTGCTCCAACTCCTGGCATTTTCTGTGAAACGCCATGATAGAGCAGGGAGCTGGATGTCTGTCTGCCCTATGAGTAACACTACAGTTCTACATAAAAGGCACTAGACTAGAAGAAAGGAGACCTGCATTTGCTGACATTGGATTTCCTGCATGAACTTAAGTAGTTTGCCTTGGTTTCCCTTTCTACCCTTTGTCCCTTCTGCTTGGACTGTAACTTGTTTGGGTTATATAGGTATGTACAATACTTAGCACAACGAGGATTTCCAGGCTTGACTGTAATATAGATATGAGTTGCAATTTAGTTAGGGTTGTTTAGGACAGTTGAATAAAACATGCTATTAATATAAGCTATATGTAATAGGGTGGCCTCCTCACCAGGTCTTTACTGGCTGCCCTGCTCCGAGATCAACCACCCGCTTCACTCGTCTGTCATACCTTGCAGATGTTACTTCTCCAGCCTATGGCCATAGCAAACCAGGCGCAGTTCTAGCTCTTTTCTAGAGCTCGGGAGGGACACTCACACGCTACCCCTCTTTTACCAGGGTCTCACCCCCTCCACTGGCTCTCACCCCACCTCTTTCATACTGCCCTCTCTCAGGAGCCACACTCATGCTGCCCAGCATGACCTTTGGGCTTAGCTCTCCTGGCTTTGGGCTTAGCTCCCCTTGCCTCAGTCAGCCCCGGTGCAGTCTGTTGGGTATCTCCTGCTATCCTCACCTGAGTGTTGACTGAGCAATATATGACTGTAGGCCTATTTCACTCCTAGCCCCTCACCAGCCCACTATGCCCCCACTGGGCCTCCTCACTTGCCCACACATGGGCTGCTCTGTTCATCACCCCTCTCACACAGAGACTGACTCGCACCCCCAGGTGTTCCTCTGCTGCCTGGGTGTGGCCCCAGGTCCCTCTTCTAGCTTGATCTCTGTCTCAGGGCTCCTTAACCAAGCCCTGGGCTCCCCCTGCTCACTAAAGCACCACCAGGGATGTAGGGCTGGGGTTATTAAGGCACCCAACCCACCTTTCACTGGGGAGGTAACTGGCCTGGTGTTTCCTGGGGGCTCCCACGCCACTAGGAGCCCCACCAAACCACGCTTCTCTGGCAGGGTGCAGTTTTACGTCTTACCCAGGACAAGGGGTCACCTCCTCCCCATAGCCCTTGCGCTTGCCTTGCCCTTGCCCTTGCCCTGCCCTTGCCCTGCCCTGCCCTGCCCTGCTGACTCTGGCTGGAGCAGCATCTCAGCCTGATGGTTCCTCCTTCCTTACTGCAGCCCTGCTTATATCCCTGGGCCAAAATGGTTGCCCTCATCAGGCACCTGGCTGCTGCCTGTTCATAGATTCATAGATGTTAGGGTCGGAAGGGACCTCAATAGATCATCAAGTCCGACCCCCTGCATAAGCAGGAAAGAGTGCTGGGTCTAGATGACCCCAGCTAGATACTCGTCTAACCTCCTCTTGAAGACCCCCAGGGTAGGGGAGAGCACCACCTACCTTGGGAGCCCGTTCCAGACCTTGGCCACTCGAACTGTGAAGAAGTTCTTCCTAATGTCCAGTCTAAATCTGCTCTCTGCTAGCTTGTGGCCATTGTTTCTTGTAACCCCCGGGGGCGCCTCGGTGAATAAATCCTCACCAATTCCCTCCTGTGCCCCCGTGATGAACTTATAGGCAGCCACAAGGTCGCCTCTCAACCTTCTCTTGCGGAGGCTGAAAAGGTCCAGTTTCTCTAGTCTCTCCTCGTAGGGCTTGGTCTGCAGGCCCTTGACCATACGAGTTGCCCTTCTCTGTACCCTCTCCAGGTTATCCGCATCCTCCTTGAAGTGTGGCGCCCAGAATTGCACGCAGTACTCCAACTGCGGTCTGACCAGCGCCCTATAGAGGGGAAGTATCACCTCCCTGGACCTATTCGTCATGCATCTGCTGATGCAAGATAAAGTGCCATTGGCTTTTCTGATGGCTTCGTCACACTGCCAGCTCATGTTCATCTTGGAGTCCACTAGGACTCCAAGATCCCTTTCCACCTCTGTGCCACCCAGCAGGTCATTCCCTAGGCTGTAGGTGTGCTGGACATTTTTCCTCCCTAGGTGCAGCACTTTGCATTTCTCCTTGTTGAACTGCATCCTGTTGTTTTCTGCCCACTTGTCCAACCTATCCAGGCCTGCCTTCAGCTGTTCCCTGCCCTCCGGCATGTCCACTTCTCCCCATAGCTTTGTGTCATCTGCAAACTTGGACAGAGTACATTTCACTCCCTCGTCCAAGTTGCTGATGAAGACATTAAAGAGTATCGGTCCAAGGACCGAACCCTGTGGAACCCCACTGCCCACACCCTTCCAGGTCGAGACCGACCCATCCACCACGACTCTTTGGGTGCGACCCTCTAGCCAATTCGCCACCCACCGGACTGTGCAGTCGTCCACATCACAGCCTCTTAACATGCTCACCAGTATGGGGTGGGATACCGTATCGAAGGCCTTCCTGAAGTCTAAGTATACGACATCCACCCCTCCTCCTGTGTCCAGGCGTTTCGTAACCTGGTCATAGAAAGACACTAGATTGGTCAGGCACGATCTGCCCGCCACAAACCCATGCTGGTTTCCCCTCAGCATAATTTGTCCTGCTGGGCTCTCACAAATGTGAGCCTTGATAATTTTTTCAAAGACTTTACCAAGGATGGAGGTGAGACTGACCGGCTATAGTTGCCCGGGTCCTCCTTCCTCCCCTTTTTGAAAATGGGGACCACGTTAGCCCTTTTCCAGTCCTCCGGGACTTGGCCCGTGCGCCACGAGCGTTCGAATATTCCCGCCAGTGGCTCTGCAATGATGTCGGCCAGTGCCTTCAGCACCCTCGGATGGAGCCCATCTGGGCCTGGCGACTTAAAGGCATCCACTTCTTCCAAGTGACTCTGCACCACCTCAGGATCTACGTATGGAAGTCTGGCGCCTTGCTGCTGCCTCTCTACAACCCCAGTGAGAGACTTGTCTTGCCCCTCACTTAGGAACACTGAGGCAAAGAACTCATTGAGGAGTTCAGCCTTGTCTTCCCTGTCTGTCACCAATTGTTTCTGCCCATTTAGCAGCGGTCCTATTCCTCCCTGGGCCTTCCTTTTACTCCCAATATATCTAAAAAACAATTTCTTGTTGTCCTTTACTTGGGTTGCCATCCTCAGCTCCATGGTAGCTTTGGCCCGCCTAACTGCCTCCCTACAAGCACGAGCAGAGGAGGTATATTCATCTTTAGTGATCTTACCCTGTTTCCACTTTTTATGTGCTCCCCTTTTGGCCCTTAGGCTCTCCTGGATTTCTCTGGTCAGCCATGGAAGCCTCCTGGTCCCTTTCCCTCTTTTGCCTCGCTCGGGGATCGTCTTGCTTTGTGCCCGAAGGATCGTTTCATTTAGGCACAGCCACCCTTCTTGGGCTCCCATCCCATCAAAACTCCTACTCTGCAGTGCTTCCTTGACTAATCGCCTGAGTGCATTGAGATCAGCTTTCGTAAAGTCTAGCACTTTCACCCTACTAGTTACCTTACCCACTCGCCGTCTTATGTTGAATTCTATTATAAGGTGATCACTGTCTCCCAAATGGCTACCCATCTGGAGGTCCCCTATCATGTCATCTCCCGTTGCCAATACCATATCCAGTATGGCATTCCCCCTAGTGGAACCATGCACCTCCTGTGTCAGGTGGAGGTCCTGTACACAGGTTAGAAACCTGCGTGAGCGATGGGACCTTGCTGTCTGCGTCTCCCAGCAGGTGTCCGGGTAGTTTAGGTCCCCCATGACTACCGCCTCTTTAGCTTTTATGGTCTCCGAGAGTTGCCTCAGGAGCCCCGCATCTATTTCTTCCCCTTGGTGTGGGGGTCTGTAGGAGACCCCTACCACCAAATCCCTTTCTCCTTGCCCCCCATGTAGCCTAACCCACAATCCTTCTACTTCCTCAACCTCGGATTCTGTCTTGATGAGGGTTGATGTATATTGCTCACTGACATAAAGTGCAACCCCCCCCCCCTTTCTTCCCCGACCTGTCCTTTCTATACAATCTATAGCCCTCAATATGTACCGCCCAGTCATGGGATGAATCCCACCAGGTCTCTGTTAGCCCTACTAAGTCATAGGTGTTTAGTGCAAGCAGGTTTGCTGCTCTTAAAGTGGCAGGCACCAAAGAAAATTTAGCTGGTGGTTGGCATCAACCCACTGTATTTATAATAAAGTGAATCTACATTTTAAGCCAGGGGTTGCTTTTATCTTTGGCCTGCTAACTGGATTTGGCCCACCAAGCGGTTTTATCTGGCCAACAAAGCTCAGATATTGATCCTTAGGGAAGAAGCAGACGTGTGTGTAGTGTTTTTTATTGTCTTTTAACACAAACACTTTTTCTTCTGATTAAGCAATGGAAGCTCTTTTGTTATTAATTATTCCTGTCACTGTCATTGAGGGAATGTAATTTCAAAGTCTGAACTGAGTCCAGACCTGCTAAAGGGATCCCTACTGAGACATAAGCATACTACTGTACTATCCACTATGTGATCTGAAAGAGTGGGGAATTGAGTTTCCAAGAAAGAGGGGTTACTCTGAAGTCTGAGACCTAGGCAAGGTGTGCTTGGAGAGAGGAGGTGTTAGAGGTACTTTTAGCCTGGTAGCTCTAACATATGCAAATTGCAGAAATAAATGAAGATGAAACTGGTAAATCTAGTTTACTACAAAGCACTGTCTGTAAAGCACTTTTGGCCCAATCTAAATAGAAAGTGGAGGAACATAAATTGTAACATTAGCCAGGAAGCATAGAATTCCTTTAGTGTTTACTGAATAACTCTTACTTTTTTCATAGCAGATGCGGCCAATGGCTCTTCCAGTATGAAGCAACATCTCTTCATCTGTGCTTTTCAGCTGAGGTACCAAGATTAGAACCAAATCTGCTTCAATACAAAGCTTCTTCATTTCCTCTGCAAACACAGAGGAGCAGGGATTATGAGCTTGTTAAAATAAAACTATTAAAATTTTCAGGGCCCATAATTAGTGTCTGTAAGACAGATCAATAGAATAGAAACATACAAGCAGTAACATTACTTGTAAATTATACAGTATGGGCTACGTACCATTTTTAGCTATTTCAGCGAGTACTTGGGCTGCCTTCACTGCGCATCTTGGATTGTGTTCCAGAATTCTAGCCAAAGCTGGGAAAATTCCACTGTCTCCGAGTAGGCTGGAACATCTATGCACTGCAATGTTAGGGTTAGCAATAATAGCAATGAATTTAAATTTGCTTTATTTCCTGCATTCATTTTAAAAGTTTCTGTAGAGGTCTAGCCAGGGTTGGAATCCAAGATTCTGCTTCAGTAATGGAGTAAAAAATCTGCCTAACTAAGCAAACATCTAAGTAGGACTATTCATTTGCTTAGGTCAAGCAGTGTCTTAAGTGCCTTACTAAACTGGGGCCAGGTATAAGAGCCAAAAGGGAAACACTTCCATCTGTGAGGAACAAATCCTGAAAATTCCTGGCAAATCAAAGGTTAAGATTTGGTCAAAATCCTTAGGTAGCCCTACAGTGGCCCTAGTAATTATGAGTGGCAATAATCTCCCTCAAAGAAATTCCTGCTGTCTCATTGTACTTAATTGGCATCAGGCTTTTGAGCATCTTGGAAGATGGTGAAACAAACACAGATTGGTGTCAGCTAGGGCAGAATGTGCGGGGAGCTTGGAGTAAAGCTTTTGATCAGGGAATTCAAGAAATGCGTGTTTCTGTTTTAGTCTTTGGCTGATGCTTTTTTTGTACTTTGCTGGCTGTAGGAAGCTAAACCTTTGACAGCAAAGAAAGGACTAAACTGATTATAAAGACTATTTTTCCTACAGTGACTGGTTGCTTTTCTTTATGGCCAATCACACACACTTTCATCCTGCAAACACTAAACCTATTTTCTTGATCAATCCTGGATCAATTCCAGCATTCCATATAGATCAGGGAGAAACAAAGCAACCAGTCACCCAAAACCCAACAGTCTTCATGTCTTGACCACCAAGCTATGTTTTGCTTTGTTCAAATTCACAGCAAAGAGGCTGTTGTCATGTAACAGTTCCATTCAAAGACTGAACAAAATCTTTTTAGACATCCCAAGTGTAATTAGTGTGGCAACTACAGGGATACTAATACAGTATTCCACTAGTCATTTTGATTATATGATTAACCTCTTTTCTGTCCAACAGATGTTTCTATTTGCTTTAAAGTTTTTGAATGATATACCTGTTGATTTGCTGAGAAACAAATCTGAATTTTATACATGCATTTTCTAAAAGTGTAACTCCTTCTAATGAGTCTAAATAAATAAGCGTAAAATTTTGGTTAAAAGTGGCCAATAATATTTGCTAACTATTATAGCACATATAGCATTTTGAACAGAACTAAATATTTTTTCTTAGGAATTAAAAATAAGATTCATAACAAGAGGTTGAACTCTTGCTAATATACAAATCATAGTGTAATAGTAATGACTACATTTTAATCCGTCTTTGAGTAACACTTTCAGTACCTAATCACTCACTAAAAGTTAAGCTAATACTTTTAGATTGGAGTCTTCCCAGTACAATTTTCCCAATATACTTGAATCTTTAAATTGGCTATCTTCTATTTTTTTTTTTTTTTAGTCCTAAAGCTCCAATCTATAGAAAATAACAAATGTGATGCGACTGTGCAATGCCTTTTCTATGCAGGAAAGTCTTCCAAAAATCTCTCACAGATTTTAGTAGTATCAGCCGAGCTGACCCTGGGGGGAATGGGGCCTGGGGCAAATCAGCCTGTGCGGGGTGCGCTTAACATTGCACAGGGTTGTGGTACACCTGCAAAGGTGTTGGGGGCCTCCATGCTTCTTCCACAGTGCAGGGCTAATCCACCAGCTCCAGGCAGGAGGGGCCGCAGGCACTTGCCTCAATTCACCATACCCTAGGGACAGCCCTGAGTATAAGCATGGGTCTACAAGTTTTACTTCTGAGCAGGCAGGACATATGGCTTGTAGTAAAGTTCCCTTTGGTACAACTTTCTTGGATGTCACTGAACAGGCATAAGAGCTCTTAGGTCATCTGGCCTGGGTATCTTAAGAAGCATGGCTGATGTGAAGAAGAAAGGCCTAAAGCATTTCTGAAAGCCACTTGAAATATCTCCTCTTACAGTTCTGCAAGTGCCTGAATCTAAATTAATTAAATAAGGTGGTAGGATAAAGTTTGGAAAATGTGATTAGTGGTTTTACAGCATTTTAATGGTTTTAAACATGATTAGTGGTTTTACAGCAATGCCATAGCCAGTAGGGCAAATAATACTCTGGCAGGTATCAATCGATGCATCTCCAGCAAAACCACCTCCAGCAGGAGGTGATTCTTCCATTCTGCTCAGCACTGGTGAGACTGCAGCTGGAGTACTGCATCCAGTTCTGGGCACCACAGTTTAACAAGGATGTGGACAAGCTTGAGAGAGTCCAAAGAAGAGCCACCCGTATGATCAGAGTCTTACACGGCAAGCCATACAAGGAATGACTGAGGGATCTGGGACTCTTCAGCCTGAGGAAAAGAAGGCTGGGAGGGGACCTGGTAGCAGCTTACCACTATACTAGGGAAGTACATCAAGGGCTTGGTGAGCAACTGTTCACCAGGGCACCTGAGGGGAAAACCAGGAGTAATGGCCACTCCTGGAAGTTCGATTCAGGCTCAACATTAGGAAACATTTCTTCACTGTCAGGATGTCCAGACTGTGGAATAAGCTCCCTCCAGAGGTGGTGCAATCGCCTACCCTGGAAATCTTCAAGAGGAGACTGGACAGTCACCTTGCTGGGGTCACCTGACCCCCAGTTATCTTCCCTGTTTTGGTGCAGGGGGCTGGACCCGATGATCTGAGGCCCTTTCCGGCCTTACAATCTATGAATCTATGAATTTCAAGAGCTGTCAAGGATGTGTGTATTATATAAAGCACATGTCTAACCTTCAAGCACTGACCACATTGCTATAGCAACTGGATAAATTTCCATGTTCTGAACCACTGCCAAATGACTGCTGACAGGTAAAACATCCCACCTTGATAAAGCACAACTGAAGCTGCAATTAACAAGCAATTAGCTGTAAGTCAGGACTCCTACTCAGCCCTCAAGGTACTTGATTTTAGTTTAGATGATTGTTGCAGGAAACATGTTTGGAAAAGGTAAAAATGCTCTGGCAAAAAATAGGGCTGCCAGATTTGTCAGTCTGTCTGGGAATAACACTAATGGATTGACAAAGATTTGGAGAATGGAAAGCAAGATCTAGTTTGTGAGGTACAGATGGCTGTCACTGGCTTTAATATTTAAGCCCCTGGTCAAGTGAGTATAAATTGATCTCTTTATGATAAATGGGTGAGTGGGCTGAAAAGTTGGTTTCCTGCTGAAAAGTTGGTTCATATGTGAAAGATTTTATAACCCTTCTCTCATACTAATCTTTATAAGCCCAGGTTTATTTACCACATGGGTAATCATCTTTTCTTTTTGCAGGGGCCTGCAAGGGAGTGGACAGAGGAATGCAGATGAGATATGAGAATATTGTTGTTATGGTATTGGCAGAGCAGTCAAATAGGAAAATTATTGGCTTTTTAAAATAAAATAGCAAGTTGGCTGTGTTGTGAGTTTTTTGGGGTTATATGCTCAAGAGTTTGGGTGAGCATAATGTATTCCTGAAGATGTTTCAGGGGTTTAGGTTGTAGCCGTGTTGGTCTAAGGACATGTTTCAGGATTTTTAGCACAAGTATATTGATGTGAAAATTCCTACCAAAATCTTGTTATGCATTATTTGCCTGTTTAAATAGTTCAGTCATCCAAGCAAGGAGTAGAAACAATATCTTGTGACCAGTTGCATACCATGATCAATTAATGCTGATAAAGTGGACAAACCTATAGGCTGAATGTTTTTTCAGTAGTAAAACAATGACCATTTTTAAAGATCTAAGGTAGACCTCCCCATGTGAAATGATAAAAAATTGTGTGTTTTCTTAAAATAAAACTTAATATTGTTATACTATCATTTTAAGGATCAGAAATTTGGCGGAGACAACTTCACTATATTAGTACAAGGAGAGCATAGATTTGTTTTTGTTTTTTTCATTTTTAATATTGAAGGCTTCATTTAATTTTCAGTCATACACCTCAAATTACATCCTAGTATTTGAATTACTATCTAACCTACAACTTAGCTGAGTACTTGATTACAGCTAGCTGCTAATAAAACCAGCTGCTAGGATTCAGGTGTATTTTTAATAAGGATAAAATTGAATCTAGAGGCTTTTTTGCAACTCCAGATTTTTGTGATCATGAAATTCATCTGCTCATAATCAGTCTGAGGATACCCTTACACTTTAAATTGTGATATAGCTCCTCTGTATTTCTGGATCACAGAACTTATTCAGAGCTGACATTTTTATTTCTTGGAATAGGGAGGATGGCAGCAGCTTCAACACAAGGACTTTTTTTGTGGCGGGGGTTTGTTTTCTTTTTTCCCATGGTGCCTATTGCTGATTTCTATAGGTCAGTACTACCAGATTATAATAGGGTGGTCTATCCCCTGAAGATGGGGCAACTGTGGGAGAGCTACTGATAAGGGAATGACTCACTGGGAGCTTAAAATCTAGACAGGAGAGTGGAAAGGGGCAAACGGTGTGAGGGAACAGTTTGAAGGAAAGGAGCCAGCTGTGAATAGAATAGCTCTACACTGAGGGGCCAGGCTGCGATGCTGAGGGTCAGAGCCCAGGGGGTATCCCTCCAAGTGCCTGTGACAGGACATCAGGGTTTGTTTTTTGTGTGTTTATTTGCCTCTATGTTTGCACTTTATAGACCATGTTTGGGAGGAGTGGCTGAAGAGTTCCTCTGGGAGCAAACCTGCTTGATAAAGCCAGCAGGCTAAGCAACCCACTTACAGAGATACGATCACTTTACCCTCAACTCTTACCAGAAGTAATACAGTAGTTTGAAATTAAGGGTGCCCCAATTTCTGCTGTGTTAGGCATCTCTTTCATTTTCATTTACTCTAAAGGTCATTCAGTTGTCATCATCCTCCACCCCCATCCCCCTTTTTTTTTATCCTACGAAGACCTGGAAGTAGTTGAGTAGTTGATTGGCTTAAGAGGTCAATGCCGATAAAGCATCCACCCTGAAAAGCTTCCAGCTCCTGCTGACCAAGAAGCAAAAAGATTAGAAGCACATCCTGGTCTGCTAACTTTTGGAAGGGGCTGGTGATATTTTCAAGCATTTAGTTTCTATTCCACCCCCATGTGCTGTCAAAAAGTTATGAATTATGTGAACTTTAAAAGCATCATTAATCACCTTCATGTAGGTACTAACTTCCAGAATAGCTATTACTAAAACTGTGAGGCAGCCTCATTTTAAGGAATTAGACTGATTTTAGTTTCAAGCTCTGGTAGGAAATTTCCACTAGGAAGCTCAAACCTGGAGCATCCCCTCCCATAATCTTTCTCAGCAGTAAGCCTGGAATACCTGTTCACTCAACTCCTTCAGAACCCCTCTGAAACCCATCTGCTGGATTTCTACTGGCAAATGTGGGTTGGCAACAGAAAGGAAGAATATTGTTCCATGCAGACCTTTAGAATTGAATTTGTCAGCCCATTACTGAGGAGGTATATTTTTATATTTTTATACTGCCTCCCTCAATCTGCTGGAGCACCAGTTCAATTTTATTTAAATTTAATGCAGCATAAGAGCAAAACAAAGACCAGAGGGATCATGATGACTATGTAATCCAAAAGAATATATGACCTGTGCTCCAAGGAATTGTTTGGTGTTCTAGGCCAAGGGAGGGAAGCCTACAGATATTTTATCTGGCCCACCAAGCACACACAAATGGAAGTTTATGTAACTTTATGTAAGCTTTGCAAAGCTTTGTGTAAGTTTTGCACCGGAATAAACCATCCAGCAGAGTATCTGGCACTATCTGGCAGAATATCTAACAACCACTGCCTCCAGCCTGCCTTTGGACTGAGCTGTGTTAATTCAGCCTTCTGTTAGTGAAAAGTTGCCAACCCTTTATTTGGGAAGTCAGAAAATGGTTTGGATACTTAACTGTCTTCAGCAAGAGCCAGCAGAACCCCATCCAGGCTTTCAAGGATTTGATTGTGAGCTTCAGTTTCATCTCCACAGAGTTTGAGGCATTCCAGGTGTTTTTTTAGGGACTCTGTTTGAAAAAAGAAAACATCAAGGGAAATAGTGTTAATGCACAGATGTAAATCTGGGCTTGCATAGGGGAGAAAAAAACCAGAGCTGCTCTGGTGCTTATCTTCAGCTAAAATTGACATATTTATGGGCCTCCATTTCATGGGAAGACCAGATATTCCAATTAAATAAACACATTCACTGAATAACTCATTTGGTCCAAAAGGCAGGTGTCAAATTTTGATTTGTGAGGATTTGTTTTTGTCAACTTCATTTAGACCTCTTTATCTATGAATGCAATGAGCCTGATCTCTAGTCTCACCAATTCCTAAAGAACTTATGCCACATTATAGCAGAGCCTTCTCTTGTCCCCATTACAAAGAAGAAAGAACCTTTTTAGAGGGACATCACAGAGTGGGTGCATCTACATGTGCTATGAATTTGCAAGAATAAGCTTTGGCGCAGTTTGCACTGGAGTTTATTGCTCCCAGGCACCGTGTTTGAGTGTGCACCCAGGACTGTAGCACGCTGATCTGGATCAGAGCAGCCCCAACTGGCAGGGGGCCCAAGTAGTCAGCCTGCAGGCCCAGGGCTGCTCCCATCTAGTTCAAAGTACAGTGGAGGGGCTGAGTGGAGCAAAACTGCGCTTCATTGTGGGGCTAGACAACAGGCAACCCCTGCACTGAATCACCCTTATGCCCCTGCCAGCTACATCAGTGTCTACATGTGCTGTGTTGTGCTGTGCTGTGGAGTAAATAACTCTGCCATAGGATAGCACTTGTGTTTACAATACTAACCTACAGTGGAGTTAATTAGTTTACTCTGTCCCAATAGTCCCACATGTGTAGACGGTGACATTTTACTGCAGAGCTAATTAGACAGCTCCACAGTAAACATCTTGTGTAGATGTGTCCACTGGGATACAGAATATAAAAAGAGGGACCTGGCAGCAAAGGGTACAAGCATTCCAGTGGCAGAGAGGAGCAGAGTTTAGTTCCTGTAGCAGGAGGTTGGATCCTGGATGTAGACACCATGAGGAGGCTGCAGGAAAGACCAAAATGGAAAGAAACTGGATTAACACCAGGTGGGCCAGAAGGAAAACTGGGACTAGTGAAAGTTGATGAAAAGGATTGGAAAGAGCCCAAGGGAAAGGCTGGTGCTGGGAAGGACACAGCAGAGACTGAGTGGGGGTGAGGGAGTGGAACAAGTCCAGAGAGGACGAGTAGAAAACCCAAAGTGACATTGCAAGGGGCAGCTGGCTGTTAAGAAGCCATAGGAGACTGTACACAAGGGCTGTGATCAGATGAGGACACACATACATTTCCCTCGGGACAAAGCAGCAGCAGCACATAGTTGTACTGCTGCTAGTTGTCCCCTGGGAATGTTCACGCATGTATGCTCTGGCAGACAGCAAATTGCCCCAGAGTGTTATGGGGAGGCTGGAGCCAGCACATGGGCTGGCTCCTGGGATCCTTGGGGAATCCTGGTTCTCCAGCAGCTGTGATCCAGTGTGTGGATCCTGGCTGGCAGCCAGAGCATGGCTCCAGTCAGCCAGGCTCCAGTTTTGGGCAGTGCATGCTGCCACCACGTGCACCACCCTGCTCTTTCCAGAAGCAGGTTTTATTGACACCAGGATCTCCCTTGATTATCACCTGCACAAGGGAGAAGAGATCGATGTCATATATCTTGATTTTAAAAAAGCTTTCGATCTGGTATCCCACGATCAGCTCATAGAAAAACTGGCCAATTGCAGCCTCGGCTACATCAGTCTGCTGGCTGGGGAATTGGCTCCGTGGTCAGACCCAGAGAGTGGTAGTTGATGGAAGTCAATCATCATGGTGCGCTGTGACCAGTGGGGTCCCCCAAGGCTCCGTCCTTGGGCCTTTCCTTTTCAACATCTTCATTAATGATGTGGACATTGGTGTTAGAAGTGGACTGGCCAAGTTCACCGATGACACCAAGTTTTGGGGTAAAGCGTCCATACCCGAGGACAGAATGGCGATCCAGGCTCACCTTGGCAGGCTCAGAAAATGAGCAGATGAAAACCTGATGGCCTTCAACACCAGAAAATGCAAGGTACTCCACCTTGGGAAGAAAAACCTGCAGCATGCTTATAGGCTCGGCACTGCTACGCTTGCTAGCACCACGGCCGAAAAGGACTTGGGGGTCATGATTGACCACAAGGTGAATATGAGCCACCAATGTGACATTGCAGCCAGCAAAGTGAGCAAAACTCTGGCTTGCATCCATAGATGCTTCTCTAGCAAATCCCAGGATGTCATCCTCCCACTGTATTTGGCCTTGGTGAGGCTGCAGCTGGAGTACTGCATCCAGTTCTGGGCTCCACAATTTAAAAAGGATGTGGATAACCTTGAAAGAATCCAGAGGAGAGCCACACACATAATCAGAGGGCAGGAAAACAAGCCTTATAATGAGAGGCTGAGAGCTATGGGACTTTTCAGCCTGGAAAAGTACAGGCTCAGGGATACCTGGTGGCTGCCTACAAGTATATAAGGGGTGTACATCAGGATCTGGGGGAATGCCTGTTCACCAGAGTGCCACATGGGATGACAAGGTCAAATGGTCACATACTCCTCCAAGACCATTTCAGGCTGGACATAAGAAACAGCTTCTTTACCGTTCGAGCTCCCAAGGCCTGGAACAGACTGCTGCCAGAGGTGCTGCAAGCACCTACTTTGGACTCCTTTAAGAGTCAATTGGATTTTTATCTTGCTGGGATCCTGTGACCCCAGCTGACTTCCTGCTCCTGGGGCAGAGGGCTGGACTCGATGATCTTCCGAGGTCCCTTCCAGCTCTAATGTCTATGAAATCTATGAAATCCCAGTGTCAAAAAACCTCTGCCACACTGCTAATTAGCAGCATGGCGAATGCCTGTATATGTGGGCATACCACACATGTGCTCTCATCTGGATGCACCCAAGGAGGCTCAGAGGACACTCAATCATGAGTGGTGCTTGTGCCTCTGTGAATTAGGCCATTTCACCCAGTGATTTCCTCATCAGGGTATTGCATATGCTTCAGACGGGGAAACTGAAAGTGAAAGAGCAGGTCTTGGGTTGTGCAGAGTCTATTAGGACTGCACCTTATCAGGAAAAGGATGGATACTGGTGCACAGTCACAACACTCAGATAATATTGGCGGGAATTCAACTAAGCCCTAATGGTACTTTGCTTTGTAGATGGTAGGCTGAGCCAGCGAACTTATGCTGGGATGTGCAAAGCCACTGTTGCCAAAGCTGCAGTAAAATTCTAGTTTTTCCACCACAAGCCATTCACCACAAACCTTGATATTTTCATTAAAAAACAAAACTCACTGATAGTTTTGGCCCCTGAATTTTCTCAGAATTTTCCTAAAACTGCTAACTCATTTCCATTTTGTTGTCAACAAATGCATGAGATTTTCACTATTTTCTGTCTAATTCAGGTGAGATTTTTGGTAAGTGATGGTTTTCAGGTATTCTCTGCTATACAGGACCGGTTTTCTGCAGCAGAAGAACAGGAGTGGTGAGCTGGGTTATAAAAAAGGAGTGGGGTAGTTTTAAAAGCTGTTATGCTTGGGCGGAATGGAATAGGGGAGAGTAGGGAGATGGGGATTGTCTTTTGGCTGAAAGGGAAAAAAAAAATCAAACTGGCTGATTATGAACAGTGACAATCATTGCTCTTGTTATAGTAATTGCCATGCTATGAAAAAGGGCCTGGCTTATCAGGGAAGAAATCCCTCTGGAATTAGTGTTTCTGTTCAATATTCCTAATCTATTCTGAGTAAGAAACTCAGGTTGTGGGTATTGACCTATTTTTCATAGATTTCATAGATTTCATTTCATGGAAGGGACCTCGGAAGATCATCGAGTCCAGCCCCCCGCCCAAAGGGCAGGAAGTCAGCTGGGGTCATAGGATCCCAGCAAGATAAGCATCCAGTTTCATCTTGAAGGTGTTCAATGAAGGCGCTTGAGCGACCTCCGGTGGCAGGCTGTTCCAGACCTTGGGGGCTCGGACAGTAAAGAAATTCTTCCTTACGTCCAGCCTGAAACGATCTTGTAGTAGTTTGTGACCATTCGACCTCGTCATCCCTTGGGGCGCTCTGGTGAACAAATGTTCCCCCAGATACTGGTGGTCACCCCTGATAAACTTGTAGGTGGCCATCACATCACCCCTGAGCCTGCGCTTTTCCAGGCTAAAGAGCCCCAGGGCTCTCAGCCTGTCATCGTAGGGTCTGCTTCCCTGACCTCTGATCATGCGCGTGGCTCTTCTCTGGACTCTCTCAAGCTTCTCCACATCCTTTTTGAATTGTGGAGCCCAAAACTGGACGCAGTACTCCAGCTGCGGCCTCACTAAGGCTGAGTACAGGGGGAGAATGACGTCCCGGGATTTGCTTGAGAAGCATCTATGGATGCAAGCCAGCGTTTTGGTCGCTTTACTAGCCGCAGCATCGCATTGCATGCTCATGTTCATCTTGTGGTCAATGATGACCCCCAAGTCTCTTTCTTCCATAGTGCTAGCCAACATAGCACTGCCAAGCCTATAAGGATGCTGCAGGTTTTTTTCCCCAAGGTGGAGAACCTTGCATTTATCGGCGTTGAACACCATCAGATTCTCGTCCGCCCACTTGCTGAGCCTGTCCAGGTCAGCCTGGATCATCTGCCTGTCTTCTGGTGTGGATGCTTTGCCCCAAAGTTTGGTGTCATCTGCGAACTTGGCCAGTCCACTTCTGACTCCAGTGTCCACATCATTAATGAAGATGTTGAACAGTATGGGTCCAAGGACAGAGCCCTGGGGGACCCCACTGGTCACAGGACACCACGATGAGTGACTTCCATCAATTACTACCCTCTGGGTCCGACCCCGGAGCCAATTTTCCAGCCAGTGGATCGTGGAGGACCCAAGGCGACAATTGGCCAGTTTCTCCAAGAGACGATCATGGGACACAAGATCGAAGGCTTTTTTGAAGTCAAGATATATGACATCAATCTCATCTCCCTTGTCCAGGTGATAGGTCACCTGGTCGTAGAAGGAAATGAGATTGGTCAAGCAAGACCTACCCGCAACAAACCCGTGCTGGCTATCCCTTAAGATGTTGGCGTTGGCCAGTCCATTAAGGATGGCCTCTTTAATAAACTTTTCTAAGATCTTCCCCGGGATAGAAGTCAGGCTGATGGGCCTATAGTTAGCCGGATCCACTTTCCTCGCTTTCTTGAAGATAGGCACCACATTGGCCTTCTTCCAGTCTTCGGGCACTACACCAGAGCACCAAGAGTTTTCAAAGATCCGCGCTAGAGGCTGGGCTATGATGCTCGCCAGCTCCTTGAGTACCCTGGGGTGAAGATTGTCAGGGCCGGCTGACTTGAAGGTATTCAGCTTCTCAAGATGTTCCTTCATGAAGTCAGCATTAATGGAGAAGCTTTGTAGCTAAAAGTCTTATAAAGTTTGTCTACCTTTCTAGCTTCCGCAGAATTGCACGCGAAGGACAAGTGTACACACAACTAATAGGTGAAGAGAAACAATTTGTAGCTGTTTTAAAATTTTCAACATGGCATGAACTGTTGAAATAGAGAAGCATGTAAGAAGAGCCATTGTGTCAGACTTCCTGTAATAAAAGCATTTTGAATCACAAACCTCTGTTTCTGTAGGGTCATGGTGGCATAACTAACAAAAGTTTAGGTTAAGTGAATCTTAAATGCAGTTTCTTTCAAGAATGCCAAAAGAGCAGCCCTGGAGAGTCTTTTTTTTTAAATTGGAGCTAACAGGAAGTGCTCCATAGCTAAAAAGTTATAGAGAGATATAAGGTATAGACTGGGGTTCAGTAAGAGTGAATGGTTGGACACATTCAATATTACCAGACCCCAGAACTTTCAGCATATGGCAGTGTGTTTCATCTGTAGTTCTCTACTCTTCAGTCATAGTAATAACATCTTAACCATATTAGGACTTTCTAAACGAAATATCTAATGTTTAGAAGAGAAAACAGCAGCAAAACAGGCAGCAAAACATTCCGACTCAGAGAAGGTTGTTTTACAAATAGCAGGGAGAAGAATCAACATTACCCTGGGTCACTCATTAGATTGGTATTCTGGTAATTAAAAATCCAGGTGCTTTGTTATTCCTCTAGGGACTAGATCAGTGGAATAACACCATATGCACAATGACACTCAAAGTCCTTGAAAATATTCAATCTAGTTGAAGTCCATTGTGTTAAGGAATTAAATCAAATGCTACAAGGAAGATAATAAATAAATGATTGAATAAAAAGCTAGGTTCAAGAAAGATTTACAAAACCAATCTTAGAAATAAATCCATCTTAAAGCTTTGAATGCTTTTCTTCTTGGATGCTCTTGTCCAGCATCCATTTTTCTTCATTGTTTGCTATATACCAAAACTTAAACAACATAAAACTGGTCCCTGAATACTATCACTTTCCAGAGTGAGATCTTAAAGTAGTTGGGAGGCTGAGTTGATAACACTACAGTCGGCGATCTCAATGGCACAAATACATGCTATGACTGGAGTTGTCCTAAAGAGGAAACTTCTGTATCGCATGGAATTTAAGGTTGTCAGCAGGTTGCTCTATGTATGAACAAGAGTTTAACATTGTGGTATTTGTGGCAAAAAAATGGAACTATTTGTTTTGGCATTCACAAACCCGCACACCTGTCTGCCAGTGTGGAAGCCAGGGACTTGACAGCTGGCTGATGGCCTGCTCTTCAACCAGGTGGGGGGCAGGTTGGCAGAAAGCCAGTCAGACTGGCCAGTTAGCTAGCCAGTGTACCCGCCTGCTTCCTGTTGAAAGTTTCAACTGAAAAGACATGTTCCTATTGAATGTTTTGATTCTGTTGGATCAATGTTTTCTGATCGAAAACTGTTCTGACAGAAAATGTTTGCCCAGCTCTCATTCTGACTGTGCATGGGGATAAATAGGTTATGGGAGATAACTCTGATTAACTCTATCAGGACTGATATGCAGGGATTGAATTTGGGACCTCTGTATTGGTGTGAGTCTCCCCTGGCTGAACAAAGACACTTTTAGCCATCTTGGAGAGGATGCAGGCACACATCTACATGCAGTCTAACCAGTAGAATGGGAACAAGAACCCACACTGTGTTAGTGCATTGTGTAGTTCATTGACAGCGTCCTGCAACAAGCATATAGTTTCTCTTTGAACTATAGCATATGTTTTAGGGCCAAAACAGACTGCCAAATGAAGTGGGTTAAGTGAGGGTGGGATGCATCCTACCGTAGCTGATCTCCTTTTACTGGGCAAAACCCATGTACCTATTGTCCCACATTGGGCAACATCTGATGTGGGCAATTTGTCCCCCTTGCCTAGGAATTCCTCGCATCCCTTGCTGCCCAGTGCCTCCTTGCTGGGACTGATGCCCATGCTGGTCAATGCTTCACATGAAGGCATAGGTCAGAGCAGATCCTAGTATGGAGGCACAAGACATTCCAAATTCCCTGGGTCCCACTCTACCCCTTATCTCCCTGTTTGGACATGTGTTTCAGCAGTATGAGGGACCCAGTTCTGTTCAGGAATTCCCCCAGTGCACAGGATTGGGCCACTCAACCCCCAGAGTACCTACCTAGTACATCTACAGAGCAATAGATGTCTGCCATAGTAAAGGGGCACTATTTAACACTATCTTTTGAGCAACTTATGTGGTATGACAAGGGGTAGGGATATCTATTTGTTCAGCCATTTAGGCTGCCATAAACATTTTTATGGTGGCAAAAATGACATTAGGCACTATCTGTTTCTTCCCATGGACAGATGTCCAATTGTGATTTGAAGACTTTAGGTGAGGGAAGAAACACAACACCCCTTAAGTCATTCCAATATATAGGCAGTCCTCGGACTTACGACACAATTGGTTCCTGAAAACCACGTCTTTAGTCAAAACGTAGTAACTTGGAACCAATTTTCTCATAAGGAACAATGTTATAAATGGGGGACTAGTTCTTGAATCAAGGCCTTATTTTCACCAAAAATAACTCAGAATTTTGTACTCAATCAATTATAGATGAGTAATATAGCTACATTAATGTATTTATATTGTAAATAGCAATCATATTGATTTGGAAGGACTTCTTTGAGGTGACTTTGCTGGACTTTTTGAAAGGCTTTTGGTTGGACTTTTTGAAGGGTTCTTGGCTGCAGTCTTTTCAGGAGTCTTGGCTGCAGGTTTTTCTGGAGTCTTGTCTGCTTTCCTAAAGAAAGTGTCCATGGAAGTTTGGACAGATGTTCTCCAGGAAGATGAGCAATGCAGCAAACTTGTTCGCTGGCATGACGTTGCATCGTATCAAGCGTTGTAAAGTTGAAACTGACATCATAAAGTTGAAACAGGGTGTCAATTTATAAATGTTGTAGGTGTGAAACATTGTAACTCGAAACATTGTAAGTCGTGGACTGCCTGTATATATATTTTTATTCTTGTTAAAAATGAACACTTTTTTTGCTAGTTTCAGGTTCAATTTACTGATTTGGTAAGGCCTTGCAGGAAACATGCATAGGATATGGATTTTAAATGCTGTAAATGTAAGGAATAATTTGCAAGTATGTTTCATTGGCCATTTAAGTCAACTGGTTGGATCCTCAGCTCATGTCAATTGGCATGACCCATTGGTTTCAACAGACTTAAACCAATTTACATTAGTTTGGCCTTATTTATCTAGCCTCTTTCTGACCTTTCTCTTTAGTAATTTTATACATACAACCTCCCTCCTCCCCATTTTTGTTCATTGGTAATTTATCTCTGAAAAGATTTTCTATTAATATTAGTACTATTCCTAAATTCACAAGTTGGGGAATTCTTTTTCCAGATCTCTTTTTGAAGGCTTGGTTACCCATCTTGTCCTACGGAGAAATCTACTCCGAATTTACCTTGTGACTTAAACTGTGAATTCATGACTTCCTGTGGCTCATATAAACAACATGCTTCATGGAAGGCATGAGGAGAGACTCTCTGCTGATCAATTTACAGGAGTTTTTGAGGTCAGGATTATTCAGAAGATATGTAAGTCCTTAAGTAACTAAACTTTCCAGCACAGAAAATAGGAATGCACCATTTCTATCAGGAAAATTAAAATAATGGGTTCAAATGGATTTTAACCTCTTAGGATTATTTTGGGGGGTTTTAGAACTAAACACATTTCCTTAAGAAATGATTAGCAGTCACCTAAATCTCCTTTGTAATTCCACAATAGCTGTCTCAAAACTTCACAGAAGAACTGCAACACTTCACTCCTTCTCCCCTAAAGAAGGTATTTATTTGGTATGCCAGGTATTTATTTGGTAAAGAAATGGGAAAGGACAAGTTTGATATGAAGGAAGCTGGATGACGGACTGAATGAAGGGCACATGTGCAGTAAGGGCCAGATTCCCCAAGCTTTGCTCATGATAAGGAAAATATCATTCTCTGTATGGTCCCATTTGAAATCAAGGGTGGCAGAATCTGCTCTTTGACTCCAGTGGTCTATTTGAGAAGTAAACGTGAGGAAAGGTATTAGACTTTCTCTTACAGTGAATGATTACATTCCTCTTTTGCAAAGCGGACCCAGTGAAGAATGTCTTGCATTCAAAAGCTTGTCTAACTCTATCCCAGCTTAACAGTTGGTCCAATAAAAAATATCACCCTAAGAAATCCTAGCCTCTCGCATTTTTTTTCCAAAGGCATTAGAATGTCTCAGAACTAGCTGACACAGATTGTTTCCAACAGAAGTATCTTATCTGGGTGCATAAAGTACAGTAAAGAAGGAACAAATTCTCCATCTCGTCAGACTATCAAAGCCATAGCTGGAAAATTGTTCCATAAATCAGATAAGCCATTATTTCTGTCTTTGTGAAAAGCCACTTACAGTCATGTTAGAAAATATGTCTTGTGTCTCTGCCATTTTATGTAGGGGTGAGTAGATTTCTAAAAAAAAAATAGCTGCAGATTAAAAAGGCACTCAGGAGGGGGTTTAAAATTGGTATCCAAAAGACCACAGGCACATAATTATAAACAATTTTTCACTAGATCTTTCTTTTTATAGTTTCTATGAAAAGTGTTTCAGGTTACTCGCATCTAATCTATAGTCATAAAAGAAATTGAAAATGGAAGTAAATTTTCAGGATTATACAAAGCAAGCAAAATCTTGCTATTCTCTCCCTTATCATCCATGTTAGCGAATAGAGGTGGAAAAAGATTTTTTCCCCCTTAGGAGTGACTGCTATATTTCAGAGTTAAAGGCATTAAAAAAATTACCGTCTTCCTGGAGAGATCTATTGTATTGAAGGTTAGCACAGATTTAATATGTGGGGTTTAATGAACTTATAAAAAAAATTATTTGCAATACTCAGAAAATATTGTACTGTCTTTAAGATACAGGGTCCCTAAATTGTAGTCTTGTAGCTAAATATGCTCTTCAAGGTCCTGGGTAGGTCAGTGCCTGGCTGGATGGTTAGGTAGGGAGGGAAAATGACAGATCCCTTTTCCACCGATCCTAAGCCTGACTGGCAGTCAAACTGGAGGCTGGGGCCCAATGCCTCCATTTGTGCTCCCTCCTCCACCCAGGATGATCTGAGCAGCGTGTGGGGCTGGGACAAATCAGCTTGTGCGGGGTTTCACCTCCCGCCCCATGGCACGTCCATGGGGAATTACCAGCATGGCACACCAGGTGTTTGGGGGGGGGGGGGGAACAGGAGGGGGACTGGCCGGAATTTCCTGCTAGAACATCAGAACAAGCCCACAACCTGTCGGGTGGGCGGGTAGGCTACACAGCAAATGTGGGAGGCTCTCCCGCAGATGCCCCCCCACCCCCAGGCCAGTGCCTATGCCCCCCCACCCCCAGGCCAGTGCCTGGGGGCCATGGCCCCCCTCCCATTGGTATGCCACTGGCCTCAGGTGCTGACTTAGAGGGGTACTAGTATGCCCCTCTCTCTCCAGAAGTCTTTACAGTGGTAGGGGCAGCTCTCTGCTACCCAGCCATAGGAGCCAGGCAGGCAGTGTCCCATGACAAGTAATGTATCTGGGGGCAGCTGTGGAATGGTACCTCCCTAGGAGGCTTTGCCACTAGAGGCACAGCTCTGGACCTTGAAGGAGGGAGAGAATGACATACTAGGAGCAGCCCCCTGTGAGCCCACGTTACTGCCTGTCCTCCAGCAGTAGCAGCTGCTATTGGAGTGAGGAGAGCTTGGCAGGTAAGACTTCTCTCCCCCTCCTCTCTTCCCACCTGCTCTCTACTGGTTAGCATAATTCCTCCCACCCCCTCTGCCTTGTGCACTGAAATAACTTGCTGTGCCTCTGCTACAGATTTCTTTATATTCTTGTGAGTTGACAAACAAGCAATTTCTGGCAATCTGCTGGGGCAGATATAAGTATAAGCAATTTACTTCTGTTCAAGATTTCAACTGAAATTAGGCAAGGCTCTTGGGTGCCCACAAACTAGCTAAGTTCACCCTTTGCTGTCACAATTTAAACCTACTGCACAAGTAGTGAAAAGGGCCTTCCACATATTTTCCCCCACATTTAGCAGTGATAGACCATACGAGTATAAGTAGCCTTTAAAAAAAAAAAAAGAAAACCCAGTATTTGAATAATAAAAACAAAGGGAAATTAACTATCTCTTTGGGGTCCAGAAAAAACATACTTTTTCACTAGGTGCACTGAGCCAGGAAGCTCTCCTATTATACCACAGTTCTGGACTCCTGAGGGCTCCTGTGTACTCAGCGTATCTTTGGATATTAAGGGGCAGTTAGGACAACAGCATGAGGATGCGACTTCTTTGCAGCTCCAGCTAAAACTATTTTGCTGGCCAGAGAGAGAAAGAATGATGGAAACAGGAATTCAAGCCACAGGTACTAGAAAATACAAAAATGTCCCCTATTAACTGCAAAGGACCTTGAATAGTCTCTTATAATCACTAGTCAAGATTTGTTTAATTGTCATAAATCAGCAAGGACAGTCACAGATTTTGTTTCTCTGACTGAGGTGCTTGCCTGTAATATTTTTTTACAGAACCTTTGAGCCACAACATTGGGTGAAGGATAATAGAAAGTCATAGCAATAAAACGAGAGAGGAAAATGTGTCACCTTGTCGGAAACCAAATATTGGTGTTTTTAATGGGGTAAGAGTAGTGCTGTAAGGAGGAAAAAGAAGTCTTAAAATGTGATTCAGTTTGAGAATCATTTGAGGATTTGGTAGCCCTGTAAAGGGGCTGAAAGGAAATTTAATCTCTCAGTAGGAGGTGTTTGGAAATCCCACGGTTGAGGGTTTGTGTTGGTTTCTTGTAAGGACTAAGTAGATGCTCCTCTCTTCTATCCCCATGGAGGTATTAGTGGCCTCTTTTATTTTGCCCTTCTCTAAAGAAGTGGTTTTCAACTTGTGGCCTGTGGACCCCTGGGAGTCCTCAGACTGTCTAAGGGATCTGTGAAAGATGACTACAATTGATTAAAAGTATGTTAATACCCACCCATACAGTTCAAAAGGGTCTGCATCTTGATTCATTTTTTGGGGGTCTGCAAATGAAAAAGGCTTTGAACACCGGCCAGAGCTAGAAGTAGAAGTTCGGCTGGGGTGTGCTGCTCTCCTACAGGTACATATACTTTTCAAGTGTCTATCTGATTGGTCTAGCTTATACGTTCAAGGTGAAACTGATTGCCAAATTCATGCCAGGAAGCTAGTTTTCCCTGGATTGCCATGGACCAGTTTTTTATTTCCTCTGTACCATGAAGGCTGGTGGTTCTAGGACTGTCTAAATATATTTTCAACTAACTAATTTCCTACCACTGGTGTGGCAAGGCATTGGCAATATCCTTCCCCCTCCCCCCCCTTCTTGTAGAATATTATAGATTTTTTAAATGTGTACTTGGTGATGTGAAAAACTTATTCTTGTGGGCCTTTTTGCATACTTGTTGCCTGCCAACAGGGGGCTGGACTTGATGGCCCAGGAGGCCCTTCCAGTCTATGATCCTTAAGTCCCTGGCAGATGTGCAAGTAAAGATGTGTGGGATCCCACAAACACGCTTCCTGTCATGCCTCATGTGCACGGCAGGAGGTGAGATTGTAGGATTGAGCATCAGATCCCATCATGCCTTATTGCTATTGCAGGGGATGTCTGGGATCATGATCCTGGGCTCCCCCTGCCCTGGCAAATAGCATGCTCCTGCAGCTGTAACTCCCATCAGCTATTGGGGCTTCCAGCTGTGAGAGCTCCTGCTTGGCCACACATTCAGTTAAGTGTGTAATAGGAGCCAGTCTCAAAGTTATTACACATTTTTTCTGTAGTAACTTTGTGGTTTAGCCTCATAACAACTTAAGACATGATTAACTAGTTAATCACATGTGATGTGTGCTGGGGGCTTTAGAGGAAACATAGAGATAGTATGTGTGGGGCAAAACGACTCCACAGCCAAATGTCAAGTGTTGGCTCAGGTAACAACTTTAAGAGCAAAAGGGTATCAACTTCAGTATAATTTCATCTGGCATAGGAAACCAGCAAAGTGGAAAAGGAGCAGGGAGATGTGAATCACAAGGTAAAGCAAAGATGTGTTGTAAAGCTTGGGAGTGAGGTGACTAAAACCAAGGATTTTGGAGTGTTGTACACTGCAATGACTGACGTACAAGATCCCAAGAGTGTGAACCAGGGCCCCAGCTGTATCATATTAGGATGCAAAAAAGATGATACTGACAAGAGGAGAAGCTTGGGCTGAGAGATTTAAAAAAAAAATGTTGCTGGTCAAAAATTATGCCAGTGCTTGTGGTAGTGAGTCTGCCGGAAATAGCAAGAAAAGCAGCCAGCAAAAGACATGGAAGAGAACTGTAGTACAGACAGAAGAACACTTTTTCATCCTGATCATGTTTTTTTAGGGTAGATGTCTTTCATTTGAGAGAGAACAGAGATAAGACAAGCAGACAAGCATTAGATTCTAGATATATGGTCTGGGGTGGGGCAAGAAAGACATAAAGAAATTCAGTTCTCACCAGCCTTCAAAAGGCAGTGTAAACCGTGAGCAGAGATCAGTTTATCTAGGCACTCTGTGATGCTCAAAGTAGTATCAGCCAGCATCTTATAATGTCAGAAAGAGTGCAAGCATAGGAAAAAAAGAGCTGGGCCTAAAAGTAGAGCCCTGACCAAAAACAGATAAGAGGAAAAAGACGATTATCTTAGGATAACCTGGAACGGATCAGCTAGATAAGTCGGGAGACAGCCATCTGAGTGCAGAGTCGGAAAGAACGCATGTGCTGAGGTGATGAAGAGAATAAACCCAGATATAAAAAGCCACTAAGGCTTATATTACTAAATTTATCCTGTTTACTCTTGGGATAGGAAAGCTACTTAGACTGTTGATGTAAAGAAGTGCATCTTGTACTGCTTTTTTTGTGTAATTGTGTACCTAATTTGTATGTACAATTATCATAACTCTATGTACAAAATCTGTATTCATTTTTTTACAAGTGCATGTTCCTCTCTTGTAGTATGTGTGAATATTGGCTTGTGTGTACAACTGCTATAATTTTGCATACAAATGAGGGCACAGTGTTTTACAATAAAAATCCCACATGAATAGCTACAGAAGTTATATAGTCACAAATGCCAACCTTAAACACTCCAAATTATGAATAAGACATTTTAAAGAAAGACACCTAAAGAAAAAAATATTCTCTTTTCAGTTATATCTTGACCACATTTTCAGGAGTTTTTTTTCATCCATATGAAACTTAGTTGATGATTTAAAAAAAGAAAAGAAAAAGGACCCGGATTCTTCTATACTTAGGTGATTCCAGGAGATTAAACGTTAATTATAATTGTTATATATTTAATATAATAATAATATAATTATTATTTATAATACTAAATATGATAAAACTGTGAGATTTGGCAACTTCATGTGCTAGTTCCAGAAGTCTGTAAATGGGAACTGATAAGAATTGGCATGAATTGTGACAGCTGGACTGTGACTGACATACATCTAGAATACATTAGACTTCAGGAAGGCCTTCGATACGGTATCCCACCCCATACTGGTGAACAAGTTAAGAGGCTGTGACTTGGATGACTGCACAGTCCGGTGGGTGGCGAATTGGCTGGAGGGTCGCACCCAGAGAGTCATGGTGGATGGGTTGGGAATCCATAGCCGAGAAATCACTAATTTTGTTTGGCTGACAACTACTGCAAGGGTTTTGTTCAGTCAAGTAAAAGAACAGCTGTGGAAAAAAAAAGCTAAACCCTCTCTCTAGCTCAGTGCATCAGACCCTAAATGTCAACACTGAACAGTTTGTACAGACTGGGGATGCACCATGGATATACAATATCGACTGAGACATAAACTTTGCTTGGATTCTAAATTGCACATGAGCACGGCAGCAATGTGAAATGGCCTTTATAGTGGGCAGAGATGATGGGTGGCTACAGAACCCTGATTGGCTAGACAACTGAAAAGAATTACTAACCCTACTTTCTATCTGCCCTCTTGTTTTTGCACTGATGGAAAGCATTTTCATTCCTCAGTGGTAGTACTGTCCAGCCCAGGTGGGGAGAGGGGATTGGTTGCAAACCACCTGGTTAGCCCTGGGGCTCTTTGGCTGGCTCAGAGGCATCACATAATTGAGGAGAAGGATCAGACCCAAATTCAGCCTTGACTTGGGGCTACAGAATTAGCCAAGACAAGGTTAAATCTATGGCAGCAGCCAGGAGAAAGCCCAACAGAGGAGCCCTATCCACCATAGTAACTACTAGCACACGTACTAAGCAATATGGCAGACCTTGGAGCTTGGCACATGGAACTTGAACTGCACCTCGGTATGGAGGAGCACTGCAGTATTCTTGGCATTTCCTATTGGCTAGCTTGGTTGTCAGACTAACTAGACCCCATTTTGGGTTGCCTTACTTCCCCCATGCATTTTATAGGATCCGTGATAGCCAGCTCAAATCTGTGGATTTTGCTATGGTAACCAGGGGCCTAGAAGTCTGAAGCCACAATTCTCAGATCTAGCTTTAAGCTGATTCTGCACATGCCCAGAACAAAATTTCATAAGTTTTAGGAACTTCACTGTCAAAAATCCAAGTATTTATGGGCAGGCAGCTCCAGATTTAGGCTGCAGTTTCATGGGCATGGTGAGGATCTACATGCTCAATTGAAATACTTAAATCCTTTTGTTCCGTTGAGGGAGGCTGGACACAGGCAGGATAGAATTCATAAGGTGTTTGACTACTGTAATATTTCTGTGCGTTTGTGTGTGACCTGCTACCTTGGTCACATGTAAGGTTGTACCTCACAGGAACGTTTATTTAAAATATTCTTAATCAGAAAGTAACAGACTGAATCAGTTTCACTTCTTAATCAGAAAGTAACTCCTTTTCTAAAATAAATCAATCAGATCACATTATGGTGTAAATCTGAAATTTAGGTTAGTTTGGATTCAGATGCAGACCCAACATTTTGAAACCTGTATCTCTCTCTACCGGACAGATCTGAAACTTTTCATGCCAGTGCTCCAAGCTCAGAGTTCATTTTGAGGCTGAATATAAAATCTGAATGTTTTGATTCTGGTCTGTCACTATACTTGAAAAAAAACAGCCAACCTTCAGCGAAGGATGATATGTATTGCCTTCCTCAGAGCGTCTTCTAACTGATAATTTATGCCTGATACTGACATGAAGTGCCAGCTCAACTGCTTGTCTGCGCTACTGTATGATGTAACATGTTAGACCAAAGAAAGAGAGAGGAGAGTTACCAATTAAAATGACTGAAAATGCCTACTACAATGCATTTTCAGGATGCTCTTCCTGGTAAGGTGAAACAGAGGTCCCCACTATTCACATTATACAAAATGAATGGGTATATCTTTTTCCAGGGAAGAGAACAGTTCAAAAAGTCATTGGTGCTTGTTTTGGCCAGGGGAATAGCTTTACTTTCTATCATTTTGCATGTCTATGTTTTCATTAATAACCTATGCTTTGAGGGAGGGGACTTCAAAGAGACTTGAGTCTGGTAGTGAATTTTTCTTGGTTTTGTGAGAGAGTTCACAATCTTATATTCTTTGTTATTTGCTTTGCATTCAGAATAGGTTCCATGTTATGTGAAGAAAGTGGAATGCCAGAGAATGAAAATTGGTGGCGGGGGAGGGAGGATGAAACTGGATGGATCTGCTGTAGAATATCAGAGAATGGTGGCTGTAGAACTTCCTGTGCATCTTCCTGATACTGCCCCCAAAATAGAAGACAGGACTTAAAGTATAACCCTGCACTGATGAATTAGAACCTTTTAGGCTTCTTTCATTTATGATTTGTTCAGTGTATTAGAGGTGTACATCTTTTTACAAAATCACTTTCTTTTTAAGATTCTGTTTTGGAGTTCACACAGTTGTGAGAAATTCAACTGTCTAGTTGTACCTCTGTATTGGTAGATTTTCATGGGCATTTGTACACACCACAGCGTTTGATCCTTGTTCATTTAACATGCCTAAAATTTTTTAACCCAGGTTATTTTGGTGCATCGCATTTGTATCTGCATGCCATGGGCTTTTGAATGACTTAAGTCCCTTGTGTAATTAATTCTCTGCAGATTCCAGGAGGGAAAGAAATTACAAGTCTTTGAGTCACTGGGTGTTTACACACCATGAATCCATAGATATGTTGATGTAAGCGGTGGCAACACAAACTAAACTATGTCCTAACCGCTTTAGTTTAATGTGCCGAAAAGACTTTTAAAATGGTGGGAAATCCTGCTTGTGCAAACACAAACGCAGTTGCGGCGGCATAAATGGGAAATCTTGTGTCATGTATAAACGCCCCATGTAACTATCTTCCTGATCTTTGTATGCTTTTAGATCCTGACTTTTGATATGAGTTTTGAGTAAGGAAAATAGTGTTTAGGAAAATCTTAGTTGAGGTTATGGACTTTCATAAGTAACACCATGAAGCTCTAGGGCTTTCATGATTTGGCAGTAAAACCATAGCAGCCCAAATTCAGTTAAAGGCTTGTGAATTCAAGCAAACCTTTCCATGACAGTTTGACAAACTCCAAACCCCTCTACTTTTGATTGGTTTTGCAAATTCCAGTCTCAATACTTTTGGGAAGTGTGGCAAATCACTGAAAGTTAGTTAAATGGCAGCTGCTATAAATATATTAGGCAGCAGTAATTGGTATGGAAAATGAAAGCATCTCAGAACAATCCAGTTTAGGCAAGATTACTTATAAGAAGGAGGAAGTGTCTATTGGAACAGAAACATAATTTGCTTATGCCAACTTTTTCAGCAAACTTCCCAAGAGTCTGATTCTGTGCTGTGATAACCTTGGAGGATGGCTCAATTTATAGTTTTTTTTACATTTATATTTATGGTTTAACATAAACCATGCTGAGCCATGTGAATTTCCCTTCCCCCATCTACGTTATATTTTGCAGCCCAGACAAAAACTGCCCAAATTGTGCTTATTTCTGCAAACTAAATTACTCAAGAGACATCCCCCCAAAATACATGTTTTAATTAAAATAATTGCTTGATAATTAATTAGTTAATCATTTCTACTTAATTATTTGCATGACATTTGAGTTTAATTTTCCCAAGAAAAAGTAGGAACATGTTAAATTACGAAGCCAATATATAGAAAAAGGACATAACTTAGTTCATGATTAAATACATTCCATGCTATCAAATTTTCAGTGAAGCATATTATGGAAAGAGGGTCAAGTGGTTCCTCACTGTTCTAGTTTTGGAGTGTAATTAGAAAACCTGTGGTCTTTAATAGTTACTAAAGTTGTATCATAACCTTTATATTCTTTTAGTGAAGGCTTTTTGGCTAGTGAATTTGTTTCCTCTGTTACGAGCCAGTCCGTAATAACCTTATTTAAGCTGAGCAGTCTGTTACTCCTTGAATAATCCTGTTCATTTCAGTTGGGCTATTTAGAGAGTAAAGTCCTATTCATTGTGGGTGATGGTATTACATCTGGCAGAAAACTTGCCACTGTGTTTATTCACTACTCCATCATCAAGGAATTAAACTAAAATCATGAGCAAAATCCATTTTTAATAGAAATATGCAAGTAATTTAGCATTCTATACTCTGTGACTTTGGTAATATTTAAGCATCAAATATAAATTTTGAAATTCTGATCAGTATTTTGGATTCTTAAAATAGTAAGTCAAAATTAACACCTTGCTTTGGAGCTCTGTGACAAAAATATTAGACAAAAAAGGAGTATTTCTAAGTACTATAGAGTAAGCAAAAGGTCTGGGGACCCTCCCCTCCCCTCTCCTCCAAACAACAAAAACATTAACAAAAAGCTCAAACAACCCCCCACAAAAATGCACTCTTACTCTTTGTAGCTATTGTCAAAACAACAATAAAAATGTATTTTTCTAGGAGTGATGTTAGTTCCTACATCAGGAGGTTATATGCTAAACTTAAATGATTCTATTTTGAAATTTTAACACAGACTTGAATAACTAATCGGTATAATAGCCATGTTCACTGGAAAGATAACGCATTGTAATTTATCATTTATTAAGGGCGGGATTTCCAGAAGTAAGAAAAATAGACATACAAGTTTCATTACATTTCAATGAGAATTAGATACTTTTAATTCCTATTGGTTGTTTTGGAAAATCCCAACTTCATTGTATCTATTAAAGTCTACTACTTGTAAAGTGTTATTCAGGGTAACTGGAATTACAGGCTGGCCCTAAAATTGCAGTTGGCATTCATTTCTAAGTAAAATGAGGCTACAGACATTGAGACCTGAGTAAATCTGGTAAAAAATATTAACATTCATTCCCATTTTATCAAAACCATTTAATGTAACCTTTTCTCTCTTTTTAAATTAACTTTCTGCAAATTATTTGTAGCACAAGTCTAATGATAGAAAAGTTCATTAACATAACTAGTTTTCAAATAAATATTAAACAGTATTAAATGGAAAGTGATTTTTAATTTGTAATCACGTTTCTAATATGCTACTTGATTCTATGATTTATTTTCAGTCAGTCAAGGAATAGAAACATCCTTGGATAGAAGCCAGTTTTTTAGAAGCACGCATCCAAGCTGAAGTTGGAATCTTAGGCAAATTTGCTGTGGTGCCAAGTGCACCTCCTATCTCTTTGGTGGATTTCTCTCAGTTTCACTACTAGAGGATTTGACTCATATGGACATTCATTTATGAGTATAAAAGTAAGACTTTCACCATTTCAGAAGCCTCTTGAATATTTTCCCCTTGTTGTTATCCTCTACATTTCTATTTGCAGTGATGGTATGTCACTACTGACAACTACTGATTTGAAATAACAGTGATCAATAATTTGATCATTTCTCTTCTAGCCCATTGGCCAGCATGGTAAATGAGCAGAAAGCGCTCTATAGCTGTAACTGAACAGACAGGGCACATAGAGTGCTGTAAAAATGGTGCATCCTGCTCTAAGATAACTCTGGGTGTATGTGGTATCAGACTTTAGTGCTGTAGGTTAGAGCATCTGTATCACATCCTAACACAACTCGTGGTAGGCCACATTCTATTGACATCCCATGAAGCAGCACCCTACTCATCCCCTCATGAGGTGGTTGTCTAGCTTAGGCCAGATCTCATCTCTTCCTCAGTGACCTGAGGCAATGAAGCCTCTGTTTCCAAAGCTGCTCCCCTGCCCCTTTTACCTCTAGCCAGCTGTGAGCCACTGTCTGGTATTATCACTCAGTGTGCAGATTTAATTCTACCTCATCTTGGCATTTGTAAAGATTGAAGTTTTTGATTAAGTGCTGTGCTGATGGTAGCCACTACACTCACACAAGGGGCTGTCCAAGATGTTCGCCTTGTACAGTGTTGTTTTGATGTGCCTGTATTCAGGTCTCAGTCTGTTCAGCTTGACCCACGCTCCTCTGTCAAGGTTCTACCCAATGGGAGGACTCATTTGGTATTAGTATAAAACACTGTAGGAAGAGATTTCAGACCAGGCTATTCTGAACTATCATTTCATTTCCATTTACCCTGCCCCTTACCTAAATTTAATGCAATACACAAGGCTACAGTACCCAGCCTGCCAGGCTCTCCATGGCCCTAGAAATCTGGCAACAGGGGAGTGGTTAGGGTCTGTTTTCTTATGTCAGTTGGTCTAATGTCCTAGACTGCAGGGAATACATTGGTGTATGTGCAAGTTATGCAGCCTGTTATGAATCTCTGTGCACTAAGTACAGTGTCAAACTTCTGGACCATACAGGAGCACAGTAATTTGCTGGGTTGTATACTGTTAAAAGAGTGGTAGTTCTGAGCTCTCTGAAGTTGGCACACCATGTCGTGCTGGCTAAACATCTTAAGGCAGATACATATGCAGACATTGTATTGCTGAACCTTCTGAATGTGACATTTATAGGTGAGGGAGGTACGTATGGTAAATTTATTGGTATGGTCTAATATGACCCCTTGGTAAAGTTTGGGTATGCTTACGGGGAAGGATGTGGTTGCCTACTCTGATATTCAGCATACTCTTGGCTCGATGATTGTGCAGGTGGAAGACTGCTGGTACTGATTTACTGATGCTCCTCACTGACCTCTTGCCTTTCAAATCCCCCCTCTACCTCCATCCTCCCCAACCCCTGTGCCACTGGCCAGGAATGAAGCTGTTGTTGGGGCTTATCAGTCTGTGTTACATTGAGTGGGATCATACATTTGGTTACTTGACAACTGACTGCCCCATCCCTCATGGCCACATTGCTTTCCTGAGAGAGGCCAGTGAGTTGACACCGACCTGCCTAACACAAACCAGCATGCAAATACTAGGGCTGTGTGAAACGGCTATGTCTCCTTTCGATTTCAGATTTGGCCATTTTGGAAGACAGCAATTCATTTTGGTGTTTCGGATCACTGCTTCATTTCGATTTGGCTGAATCTGTCGTGGAGTTTTGATGCTGTTTCGGAGATTTAGATCAGGCTGGGAGAGGCAGGCACAGCTGGGCAGCTGCATGTTCTCCCGCAACTCCTCCAGCTGTGCCTGCCTCCCCAGGCAGGGGAAGCCACGGGCAAAGCCCCCATGGCTTCCCTACCCAGCGCCATCCCCCACCTGGCCCCAGCCTAGTCCTAGCACTTAAAAAAAAAAAGCCCCACACTCACTGGCTGCAGAAGTGGCAATTGGAGCCTCTGGGTGCTCACGACAGAGCTCCCCCTCACAGCACGGGGCAGTGGGGATCACCCCCCCCGTCTACCACCCATGTGGTAGTTGCCCCATGGCACAGGTGCAGCATGGCTCGGCAAGGCACTGCACGCTGTCTGGAAGCTGGGACTGCTGGGGCTGAGCGGTGCTGGGATCTGGGTGACTGTAGGGGCTGCCCCAGCTCCCATATAGGCAATGGGGCTTCTCCTGCAGCTCCTTTGGCTGTGCCTGCCTCTGGTCTGGGAAGGGGAGCCACAGGAGAAGCCCCCATGGCTGACCTGCCTGGCCCTGGCCCTTGCCCAGCCCCAGCCTAGTCCTGGCACTTAAAAAAAGCCCCACACTCACTGGCTGCAAAAGTGGCGATTGGGGCCTCTGGGTGCTCATGGCAGAGCCGCCTTTTGCAGTGTGGGGCAATGGGGGCAGCAGGGAGCCCCCCTCCTGCCTGGCACCTACGCAGCAGCTGCCCCATGGCGCAGGTACAATGTGGCTCGGCAGGGCACTGCACACTGTCTGGGAGCTGGGGCCACTGGGGCTGAAGCGTTGCCAGGCTTGGGTTGACTGCTGGAGCCACCCCAGCTCCCAGACAGTGCGTAATGCCCTGCCGAAGCATGTCGCACCCGCAGCATGGGGCAGCTGCTGCATGAGTGCCAGGCGGGGGTGGGGAGGGGGAGAATCCCTGATGCCCCGCTTTGCCCCTTACTGCATGGAGGGGCTTTGCCAAGGGCACCCAGAGAACCTAATTGCTACTCCTGCAGCCAGTGAGTGTGGGGCTGTTTTTCTTTTTAAAGTGCCGGGATGCTAGGGCTGGGAGGTGGCGGGGGGGAGGGGGCTGCATGGAGGGTGCTCTTCCAGGAGGCTCCAGAGCCTCCATAGCCCCTACTGCATCCAGTGAGTGTGGGGCTTTTTTTTTGTGAAAGTGCCAGGAGGCTGGGCCAGGCAGCCATGAGGGCTTCTTCTGTGGTTTCCCTAGCTGTTCTCGGTGAGGGATGAGTTGAGCAGACTGGGGTGCTGGCACTGGCCTCAGCTGGCAGCAGCAGCAGCATGCTGTCATCCTTCACACAGATCCAGTGGCCTGCACCCCCCGGGAGGGCTGTGGGCCTCTGCCGGACTCCTCCTGGGGGTGTGGGCCCCCAGATCTGCATGCAGGATGACAGCAGGCTGCCATCCCACCCCCAGAGCACTGGGGTTGGAAGGAACCTCAGGGACAGCTCACAGACACTGGTCAGCTATAGATGTCAATATCAGAGCAGCCCTTCCACTCTTCTTCCCCCTCCTTCTTTTTAGTTTCTGTTTCTCTGCAAGCCCAGCTCCAAAACATCTGAAACATTTTGGATGGTTTTGTTTAGTTTCAGAGATGTTTCAGAGCCTTCCATTTCATTTTGGATTTGGTGTTTCAGGTGCCAAAATGGGCCAAAAGACCTCTGAAATGAAATGGCTGCTGAAATTTTGTACAGCCCTAGCAAACACACCCTGAAAGACACTGAAAGCTTTTTTGAGCCCCACAGCTGAGGTGTAACCAACAATTGCAACTGTAGGTTTTTGCTGGCCTGCCTCCAGGTAATGTTTGGCAGAGCAGCTATAAATGAGTACTAATGCAGGTAAGGCACAGTGGAAATGAAAAATTCCCCCCAGCAACCCCCATCCTTTCTTACTTCTCCTACTGAAGAAGGCTTATCCCAGCCCTCCCGGCTCCCACAAGAGGGAGATAGACCCAGGTGTCTGGGTTTTCCCAGGTGGGAGGTGGAATGCAGACATTTCATGGTGTGGTCAGTGCTGCGTGGTGAGCATCTGCATGGCTTCCTAACCCACGCCGAGGAGAGTCTGCACAGGGAACATACCATAGGTCCCTCTGTCTCCCTTGTCTTCAGACTCCACATCTGTGTGTGGGAGGCCTGGTTGTGAAGTCCAAGATCCTGGATCTAGGATAGTCAGCCAGACACCTGCAGAGCACTGGAGACATGTGCTTAGATGGCCAGCAAAATGAGGACCAAATAGGACCCTTGATGTGGGAATTCAAATGGACAGGTTGGTGACTGTACCCGTGCTGCTGCAGCACTTGAATGAACTTTCTAGGGCCAGGAATGTGCTGTGCAGGTTCAAGAATGAGGTCTACAGATGGCTACCCATTGTCTGAGGGCAGCCACCCATGTTACTATGGAGCAGAGAGAGTCTCACTGCCAGGTTAAGGAGTTTATGCATAGGATCAAAGACTGCTTGGGATCTAGCTATGACATCCCTGAGTGGTGCTTGCCCCCAACACCTGCCCCCCCGCCCCCGTGTGGAGAGACCATAGCTCTCTTGGGCAGGAGTGGGACCACAGCTCTCAGCCTCCCCTGGCATAGAGAGCCCTGCTCCAGGGATTCTTTCCTGGGGTGACAGGAATTGGGGTCCCATGGGGACAAGTCCTGAATGACAGCCAAGAGGGAATGCTCCAAAGTGTGCATGGGAACTGCTGATCCATGGTCCAAGGAGCCAGGAGGTCATTTGGTGGGGCCCACTCTGGGGAGTAGCAGTGTCAGAGAGGAGTGGGGACCAGGCTGTCTGGGACCCAATGCCAGGGCCAGCAGTGACTCAGCCCATCTTCCAGGGCCAACTCACTACTCTCAGCCATAGGTGGTCACTGGCATAGGCACAGGGTCCCAAAGAGGTTCTAGGTCAGTCCCAGAAGGGCATGGGAGTCCTCAGAACTGGGAGGAGTAGAGCCTGCTGGGCCAGGCCACTCTGGACCCAGATCCCACAGTGGAGTGGTGCAGCCTTTGTGAGGATAGGCAGCCCCTAGGCTCAGGTCCAAGGGCTGGAGTGGGCAACATTCCAAAGTTTTTATTTCTTAAGCACATGAAAAGTTTGACAGCTGCAACATTTAATTAAACTGAGAGGCATTAGTGTTACATGTAGTATGCCCCCTGCTGCCCCAAGATTTTGTGTTTGTTAAGTTGAACCCTTCTCTGCCCGCTCAATGTCATAACATCCTGGTGCAGGTAGGTTCTTTTCTCATTCTCTTAATGTTAACTAAGAAGGTTCCAAGTTCTGGAGCGGGCAGCATTCCACAGTTTTTGTTTAATAAACATTCAAAGTTTGGCAGCTACAACATATGATTAAAATGAGGCAAATCTCTTCCTAGAGTTGCATTCTCCAGTGTGGGCCCCTGTGGGGATTGAGGAGGAAGAGGAGAAGGGGATCATGTCTGGCCAGCCTGGGTTGTGGGCAGCAGTGCCAGTGATGCAGGGCCAGAGGACCCCATGGATGGACTCCTATGGCCTGGTGGGGGCACTCAGTCCTCCCGCTGTACTGATCCAGGAAGAGCTCCTAGTTTACATGGGTGAGAAGCCAGAGCTTCACAGATCTGGACTACTTGTCAATGTGCAGGGTGTGAGCTACCAACATTGGCTGGGGGGGATTACAGACATCTAGGACATACACCCCTCCTCCACCCATGTGCGCACACAGAATACAGGCATCTGGGACACGCACACATGGACACACAGAACCCAGGCATCCAGCAAGTGTACATGTGCACAAAAAGATTAATGTGTGTTCTGCTTGCTGCCGACCTAACCTTGAGTGCTTAGAGTAAAGCTCGAAAATTAGAGTGCTCCCACCTCAGGCTTTATGAATGCCTGTACTTAGGCTTAGTGAACTTAGAGGCTAGGAACAGACATTCAAAAAGTCCAAGGTACAATTGATCTAAGTGAAGTGGTTTTTTCTAAGTGGAACAGTTTAGATCAGTAGCAAAAAGAACACACTTTCGCCCTCTGATATGTGTGTTGGGGAGCAAATCTTAGACCAGGTTAAAAATGGCAGCATTTTTAAACCAGTTTGAGTGTCAAACTTCTGTTCAGTTCTGGGTATAGACCAGTTTTGTGTACAAAGCTTCTATTCTGTTACGGTTATACGCTGGCTTCCAATCACTTATATTGGTAAAAGTGTAACATCTGTACCTGGCCAATGAGTACATATTACCATATTACTCTGGTAAAAGTTACAGAAGAAAAGCTCTAGCAAACAGCTATATTATTTGATTATCTTGTGTAACTCTATGGCCATCTGTATGGTCACCTGATGAAGTAAGCCTTCTTCTTATGAAAGCTGATGTTATACATCATTGATTTAGTTAGTTTATAAAGGTGCAAATCTACACTGCCTCTTGCCTGACTTCAGACTGATGCAATTAACTGCGTCTTTCATCCTTTTGAAAATCTTACTAATTGACTGCCTTAATTTTGAGAGACTTTAAAAAAACTTTTACTGAACTCCATTTAAACATCTAAATGCATAGTACAGCTGACTTTTTATTGCTCTAATATATGACCTCTCTAACAGAATTTTACACCAGAGCCAAGTTAATTTACCGGAGTGCTTAGTGACCATGTTATTGTCAGTCAGTTACTGTATATTGACTGTATTATTCTTGACAGAACATGGAAGACAGCATTTTCAAAGGTATATAGGTGTCTATAGAACCAAATATGCTGCTAGTAGGATTTTAAAAAAGGTAGGGGGTCTGTTAAATGTACTTAGGTTTGCCTGTATATGTTTCTATGCCTTTGAAAGTCTGGTCTAGATATCTTATACTGAAAAATGTTTCATTTCTGCATGGTAGACAGTTTATACACTTTTGGCTGTAGGATATTTTCAGGTACAATTAATAACAACAAGAGTACCAGCCTGTGTTAAAGTACTTAAGAGAGAAATTACCCAATTGATCCCATGATTCTCTTTCATTTTATTTCTCTCCTTAGGTAAATACTGATGCAGCCTTTTTCTGTTTATAAGAAGACTAGAGCTTTTTAGACACCTATATTTTATATAAAGCTGTGCAAAGCTGTTGCACTGACCAATCGCACACACGAGATTCTGAGGCCACCTTTCTTCATTGTCCAGAAACTGTCTTTCTGGTTAATAGGGATTACTTGCCACATTGGACATCTGGCATTTGGTAAGAGATTTTAGTAGAATAGGGAAAGAAGATATTTAACAATAGAATACAATGAGACAAATAAAAAAAAACAGATTCCTTGGCTTTATGTATTTAAATAATATAACCTGTTACATGTTTCTCTGTTCAGTAAAACATTTTCCACATACTCTTTCCTGAGGCATTTGCATTTTGAAGGGAGACAAAGGGATTGGCTTTTATGCTATTTTCAACATCTTAAAATGCATTTTGAGATTTATCTAAATGAGAACTCAGTTAATTTCTAATCTCTTACATTAGTGAAAGCCAAAGGAACTATGAATGAACATCCACTACAGACACAATAGATAATTCACTTTGACACATGCTTATTTTGTTGTAATAGCCGTATTTCTGGTTATGTCAAATGAGCTGTCTTTTGTTACATGAATGGAGCTTCTTGAGATTTACACCAATCTAGCTGAGCAGAATTTGTGTATTTAATCCAAATAATATTCTGAGTGTGGGGCTGCAAACAACTTGAAACCAAAAGGGCTATTCACATGTCTATAGTTAAACACATGCTTACCTGTTTTGTTTGACGGACTCCTGGATGAAGTGATTTGTATGGCAATGTATAGTTTGCAATTTGCTGTTCATTATTAAAAGGGCCTATCTAAAATATTACCTAGATTCAGATATTAGGTTCTCTCTAAGCAGCAAAGAGTTAAGGCAACATTGTCCATAAAGAATATCTATGAAGCACTTTCTTTCTCTCTCTTTTTTTTTTAAACAATTGCCATTAACTCATGAGTAAAGTGTATTTAATGTGAAAGGAAGATGAAGACAACTTTGATATGCACAGAGCAGAAAAGATAAGGGTTTTTCAGCGGCTATCAGTGAATGTGTGACACAAGATAACCCACTGAAAAATTAAATTGCATGAGAACAAGGGAGTGAGAGCCCGGATCCTTAACAAATGTAATTACACAGGTCTAAAAGACAAATCCTATAAGGTGCTGAGCATTTTCACTCTGATGCTGAAGTTAGTAGGAGGTGAGGTTGCTTGTAGGAAGGTGGGGGGTTCCTCTAAACCATGACATTTGGGGGCCCTATTTGTCAGATTCTTAGTTGGTGTAAGTCAGCATAGCTTTATTAACTGGTGTGTAAGCCCTGGTTCTAATTCTGCAAAACAAAAGTGGCTGAATGAATTCCCCTTACACATTAGCAAGCCACAAGCTTTGTTGACTCCAATTTATTAAGCACAACTGACACATTGTTTTCAAATCTATGAAAAAGTCTTGAACCAGTCAGCAGCCTTTGGATTTCCCTCTGTTATGGATGTATTAATGTATAATGTTGCTGAAGAACTAAATAGTGTACTGTAAGAAGCTGTGGAATATGAACACCATACATGCAAATAATTCCCAATATTGTTTAGGTTAGTTTTCATATTGCTGAGGTGTAATATGAACATTAAACTGTTTCACAAGAATAAATGTTTCTTTCAAAAAGGAATCTTGCAAATCCATTTTAGACATGCGTCATTTGTTATTCTCTTGTTCAAAGTTTCATAATAGGAGAGTGGAAACAATGCCACGTGAATAAATGTGGGTTGTGAATAGCAATTATGAAAGAAGGGAAGGAAACATTTTGCAAACAACGCATCATTTTAAAGCTTTTTCTTTTGGACTATTTTCTGAATTCAGAATGCAGAAATCAGGACTGGTTCACATGAATCATGAGTAAAACAAAAGAAAAAAAAATCTTTCTCTGGCATTTTACCTTTAGGTCAGATTCAGTTTAAAAAAACCCAACCCAAACAACTTGTGCAACAGTAGTTTAGCCAGCATATAGTATTTTATTGCTTCTGGATCTTATGCTGGTCATTATGCTTTTAATTGTATTTTAATGTGTCCCTTATATATATATGTGTGTGTGTGTGTCTGCACACACACACACACACACACACACACACACACACACACAAAATTATATCATTAGTAAAAAAATACTTTAAATTTATATATATATTTAAATAATGTTTTTACTTACTAATGATATACATTCTTATACATGCTGCTCAGTTGGCAGAATTCATTTAGGGAAAGATTATTTCACCTTTGTGCATTTTGAGTATTTCTGTTATCTGTCACTTTTCATGTCATTGGAATTAACTTTTGAGTTGGCTGATGTAATGTAAATGAAGGTAGCAGAATTCATCCCTTAATAATTGATCCTTCCTGGTATCTTTTAAGAATTAAAATCTCATAAGTGTATTTCAGTTCTAGTATGAATGTGACCCATTTTATAAGACAAAACTATTTAGAGTTAAAGCTGACTCTCCATCCTTTCCTAGCTTAATTTTTGAGACATGATGAATCAAATGCAAAGGCTGTGAAACATTTAAATATGGCTTTGTTCTTTTTAGTGGCTATTGACAATTAAATTAAAAAAATAAAAATATGGCTGGAAGGAATCTCAGAAGGATACTACCTTGCTTGAGGCAGTATCATCCCTGTCTAAACCATCCCAGACAAGCAAGTGTTTGACCTGCTCTAAAAAACTTGCAAAAATAAAGGTTTCACAACTTCTTTGGGTAGTGTTTTTTGTGCCTAAACACCCTCACACAAAGTTCTTCTTAATATCCAACCTATATATTTCCTTTATTGCAAATTTAGATTGTTATTATTTGTCCTGTTCAATGCAGTGGTAGAGAATGATTTACTACCATCCATTCTATAACCACCCTTCATGTATTTGAAGACTGTTACCAAATACCCCCTCAGTCTTCTCTTCTCCAGACTAAGAAATCCTAGTTCTCCCAACCTTTTCTCATAACTCTGTTTCCTAGACAATGTGCAGTAAATGCCCAGAGCCATATGTAAGATGTTTTGCCTCATCCAATAGGCAATGATCCAATTAACGTCTCCTTCAATGTATGTGCTGTGGTTGTCACCTTTTTATTTTCCTTTTTGTTCTTGCAAATCACATTAGTTGACTTTGTGTATATAAAGTTTGAATTTTATATTGCCCTTCTCACACCTTTAAAAAAATTATAAGCACATCTTATCATTTACATTTGGTTTTAGGGATACACTTTAATCCATGCATGTTTGAAATAAGACAGACAGATTTCAGGTCATAGTAGTAATGCGTGTACTGGAGAATTAGTTATGCATAATTGAAGAATCCTAAAGCAATAGTATTTTGTGTGTGTGTGTAATATTCACATAATTATTTATGTAGGTAAAAAAAAATCAAATAGTTTTGCTATTCCTAGTAGAAGAAATTAATCATGTATTAAATATCTTCCTCTTTATATTTAGCATTAGCATTACTCACCCATGAGGCTGCAGATCCACAAACAAAGGAAAGAATAGGCAATCTGTAATGTGAAGCTCTGTCCTTTGCAGCTACCAAGCTGTGAATAAAGAGAATATTTTCTAGCTTATAGGCAAACTGGCAGCCCACACCTCAATCTCTCTCCCTCTCTCTCTGTGACCCTGGTCTTTAAATGTATCTAATACTCCATAATTACTTAATCCCCTACCACTGCTTGTGTTTCTAGTTCTTAGATGTCATTAACAGAAATGGGAACAGAGTAATTATCATGCCAGGAAGAACCTTTAGGAACTTCAAAATAATTTTGATTGAATTTGCCTCTACTGTCCTTAGATTAGTAGCTATTGAGCTAAACAAGGGCCTAGTTTTCAAAAGAGCCCAGATCTTACATAGGTCCAATATGCTTTGGCCAGTTCCAAATAATAATTAGTTCCCAAGGGCAACTTTAAAAAATCTGACCAGTGTACTTTCGTGGCCAAATGAGAAAGCATGATTGGCTACTAAGTTCTTTGGAAATCCTGGGACTTTTATTCAGTTTCCCCTGCATATTCACTCTACAAAATACAGGGTTTTCTTTCATAAAGAATGTTTTAAAACGTGAAGCTAGATCCAAACTGCCTTTATTCTCTTATTTGTAAAAATGCTTAAAAATGTGGGTTTTTTTCTTCTCAACTGTCTTTGAAAAATACACTTTCACATGGACTGCATTTTTCAATGGCTTGCCTTTATTTCAAGGGTCAAGTATCTAACTGTCAATTTGCATCACTAGACTGGTATAATCAGCTACAAAACCATAAGGAATAATTGTATGACAGCTGATGCTTTTAAAAAGTTGCAAGAGATGGTAGATTGGGCTCCACTGTGTGATGCTGCTTAACAGACATAGGGGTGGATCCAGGGGTTGTGCGGATCCCTTTTGGTTGTACTGCCACATGCACAATAAGCTCACTGGTACTTCAGCACAGCTCCTGCAGAGAGCACTTTTGGTTGGCGCAGGCTCTTCCTGGAGTCTGCTGCTCTTTGTTCTTCCCTTTTCTCCTTCTCTCCTGCTGCTGAATTCAGCAGCAGGGAAAGGAGGGAAAGAGCAACTCTAGAGATTCCCCATTGCCTCTGCTCTGCTTGTACCATCTCCTTTTTTTCCTGCACTTTCCTTTTCTTCACTGGACCACACCCTAGCTGCTGCAATCCTGGACCCATCCATGAGCGGCCATTACATGACAAAATGCAGTCCTGGGAGAGAGAGCTGAGGTAGTATTGTACTAATGTAACTGCAGTATTTTCAGCATTGAATATTCCTACAGAGCACTGGGTATGTCTACACAAGACATTACGTCACCATAGCTCATCACTATGGCAGTGTAGCTCACTGCTATGGTGATGTAGCATCGGCAGGTATGAATTCTGTTGCCAGCGCTACTGTGCAGTAGCTCATTGCTAGTGAATTATTTACCCTGAAGAAGAGCAAATTGGGGGTCGGGACAAGAAGTAATGATCTTAAATTGTAACAAGGAAAATGTATGTTGGATACTAGGAAGAACTTAATAACAATGAGGGTGGTTAAACCCTGGAACAGATTACCTAGAGCGGTAGTGGTTATTGGAAGTTTTTAAGAACAGGTTAGACCAGTCTTGTCCAACATATGGCCCGTGGGCTACCATGCGGCCCGCCAAGCCATTTTATCTGGCCCGTGGCGGTGGTGGTGGCACGGAGTGCGGAGCTGCGGCGAGGTGGGCAGGGCCAGCCCACGGGCCCCAGCCGGCAGGGAGGGGAGCTGCTTACCCCCGCGGGGCCCAGGGGAGTGGCCCCACACAGGAGGCCAAGCAGCGGCCACTGGCACTGCCAGCCCGCGCCTGCCTCCTCACCAGCCTGCTTTGAGCCAGCCCCGCTGCCCTGCCCGCCCCACAGCAAGGCGGCGTCTGCTTCCCCAGCCAATCTCCCCCAGGGCTCTCCGGGCCCAGCCACCCACGCGCAAGGCCCCAAGGGGGCCGTTTCTCATGTGCTGCTGAGGACGGGAGGAGCCCGGCCGGGTCTGCACCGGCCAGCTGCATGCTGCTTTTCCTGGCTGGTGCCAACCTGGTTCTGCCCAGGCGGGTCCTGCAGCACCATGTTGACCCGGGTATGGCACTGGCAGGCTGGGCGGGACCCAGGTTAAACCTGGCTTGGCCCCGCGGCTTCTCCAGCACCAGGTCAACCTGGTTGTAGCCAAGCATCTCCTGCAGCACCATGTCAACATGGGCATGCATGCCATGTCAACCAGCACCATGTCAACCTCTGCAACTTCCTTGGTGTCAAAGGTCACGTGACATCACTTCCTGATATGATACCACTTTCTGTGATGTCTTTGAATAGGGCTCGCCGGCCCACTGGGTGATAAAAAGTTCATGATCCGGCCTCACATTCAAAAAGGTTGGACACTCCTGGGTTAGACTAACCTACTTCTCTGTGATTCTGTGCTATACCTACTGTTGCTAGAATAGGTCTTGTGTAGAACCTGTGTTATATTAGATAGGCTCTTGGAAAGCATTGTGATATAAATGTCTAGGCAAACAGAGCTGCAATATCTCATCCAATTTCATTCTGTATGATTTACCTAATCCTCTTTACATCAATGCTCATGACAGGTTGCTTAGAAGCTCTTGTTCACCATTGCATGAGCAGTTAGCACTGTGCTCAGTTTGCTGATATTCTAAAACTTTTACTGAATCATGGTATCAGGTGCACTGAGTGAAGTTTACATTATTTATATATCCCTAGCTTCTACTGAGAATACATATTTTATGCCCCAAGCAGCAGGCAAGACAGCCTAATCGATAAATAAAAAAGGTTATAATGTCAACTCCTCTGTTCCATTCCCTGTGGCTTGTGAAAGCATGCCAACTTCTAAACTGGATATTATGTTTAAGTCATGGGAAGCTGCAAATGTACTGGAAAAGAGAAGTCCTTAAGTAAGGATTGCCTCATTACATTCAAGAATATGGAAGGATTCTTACATAGTTAGCAGCAGCCTGCACCACTGAATAGAGAAAAACAGTGTGTTCCACAGACATCAAAACACTGCAGAAATGTTTTCAGGAAGAATATACTTAACAAGGGCATGTGTTTCAAAAGAGACTAGGGAAAATTAGGTATAAAAACAAGTAGTTACAAAATGCAGAGTGCCTACTTCTATGCACAAATTCAAGAGTTTGCACAATGAACTTAAAATGTGAACTTCTACTGGTTAATACTGGGCATCAAAGACACAGTCATTTTATTTTGGATGTCAACAGAATCCAAACTAGAATTGCCACATGCTGGAAACATGTGTGGAGGTACTGAAATTTCAGAAATCCAGGAGGGGATAAATGTTGGCATTTTGCAGGCAGACTTAATAAACGATGTGGTCCAAAGACAGGCAAAATACAATGTACCAAATGAGCTTAGAGACAGAGGAGCAGGTGGTGTTATTGTGACATTAAGCAGCCAGAAACATCCAGCCTATGTTGGGGGAAGAGGGGAAGGGACATGATCCAATGCCACTGAAATCTGTGGGAATCTTTTCATGGACTTCAAAGAGCATTGTATCAGGTCCAGGGATATCTGCAGAAAATACAGGAATTACTTTTGCAAAAGAATGTAGGCAGCAAAAGTGGCAAAGAAAGATATGTGGAACATAGCTGCAATCAAAGAGGAAAGCTCATCTAATGAACTCATCTTCAGTATCATACATCATGTAGGTGCAGTGAATACCAATGGGAAAACAGACAGCTCATAATATTGTGCTAAGCACTGAAAAGCAGCCAGGTATGGAAATCCTGTGCCAGATGAACGATGGTTTTATATGTAAACTAACCAGCTATAAAGATTGCTGAAAAATAAGAGAGGATGGGAATCCAGAATTATCCATTTGTCAAGTTTTTCTAAGCTTTTCATCATGGAGACTTCATATACCAGCAGAACTTTAAGGCTCTGATATCAAAACCCCATTTTCTGAGGCACTATAACCAAAGTGAGAGAGAGTCTCTGCTAAGTTAGAGGCAAAGGGTGCAAAGTGAAACAGAAGCACAAAAAAAAAAAGACATGTCACAAAGAATCAGGAATGAAACTCAATTTGGTGACTTCCTCTTCAGTACCATTTTGACTAGGCAACATTGCCCACTAATATGGCCCATTATTTAAAACTACTAGTAGCAAACAAGATAGAGACTCTGTTCCCATTAAGGGAAGATAAAGGACTGCTCAATGTACACAGCAAGACAGTTTTTCAGAAAATCAGATATTAAGGTGTTTGAACTCCTATGTAAACACTTATTTTGGTTAGATTGGATCATTTTGGTTTAGCTTAAATGGTTAATTAACTTAAACTAAAGCAAAAACAAACCAGTATTACTCTGAAATAAGAGTATCTATGTATCCTTTTGAATCAGTTCAAATGCAGTCATTTAGAACAGTGCATAGGCAACATGTGGGGTTGGGGGGGAAGGGATTGGGGATGGGGGCATGTGCCCCCCCCACCCCAGATTTCTGTGCTAGTGGCGGGCACAGGGCTGCAACCTGATTTCAGCCAGCACCTGGCAGTAGTGGGGGTGGCAGCAGGAGTGCAGAGAAGTGCTCCTCACCCCTTATGCATCATCTATAATAATGCCTACAGACAGTCAAGCAAATTATATTAAATTAAACAGTGGAGGACGCTACATAAGAACAGCTCCTTACCAGCAGTTGGTGAATGATACACCAGTCCAGATACTTTTTAAAGAGAGGAGACTGGATTATCAAGCACATCCTGAAAATGTGACACAAATGAAACTGTTGACCAGAGCAATAAGGCATTGCAGTATATTGACTATAGGATTAGATTGGGAGTCAAAAAACCTAAATCTTTCTCTAGACTTTGTCACTTTCTTATTATATGATGTTAATGAAGGCACCTCTCTGTACCTAACCTCTCTGTATCTTGTTTCCTGTTCCATCTTTTGTCTATTGAGGTTACATGTAAGCTCTGAAAAACACTTGAACATATGTGCTTCCCTTCCTTTTTACCCCCCCCAACTGTTTGTGTGTTTCAGTCTCCTTTACTGCAGCCATTAGAATAATACATTTTTCTCCCTATTTAGTTGTCATATGAATTTAGTTCGCTTCTACTCTGATAAAAATATATATAAACTGATTTTGATACTGTTATCATACAATAAAAATGCCAAGAAAAAATGGGTGAGTGTATTAAAAAAAAAAGAAAAATAAAGTGTTTGCTATCTAGCTTCCTCCACATCAGAAACAATCCTCCCTATTCCTTGACTCACCCTTTTTATAAGCTGATAGAGAAATTAATAAGCTTACCTGGAATTTTAAGACAAAAGGCAGAGGTCTGGAGGAGTTGAAAACTATGATTTTTTAAACCAATAAGAAAGTCCTTTTTTAAAAAAAGATGCAAAAGAAGAATCATCATCATACCACTAAAAAAAGAGCTTGGATGGCAAATAACTGACTAATAGGAATGTGTAGTATTTTGGTTTTAGCTCTCATTAGGAAGCTTCTGTGTGAATATTCAAGCTGAAGGTAGCTGTGCCATTCTCCTATCCTGCATGAATCATTTTTACAAGGCTCACATGCTAACATTTCTCATAGTTGGCATAACATTATTCCCAGGTGCATCTGATAGTACTCCAGCAATGTCAGCAAAAGAGCTCAAAGCTGCGCTGGTGAAGCAATAAGCATTTGGTCTCAGCATGCTGACCAAATTCCTATGACAGTAAACTAACTATGTTGCTCTGATACATAGGCAGATCCAGGCTTTTGTAAAGGGAGGTGCAGGAGCCCAGGGCTGCATGTGTGGGCTGTATCTTCTCTCCAGCCTCTCCCATCTGTATCCCGCCCACCCCCCCCCAAGCAACCAGGATGGGCAGACCACTCTGTAGGAGCAGAAGCTGGAAACTTTTCTTAAGGCCCAAAATCAGGTAAAATCCTTTCTTCTGTGCTTAGTGTCATGTGACTTCTCTCACCTGCCACTGCCACTGCCACTACCTCTATTCTTTATGACGAAGGGTGGAAGAAACTCCAGAGCCATGCCTGTCTCACCCCAGCTGGACTGAAGGGGAGACAGGCTAATCTGGAGAAAGTGTCTTAAAAAAAGTTCCCAGCTGCTGTTCTGGCAGTGGTCCAAAAAGGGGGGGGTGCCATCATGTACCCTCTGGATCTGCCCTTGCCCTGGTAATGGAACTAGATATAAAATTATTTCTTAAAACCTTATAAAGTAGTGTTGCTGAGTCAGAATGGTTCCTATGGTTCCAGCCATATGATGCTGGAGGAAGTCCATGGGAAGATGATTGTAGTATAGATGGAACATCATCCACTATCTATAATCTACAATGGGTATTTAATCCAGAAGCCGTACATATATGAATGTAGCCTGTAAAATATGTTGTGTAATAAAAGAAGCTGTATAGTATTATGGCAGTATTAGCCTTTATTCAGTCATTTTTATTATAAAGGCTTTGGTAGTGTTCTTGAAGGAGCAGAGAATATATGTATTCAGGCTTATTAAAAGAATATTCATTACATGCTTTCTTTTTTCAGCTCCTCTTTTGATTTGTTGCATGACCCTGGGAAAAAAAGCATTTTCCTACTCTGTGCTTTGATTTACCCATTTTTATAATAGGAGCAATACTTACCTGCATCACTGGATCATTGGGGGAGTTAATTGTTTATAGTATGCAGATCATTTGGAAATCATCAGATGAAAGTTGCTACAGGGGTGTGAACTAGCTTGGCTTTCTACTCAGTGAATAAATGTTCCTTGTTTGAATGTTGCATGTCCCTTATTACTAACTACTGAGAGAGTTGTTTCTCCTTTATTTCAAGTCATAGTTTCCTTTTATATGGTGCAAAAGGATCAGATTTCTATTCCCTACTCCTGTTGCAAGGTTTTAGTGGCCATGCAATCCAGCATACTGACAACAGTCAACAGCAAAATTCTAGGGTGTGGAATCATTGCAGTATTTTATTGAATAAAATGGGAGGGATGTTTCCTTCTATAGATTTGTAGGAAGACTTCACCTCTTTGCCAAATTAATGTTCTGAAAATGTTTTCCACCTGAATGGATGTTTTAAAAAAAACCCCAAACAACAAACAAACAAAACTCCCCAGAAAGAATTTCACCAAGTTTTTCAGTTTCCTTCCCTAAGATATTCAGTAGCAGGAGTATTTGGTTCCTGCAATTAGTGATACTCCTGAAAGATATAGTACAAGCCCCTTTATCAGTAAAAGTGGTGCACCACTATTTACATTTGAAAATAACTGTGTGTGGTGTGTGCATAGAATAGTTATTAAATTAACTGTATACTACATGTAGCTTACTCTCAGATTCAATGGAGGGATAATTTTCCAGATATGCCATATCACAGTCGGAGCTTGCTGGAGGACACCAGTTCTGTTCCATGGCAACTCCCAAGATAATTAAATTTGGCTTTGTCCCACATTTAAAGATTTTGACTCCATTGCAGTGTTTTCATAAAAATGGAATTGTGTTGAAATGTCTGGTTTTTGGAGCAACACTTGAGTTTTTTATTTGAAAAGGTCCTTCTCACTTTCTCATCTTGTGTTTGGGGTAAAGATGTAGGAGAGATTTGGCTGGTGATAGGGCAGTCAGGATGTGAAAGATCCAGTTTCAAGTCCCTATTCTGTCTCATTCAGAGTGATTTCAGATGAAAATCTGCAACGAATCAGACAGAACAGAGACATAAAAAAATAGGGCTGGAAGAGTTCTTATGAGGTCATCAAGTCCAGCCCCTTGCTCAAGGCAGGATCATCCCTAACTAAACCATTCCAGCCAAAGGTCCGTCTAACCTAGAAATGAGAGCAGGTTAGACAGATATTTGGCTAGGATGGTTTAGTTTAGGATGGTCTTTGGCAAGACCCCTAGCAGTTTGGAGCAGTACCAGTGCTGGTGGCTGTGTGGCAGTGTTCCTGCCTACCACATAGGAGATCTAAGTTCAAGTTCCTGCTTTGGTGACTTGGGGTGAGTGAGCTAGTAAGGACAAATTCCTCATGCAGTGGAAATGGGCCATTGTGTTTTCCCCCCTCCAGGTACCTAGGCGCTATATTTCTTTGTCCTTTGACATTTTGTATTTTGTGCCTTTTTATATTTCCCCAACCAGTATTGTTTGCTTTGCTGTTTGTGTTTTATATTTTGTTAACCCTGTCTTTTGCCAATGATTGTAAGTGTCTAACCTTTGTTGAAGCCTGCCCCTTGGGGCATTGTAGTGTTCACTATACCCCCTGATAATACTGGGAACATAACAGGCATAGTTCCCTCATTAAAAGGTATATGGTTAAGTCCCCAGTGGTGGCCTGGCTCTGCTCTATAGGGGGAGGAGAGTCCCTACACCTCCCACAGCGCTTGTGCACCTGCTTTGATCCCTTCAATTGGAGAGGGGGTACCTTTTGGAGTACCGCCCGGGTTACAAATACAAATGAGTTTCAGTCCACAAACCTTCCTGATCACAGTTTTGTCAAAACCCCTAAGTCCCGTGCAACATTTCAGGTCCATGAAATTTCATGAAAATGAAATTTCATGAAAATGTTCAGATCAGCTCTCATCACATCTCTGTGTGCCAGCATATACAACACAGAATAAAAAAGAAGAAACATCCTGCTTTCTACAATTACTATGTTTATTGCTCTAGGGAAAAGTTTAAAAGAGAGCATCAGATTCAATTGTTTGCAATTTATCTCTATCAGGTTCTGTGGAGTCATATTCCAAGCGTTTGAATGTCAGATACAATTTATTACAGCATTACTTGAAAAGTCCTACCAAGATATTCAGTGTCTTGTATGTAATTTATTAATTACATTTTAAAAAGTATCTTGCCTGTTCTCTTCATGCAGGTTTTTTTTTTGTTTGTTTTCAAAGGGAAATCCGCAGGGTTTTGCACTACCAAAGCAATTTTTTTAGTGTCATATCTTTCCTTTAGTTCCAGTTTAGTGTCTCTCCTTGCTGTTATTAATAACCTTAGTGTGTTTAACAGCAACTGTCCTTATCCTTTACTTGTTAATACTGAGGGTCCAAGGAGTGGATGCAAAGACCTCTGAAGAAAAGAGAAGCACTGTTGACTTCCCAGGACTTATGATCAGACCCCAAATGCTGGCTGTCTGCCCAAAGTGATCATGATGGCTTTAACATCACAGTAGGAAAACAGATTGCCATGTCAGAAGTGGCTTGGTTAAACTAATCTCTGTCCTGAGGTATAGAGAGTCGGTAATGGTCTAAATTGACAGATAAGGAAACCTCAGAAGCTTGGGATTCCGTGTGAGGTGAAGAAATATTCGGATAACTCTAAGAAACAAAGAACATCTATGTTTATATATTTGATAGAATTATGTACCACAAAGCAATCAACTAACTTGTCTTTTTAGTAAAAAACATTAGCTGTGTTCTGCATATAGGATTTTAAGCCTGCGTGAAAATTTGTACTCCATTTGCTCTTGCTTTCAAAGAGCATGTACAAAATAATAGAAATAGCTTAAACTAAAGATTTTTAAAGGTATTAAAAGACCTGTGTCAGGAGATTTTTCTAAAGCCAGAAGAAATATTTATTGTTCTTGCCACAATGGGATACAATTTGAACACAATTTGAAAAGTCATAAAGGTCTTTACAAAAAACAAAACAAAACAAAACATAAAAAACCCCAGAAAAGGTTGCAGGTATTTGTGATGTTGTGGCTTGTCAGTCCTGAAAAGAACAAGATGCTTTTTCTAATCCATGATGGGCCTTTTCTAGCTTAGTAATGACTGAACCTTTGCAAAAAAATTAAATTCTTAAGAATTTATTTTTTAAGACAAGACACTGTCACCAACATAGCTATTGTTTTTATATTTGCACCCCCATAGGATTTAAGAAGGTATACTAATACAAGCATACCCTTATTTTGATAGGGTATAGTAGCAAAGCAGTGGAAGTGTTCGGGAGCATGAATTAACCACATTTGTCCTTGAATCTCTAAGCATTGGAGGATCTATGACTTCAGTGGTTTATCTTATCTGTTATCTACTTTTGATTATGTTTCTTTGCTCACTTCCCAACATATCCAGTAAAGGTGTGCTGCTACCTAAGAACTTGTACGTGGGTAGCTGTGTTCTTAGTGGATGCAAACCCACAACAAAACAGAGCTGGTGAGGGGTAATATTGAAAGCAGGTTGAGCTGTGTGGTGGCACAGTGTGAGGAGGATCATGAGGGGCTGGGGTACTGGGGTGAGATGGGGGTGGATCTGTGCAGTGTGGGGGGCAGGCTAAGACTCAGTGGGGTGTGAGGGGGATGGTAGGGTCTGATGGAGGTTGGGGCTCAATGGAGTGGGGCTGATCATGGGTATGATATGCGGGATAATGGGAAACAAGAGTGCAGCCAAGGGATATTGGAGGAGGCAAGTGTAATGCATGAAAGGCAATGGGGAGCACTTTGTGGCCATGGTGGAATGTCTGGGGGATCCATGTGTGGAGGCAGTAGTTCTGTCCATGGACAGGCTTGGGGAGTAACAGCTGCACTCCCTTGAGATGAGGTGCCTGCCCTGTCCTAGAGCTGGTAGTCCCCTTCCCTCAAAATCCAATTACGTTTGTTTTTGCTTGGGTCCTTATGACTGTGGCATATTAGTAAAGCTTCTAATTTATTTTTAACTGGAGAAAAAATATGTACATGTTATGCAGTGGTGCACCACTTCACCTGTACCCATTTTTTCATAATCCTGAATCCACACATGCATATAGATTCTCCAGTAGGCCTGTGCAAAGCAGCAAGTATTCACTTCAGATACAGATTTGGCCGATTTGGAGGGACAGTGATTCAAATCACTGGCGATTTGATTTGGCCAATTTGGATCTGGAGACTTGGTGCCGATTTGGAGATTCAGCCATATACTACAGGCAGCAGTCCTTGGTGATGCTGGACACAGCTGCCTTCAGTTGGTAAGTCTGTTGTGGTGGGTGGAGGGGGAGGGAAGGGGCATGGTGAGGGGGGTAGATCAACACCTCCACAGCTAGGGAGGGATTGGGGCTGGGGCTGGGACAAGATGCTCAGCTGGAGTGGAGGGGCATGGGACATGGAGAGGGGGGCTCCCCTCTGTGTACCACCAGTCCAGGAGCTGCTCTTCCAGTGGCTCCTCCAGTGGCTGTCACTGCTGGTCTGGGAGGGCATGGGAGTGGAGGTGTGCCCAAGGATCTGCGCAGGGTGGGCTGGGCCAGGCTGTGCTCCAGACAAGCAGAGGGAGGTGTTGGGAGTGGGGGCTATGCCTTCTCCACCGCTGACCCAGCTGGGGCAGGGAGACGTGGGATGGTGCCACTGCACTGCCTCAGACAAGTGGCGCTCAGTGGCGGAAGCCACTTAAGCCTCCCCGTGCCTCCTGGACAAGACGCAGTGTCATCCCGCTCTGCCCGGGCTGGGCAAGCAGCGGCAGGGCATGGGGGTGGGTGTGTGCACCTGGATCGGGGCAGGGCGGGCTAGGCCACACTGCATTTTGGGAGGCTAGCCCCAGCCATCCGCTGCCATGCTGCACTTTGCGGGGTGGGTGGAGCCAGGGCTGCACTCTGGGCTGCGGCTGGCGCAGCCCAGCAGCGGAGGCTTGCTGCCTGGAGTGCAGGCCTGGCTCTACCTGCCCCCAACAGTGCAGTGGAGTGGGGGCTATGGTGGGGCTGCAGCCACCCTAAAACTCCTGATAGCTCCTGCTGCCAGGCCTGCCCTGATCTGGGTACACACACCCATCCCATGCCCTGCTGCTGCTTGCCCAGCTGAGGCAGGGCAGGGTGAAGCCACGGCTTGTCTGGGAGGCACAGGGAGTTTGAAGCGACTTCTGCTGCTGTGCACCGCTTGTCCGAGGCAGCGCAGTGGCACTGTCTTGCACATTCCTGCCCTTGCTGGCTGAGTGGTGGGAGGGCATATACACCCACTCCCAGCGCATTCCACTGCCTATCTGGAGCGCAGCCCAGACCAGCCCACCCCGCATAGATCCAGGGGCACAAGCCCGCTCCTATGCCCTCCCAGACCAGTGGTGAGAGCCACCAGAAGAGCCACCAAAAGAGCAGCTCCCGGACCAGTGGTGCGCAGTGGCGGGAGCCCCCTTCCCTGAGTCCCATGCCCCCCCCACCTCAGTTGGGCAGCTTGTCCCAGCCCCAATCCCTCCCTCACTGTGGAGGCCTTGATCTACACCCCACCCCGCTCTCCTCCCCCTCTGCCCACCACAACAGACTTACCAGCTCGAGGCAGCTGTGTCCAGCATCATCAATGACTGCTGCCTGTATAGTCTATGGCCAAACCTCCGAAACTCTCCAGATCGATTCGGAGACTTCCAAATTGATTTGAACATTTTAATGGGTCTCCTAATTCGATTTGGATTTGGAGATTCAGCCACTGAATCAGGCTGAATCTCCTCGGAATCAAATTGGCTACCGAAGCTTCGCACAACCCTATTCTTCAGGTGGAGAGGATTGGTTCAACCCATGGCAGATTTCAAAGGAGGTTGTGTTTGGAAAACAAATCTCTCCAAGGATCTCCCTGTGGAGTTTTCCACACCCATTCATCCTTTGGTTAAAGATTGGGTTTTGCCTCCAGAACCCCCCTTTGGCTATCCCTCAATATGAGGAAATTATCTGCCAGGAGGAGAGGGAGTGAGTTTTAAGGTGGCTGAGGAGTCCAAGCCATGCTCTGCAAGTATTTCCACCGATATGACAGGTGGTGCCTTGACAGAAAGGCAAAGCGGGGCACAGCTGTTGGCCAGGATATTGGGCGCTTTCTTTCTTCCTCTGCTGTTTCTCAGCTTCCCAAGCAAGACGGTTCTCTATGAAGTGGGCTGTAGCTTGATGTAGCTTGAAGTGGGCTGTAGCTTGGTGCAGTGCCATTGAGACCTGTTACCAGGCAGCACTTCCCAATTTCTTGGGTTGATGCCAGCCTTCTTAAAGTATGCTTTCCTTGTAATGTCCTCCACGGGTCCACTTACCATGAATGAGTTGGAATAAGAGGACTTGTTTTGGGAGATGAGTGTCAGCCATCTGCACACAGTGGTCAGCCCAGTGGATTTGATGTTTCATGATCTTTGCCTCAATGCTGATTATGTTAGCTGCAGAGAGGATACTGGCATTGCTGTAGTGGGCTTCCCATCTAATGTGAAGGATCTTCCTGAAGCAACACTGATGGAACCATTCCAGGCACTTAAAATGGTTTTGATATGTCATTCATGTCTCATATCCATAGAGGAGCATGTAGATTACCACTGCATTTTAGACCAGGATATTAGTTACCATCTGCAGTTCTCGGTACTACAGTAGAATAGGCTACTGCTCATTACAGTGTCTCATGTAGATGTGCCTAGGGTCATTTATAAATTCTATGGAAAGGATACAATTCCTGGTTAAATAATGCTTTGTAAAACTTTTCCACGGTGCAACAGTATTTTTCTGGCTTCACCCACATCAGGAACATGCAGATGGAAAATAACATGGAATGTTATTTCTTTTTAAAAAAGCGTCTCAGATCTTTAAGTTATGGGCTGGTTCAAGCTTTTTATGAAGGTTTGGGATAAGGACTCCTTTGTTTGAGGCATTTTTCTCATTTAAAGGTTGAGATTTTTCTACCCTTCCACTGAGAAGTATGTTAGCATATCAACTTTGCTGGTAATCACAGCAGGATTAGTCCTGTAACACAGGTACACCCAAGGGTGTGCCCTATTCTCAATTATATGGGATGGGTAGGTAGGACGGGGTGCTGTGAGAGGGATGCCAGAATTTCAAACATCTCTCTCTTTTGTCTATAGAGTTAGCCCAAGCCCAAAGTTCTTAACTATATACAATTTATTAAGTTATAATATACATAAACATAAAACTAAATATCATATACATATATTTACACAGTGAACACTAACCAATAACCAAGGTCAAGCCCTAAATAACTCTATTTATAACATCACAATACATTTCAATTACAAAATATAAGGCACAAACATGAACAATTTTAATAACATCTATTCCTTAATGTAGTCCCTGACCCATGGCAAGAGAGCCCTCCTCCCAATGGGGTCACTTGTGGGGTGTCCAGGAAGCACCAGGGGCCTTGACTAGGTGGAGGGCTGCTCACCTAGCCCCTTCTCTGGATTTGCCCACCCCAAACGTCCTTCCCCTGTGGGACCCAAGGGCCCAATAACTCACACTCCTTCAGGTGGCGGTGATCAGGGTGAAGCTCGATGGGGTCTCCTCTGCTGGAGCACTCTCCAGGCCTCTCCTGCTCTGCTGGGCTCCTCCTCACCCTATGCTCCACTATGGGCACCGAGGGCTCAGCTCCTCTCGGCTGCTGCACCACTGCTGCTGCCTCCCAGGTGCTGGGCCTCACACTGCAGCACTACCATTTCCCTGTGCTCTGGTTTGGCACTGAGGGCTCTCTTAGCACAGGCCAGGCCCTTCAGGCTCTGGCTGGCCATCCTCATGCTGGGTGGCTAACCCAAGCAGCCTCCACTGCTCCTTGCCTCCCAAGGCTTGGGCCCCGTGTGCTGCCCTGTGCACTGTGGGACCTGGCCGCTTGCCAGGAGATGGGGCCTGAGCTGCCTCACTGCAGCCCCAAGGCCTTTGCCCCATGCACTGCCCCACACACTGTGTGGCCCGCCGGCCCTGCTGGGGTTGCAGGCTTGAGCCGCCACTTGCGGCTCCCAAAGGCTGGGCTCCATGCACCGAACCGTGCACCGTGATGGGCCTGAGCAGTCTCACACCATTCCCAGGGCTAGGTTTCTGTGCATCATCCCTGTCAACAGCCCAAGCTTTCTCACACTGCTACCAAGGCTGCTTCTTCAGTGGCAGCTTCAGGAACCTTGGGCCTCTTGCCTGCTGGGGGAGAGCTTCCCAGCTTTTCTTGGCTCCACTCTTTTTGAGTCCCTTGCTGCATCTGCCCCTTGTGCTGGGCACGCAGCTCCTTTTATACGCTCCAGGGCTCCGCCCCTGAAATCTTCTGGACCTGACAGTTTACAGCCTTCAATCAGATCCAGGGGAGCTCTTCTCCCCCTCCCCTCAGGAAAGGGGCATGTCTTTATTTCTCCTTCTGCCTCCTGATTGATAGATGGGCTCTACCAATCAAAACAGCAGGATCTCAAGCCTGGGACTCAACCCAAGCCCTGAAACGTGAGCCTGCTACAAGTCCTATAGCCAAGAACTATACAGTATGTGATGGCAACTTAAATGCATTAGGTGGTGCAAACATGGAGAGAGAAAACACTTGTGAAATACTTGATTTTATGAGGATTGATAACTTTGCACTTTATGAATCCATAAGCCTATGTGTAGTTGGAAATTAGAAATAAGCTTTACTTTAAAATATACTTTAATACGATCTGTTCATGACATTCCTTCTACTCCACTGTTTGCATCAGAGGATAAAGCAAGAGGTCGATTCTGAATTTTCCAGCTTCCCAAGGTGGGAGCTCAATTTCTATGTCAAGCAGATTACATTAATGGCACAGCATAGTTATGCTCAACCTCTAGGTCACACGGGCCAGATCTGTCCCACAGAGATGTGTCATCTGGCCCATGGGGCTCCCTACAGGTCTGGAAATTTGGTGGCAGAGGAGTGGTAACAGTGTAAGTTGCCTCTCCCCTGCTGCCAAATTTCCAGATTCCTGGGCCAGAAAACATAGCCTTGAGTGCTAGATTGTGTTGGTGTGCAGTTGAGCTGGCACATGGGGTCACTCTGTAGCTGGATCAGGTACATGTGGTTGGGCTGGCATGTGGCATGATCTGGCATGTAGCCTCAGACTGAGACATAGCATGATCCAGTATGCAGGGTCAGGCCAGGATGCAGTATGATACAGTGCATGATGCTGGGATGGCATGTGGCTGGATCAGGCATGCAGGGCTGGGCCAAGATGCTGGACCCCACCCATGGACTAGCTGACTGCATGTAATCCAGTCTGCAGATTGATCCTGCACCTCTTATCTGGCCAACAAGTCTCAGGGGTTGGGTACCACTAGCACAGAAGATCACATGAGTATCAGGTGTATTACTAACTTTCAATACAAATAATAACTGCACATTTCCATTGAGTTTAATGACGGCTATGGATGTGCAATGACAGGAGAAAATGTGACTGTGTGTTATGCAAGCATAGTCACATGATACAAAAAATGCAAAGACTATGATGTGTCTGGTCTAGAGAAACCTGATGGTACCATGAAGGCGGGCTTGAAACCCTTATCAGTTAACTAAGCTGAGAACTGCTAGTTTTACATTAACTAAGAATGATTTGAGTCTTATGCAATTATTTGTATCATACTGGAATGTTTGGAATTTGTTGAAATAGGATGGGTTTCACTTTCAGCAATGACATTTCCCTCCCTCAACAACTTTTTTTCAATCTGTCCATTTTTTAAGAACACGTAGCTGTGAATTGAAAAGGACTTCAAATCAACCATCTGCATCCTCCTGCAGTTAGATTGTTTCTAGGGGCAGAGTCTATTTAGTCTTAATGTCTGTGGCATTTCTCTGTGAAAATGCAAACATTATTCATTTTGCTGTGCAACAGATTTTATTTTCAGAAAATAAAAGGTTATAATGTAGCATTTGGGGAACTGAACAACATGCATAAAGCTGCTCACAAGAAATATGATCTCTGAATATTTATATAACATCAATATGAAAAGAAGAAAAAATGAGGAGAAAGAAAAGAAAATGGAAACTGATTAGCCAGCCTTTAGTCAAGCCAACCTGTGTTTGCTGCAGGACTAGAGCAGTGAAGGAGAAGAGGTAAAGTTGACTTTAAGATCTATTTCCAGCTGTGGCTGGACTAGCTTAGGTCAGTTCCAGGAATGGATCCAGAGCAAGTGTGGCAGAACAGCCCCCCACTGGACTGTGCACTGTAGTCATGGTGAGCATGTACAGGGGAAGGAGACAAGAGGCCTGCTGCAACATGAGGCACCTGCTTTTTCCCTGTTGCTGAATTCCAGTGGGGAGGGAAGAGGAAGGGGATGAGCAAACAGTAGCAGCACTCACCCCTGGGCTCTGGAGCTGCTTGAAAGCAGGGACTCTGGGAAGACCCCATGGTGAGTAGCTGGTGAGCTTACAAAGCTCTCAGCAGGAGATCCACTGATATGCTGGTAAGCTCTGCGGCTAGGTCCTGACACTCAAAAAGCCCAAAGCAGAATCGATCTAAGTTATGTGTTTTTTAATAAGTGGCATAGTTTAGATTGGTACCAAACAGAGCACATGTTTGCCCTGGGGGGCGGTGCACAAATCTTAGAACAGGTTCTGCCATTTTTAAACCAGTCTATGTGGGCTGAACTTCTAGTCTGTTATGGGTATAGACTATTTTTTGATTGCTTATACAAGTAAAAGTGTAATGTCTGTACCTGACCTGAGAGTTCACCAGCATCCAGGATCTCAGCACAGGGTGGCAGCCATAACCCTTTCAACTATGCCTGTGCAAGAAGCTCCCTTGACTGAGCCTGTGCCATACTGCCAAAGGGTATGTGGCAGGACCTCTATTGTTGTGATCCTGGATTGGCCCATGTGTAATTCAGAAAAGCCTTAGGATTACTGGGTGTCCTTTTCCAGCAGGACCTGAATTCAGTGGAGTTGACAAATCTACAAGCAAATCCAGTCAATCCTAGAGAAAGATAAAAAGATGTTTTGTTTTCATTTCTATAACAGTTGTTATGGTTAGAAAGATTATTTTGTTGAATCACAGTGAAGACTAAATAAAATTACCAGCCCAAGACTATTGCATTATCCCAATGCCTTCTGGCAGTTACCATGTTTACCAGCCTCTGTGTACTGTTCAGTGACATATCTGTTTGGGAACAGTCTGTCTCACTTCTGGATGAGTTCATGTTCTAGATTCACAGTGTAAGGCCAGAAACAGCAATAAGGTCGCCTGCCTGTGAATCACGTCAGACTTTACCCTTTCATCCAATTATCTCTGAAATACTGATTTATAAAACTGAATACACCTGCAACCAGCTTGAAGTCAAACGGATTTAAAAAAGATTACTCACGTGCACAACCATAATTGTTTGCAAAATTGGGGCTATATATAATAACAGAAAACATATCTTCAGATCTGACATGTTGTAGAAGTACTGTTCATTTTAAATAACACTTTTCAAACCTGAAGTGCCTGTGGCTCCTTAAAAGCTCTGACTTCAGGGTCTGATTCATCAAAACACATAATCAAATGCTCAGTGCAATTAAGCACAAGCTTAATGGCTTTGTGTAACTGGGACCCAAAGCAATCAGTAGTGTTCTTAGCTTTGAACAAGATAGACTCAGCAGGAAGATACAGATGAACCAGGTGCCCAGGTGAAAGGAACAGGAGTTTATAGAAACATTCAGGGAATGCGAAACATGATACTCAGCCAGGTTTCTGAATGAAAATAATTTGCAGGGAAAATTTAATATGTAGCAATAGATGGGGTGATGAAAGTTAAAGTGCTGGAAAGATTGGTTTGACTGTTTGCTTAAAAAGTTGGCTGATGACTGTGGCAGGGCACCTTTGGTGCCTGCCACTTTAAGAGCTGAAAACAGGCAGCAGCCAGGTCCCTGATGAGGGCAGCCATTTTGGACCCAGGGATATAAGATGTAGTTTGTTGCAGGAGGAAGGAGGTAACATTAGGCTTAGAGGCTGCTCTGGCCAGTCAGGAGGTAAGGGCAGGGGCTATTGGGTGGAGGGCGACCCCTTTGTCCTGGGTAAGACGTAAAACTGCACCCTGCCAGAGAAGTGTGGTTTGGTGGGGCTCCTAGTGGTGTGGGAGCCCCCAGGAAATGCCAGGCCAGTTACCTCTCCAGTGAAAGGTGGGTCAGGTTGCCTTAATAACCCCAGCCCTACATCCCTGGTGGTGCTCTAGTGAGCAGGAGGAGCCCAGGGCTTGTTAAGGAGCCCTGAGACAGAGCTCAGGCTGGAGAAGGGACCTGGGGCCACACCCAGGCAGCAGGGGAAAGCCTGGGGGTGCGAGAGAGACCCTGAGTGAGAGGGGTGATGAGTAAGAAAAACCCTGGGTGAGAGGGGTGATGAACAGAGTGGCCCCATGAGTGTGGGCAAGTGAGGAGGTCCAGTGCAGGCATAATGGCCCAGTGAGGGGCTAGGAGCGAAATAGGCCTACAGTCGTAGAATTACCAGGTCATCACTTGGGAGAGGGTAGTGGGAATCACTCAACAGACTGCACCGGGACTGACCAAGGCGAGGAGAGCTAAGCCTGAAGCCAGGTGAGGCTGGGTGGTATGAGTGTGGCCCCTGAGAGAGGGTAGTGTTAAAGAGGCTGGGTGAAAGCCAGTGGAGTGAGTGGGACTCTGGTGAGAGAGGGGTAGCGTGTGAGTGGCCTTCCGGCAATGTATAAAAGAGCTACAACTGTGTGCCTAGTTTGCTCCACCCATAGGAAAGAGAACTAACACCAAAGTAGCATCTGCGAGGCATGGGACCTATGGAGGGGAGGTTAGAGTGGGTATGAAGGCCCTTGTCACTGGGGCGAGTAATGGGTAGCCTAGCCTCCCTCCTTAGTAACAACTCTCATATTTTTCCATCAAGGCATGGCAGGTGAGCGAAGCGGGTGGTTACCCCAGGAGCAGGGTGGCTGGCAAAGACCTGACGAAGAGGCCACCCCGTTATAATGACAAATTACTGTAGCACCTGTTTGCTTGTTGTGTGGTTAAAAACAATACTTCTATAATGAATGACTGGCCACGTGGTATTCAGAGATTATGTTCCCAATAATAAAATAGTTAAAAGTATTGATGTATTCAACACATTTTTGTCTAAAATGTCATGCAAAAGGACAATGTTATAAATATTGTACTTTATGCATATTTGATTTTGGCAGGCCACTTAACCATTAGAAACAAGGAAACATCATACTTAAGAAACAATACATTTTGTATAGACATTTGCCATTGATATGTCCCATCAATAAATGTTAGCTGAGCTGAAGCATACCTTTAAAAAACCCAGCCAATCTTGATTTTAATTATTCTTGGACACACACCTATTTAAGATACATTTAGTGGGCTGGTTTCACAACTGCTGGAAGTTAGATGAATCATTGAAGTCAATGGACTTATGTTGCTTGGCACCATCTGACAGTCTGTCCTACTATAGATCTGTATGCTATTTGATTCACATGGTAATAGAAAGTTCCCTATGTTTTAAAAACATGAGAGTCAAAGACAAGTTTATTTGTGAAAACTCCACTTGTATGTCAGCCACATTCAATACCCACCTCTTTTGTGATTCAAGTTGTGGTGGTTGCACTTAGGATGTCTCCTTTTACCACTGTCTGTAGTCACCCAATGACCTGTTGGTATCCCGACTTTCCCACCTGCCCCATCTTGGATGTTATTATTATTTTATGCTCGAATTTTTTGATGTCACTAGTCAGGAGGGTTGTTTAAAAAGAGAGTTTTTTCTCTCTCTCTTTTTTTTTTTTGGTGTCTCTTAGGGGTTCATGGGTACTATAGATAAGTTATCTTGCTCACTCCTCTGTATATTCACAGCCACTCAATGGTATAGATAATCATAGTCTGATTCGGATCAAAACTTGTATTTATTTATTTATTTATTTATATCAACTTGGTGATTCTATTTATATACTGTTCTTATGCTATTACTATCAATTTCACTGACCGGAACCTAGTATTAATAAAAAAAAGTCTCTTTTGTATTAGTCCATATTGCGTTTCTATCCTTTTCATGGGTTTTTATCTTCAAACCCTGCTATATACTCTCTCTTTACTTCGTTGGCTGATAAGTCTATTCCCTTTTTTTTTGCATGTGTCTGATGCCTCGGGTCCTTTCGATGGGCACTCAGACACTATCTCCACAGCTGAATAATCATGGGTCAATTTCACTCTTTTCTTTTCCTTTGCTTTCTCTTTCCAGGTCGGCAGTGCAATACGCATCCCATGGTGTTTATCTACTGGATCCGCCCCTCGCTTCCGAAGCTCTGTTCCTCCCACTGACTCTGTGAGAGATCCTCAGGTAAGTTACTGATCCCCTGTGGATCCTCTTTCCTCTCTCCTTTTCTCTCATTGCTGCTCCCTTTTCGCTGCTGCTGCCACCACCACACTCCGATCTCGGAGCTTCTAGCCTTATATGGTATCGGCTCTGGAAGCGGCATTCTCCGGGTCCTTTCACTGCCGCTGTGCTTACTCCTCTACACAAGTCCTAGCAAGGGGCTACCAATATGTGTGTGAGATAGTTTAGCTAACACAAGGCTTGGAAGTTGGGTAAATTGCCTTCCTGAGTCTTAATAGAAGATCGCTCTGAGCTACTGTCATTTCTAGACTTACATATAGGAGAGAGATTAAATGAAGGAGCTTCTTATAAGAGAAGAAAGTGGGGTTTCTTCCCCCCCCCCTTAACAGCTATTCTTTGTGCCTTTTAACCAATTTGCCAGTTAGCTACCTCAAGTTATCTCATCTGAAAAGGTGTGTCTGAATGTTCCCTGAGCATTTGTTTCAGGTGATAAATACTTATGGTTTATTCTGAATATGTGAACCAAGTTTCTCACTCTCAGCAAAGCACTGAGAATAGCTCCTGCTCTCCTGATTCCACAGCAGCAGAGTCAAGCTCTAAACAGGGCCATGTAGCAGTACCTTTGCTTGGCCAAGGGTACTGTGATCATTTATCCAAAAGCAACATCTGCCCTGTGAACCTGCTGCTGTCAGATCCCAAAGCTTTGCTATTTCCCTCTGTTCCCATAAATCAAAGCTGGGAGGTAGACTCACCATCTAATGAGCTACCTGAAGCAGCATTATTCTTTCATTACCTGTATTGGTCAAACACAAGGGCCACTCAAAATGGGGTAAACAGTGTAAACTTTCATCAGTCAAAGAGGGGTAAACTGTCCTGCCCACTAGTTCTTCCTAAGACCTCTGCCTCCGAAGGCTTTTGCTGCCCCCTACACATCAAATAATCTCAGCTCCCTTTTTGGTTCTTTTTCTGAGTCTTGGACTCCTTCATAAGCCTCTGGCTTTTTTGTAGTACTCCTTCAAAGAAAGGGATACTGTTCTGACAAGGACCATGCCCTCGGTTCTAACCTAAATCCTGGTTCTAAGTTCCAAGTTAGGCAGAAACTTCCCCACTGCCTCAGCTGACATATTTACTGGCTGTCATGAGAAGCAGGTGACTTTCAGCCTCAGCTTCACAAGCTCAGCTAGAAGTAGTGGATGGATTATCCATGCTAGGGGTAGTACAGAGGTAGAACTCTGCAGCCCTACAAACAGCCATAACATACTGTGGATTAGTGACTGCAGAGCAAATGGATATTAGAACATCCACAGGGGCTACCCTCTACTGAGGCTGGAGCTTGTACCAGTTGGTTTCATCCCAGGATAAGATAGGTCCTGGATGAGTGATGGGTCTTACAAGCTGTCTGGTGAAGACAGCTAACATGGAACAGGAGGTAGAGACAGTACTGAGTCAGCCTCTTGCCAATGTAGAGCCATTTCCCAAAACCTGAGGAAAGTCAATATTAAGAAGTGGTTAGAACCCAGCTGTTTCTGACGCAGGAGTAGAAGAATCTCTCTACACATGGTAGAAAGGAATAATAAGGGGGACTCCTAGTGCATGCTTCTGTGCTTGAGAGATGGCAAAGGAGTATGAGGACAGGGAATGGATAACCTTAAGCTATTTCTTCACATTTTGAAACTTTGACGAGCATGAGGAATGAGGAGAGGGGAGTGGGTGGCTTGAGTCAACTAACAGAAAATTGAATACAGTGGGAGAGGCTAAGAGACGAGCTTTCCTGCACTGCAAAACAAGAATCATCAGAGATACAGACATCTCCTGGGATTGTGAAGTCCTCACTGGTACCAGCACTAGAGCTGAGATGCTGCTCAGACAAGAACCTCAGAAACAGTAGAGCCTGTTGACTGCACATCTGGCAGCACAAGACGAAACTGGTCCTTTCTAACCTAGAAAATCGACCTGCATTGGCTGACAGTTTTGTATTCTTTTGCACCTGCTGTGAATGGCAATGCAAGAGGAGATGGTTACCTAAGAAGTGCAGGATTTGGAAATGATGTGGAAGATAAGAGAGTCAAGGGACGGACTGGAAGTGATCAAAGAATAGATGTAGGGTGGAAATGGGCAGAGAAATTTGTGATGCGATTGAGAAATGTAACTGTGATCACTAATAATATATTGGTGAGTTCTCTGATATTGACGGGTATTCAGTAGGCTGTTTGCAGTGATCCAGAAACTTTGGTTAAAGACATTAACTTTTTGGAGAGCACGTGCCAGATATGATGAAAAGCAGACTGCCAGGTGTTCATGGTTTTGTTGCTGAGACCAGATATCAAGAAGTCAGTGTTATGTTTTACAGCCATCTAGTGCCTGACAAACACATTGTAGATTGGTTAAACAGACACGTGACTGTTTTGGTCCCGGTGAGAAAAAATAGGGTATAGTAGTTTTTTTTCTAGGGGAATGCATGTTCACAATGCAGTTCAGAGGTACAACCATTGTATTTGCATTTGCCTGGCCCTGTTTGTGGTAGTGGAAAAATGGGGTTACTTCAGTTACTCCAGTATAAGCATGGGGCTTCAAACTAATTTGCCTTTTGTCCAATGTAGTTTTGCCCAATGTAGTTTTTTCATACTAATTTGCTTTTTGTACAATTTGCCTTTTGTACAATTTGTACTGATATAGGCACTTTGGTCAATTAGTGGTGGTCATGGTACCCCAGTTGCTCACAATATGGGAGCTGGGGGAACAGGGAGAAGGCATGTCTTGTTGGTGGATATGTGGTGTGGGGAGAAGACAGAGAATGTTTTGGTACAAGTAAGTAGAGAGCTGGACTTGGGTAAGCCCTTGGAAATTCATGGGCAGGGGGTGGAATCTGAGAACAAGAGGGAGGGTAAAGGAAGGGGAATAGTACTGCAGTGATGTCACCACCCCCTATTGCAATGAGCAGAGGTGAGAAAAAACAGTCTGGAGATGGTCCCCTTCTAAAGGAGATGGGAATTCTTGGTGAAAAATATAGAAGATCAAAACACATTGCCTCAAGAAGTGCCACAATAATAGGCTACATTTGAAGGAGAAGATATTAAGAGATAATGGTGACTCTTGGGTTGGAATGGGAGAGGTCAGGCAATAGCATTTTGGGCAGGGATTAGGCTGCTGTATTTGGCAAGGGGAGGTGGGGCGGTGAAGGAAGAGGGTTTCTTTCTCTCATACCTGTCAATAGTAATAGATAGAGATGGAGAAAGTATCTATCTTGCAGGACTTTGACCTGGCTTGGTGGGCCCTTTTTTCCTATTGTATTTCTGCCACTTAATCTCCTGCTTGTCAAATGATTTCTCTGAGAATTTGATTGGAGAAAATGGAAGCCTATGAGACTGACTAGGGTCTATGCTTGACAAAGTAGCAAAAGGCTGGTACTGTGACAGTGAGTCAGCAAGCTGAATTCAGGCTTTGTGGGTTGGAACAGGAGGATGGTGAAAACAGTCAGAACCTACAAGATGAGTCAGTACCTGGCAAGGTCTTACTTTGGTGGGGTAGAAGGGAGATGAACTGGGAATGGTGTTCCGATTTTTTTCTAGCCTTGTGCTATTACTGAGAGTGATAAATGAGCTGTTTTTGGAGGATTTGTTTCTGTCACCTGTATCTGAAACTGCTGCTTGCTCTGTTTCAGATTTTTTATAGCGATCAAAGCAAAACTTTTGATACTACAGCATACACACATTTATGAACTGAGTTACAAAAATATGGAATTCCTCAGATTCTTATTTGGTGTCTGCACACTTGGTATTCGAGTGTTTGTTGATAAGTGCCAGGGTATGAGGCCAGCATCTCTAAATTCTGGGATGAAACAAGGGTACCTACTGAGTTTGTCAATGTACACATTGCTGTAGAACTCTGCTTTTCCCAGATGGACAGCTGGAGCCAGGAAAAGACCCTGGAGGAGGGAGAGATCACTATGGAAAGGTAGAGAAGGTGGCAAACTCCCATCATCTTCCAAATGATAAAAATTATACATCAGTCTCAGTTTCCTTTATTCTTGGATTGCAGCTATGTGGGATATTTGAATGTGCTTATGGAAATCCAAGGTTAGACCTTTTTTTTCTTAAAAAATGCTGTTTATGATGAAAAAAATGTATTCCTTTAAGACCACAATATATTCTGTGCTGGCAAGCAAGGTGGCACTGTTACCAACACCAGTGGCTTTTCACTTCTATTGGAGAAAATGCAATACAGTCCTATCCATGCATGATTGGAGTGCTCAACAGGTTAGTCTGGGAGGGACATAAGTGAAGACAGGGGGTAATCAAATGAGTGTGAGTGCTGCTAGCCCTAACCTTTTAGAAGCCCCACTACTTAGTGGGTTCCATAGCTTCAGCTTAGGCACCTAAGCTCCATATCCAATCATGGGAAGAGTAGGTCACCAAAGAATAGGATTCCTAGAATCCAGAAAGCAAGGAACTCAGAGGAGTGCCTCAGAGAATCAGGCACCTAACTGGGTTGGAAGAAGGTGTGCTCCTCCACTTGGAATTAACAGCTATGAACCTTCTCCTGGAGTGAGGTACCTATGGCAGGTCAATATTTTTTCATGAAAAATGGAAGGGGTGGTGGTGATGGATCCCTCCCCATTCTTTGCACCCAGTAAACCAAACAGGAAAGCAGTTACCTATGATGTGGAAATCCTAAATTCAAATACCTTCACCTTTGTCCAGCTTGGAGCAATGATTTGAATGCAGACTTGTCCCTTATAGACATCTAGTATGGCATTGCCTTGTCCTTTGCTGTAGAATATTTATAGATATTCATAGAAAAATTAAACCATAAACTCATGTTAATGCACTCACCTGGGAGACCTGGGCTTCAGACTTTGCTCCAATGAAAATTTTATGCAAAATGAAAAGGAAAGATTGAGAGATGCCCACTGAGAACACATACTGGTTGTCCCTGGGGCTAGAATGCTAAGCATTAGGCTAATATGTATAAGGGGAAACACTTCTACCAGCATCTATTTTGTCCATACCATTTCTTTCTGTGAAGAGTGCAAGACACTGAGCCAGCAGGTGTGCCCTAAAAACACGGTGGGCCCAAAGTCCCTGGTTTCAAAATCATATTAGGGCCAATGTTTAATTGAAGTCTTCTGAGCAGCTCAGTGATGTCAGGATGTGGGTAATTCTTTGCATGTCCCTCAGCAGAAATGTGCTGAGCCTGGGAGCCCACAAAGAAGTGTGCCCCACCTGTTTTTTTGGCTTAGCACACATGAGATCCTGTAAATGCAGCAATATAGCTGTCTTAGAGCAGCTGTGAGCATATGAGAGAGCATGCCCAAAAGAAAACCCAAGAATGGCACTGAGATTCATAATTGGAACTGAGATTTACATAAAGGCCATATTTCTGAAATTTATCATGTGTTGAGTATAAGTGACTGGGAAGAGGGTGGGTTTCCTGGCAGAGCTCTCAGTCTTGGCATAGAGACAATGCAGACATGCCTGTAGAACTTCATTCTGCAGTACACTGATAAGGACAGGAGTGGTTTAGGTGAAAAAATGCTATACACTAAAAAAGAATCAGTTGCACAATGTGACTAATTCCAGGAACTTTGTGGATGAAACCAACGAGGCATTTTGTTGATTAACAACTTTCCTGTTGGTGGCCTTTAATTACACCCATAATCAATTTAGCTGCTATAATACAATTTCTGATTTGATGTGAAGTTAATACTATATGACTGCTGTATTATACATAATTCAGCTAAATTGTATCAGGGAGTATATTAAAGAAAATCAGCTTTTACATGATACATTTTGATACATTTACAGGGAAAAAAGTGAACTTACTCAGCATTTTACTAAGCTAGTATATATAAATAAAAGGAAATGAATGTTATTAATAGAAAACAGTGAATTTCACTGAAACTGCATTTGATCCTAAAGGGATTTGCTTCTGTGTTACCACATGGACTCCAAAGGTCTCCTGGGTTCCACAGATGCACAAAACTAATAACTCTTCTGAAGGAGAAATCCTCCTTCTTTTAGAGCTACAGAAGGCTGAATTATTTCCAAGGATGGACAGACTGTGATTAAGCTGGCAACTGGGGTCTTCAAATTCATGTTGGGGGAATCACTGAGTTCCTGATCTGATATTCTAAAATGAGTAAGTTTTTATATGCTGCTTTTTTCTTGACTGACATTTCCATCCAAGGGGAAACATGAGGGGAGAAGAAAATGGGCTCCCTAGTGTTAAGCCATTCTACTTCAGTGTTATATTGATTCAGCTTCCTAATCCTACTCTACAATGACCTCTTTTGCTAAACTGCTGTATTTTGTCCCAGCCAGTGTTACTGCAGGGTATTAGGCTTCAGTGTATGCATGCTGTCTAAGGGCGTGTGTAGACAAAACAGGGGCCCTAAATTGAAGTGGTGGGTTTTTAAAAACACCGCTTCAATTTAGGGCCCATTAAACCCCTGTGTCGTGCAAACACCCTGCTGAATTAACTTCCTCTCTGGTGGTGGCGAGGGGAGGGGGAACTGCCGGCAGGAGAAGCGGTTCCCAGGCTGTGGGGGAGCTGGTGCTTCCCTCTGTGGCAGTTCTTTACTGATCTCATACTTAACAGAGGATTTGGTCCAAAGAGCTTAATTGCTCATTTGTAAATGAGGAATAACTGAAGAGAAATCACCAGAATTACAGAATATAAATTAGAGGAGAAAGTGGTTCAGAGCCCTCTGGTACAAGGGAGCTGTGTTCTAGTAAACCATGTTGACATTTTTTCCCACGTGAACCATGCCTTCAAGTTTCTTGGATTCTGCTGAAGTCAGCTGTCATACCACATACAATTCAGAGGCAGCCTGCAAGGCCACGTGCTGCACTCCTTCATGACTTGAGTTTGTTTGTCTTTTATTTTTTGTTTTTTAATTTCCTTTACCCTTGCAATAAAATAAGTGGAGGTAAGAATATACATTTAATATTATGCCTGGAAAAATGTTAACTTCAACTCTATCCTTGCCTTGTATACAAGTGAGCACAGTAAATAGCACTGCATGAACAATGAGTATAATGTTCAGGCTGTTTCCCTATATATTACTGCAAAGGGAGGGAAAGTACAACAACTCTGTAAACTACAGCTAGGACAGTTGATGAACTTGTATTAACCTCAGCCCTTTGTAATGTAGGTCAGAATTTCAAATGCTCACTACCAACTGGAACAGAAATTGGAGTGCTGCCCTTTCTGACCAACTTGTCAAAGCTTTGACAAATGTTGCTGACCTCTGCAGAGGTCTACAGGCTATAAGTAATCATATACAACAGCAGTAGCAGGGGACACAAAGGGACAAGACCTAAAGGCATCTTGCTGCTAGGTAAAACTGTTGGCTACAAATGTCCAACTCGGGATCCTTAAAATTCTAGTTTATTAGGCGGATTGAAGCACTGCAATGAAGTTAAATCATAAACCTTGGGGTTGGTCCCCACATGCACACACATGTACACACACAGTAGCAAGCTACAAGAGTCAGGTATACCTATCCCACAGGCACTGGAGTCTGCCGTTGAGGCTTCTTTCAGCATGGTGTTATCTTCCAGAAGGGGGTCGCCAGCTGGTCCTTCTGGTTGGACAGGTCGGGTGCTGGTCAAGTTGGAGATCAAGAGGGCGCTACTGAGGGTCACTTTTCACTGCTTTTTATCTGTCCTTGGCAGACTTTGGTGACTTCCCCATTTTTTAGGTTTGCCCAATCCAGGGGTTGTTGACCCTCGTGGGACTTCCCCTCTCGGTGGCTACTGGATGGCATCTGTCAGCCCCAGGGGTCGTATGCATGTACATGCAGGTTTGGGAGTCCATTGATGAATTTTGAATAGGGCTCTGGGAACGGTCGATCTGGAGATATTCAGCCCAAAAGTTGGTCCCCGGTGTTGATTAACTCAGGCCAGGGCTTCTAGCCCTTGATCAGTGAGTTTAGAAATTTCCCGGTTGTTACATTGTCTTCTATTGAGTTCTTCTGTTGGTTGATCTGCAGTTTCCTTAGGTGTTAATTGCTGCCTGCTACTGTGTTACACATTCAATCACTGATTCACTCGCTCTTTCAGGGGCCAGCCTGATACAGGGAAGGGCAGTTTGATTCCTGCCCTTGTTAACATTGTTACAATGTATAAATTACTTATGAAACTAAACACATTTAGTTGAAAGTTGAAAGGTGAGGAGTATAAAATATAAGCTACAAAAGTAATGCCATGGCACACAAATAGATAAAAATACCAAAATACAAGGGGAGATACAAAATGCACATATACAAATTTCAAAACACAATTCCTTATCTTAAAGTTAAAGGAAGAGGAAGGAAGAAAAGATAGAAGAGGAAAAACATATCCAAGGAGGGGAGAGCAACTGCAGGCAAGAGGAAAAGGGGCTTTCTGCTACAAAACTATTGCTGACCAGATTTCTTCCTTAAAAGCAAGCAGTGTTGCACTAAATTAACCTAAAATCTCCCATTATCTTAATAGATGATTACAAATCACTGTATTGTCTGCAAGCCTGTACTCTAAATAACTCTCCCCCCTCACCTTTTTAAAATGAATTCTGTTAAGTTTATTTTTCCTACTAACAATATTGTCTATCTTTTTAGAAAGAATTTAAAAAAATATAACTTTGCTTAATTATCCATTTTTGGGATGCGGTCAGGTGGTTGACTCTTCCAGTTCAATTAATTTCCCATCTTTTACTACTGCCATCTGGATGCTTTTCCACTGCACAGATATACTGATACTTCTTTTGTGGGTTAAAAATATGGGATGAAGGTTTGGGTTGTCTCCTGTCTTCTACCCTGGAAAAGGAATGCATTTATTTTCTTAGCAATTCGAATGTAGAATTTAAAGGTGGTGGTTTCGTGTTAGACTGGTCCTTGATCCTGTTTCCATGTCTACAACTGTAATGAGGTGGGAAAGTCTTTTAACTTTTGACTTTTGTGTGTCTGCTAATTTGTACCATGGGCTAAATAAATTGTGATTGCTTCATGTTGTCATTGGATGGCTTTATGCCTGAAGTTCTTTGAAAAGCTTGGGGGAAAGTTCCTATAAAATTACAAAGCATTAATAATGAAAAGTACATTTTAAAGGTTGTCTTTAGTTGTGCTGATATATGCATTGAACTTGGTATCAGAGCTCTTCTTCCAAATTAATTTAGCAGCCAGGTTTCAAGATTGTATTTTGCAGTTATGCAAAGGTTCAGTTTTTAATCAGTGTCAGAATTATGTTATAGAGTTTATTTTGTACATCTGTTAAATATACCAACATAAGGACCAACTTTTCTATTGTACATCTGCTTTAAACTGTATAATTCTGTTGACCCCATTCCTTGGCTATTGTAAAGTAGGTTTGCTACTTTAAAACCCATGTCCTCAGGCTACAACTTCTGAATTACAGAAATGTAAGTAAGAGCAGTGTACAGTCTGTACCATACATCTTTACTAACCAATTTATTTGAATTTACTATATCAGATTCCATTTATTTATGGATGAGGGGGTTTTGAATAAGTGCAACTTGGTACCTATTTTGCTCTGTTAAGCTTTTATGTTTTCTTTGTGTAACCCTGGGCGCGACATTACATGTGCCCTCACCTGAATAGTAGGATCCTGGGGTACCTGGTAGCCAGTAAACCTGCCCAGCCCCCCTGGGAAGCTGCTGCAGTGCCCCTGAGCAGAGAGCCTCCCCTTACAATCAAGCACCCTCGCAGACAATTCTCAAACTATTTACAAGATTTAATTATTTACAACATAACAAATAATCATTAAATAAGCACATGGATATACCAACTAATAAACCCTCAAGAACGTATTTACACAGTCTCTCACTTGCAACCTGTGTACTGGGGATCCCGTGTGCACTGCCCCTGGTGGGGTATCTCAGGGAGTGAGACTGTCTGTGTCCCTGCACGTGGTCTGTGGATGCTCCCTGGCACTGGTGTCCGTCTCCGTGCTCCTGGGGTCTCCGGGCAGCAAGCAGCGACTCCTCTGCAGTTCCTACAAGACAGCCTTTCCCTGCCTTTGGCCCCCTTCCCTGGCTCTGCTGGGAGCAGTGTCTGGGCTGCAGGCTGTTGAAACCCTCCTGCCCCACACAGCCTCTCAGCCCCGGCTCCTCCCTGGGCTTTGCCTACCCCTGGGGCCCCTCACCCATCAGGGAAACTAGGGCAGACTCTGGCAGTCCCCCCCACCAGCTCTGCTGTGCTCACCCAGCCACACCGGCTGCAGTCAGGTCTCTCCAGGTTTGGATTCTCCGCACAAGCAGTCCCAGCCTGATCCTGCCGCCGCAGCTTCTCCACTGCTACTCCTGCAGGCCTCTCTTAGGGGCTCTCCGAGGGACCACTGTGCTGAGACTGAATCCGGTCTCCAGCCTGTCCCTCAGCCCCTCTCTCTCTCTCTTGTCCTCCCCCCACCCACATGGGAAAAACTGCTCCCCCTTTTATCCGCGCCTCTCAGCCAATCCCAGCTCAGGGCCCTTCCTGGGATTTTGCTCTATTTCAAAACTTTGCTGGGGTTACATCACCCCTCCCACTTCCAACAGGGCTGCTTCCAAAACAGCTTCACTTGCCCTCTGAGCCTACAGTGTCCCCTCTGGGACAAACTCTGTCTCTGCCAGGCAGCCCTTCCCATTCTGTTCAGGTGGGTCCCTTTTTTAAAGGCTGCTACATTTGTATTGTGAGAGCACCTAAAGGATGCCAGTCTGGGCCAGGACCCCATTGTGCAAGGGGGAATACACAAAATAAAAAGTCAGTCTCTCCCCGAAACAATTTTACAACCTGACTAATGTCCCTATAACTACTCAGAAATATTAACCAGAAATCCTTCCTTAACACAAACAAATACATTTACCTTCTGTCACCATCAGCTGGTTGTAACAGGACCTCTTTTCCAGGTGAAGGATTGTTAGCAATTGCTTCAGTGTCTTAGATCAGGCGTATTACACATATGGCCTGTGGAGCTGTTATTTGGCCTCATGGGCAAGGGGATCTGGGGGCATGGCCTGCTGCATAAATTTGGAGTCTTTACATCCTCTATACCTGGGCCTCAGCAACAGAAGACGATTGAGCGATGTGCTGACATATGCCTTGCAGCTGTGCAGCCACTTGGCACAGCTGTAGTAGGCAGCCGCTGGCCCTGCTGCCTCTGCCCTGTAAACCAGGCCAGATCTGGCCCATGAGAAGCCTCACAGTCCAGATTTGGGATGAGTTTGACACCCCTGTCCTAGACTATACAGTATCTTCTGTGCAATCCAGGGAAAGATAGAATGTACTACATAACCAAACAGCTAAAACAAATACTTAATTTCCTTTGTTAATAAGCTGGCGTGGCACCAAAGCAAGGAAAGGGGCCCTTCTGGAAATATTGACTTAGGATTTCTGAACTGCAGCATTAAACAACTGAATTAAGTGCATAGTCTAAACAAATTCATAGAATCATAAATCATAGGATTGCAGCATTGACGGGGACTTCAAGGGTCAATTAGTCTAAACAACCTGCACCAAAGCAGGATTTGCTGTTCCTACACCATCTCAAATCCATGCTACCCAGCTTCTTCATAGCATTCAGCAAAGGAAAACCTACAACTTGCTTAAGAAGCTTTTTCTTCATTGCCTTACTGTTCTTACAGTTAAGAAGGATTTTTCCCCTCTCAGATTTAATGTAAATATGCTTTGCTACAGTTTAAACCAATTGTCTTGTTCTGCCCATAGTGAATTATTAAATTGTAGTAGTCAGAGAAAAATAGGACAGAAAACCAACAGGGGAATCACTGCAGAATCAGTGGATTCTTCAAGCAAAGGCATTGATGGGACTCTGAAACCTCCCCTTTTTACTGTATATTACATAGTTCTTCTGAACAAGAGATAGCATAGCTGTCTGCATTTTACAGGGGCCACCAACATACACATATACAAGAAATCACTGAACAAAAAGAAAGCCTGCATAAATCTGTTTGGCTTCAAGACTGGTGACTTGCATAAATACCAGTATTCCTATGGAAAAAATAGTGACAAAACATCTAATGAATTCTTTACTTTTCATTATTTTATGTACATTTACAGTTCTGATTCCTTCTGCAAATGTTTCAGTGTGCTGTTAAGCACTGTTGCAACATTGCTTTGAAGCACAGTTTATTCTAGCCCTTAGAGGGAGCTACAGACCTGACTATGCCTTTTGAGGAAAAATAGGGTTGGACAACCAGTCTATCTATAATTGAGGAGGAGGAAAACAAAACATTCAGGTTTGTCTTTTTCCATTTTTCTAATTGACAGCAATGTCTGTGGAGATCAGACGTAAGAATGGTTTGTTTTGGTGAGTGCTTTAATGTGTTTGCTTTTCTAATGACAGTAGGGTTTTTTTTAAGGCCTTGAACAAAATGTTAATTTTATCTCTTCTTTCACATTGTCAATTCCCCCTGCATCACCGATTCAAGATTCTACTGTTCTTGCTCTGATGCTGATACAGCAGTTACACTCTAGGATTTACCAGATTACAAATACTACAAAGACACCTCCCCTTAAAAAAAAAAAAAGACAAAAAAAGGCTGTATGACTCACTGTATAGAAGAAATATATATGACTGATTTTATGTATGTATTGTCATTTTTCCCCAGTCACCCTTGCTTCTGAAGAAAAGATTTGCTTCTTTGTCTCTGAATATGTGGATTCTGACTGAATAACTTTATGTAAATTGCCTGACTGAGGTAGGTGTCGTAAAATATGAATGGAAATGCTGTGCTGGCACACACATGCTAAAGAAAATGGATGAGAAAATGAGGAAGACGTGTTTAGTTGAACACAATTCCTTTTAAAAAAAGAATAAAATAGCTTTTTATGCATGAATTCAGTAGAAGATGCTGAAATGACACTGCTTAGGAACTCAGGACCTCTGGTAGCCAGAGGACAGCTACTGGAGGTGTCATGGTGGCATAGGTATACTCACACAGAAGGATATTCCAGTCTGAACTCCCAATCAGCTCTGGGCTTTTTGTTAAGATACCGAGTAGTTGTCATGTGAACAGCTGTCTGCTGGGAACCAGATTAATGTTGCTCACTCATTTAGCAAAGACCATTGAGTAGCAATGACTTTCAGCCATGAAGTTAGTTCAGTCTAAAATTGGAAATCAAAAGGTGACTGATATGGAGAAATCGTATTGATGTAAAAACAATAGACAGCCCAGAGTTCCTTTTTGTGAAAAACTGTGAAGTGGCCAATGCTGAGTCTTGTCTTTAGGAGGTTTTAAACTCAGCAGAAGCCCATTATGTCTTTGTAGGACTTCTCAGGAAGACTGGGAAGGCCCCAAATGTCCAGAGCTTGGATCAGCAAGGGGGCTACTGCTAAGTTCAGAGTCCCCTTCCTGCTGTGTCCTTGCTTTATCAGCTCTTGAGTTCTTCCAGACTAAGACAGAGAAAGAACAAGGTCCCTTTTACAAAGGAGTGCTATCTGCTCACTTGTGTTTCCCTGTTTCTGTGTATCCTTCAGTGTTCTCCTCCTCCTCAGTTGATTTCCAATTCCAGTACAGGCAGTGGCTGGAATCCAGTACAGTGAAATCCAAATGCTCAAAAACCATGACTCGTTAAAAAAAAAAAAATTGAGATTTTAAAAATAAGCATGAAGTTCTTTATTTGCCTTCTGACTTTTGAGCCTTAACGGGCCAGTTTTTGACAAGATCTTTTTTTTTTCAGGAGTCATAAGGGCTAAATCCTTACTTTATTCTTTTCTTTTCATTTCTTTTCTTTTTTTTTAAAGGAAAGTTCAGATTCCCTTTTGTTTCTGCAGTCATGGCTCACTCCCTCAACATCAAAATTAAGGAAACTTTCCTCAGTGCTATTTCTAGAGAAACCCTTTGGCTTGATAGGTCTAGTTAGAAATCTGTGTCTCAGTTGGGCAAGGAAATCTTGCTTCTCCTCATTCATTCTGACTTAAAGCATGAGGAACTTGGGGAAGTTTTATTGGCTTCTTTGAACATTTGGCTTCCAGACATCTCTCTTTACATCAGCATCTGTGAATTTCTGTTCTGAATTCATTATACAGTCTTTATAGAAGACTGTAGCCTTACTGGCACAGCTTTCAGTCAATGAAAAAAGAGAACAATAGGCAGTGCAGTATAAACATCTGTCAGCTCAAATTCATTATAGCATGTGGTGTTGCAACCTAGACAATATATTTCTAACTAAAGCTCCTTGCAAGAGACTAAAATATGTGTAACGCAACCTACTCTTTTAAGAGTATCAAATCTCAAGTGAGAGAGAGGCATTATCATCTAAAAATATACCTCCCATGAGGAGATAAAAGCAATGTGGATTTACAAAATTATTCCTCATGACTGGACAAAGAGTTACAATGATGGAGGAAGGTTCCTGCATTTGAGGTGCCAACTAAGAAAAACAGTGTGTTAAGAAATTACACTTTGGAAAGAAGCAAAACAGGATTGGATGTTTTGAATAAACTGGCCTGGCAAACAGATGGAAGGAAACTTGTCCCACCGTCCAACTGTCACAGGATGCTTACTATATGTTGACAAATCATCAAAGTGTGTAAGATGCATCTTACTCTTCCTAGGAAAAATTGGCAGTGTAGACATTGGAACATTTCTTGGGTACCAGTAAGAGCAAAATTCTTTTTCAAAAAGCGAAGAGATGATCCAGTCAGATGTAATAAGTATGGCACATAGGATTGTTGGAGCATAATCTTTTTCCCTTCATCCTTCAATCATTTTCCTTTTTTTCCCCTTTGAGATTCTTTTTTTCAGAAGGGACGGGTGAAATTAAGGACCTTGTTACATGCTGCACTTTGAGCTGCCCAAAAGTTAATCGGTGTTAGTACTAGCTTGAATTAAGAGTGTTGATCAAGGTAGGATTGGTCTACACTACAAAGTTCTGAGGGCAGAGCTGTTTCAGCTGGAGGATATGGAAAGATTACGTCCACTACTCTAGTGGTTCCTAATCTTTTTTATACTGTGGCCTGGTAGGAGCAGGATGGGGCATGTGGAACCAGGTGCCTCCCTCCTGGGGCTGCCTTGCCATGCATCTTTAACCCTAGAAGCTCAGCTTTAACCCTGGAAGCTGCTCGCCTGGGTGGAAAAATGTGGGTCTGAGTGGGGGGTTCATGCCATAACCCAGCAGCCAACACGCCATGGCCTAGTGGCAGGCTGCAGCCTGGTGGTTGGGAAACTCTGCACTAGTCCAGCTCTGCCAGTAAACCTCTTCCCCTTTTCATTTGGATGCAGCCATGCTGCCAGAAGAAGTCATCTTCTGGTTGATTTAGTATTGTATGTAAAGGTGGTATAGCAAAGCTAGTAGAAAGCCCTGTTCTGACTCCATATCCTACATTTCCCCTAAAGCCTCTGAAGGCAAAGCTGTGCCAGCAGCAACTATATAATATGAATTAACCTCTATTTACTGGGGATAATATTGATCACAGATTTAGCTCTTTTTAGTGCCTTTTTCAGAAATCTGTGCACATTATTTATTTGTAAGTCTTCCTCAATTAGTTTGGATGAATGGTGTTGAGGCAATTGGTTTCCCCACCCCCCCTCAATTCCTCATTATTCATTAATTTTTCTCATGTGATTGTTCACCCAAGACACCCAAACACTCAGTAGTTGCCCGTATACTTGCATATATGCTGCCTTATACTCCCTACAAAATTTACAGAGCTATTCCAGCAGCTAGATGTATTATGCAACTCAGAAATAGCTCTCTTTCCTTTTCACACTTAAATGCACATAATCCTTGATGAAGAGTGTTCTTCATATTGTGGTCTCTTGTGATAAGGATTTGATTTCTCTTCTGTAAAGTCAAATAAAATGAAAAAGATGAAGAATGTGGAGAACATCAAAACTGCCTGCCCTGAAGCCTTTGCAAGGGTGAGTCTTTTTCAATTGATGCCAAAATGTGAAGCCTTAGTTCTAATATAATTGAGTAAAAGTAGACACATAAAGGACAAATCCCCCAAGCCTTTGTCTTTCAATACCTGAGTAAGTAAAATAGGAGAGAGGTAGTAGGATATAATTCCTTCTTCACTATGAGGTGCATTTTTTTTGCCAAACTGTATTTTTTTTCTTTCTTTAAACAAATGGTATGGAGGTATGGGGAGGGTGTTGAGGGAAGACTTTGTTACACTGTTTTGTAAGACAAAATCTCTAAATCCTTTTGGAGAAGAGGTGACTTGAACTACAGATCATGAACATAGATCTAAATTTCCCAGAGCTCAGAAGTGTTGTCATTTAGGCTCCATTACAAATTCAGAAATGGAGCAAGGGGGATGTAGCCCCCCACTTTGGCTGTGCTATGCATGCTGCACAGGCGACCATAAATATGGAGATTCCTGACTTAGGACAGCCTTACTCTGTGATCTAAATAATATTCTACCATCTAGAGAACTAACTAGATTATCTGGCAGTGTGATAGAGTGGAGGAGATGCAGTTATCTGGGGAAAACTGGCCTGGCCTGCTCTGACTTACATGTTTACATCTCTCCTACTTAGAGCAACCACCTTTTCAAAATGTAAAAGTGGGAAACATGCCATTTAAAAAAAAATCAGGGGAGGCGGGTATTGTACCACTACCACCACCTGGAGGATCTCTACAACAAGAAGTGAAGGGGGGGTGGCATAGAGCACTGGTCAGGGGGGGTGGCTTGAGGAGTGGGGGAGGGGTCCTCCCCCCAGCCCTGTACACATGGTGGGGAGGTGGGGAGAGGTGAGTGCTGCTTTCCCTTGGGGGAGACATTTCAAGGGTAGGTTTATCCTTCTGAAGTATGCTGGGTGGTGGGGTCATGGACCTTGTGACATCACTACAGAAAGGATGTGGACAAATTGGAGAGAGTCCAGTGGAGGGCAACAAAAATGGTGAGGAAGTTGGGGGACATGGCTTATGAGGAAAGACTAAGGGAACTGGGCTTATTTAGTCTAGAGAAGAGAAGACTGGGAGGGGATTTAATTTCAGCCTTTAACTGCCTGAAGGGGAGTTCAAAAGAGGATGGAGCTAGAACTAGACTGTTCTCAGTGGTGGCAGATGACAGAACAAGGAGCAGTGGCCACAAGTTGCAGTAGTGGAAGTTTAGGTTAGATATTAGGAAGAATTTTCTCACTAGGATGGTAGTAAAACACTGGAGCAGGTTACCCAGAGAGGTGGTGGAAGCTCCATCCTTGGAGGTTTTGAAAACCTGGCTAGACAAAGCTTTGGCTGGGATGATGTAGTTGGGGATGGTCCTTCTCTGAGCAGGGGGTAGAACTAGATGACCTCCTGAGGTCCCTTCCAGCCCTAAATTTCTATGATTCTATCTCTGAATGAGACATGCAGCCAGAAGGACAGAGCCTCAGAGCTTGGGCGGGGGGTCACACATAGAAACTGTGTTGAGGGGAATGCGGGACAAAATGCTGCCCTGGAGTTATTCAGACCAGGACCAGGATTTGAAGTTTACATTTTGGGATTGTCCCACCCAATTAGGGATGGGCGGTCACTCTACTCCTACTTTCTCTGTAGGTAGGAAGGCCTATTGAGTTGTCGATGGTTTTGGTTAGGAGTGATATGAAAGCTCAACATGGCCCACCTATATGTCTCATCCTTTTACTTCAGACGGAAAAGAATCAGATGCCCATTTTTTTTGCTAAAGCATTTGTTGTCCATAAACCAAACTAGGAGCTTGTATGCAAGATGTTAGCGTGGATGCAAAATAATTAATTTGAATAAATCATCCTAAGAGAAACCGCATAAACAGTTTGGCCATGGGGTTTGGGAAGAGCCTATGCTAAGGAATGCAAGTTAAAGAAGGGAAGTGGCAATCTAACCGTAACTTTGGAAAACCTGAATGGAATTTTAGAGTACTTCCAAGACCTGAAGACTTTCTCCTAGCTGAATGCGTAAGGGCAGCTGCAAACAATAGAGGTGAGAGAACTTCTCAAAAAAAAAAGCTTATGTGTATCTTTTATAGCTGAAAATGCTAGTCAAGCCTATATACAGAGACACAACCTCCCTTCTTAATAGAGGAGTAGAAAAACAGGCCTACTGTTCTAGTATTTGTCTTACATAGCAGTGACACAATTATTGAATATTCTTAGGTGATGGCTAAAATTTCAAAATTTTATACTTAGTGCTTATTGCTTATTATTCAATATATTTTTAATATTATAAATGTGGATAATTCATGTGCTAAAAAGAAAAATCAAGCTGTATTAAAGGAGCAGCTTTTTAATAAGTCAGCTCTCACACATTCCAGAGATAGAGATTTTATTTTGGTGGAGAGTAGAGAGTGTCTGATGAACCTTGAGAAGAGAAGTGGCAGGAGTATTGAGCCCAGGCTAGCAGGAGCTCTTGTAGGGGCTCTGCCTGCCACAGGCCCTGAGTGTCCTGAAGCCTCATGGCCTGCTGCTGTTGCTGGTGATGGGCTGCCCCCATGAACACCCCACACCCCCTCACACACCCCAGCCACCCTCCTCCTCCACATATGCTACAACCTTCCCCAGCCATCTTCCCCACACACACTCACATCCCCCCACAAATTCCATACCTACCCATACCCCACATAGCCACACCCACATGCTCTCCCACCCCACATAGAAACACCCACACACCTCCAAACCACATAAATCCCCACACTCCCACACCTATTCACTCCCCCACAAATCCCACGTACTGCCCATACCTATCTACCCCTCACAGCCCACACCCTCCCCTACACACCATATGCCCACATACTCAAACACCCACAGCCCCTCACAAACCTATTCCCACCCACCCATACCTCCTACACTCTCCCCATAATATACAAGAATAAGACTTCATTTTAAGCTATTATACAATCACCTTGATGTACACTACACAAACACAAATCATGACAAAAATATTTTTTTGAAATCAAGTTAATGAATGTTGTAGTAGATGTTTGATTTCAGAATATAATCTGGTATTTTTCTGGTTCTGAGATGGCAAACTCCCTTGCGGAAAGGAGTACTTCCAGGTACAAGGGGAGGAACTTCTGGTGGCAAAAGTCAGGGGTTAGGGGGCAGGACTTACAGTCCCAAGATGGTGACCAGGGGGGCAGGGTACTTTTAAGGGGTGAGACTACCCATGCAGCCCTTGACAGCTTGCCAAAACTTGATAAGTGGCCCTCTGGCTGAAATAATTACCTGCCCCTGGGATATAGTTACCCATTCTAGTCCTTGATTTTAGGGTGGAAATTTCAAGAGTGCCTACATGAGTTAAGCACCCAAGTGTCATTGATTATCAATGGGAATAGGACATCTAATTCTCTTAGTCTCTTTTGATCATCTCTTATGTAAAATTATGAGCCCAAATCTGTTTCCCCCTGAAATTAGACCTTGTTCTTCTACTGCCTTGAGTGAAAAAAGTTTCATAGGCAGCCTGGTTTTGGCAAAATATTTTTAGCCACAATGGTCCTAAAACATTTAGATTACAGCACTCCTGAAGATGGAATGAGTTCAGCTGTTGTCATGTCTCTTTCCAAGCAAGTGATAAAATGTTGAGTTTTTTTTTCTGTAATCCTTGTGAAGAAGATAGAGGACCACATTTGGGGACCAAATTGCTGTTTGAAGGCAACTGCATTGCTTGGTATCTCTGTGCTTTAATACCGCATTATTTTATATGTGCCATTGTCCACTAATTTGTCTTCTGATATGGATCTGCCTTCAGTTTTTAAATTCTTGTAACCCTTTAGCTATATAAATTCTCAGGCAGGAGCAATAGTATAGTGTCTTTAAGAAAACAGACCAAGAAGGATCATGTTTCCCTGTCTCCGGGTTTATGCACATTAGTAAGATGCTTTTACTGTTTTCTGGGTGTGGGAAAAGGTATTTTAGTTTACTGTGAAATCCCAACCTAAATCCAGGGACAACAGTTGCAAGGCATTCCCTATTTTTCCTGCACTTGGCAGAGAAAGTGAGATCTCCATACTTGCCCAAAATACTTATGGTGTAGCATCTTTCTTAAAAAATGGCATTGGGGAAAGATGAGCGAATTACAAGTAATCTCCAACAGAAGCCCCATAATGTAATAGATTCTGAGTCTGAGATTTCAATTTTCTCTTTTGAATTCAGTAGTTATGGAAATTTGCTGGATAGAAAAAATATGCAGAGTCAGTGTGACCTTTTGAATTTTGACTGGCTAATCAGCTTCAGCCCTCCATCTGAAAGGATAAGGATAAGGAGATAGTTCAGTGTTGAAGACCATTCTCTCTGACTAGAGAAATGGTTTTAGAGGGTGTTTGAAGACAGGGTTCCATGAATAGTCTTTAACTTGGACTGGTGCAAACCTGATCTTTGAATATTTGTGTTTAGCTATTATTTTGGCAGGTTGCCAAAAGCTTCCCGAGGAAGCCAATAAGAGGAGGGAAAAGGTAATTTTAGAAAGTTTCCACCTCTGGGATAGCTGAATGGAGTGTCATAGGACAGAAAAACTCACAGAAATTCCCAAAATGGAAGGTAAATAGAAATGTGTGAATTACACAAGCATTTGAGTTTACTTACATGTACTTAAAACAGCCCTGGTACAAATTTAGTTTGGCTCAAAAATCCCATGAAATGCATTTTCCTATGAAAATGAATAAGTCCCCTAGAGAAATTGGCATACTATCAGTAAAAGTTGGGTTGGACTTGTACTGGATTAAAAAAAAAAAAATTATTAACTGCAGTTGGTCCAAGTGCTGAAATAATAGTATTTCACTGAGATCCATGAAATGTCATTAAATAGTGAAAGGTCACAATTTGCTTGAAGAGCAATATTATATCTTCCTCCAGCCCCAAAGTGAAAATGAATTAACAGCAAGAGGGTTAGAGTCCACATGAACTGCTGAGAACTGACTCTTGTCTAATTAATATTAATTCACTCTTTATAAAGTGATAACAAGATTCTCCTGGCTTCTGTTGCATCTACTTTTAATTTTAAATGAACTTTAATCAGTTTGCTGAATCACCATGTCTGTTGGGTCTAAGTAAATATGACCTCTGGTATAATTGGATGGCACACCCTATTGAGACTAGTTAGGCAGATAGACTAGGAAACAATGTGCAAACTAGTTTCCTCTCTTATCGGAGGAGATCGATTCCCAAAGGGAGCCAGAGTGATATAGATATTGCTGGTGTAGTTGATACTTTTAACCATGACATCACTCAAAACCCAAGAAGAACGCTATATCACAAAGAGTACATTGCTACAGAATGGGAACCCATTCAACTAAAATAGATGGTGTGCCATAACCAAAGGCTTCCTTTTGTACTGAAGTTTCTTCACTTATTCAAGAAGCATAGATTGCAGATCCATTGTGCGGAGCCTGCTGTTTTTACTTGCCTGCAATACATTTCACGCAGGGCCTCTTCTCCTTTTCTTTTTTTTCCCCGCTTTTCTCCATATGACACCTGTTGCTGCCTGGTGGACACAATGGTCAGGGAATTCTGTAATTGTTAAGCAAAGAATTGCAGAGCATGCCGGTGAGAAGAGGGACAAAGCAGGAAGAATCAAATCTCCCTGGGCAGGCAGTTTTGGGAGCGTGCTCTTGCTTCAGGTTGCTTTGCAGTGTGCGGCGAGTAGGATTTTGTCAGCATAACGTGGGCCAGTCTTGAGGGCTGTCTTTTTTTCGGAGTGTCACCATGCTGCAGCAAATTTTACGTGATATGTACATTGACCCTGAACTCCTGGCAGAACTCAATGAAGAGCAGAAGCAGATCCTGTTTTACAAAATGAGGGAAGAGCAGCTGAGACGCTGGAGGGAGAGGGAGGAAAAAGCACAAACGGAGGATGCGCTGTTGAAAAAGACGGCAAGACTCAAGCGAAGTAAGCTTTGCAAGGCTTTTCTGTGTTTGGGCAGGGGCTGGATGCAATGGGGAGATGGGCATATATAATACAGAGGGGCAAGTCTGGCTATATGGCAAAATGGAAGATATTAGTTGGAAAGAGTATTGCCAAGAGGCTAGAACCAAACCTGGGTTCAGTTTCTGATCCTGTAATTTATTTGTCATATGATTTGAACATATATATTTGAACATGTATTACTGAAGACTAGATCTGACTTGGCTTCCACACGTACAGGGTAGTTCTCCATGGTTCTTTTGTATATCCTTCTTGAATTACCTGCTCTATTTTGGTTCCTGGTGGGTAGGAGTAAGTGGGGTTACACACTTTCTTTCTCTCTGGAGTAAATAGGAACACCCTTGGTTCCAAACCCCTATATTCATTTACTGGCTAGATTACCTGTTGCATGGCATGTGTTGTCACTTACAACTGATATAAAGGAGCAGTATTACAAGCAGTATTACGTACCCAGAACCAGATGAGTATGAGGCAGGATGCTAGTCAGCAATATTCCTGAAGTCATACTTCCCTTTCTCTGTGCTGCATCCAAGATCATAATCTGGTCTGTAACTTCTCTAGCATGAATTTTCAAATTGACTAGTAATTCTGGGTGGCAGATTTTATGAAAGTGCTGAGTACTTGAACCCAGAAAAGCATGGCTCCAGTTGTGTGCCTTCAAACTGAGTTATTATTAAAATCTCTTGAGAATTTAGACTTCTGTATCTGGGTTCTCTCATCTATACATTGAATGTGATAAAGCTCATCTTTCTGATAAGGATGCTGTGAATTGGTATTTGTAAATAAACTAATGTTTGGAATGCCTTGATGGCGGGTGTTCTAGCACTTGCACAATCCCAGGTTCAGTACATTATATACTTATATTAAGGCACAACCAAAGTAAAAGGCTTGTTCTTTTTTTATAGTACAGTTATAAACATGGATTACAAGGTTTAGCAGAGACCTTTTGTGTATTTAATAGCCTAAGAACTGTTGTTTGTGAGGTGGGCCGCACATACCATTAGGAATTTAACACCCTGAGGGATCTTTAAAGCCATCTCTTGATTACTTCATTTACTCAGAACAAACTCAAATGCTGAGACTTCTCCCATGAACAAGGGTCTTCACAATCTGACCCAGTTGTAAAATGATTATACCTCACAAAAGTATTGTTAGAACAAACAAGAAAAACTCTGTGAAAAGTGCAGATTATGTTTTAATCTATGGATTAGCAGCAACATAGGCTAGAATCAGCCCTATCTAGTTGCTAGCATGGGGTCTGAAGCATCCTTTGTTTCTTATTTTTCTATCTCTCTCATAACAGTCTTTAAATACACCATAAAGAGCCTTCTCCTAGGTCTATCAGTTTTGCCTTTCATAGAGCCCCCAAGGCTTGTGCACTTTGATTTGTAGCTGGGAAAAAATTAAAAATGCAGTTCAGGCCTACAGACCAAAACAACATTATAGCATCAAGATAATCTGTATTACGCTCATTCTCTGAGAAAAATAGATGCAGAAAAATTTAACTGCAAAAATATTTATATGATGATTTGTCACAGTGTTGACATCTAAATTTCCATATATAAATTATACATTAAATATATTCAGCTTCTTAGTACAGGAGACTATTTTCTGGGTAATTAATTTTCTGATTTATAAAGAATGAGAAAAAGGAGAGACGAGCAGCAGAAGAACCTATAGGTTATATCAGCACAGACACGTGCCCATATTCATGCTAAAGTTACCCAGAGTAAAACTACACAGTGGCTAATATTTGTGCTAGGTCCTTTCACATGCTAGTGCATCTATTAATTGTTCATATTCCCATGATTTATAATAGTAAAGGGTCTCAAATGAGAACTGGTTTCTTGTTTGGAAAATAATTTTAGGTCATGCAAAAATGATGCCCCCAATGCAGGAAGTACTATGTGAAATTCTATGGTGTGTGTTATACTGGAGGTCAGGAGTGATGGGTATCCTTGGTTTTCTCTTTGGATCTATTTTTGTAGAGGTTTGTAGTCCACTCCATAGTTCCAGAGGAAAATAAAACCGGTTTTCTGTTTTCCTCAACTTGCAATGTATATTGCAATTTAGAAGATTGTCCCTTCTTCAATTTCTTTTCAGTGCAATTGACATCCAGGAAATTTGGAAGCACCACAACCACCTCCTCCAATTTCCATTCCCACTGAGGGATGTGGGTGGTTTTAATTGCTGCCTCTGCCAAAAAGTGTAGTCTCTGTTTCTCTGATTTTAATGTGTGGCTTTATGCTGGTGTTACTCTGCAGTCAGTGGAGTTGTACTGGCTTTATCTTGGTATAGATGGTAGAGAATCAAAGTCTTAGGTTTTACTGTGCTGATCTATGATAAATTCTGATGCCCAAGAGCATTGTAGGAATGAGTCTTCAGTTCCCAGCTCAATGTAATCCTGCTGTAGGCCAGGATTACTTAAGATTCAAAATGTAAGGGTCAGCCTCCACTAGCTTGATTATTATAGATCACAGTCTAATGTGGATGTCCGTTACATAAATATTGTATTGCATTATACATTGTTTTATTATTTTATTATGTTATTTATATGGAAACTAATTTGTGTAACCTCTGAATTTTATCTATAATTTGTATTTTTACCTATCAAATTCTATTTTTGATAGTTCAAGGATAAAAAAAAGAAGAGAATAAATACTTGTCAATTTTTCCTATTTTATAACAATTTAAACTTAATAGTTGCTACATACATAAGAAGTCTTTATAGAAAGTAGTGCCCCAAAAATGCTCTTACTGTATATGGAGGTTGTACATCTTGACCTGATAGTGAACCAAAGTCCCAAATTGGTGTCAGGGAACATAAGATCTGCCAATCGGACAAAAATGGTAGAATTTTCATAAGCACCAGTTTTCAAAAGTGACTTGGGAATTAAGGCTGCTAATTTACTAGGGAACCAAGGCTGTAGAAAATTTTACCTGAAAATATATTTTGATCATTCAGTTTGCCAGGTTCTCAGCTGATAGATATCAGAGTAGTTCTGCTAGGCATGAGTACATGGCACTATGCAGAGGTACTCATGCTAGGTAGCTTAGATACTGGAAACATGTTAGCTATCAGCACAGCTAACATAGCACTGCCTGTGCTAATTGACCCTCTTAAGAAGCTGGTATGTAGATGTACTCTTCATGTCAGTGACACAGTTATTAGCAGTCAATAGTAATACCACGTGTTCTCTTACACAATATACATCTCTCCCCCCAGAATCAGCTCCCTAAAATTGGGTTTGCGTACCAAGTGAAGGAACTATTTTCTTCACTAGAAAAGACGCAGGCTTAAGAACACTTTATAACATGGAAATTGGAGGCTGCTATGGTGACTGTCACTTGTCTGGCCCGAAGGAAGAGGCAGAGTCTTATGTTAACCCTCTCACAGCCATAGCAATTAGCTGAGTGCTATAGCTTGCGCTTGAAGTAGCAAGTGAGCTCCTGGTAGTATCTTAATGGAACTTGCGATGTGGAAACTACTCCTTTGTTTATTGGAACATAAATAAAAAGCCACTTAGAGTAAAGAACTACCAGTCTTGCTGTTGCCCTTGCAAGGGTCTGGGGCCTACCCTTGTGTGATGTTGAACTTCCACACAAGGAAGGTCCTGCTTCATCTGGACTGTCTCCTTGGATGCAACACTTCCTGGACACTTTGGTTGGATCCAGATATTCAGGCATGCATGGTGTGGCAGAAGGCCACCTCTGTTTCTCCCCAGAAACTCTGCTCTGTGACAGTTTGGTTAAGATGGGCCCTGCAGAGGGTACACACCTTACCCTATCTCTTTAGGTAACCTGAGCTGGATACATTCCTGAGGGAGGGGGGAAACCTGCTCCCTCTGCTTATGTGACTGGCATCACATACTTGGGTGAGGGGCTTGGACTCCCTGGGAAGCTAGGAACTGCCAGTCTGCCCAGCAACTAGTGATGCATTTCAAATTGGTTGGCTGACAGCCAACAGCTGCTGGCTTCCATTGGACCAGGTAAATGAGGTCATAAGATTCATAGATGTTAGGGTCGGAAGGGACCTCAATAGATCATCAAGTCTGACCCCCTGCATAAGCAGGAAAGAGTGCTGGGTCTAGATGGCCCCAGCTAGATACTCATCTAACCTCCTCTTGAAGACCCCCAGGGTAGGGGAGAGCACCACCTCCCTTGGGAGCCCGTTCCAGACCTTGGCCACTCGAACTGTGAAGAAGTTCTTCCTAATGTCCAATCTAAATCTGCTCTCTGCTAGCTTGTGGCCATTATTTCTTGTAACCCCCGGGGGTGCCTTGGTGAATAAATACTCACCAATTCCCTTCTGTGCCCCCGTGATGAACTTATAGGCAGCCACAAGGTCGCCTCTCAGCCTTCTCTTGCGGAGGCTGAAAAGGTCCAGTTTCTCTAGTCTCTCCTTGTAGGGCTTGGTGTGTAGGCCCTTAACCATACGAGTGGCCCTTCTCTGGACCCTCTCCAGGTTATCCGCATCCTTCTTGAAGTGTGGCACCCAGAATTGCATGCAGTACTCCAACTGCGGTCTGACCAGCGCCCGATAGAGGGGAAGTATCACCTCCTTGGACCTATTCGTCATGCATCTGCTGATGCATGATAAAGTGCCATTGGCTTTTTTGATGGCTTTGTCACACTGCCGACTCATGTTCATCTTGGAGTCCACTAGGACTCCAAGATCCCTTTCCACTTCCATGCCACCCAGCAGGTCATTTCCTAGGCTGTAGGTGTGCTGGACATTTTTCCTCCCTAGGTGCAGCACTTTGCATTTCTCCTTGTTGAACTGCATTCTGTTGTTTTCTGCCCACTTGTCCAACCTGTCCAGGTCTGCTTGCAGCTGTTCCCTGCCCTCCGCCGTGTCAACTTCTCCCCATAGCTTTGTGTCATCTGCAAACTTGGACAGAGTACATGTGACTCCTTCGTCCAAGTCACTGATGAAGACATTAAAGAGTATCGGTCCAAGGACTGAGCCCTGCGGGACCCCACTGCCCACACCCTTCCAGGTCGAAACCGACCCATCTACCATGACTCTCTGGGTGCGACCCTCTAGCCAATTCGCCACCCACCGGACTGTGTAGTCATCCAAGTCACCGCCTCTTAACTTGTTCACCAGTATGGGGTGGGATACCGTATCGAAGGCCTTCCTGAAGTCTAAGTATACGACATCCACCCCTCCTCCTGTGTCCAGGCGTTTCATAACCTGGTCATAAAAAGAGACTAGATTGGTCAGGCACGATCTGCCTGCCACGAACCCGTGCTGGTTTCCCCTCAGCATAATTTGTCCTGCCGGGCTCTCACAAATGTGAGCCTTGATAATTTTTTCAAAGACTTTGCCAAGGATGGAGTTGAGACTGACTGGCCTATAGTTGCTCGGGTCCTCCTTCCTCCCCTTCTTGAAAATGGGGACCACATTGGCCCTTTTCCAGTCCTCCGGGACTTGGCCCATGCGCCATGAGCGTTCAAATATTCCCGCCAGTGGCTCTGCAATGATGTCGGCCAGTGCCTTCAGCACCCTCGGATGGAGCTCATCCAGGCCTGCCGACTTAAAGGCTATATAAGTTAAGGACTGCTCAGGAGGAGGAGGGAGCAGCCATGAGGAAGACTCAGAGAGAGAGAGGAGCCCCGAGGAAGGCACTCAGAACCTGGAAGGTGGTCGGGCGCAGTGAGGTGGGTGGCTCAACGCAGGAGCACCCCCTACTGGCCATACTGGCCCACCACACATGGTTTGTGGTGCCATAAACCTCTTTGTGGTATCACAGATCACATGTGTTACACATTAAACCATGTATGACACTGCTAATTTGCAGTGCTGGGGCAAAATTTGCTACCAAAATTTGCTGGTAGCAAAAAGAAGAAAAATATTGCGAGAAAAAAGCAGCGCAAAGCATGCCGAAGTGGCATGCGCCAGGACAAACGTGGAGATGAGGGAGCTGATAGGTCTGCTCTGCCTGCTCCCCCATCTCTGTGTGCTGCAGAGCTCCCATGCTGAGGCACCCTGCCTGTGCTTCAGTGCATGGGCTCCACGTGCCTTAGTGTGGGGGCTCCTGCACTGAGGCATGTGAAGACGGAAGCAGTCAGTGCAGGGCTGCCTGCCCCCCTGTCTCGAGGCACACTGTGCCCCAGCCAGCCAGAGAGCAGCTGCCTGGGGTGCAGGGTGCCTCAGTGCAGGGGCTTCATGTGTCCCTGCCCAGCTGCCTGGGGCACAGTGCCTCAGCACAAGGGCTGCCTGCTGGCTAGCCCCTCACTGAGGGACTCTGTGCCAAAGCCAACCTCTCCCTGCACCATGAGGCAGTGGGACAATGTGTCCTGCTGCAAAGTACATGAGCAGGGGTGTGCACTGCAGCATAAATTAGCAACGCATATTTGTGCCACTATTATTTGTACTGCTGCAAATGCACACCCTTGCTCGTGTGGACACAGCCTTTAGGTTCCCAGAAGAACTTACTGTGTATCAGACAATCAGTCATGACTCTGGAAGTCTTCCCCCGCCCCCCCCCCCCCCCCGGCCTCTATTTTGCTTTCCAAAAACAAGGTGTATGTTTTATTTGGGGGCATGCAATATGCAATAAATATAATAATCTTTAGAAGCTTCACTTTTTGTAAGAATAAGATTCCTCACTCTGTTGGAGAGATTATTTTCTAGCTCCTGTCCTGAGAAAACATCTTGGTATTGCTGGAGCAAAATAACTGACTCCCTTCCATCTTATGGATCCTTTCAAATATCTATAGAGGGTGAAGTGATCTGTGTAATCTTTAAGACTCAGATTCTTCTGGTTAACAAAAAATTCTATATTAACTTGACAAGTACAAGTTTTATGTAGCCCACTCAAAGCATAAAGAAAACTGTCCACTTTTAGAAACAGTAATTACAGAATTGAAAAAGAATAATACATTCATATGTCAAGGGACAGGAAACCTTGAATGGTATCTAAAAACATCTGCAGGTTCAAGTGAACATAATTCAGCATGACTTTTAAACAATTTATATATACATTCAAACTGTGATTTTTCTAACTTCTTTAGAGTTTCATTCAGTGCAGTTTGTACCATCTGATCCACTGGTACAATACATAGAGGGTCAAGTGTCTGTTCCCTTAAATGTAGAAACATGTAAGAATCTATCGCTAGACAAACTACATAACTGATATATGCTTATGTGCTTTATACTGAATGTTACAGTATTTCTGTGGGAACAGGGGGTTAGACTAGGCATCTCTAACAGACGTTACAGGACTGTAGTTATGAAAATAAGTTTTTTCTTTGTTGTTGTTTTTTATTTTTTTTTTGGTTCAGTAGCCAAACCAAAACACTGGAAAAATCAGTCCAGGGTAAACCAGAATGGGAAATTCAGGAGGTTTTTGACAGAATAGATAAAAGAGCAATTTTGTTTTGGGTCATCCCAAAACAAAATATTTTGTTTGAATTTTGGTACAAATAAATGTTTTGTTCTATGTCCAATTAAATATTTCACTTTTAGGTTATTTAATCTTTTATAATTTCATTTTTAAAGGAACATGGTAGTTCAAAAAAAAAGCTAACTGAAACATTTCAACCTTTTCAAAATGAAATGTTAATTTGAAAATATTGCAACAATCATTTTGAAAATATTGCAACAATCATTTTGAAAATATTGAAACAATCATTTTGACTCCTCCTTCCTCTTCTGCCTCCCCCATACATATTAGTTCTTTTCAGTAAATTTCTGTGTCAGGTTTAAAAATAATATTTGGTCCTTTCAAGGTGGATTTTTTTTTAGTGAATTTATTCTTTACCACAAAATTTTGACCAATTCTGCACAGTACCACTCTCATTGTCTAATAAACGGCTTTCCTTTCTGGTAGTTTGATCTCAGGAAGCCCAGAAGTGGGAGAGTGTTATAGCACAGGATTGCAAAGTTCTGGCACAGCTGCTTCATAACTGAAGCATATACTATACCAATTAGAAGTATACTTAACTTAAGCTAACAGTATCAGTCCACTGATCAAAGTATTATTATGTAATGTGAATGAGATGGATTGTGACATTGACTTCTACTGAAAGAACTTTTTCTTAATAATGTAGTAGAATTCTTAGAGCTTTGAATTTTGGTGCTGGTATACCATATTTTCTAGCCTATAACACACATCTATTAGAAATAATAATTTAAAAGACCCTTCTGCTTGAAATTGGGGTGCACCTTACAAGCAAGGAAATATGGTAATAACTGTTTCTGCTGCTTAAGCAAAAGTAATTACACACACTGCACGAGGAGCAGAACAATGTGTAGTTTTGGCTTTCTAGATGTTGCTGTTTAGTTACTTAGTATGAGGAAAAATCCTTTTTCTTCATTCTGCTATTCCAAAACAAGGTGCACTTCTTATTCCAGGGCATGTTGTATGCAAAAGACTATGGTATTTACAAACTGGTTCTCAGGTTTGTCCTGAAGGGACATATTTCCATAGCAGTAAGCAGAGCTCACAGTCCTTGCTTGACTTTTTGTCTTAAAATCACTTAAAATAAATTTTAAAGTCTTAAAATTTAAGACTTTTGTGTCTTAAAATCACTGACATAAGTCACCTCAGCTTCAAGATGCCTTTGGGATTTGCTCTGGGTTGAGTGACAGGCAGCTTTTCTACTTTCACAGAAACACATTTATTTGATCAGGCAGGAGCCCTTTAACTGATTTAGCTGAATAGGGAATAAGTGAAGGAACCTGCCATTTTGGTTGCAGATTTTTCTTCAGTATCCAGAGCTAAGGTAGTTTGGAACTATCAGAATACCATCAACAAGATATCAAAAACAATTGCATTAAGCTGCTGAAGTACAGGCTTGTGAGTGCGGAGGGGATATCGGTTTGCTGCTACTCATTCTGACATTTATTTATTGTGAGTTGCAACTCATGAGGTTCAGAAAGGAACTGGTTGTAACAGCTGTAGTGCCATTTTCATGTCCTTAGCAAGACTAGCTGGGGATAGATTAGGTACATTTATCATTGCATGGTTAGAGAATAATTTCTTTATCTAAATTATATCAATGTTGCAAGGTCATTGGAGAATGAATGAAGATTCTTGAAGGTAAAAAAATAGGGCTGTGTGACGCTTCAGTTGCTGATTTGATTCGACAGATATTTGGCTCGATTTGGTGGCTGAATCTCTTGAATCCAAATTGAATCAGGAGACCCTTGAATCTCTCCAAATCGACTGGAACCCTCCAAATTGATTCACAGAGGTTCAGAAAGATACAATGATTCAGACATAGACACAGCTTTAAATGTTTTTTTCTACATACCTCAAGGTACCAGGCAACTTGTGAATGCTCTGATGGTGGGGTAGATGGAGCATTCTATGGGAGCATGGTGGGGGGGGGAGGGGGAGGGAGTGTCCCCACTGTGCTCAGCAACAGACTTGGAAGTGGACCACAAGCACTTCCGGTCCACTTCCAGGTCCACTGGGGTGTGTGCAGGGGGGGCCCCTGCACCTCCCATCCGGCTTGGCGACTGGTGCCGTCTGGGTCTGGGAGGGTACCTGGGGTCACCCTACAGCAGCTAACCCAGAAGTGGACCAGAACTACTTCCAGTCCCCTTCCGGGTTTGGTGCCAAGCACGCGCCCCCCCCTCTCCCCCCCGCCCGACTCCTGTGAGACTTTCCAGCCACCCTACCATCACAGCATTTATGACCCCTGCCTGGTACCTCAAGCTATGTAGAAAAAACATTTAACACTGTGTCTGTGGCCAAATCACTGATTTTTTGAATCACTGAATCTTCAGATTCAGATTCGGCCCAATCGAATCGGGACAGTAATCCGAATCAACAAATCAAGTCACTGTCCCTGATTTGGGCCGAATCTGAATTGAATACAGCCCGTTTTGCACACCCCTAACAGATATCCCTAGTGTCTCAGCCTCGTAGTTGGAGACTCAACTTCGTAACATATTGTGAATTTCAGCTGTGTGCATTGGCAAGTGCTCCTTTGTACTTCCCATGGTTACTGTAGAAAATATCTCAAACACTAAAGCCTGTCCTTGTTTACTAAGCCCCTGAGCACTCTGGTGATGTTAAAGAGCTGTAAGTTGCATAAATATAATTACCTGAGACATGCATTGCCTACTGAATGGCATCTGCTTTTAACAATGTCTGTTTTCTCATTCTCTGCATTTTTGGAGATGGGTCAAAATAAGACTGAAGCTCTCCAAAGTTTTTTGCAGTATTTGGAACCAAAATCAGGAGTGAATTCTTCCATTTCCAATGCAGTTGCAACATGAATGTCATGCAAACAAACAGTGTTCATTAAGAGCCTGATCCGACTGTAATTTGAAGCCAGCGGAAGGATTTTAATGGGCTCTGTCGAAGTTGGATCATGGCCTTAGATTTCTCATAATGGATTGATCTTCTGAGACCAGTTTAAGATTTTGACCGTGTTGGATTTAAATCTTACCATTTATTCATCCTTGATCCAAATTTGTTTACTTCAAATCCCAGTATGCACTATGCTTCAAATCCCAGTATGCAGTCTATATATAGACTGAGGAGAAACTGTGCATACTGTGCCATATATATATATATATATATATATATATATATATATGGCACACATTATATATATATATATATATAATGTGTGCCATACATAACACAGACTACATGGAGTTATTTAAATACATTAAAATTGCAAACCAAATCTTCAGCCAAAAGCAAAACAAAACAAAACAAACAAACCAAAAAAGTGCTGAAGTCATATTCTGTTTGGTAAGAAATGAACTCACTGGTTTTTAGAATAATACTGGATTATTGAATTGCTGGTTTTTAGAATAATACTGGATTATTGAATTGCTGATGTTCAGTAATTACTGGGTATTTGTTATACATTTAACATAAATCTTAGAACTAGGAATTTAATTTAGCTTTTAACACTAGAGGCATATTGTTATTCCTAGGATGCAATAATGTAATAGTCTCCATGTATTTTACTGGCTTGTGATATGATGTGGTTTTTTGTTTAATACTTTATACCAGCTGCACTGAGTATATGCTTACTGCAGGAGCAGGTTGAGATGGGGCTAAACAGTGGCTTCCAGACCATCATTTGGCTTAACTGATCCCAGGGCTAGAGAGAGCTCTAACAGCCCCCATAAAACCTGGATATGTACCATCTGAAACAGTGTTGCAAGGACTGCTCTGCCAGCCTGGGTTCAGTCAGAAGTCTGTGCTTCAGTTTTAGTCCTTGCCTGCCCTGTCATGCCTGCAACACAGCGGTTCCAAGTACACTAGCTTTATTTTGCCTGTGGGTTCTGCTACATTACACATGCTCATAAGCCCTCACTTTATGTAAAGTCTAAACAATCTAGCATTGGCTACTGAGACAGATATAGTGGAACATACATAGGCCATTAATACTGGGATTTCTGTGTAACTGTGTCTCTGTTTTCATGGTGCGGTCTGATGTTGGCACTAACTGGACACTCTCACATTCAGGCGAGTCTTCAAATAAACACACGCATTCTGGTTGTGAGCCCTCTGGTAATCATATGAAACTGATGGTGAGTTCATGAATACGTGATGTGGAAAGACAATAATACGTCAGCCAAGAGGAGAAAGGGAATTGCCAAAGCATATGCAACATTTCTCAATTGTTTTTTGTTGTTTTTTTTTAAAATATAAATCACCATAATATTTGGCTTAAAGGGACTGCCTTCAGTTAGCTAGGACTCTAGGGAATGAAGAAGCTGGGAGTTGTTGCAAGACTAGTTGGTGTGGGTGGTATCACATTAAATGGATGGATTCTGGAAGCCACCTGTGAGGGGCCTTCTATGACACTTTTTAAAAAAAAGCAATGTATATACGGACCAGAAATCATATTGATAGATTTGTTCCATTTTTAAATAATGCAGCAGTTCAACTAGAAAATGAATTCAGAATATTGCACTTTAGTTGGATGATCTTACAAACTTTCTTAAGTCACTGGCATTGAAAAGTCAGAGAATAATGGGTGGGCAACAAATTTACTCTCAACTGCAAGGGCTGGGCAACAAATTTACTCTCATACTGCCTTTGTGAATAAGAGTGTAAATCCTGGATATAGTCTCCCAGAAGGTACACCTGATATGAAAATAATATTGAAGTGGACCTTAGAGGACCAAGAAGATCTTTAGAGTGCTATTAGGGACTAATTTAAAAATGCAGTGGATTTATTTTGCTCCTTTGTGGGAATATGATAACAGCACGGAAAACGTGGAACTGTACCATGTGAATATGCAAACTAACTTGTTTTTTGTGTTACATATCGTTATCTTTTGCCATATTTGCTAATTATCATAGCCCTATTGAAATAAGTGTTTGTTCCGTTACAATCTTATCTCTTTTTCTTCGATGCTGCAGGAATATATTGTAGCATAATTATTTCCATGGTAACAGGCTGTAATTCTATAAACACAGGATTATGAGTTCATTATACGATCAAGAAGCAGCAGAAGAGCTATGGAGGCCTGATTTTTTTTTAAAGAAGACTTAGACCCCTCCCACCACCCCTTGATATATTATACAAAGCAGCTAAATTTCTGCCTCTACAAAAAATTATCCTCTAAAAAAGCTAAATTGCTCCATTCTGAAGTATGTGGATGTTCTGGGCGCTAAAGACAAAAGTCTTGGGTGCCGGGAGAGAGGTTATTTTTTTTTACCTCCCTCTGTTAATTTAAACAAAAATAAAACAAAATAACAACCAAAAAAATGTGTTTGGGGCAGGATAAGGAGTAAGACAGAAATGTACCTTAAGTTTTGGATTGTTGTTTTGGCAAGATGGATTAATGGCCAGCAAGCAGATGTAGCAGAAAATTGAATTTATTACACTGGCTATTCAGTTTATTGCATGTCTATGTTGTTTTTTCACAAGAATATTGCTATGATATAATTGGCGTATATATTGTAATGGATGAAACTAGTAGATTTAATGTAGCAAATGTGTTTCCATTTCATCTTCTGCTGGATTTCTCTAATCTTTGTAATTTTCAGAAACATTCATTTACAGACCAACATTTCTTAGGTTTGCTCCCAGCAAAGAAACTAATATTATTTTTGTTTGAAAGTTTAAGGAACAAAGTAGTTCAGCAAGTTTTGAAAGTAAGCAGAGTGGGGAAAAAACTTGTCCTTTTTTAAAGAACCAAAATGTTTAATGAGTTCAGATCTGCTGGAAAAAATCCTTGACTGTTCTAGTGAGAACTGTTTGTGTGTTGACTGAATGATATTCTATCTGGTCTTGATTCTGATGTAACTAACAGTGGGTGAGTTTACATGAGATGCTTAATGTGCAGAAGAGTAATTCTACTGTGCATTAGCATGGTGGGCAAAGCAAAGTAGATTGTCTAATGCGCAGTAGCATCACCAAAAATGTCCATCTGTGTTAATGCTCAGTAGTTCCAAATATGGCACATTAAGTTACTACCTGTCATTACAGGTACTAAACTTAAAATGTACCATAATTATGGTGCATTATTGAGCATGCAGATGCGCCCAGTGGTATACAAATTGCACCAAAGCATGGGTGTGTTTGCCCATTCACTCAAATAAGGCAATGAGAGGAACTAGTTTTTCCTCCATATTGCAAACATACCTATGTGAAAATCACTTGCAAAAACTTGCAAGTAGAACTAGGTAAGCAATAATATTTTTATTTATTTGCTCTTTTTAATATGTGTGATTAGTCTTTTTTTTGCAGACAAAAAGTACCTAACTTATAGTGTTGGTGACATAAATGAAATAAAATCGGTGGATAATTCTATGGCAGATGATCTTGCTAGATCTTTTAATTTGAATTTACAAGCAATTAGGAAAATGCCAATAGTCAGCTGTGGTGAAGTTTTTCTAGGACCTAAGCATCCCTGTGCCACCTTAACTTATTTCGCTGACTAGAAGAATTTATTAGACCTGTAGAATGAAGATTATACTTACACAGATAAACAAAACATCATATAGAGTCAATTTACTACAGCACATAAAAGAATATTTACTCCAGTGAATGTAGTAGCTTGGTGCAAGTAAGCTTGGAGAGGCTGAGTCCAAGTTTCTCTGGCTCACAACCTTCTGTTTCTAACTTAAGCCAGAGCATAACTTGCCTGAATGTAGCAAATGTAACTTGGAATAGAAATGCACTTAGCCTGTAGATTTTCCAGATCCAACCTGAAAACTTTGAAGATGGAAATGTCCTTAGTTCTGAAGGGCGTGTGAGAGCTGCTGATAAAAACTTATGCAAAACACACCATGCTTTAATGAACATATATCTGGTATCTATGTTCAGAAAGAACAAAACATTCCCCCAGAAGCTGCAGTGTCTGAAAACTACAAAGGAAAACAGGCTGATCAGCCTGGTGCTGGAGCTAAATGCTGATGCAGCCTAATTCAAATGCAGTACAAGTTTCAGGAGGGTTTAACCTCCTTATAGAAATCGTAGTAGAGGAGTAGAAAGAAAAGGAATATTTTATGCAGAGATGATAAAGAGGTCAAAGAGTATGAGTACAAAGCTTTCCAGCTAGTCTCATGGCTCTACAGGACCTACAGCTGCACTCAGTGGAGAAGCCGCACTTGGCAGCTGGAATGCAGCCTCAGGGCTGCCACCACCAAGGGCTGGAATCCAGCAGATATGCCTGCTCCACCAGAGGAGGACCCTAGACAGGTGGATGCAAGTGTAGGTGGATGCAAGTGTAATGTCTGTATGTACCCAAAGTAATTATTTGTAAAAGATAGCTCTAATAAAGCTAATTAAATGAAAATATTTAAAAATGCCTCACATATCAGTTTCCTGCAAAAAAAAAAAGATATTTTTGATGAAATGCCAGTTTCTTTGTGATTATTTTCAGTTTAAATATTTCAACAAGCTCTAACAAGAAAAGACCATAAAAGCTTAAAATCTAAACAGACAAAACAGAGAAAAAGGCAGAATTTTTATCCCCATTTGAAAAATGGCTTACTGAAGTCATACAGGAAGTCTGGTTCAAAGTCAGGGATTAAAAATCAGGTCTACCATGCCCTAAACCACTCTTAACCACAAGAGTTCTCTCTTCCAACCCAGCCTGTGGTAGGCTGCAAAATAATCTTCCACAGGAAGTAATGAAAAATTAGACTGGCTAGAACACTTAAACTAAATGCATTATAAGGAAAATACTGTTTAAACATGGGAATGGACTGGATAAATTACCAGATCTCTATATCTCAGATATTTAGGTTCTAGAATTTAACAGCTTTAGTCCTCTACCATTTATTCATTTAAAGAATTCACTCAGTCATAGGCACTAGGATAAACTCCTGCAAGTTTGTGAGAGTTTGCAACATTTCAGAGATAAAATGCTCTATACCAGGGGCCGTGTAGTGCCCAACCTCAGATCAGAGGTCAGGTGTGCACAGGTGGCCAGGGACCAGAGTAAATTGGCTTAGCAGGCCTGGGTCCAGGTGGCCACCATCCAAGACCCTGTCCCTGCTCACTCCCCTGGGGCCAGCAGGCCACTGGGTGCTGGCCATGGGTAGTCTGCCTCCCTTGCCTCATTCCCAGGGTGGGACAGGACAGGCTTCTGACAGCACCTGCTGCCATGGCTCCAGACCCCTCTCCCTCTCCCCCCACTCCAGCAGGCCAACCACTCTGCTGTGCTGCTTGCCAGCCTGTAGTTGCCAGGCTTTGGGTATGTGGGGCTCTGGGAAGACTGGGATGAGGAGCTTCCCGTGTCCCCATCGTCCCCACAGGGGTCTTCTCTAGGGAGACACCCCCCCATGCTGCCATTGTGCCCTGAATGTGCCTCTCCTGTTCATGCCCTGGGTGGTGCATGAGGAGCTTTTTGTGTGGACTGAGGAGCACTGACCCACTATGCCCTGCTGCTGCTGGCCATAGTGCCCTGGGTGCACCTGTGCACCTGGTACAGGACCTTGAGCCACAATGTTGTGGGAGGCAAGCCTGGGCTGCCCTGCAACCTCTACTACTTCCTGGAGAGCTACCTGTGGGTGTGCTACACATCCCTGCCCCCTGCAGCCAAGGAGTTGTCACAGGCCAGCTGGGCACTGTGAGTGTATCAATTTTATCACAGGCCAACTGGGCTGTTTGGTTCAGTTTTGGATTGAGGAGGCAAAGTTGGGGGTGGAGTAAAGGCAAATTTATTATAGCTTACACACACACACCAGTTAACAGAAAGATAAATATGATAAGCAGATAATGCAGTATTAAAGAGCTAATAGTAAAAAGCAAATAATAACAACAGATAGATCAATTCTGTCACAGGCCAACTGGGCACTGCGAGGGTATTAGCCACTGAGCTGTTCAAAACAACAGATAGACAGACATGGGTTGGCAACTTATCGATAGTCCCTCAATGCCAGGTATGCATCAAGTGATTCCAGCGAAGTCAGGTGTCCCCGATTGCCGTTGTCAGAGGGATTAACGGGGAAGATCCCTTGATCAGGATCCGATCCTCACTCACACTGGGAGTCTGGGGTCTGGGCGTGGAACAGAAATGACCGTTCCATTCCCTCCTTCCTGCTGGTCACCTGATGCACATGCTTTTTATACCTAGTCTTATGCTAATCTGTTGGCTTTAGAGTCACTCACAATGTTACCCTATAGCTGACCTATGGGATTGAAAGGTGTTAAAAATTATCATAAAATGTTACTACCTAGACTCAGTTTTATCCAATAAGCAAATTACAATGTAGCACTTTTAGGTTTGAAATTGACATTGCTCTGCCTAAGCCCCAACCCCTTTAAGGTTTTCTTTGAATATGCTTTCCTGGAATGTGTTGGGTGTGCCAGGCAGTTGGATCCAGTTTTTTATCGTTAAAGCTGAACCCTGAGCAGAAACCATTAGGTCAGCTAATCTTGCATCTACAGCTTTGTCCATGGGGCCCAGTCAGTTCTACAAACAGTTAATTTTATCATTTTGGTTAAATTTATGACAGACAAGTTACATTTGCGGTTTACAAACTTACAAGCTTTATATTAACTAATATTACCTGTTTAGGCAAAATACCAAATGCCTCTAAGAAGCACATATTTATTACTTATTAATCCCTCTGGTTCTGGCTGTCACAGGAGTATATTACCACCAGCATTGATGCATTCCTTGGCCTGTGAGGCCTGTGCCCACCTAGCTGTGCGGGCATGGGCTGCTCAATAAAGTTTGGCAGTATCTCCCATCTCTCTGCATGCTGTGGGGGATTGGTGGGGGGCGGGAACCTGGGGCCAGGAGAGTGCAGACAGGCCAGGCCAAAAGGGAGGGCAGGGGCTGGGGGCTGGTGTGGGGAGGGCCCTCCCCCCAGAGCAGGGCTTACCATGTGAGTGGGGCTGGTGTGGCTGGTGGCTCCATGTGGCCACAGATGTTGGCAGTGGCATGTGGCTCTGGGCAGTGTCCTCGGACAGCAGGGCACAGTGGAAAGGTGACCATCTGGGCCCTCTCCCCTCCCCTTGGGGAGGAGCTGGCATTGCTGGTGGTTGGTGGTGTCATGGCCAGCTGTGCTTCATGGTGGGAGCTGGGGCTGCGGTGCTGTCTTGGGCTCTCCAAGCAGCTGGTGGAGGGTGCAGCTGGGGAGCTCAGTGGAATGTGCTGCTGAACACCCAAGGGGCCTTCCCTGGCTGGGACAGGGGCTTGGGCAGGCCACCCATGCTGCTATAGACAGAAAAACTGTAGCCTGGGTCCCAGGGCATGAGTATGTCCATCAGTTGCCTCATAAAGGGTATGGACTTACAGGCACTCCCTGACCACTGATTGTGGTTGTTGATGGATACCTACCGCACCTGCAAGGCCTTGACCTTTATGTGGTACTGCCATGCTGACCAGTCATGCCCATGCTCCCACATCCAGGCTGACAGCCCCTCATAGACATGGGTGTTGGAGTGCCCACCCTGCTCAAACTGACACTGCACCTCCACCTTGCCCCACAGTACCACGAGATCATCAGTTTCCTCCTGGACCAGTTGGGGTCCCACTTGGCAGGCATGGGTGTGGGCACAGCTGTGGATAAGGAAAATGCCATTGTGGGTCCTGTGCTACCTCTCTAGGTCCCCAGTGTGGCTGTCCCTGTGTTGCTGGGCCTGGACAAATGCCTTAAGCCTATTTTAATAAGTGAATTTAAATCATAGGCTTAATATTCCATTATGCCAGAGGTGTCCTGTGAGGTATGTCCTGAGGGGTTCCCAGAGGTGCTGGGAATTTGGGGGTGGAGTGAGTGGAGGCAGGGTTTACTAACAGATTCCTTACTACAGAGCCCCACTGGGGATACATGTTGGTGAGAGTTGGGGTTGGGGTGGGGCTGGGGGTGTGGGATGAGCAGCAGCAGTGCAGGGACAAATGTCCAAGCCACCAGGTACTTGCCATGAGAAGCCCTGTGGTTTGGATGTGACCCATGGGCCCAGGTAAGTTTGACACCCCTGCAGTATGCAATTTAACCTGTATTTATTTCTGAATCTGAGCTAGCTGCCTTATGAGACCTTATCCTGCTTATTTTGGTGGATGTTACAGGTAATGGCAAACGTGTGCAGTGGCTGCATGGAAGTGATGATGAGGTCTGGGTCTGGGTTATGGGAGAAGCCACAGGTGACAAGCCGTATGAACAGATTTCTGAAGAACTAATTGCAGAACGAGCCAGGCAGCAAGCACAGAAGGAGGCAGAAGAATTATGGTAAGGATTTAAGAGTTTGAATTCAGGCTCGATTCCTTGCCATTCACAGCCATTTAGAAAGGTGGCAGGTAATACTGAGGAAGTATGGTAATAATATTCTTGTATATATTTTTTACTTGAATGGGATTATTTAGATTTTTTTTAAACAAAATGCTGTATTCACTTCTAATTCAAATTGATGCAACTTAATTCTTTTCTACAAAATATAGAAACAAATTATGTTTTAGGAGGAATTTTTGTTTTCTTTGAAAAACTGGAAAACAAGGAAAAATTCTCACAATTTTTCATTTATTAAAAGATCCCTTTTTTACATCGCTAATTTTTATCTGCTACTCCGTATAACTTTGGCTGGACTAGATTTGCTCTGATGAACTCCTAAAACCATTAACCTGTTTGCAGAATAAAACTAACCAACCTGCTTTTGAATAACGATTAAATCAGAGATGCCCATTGTCAGAAGTTTGTGGCTACAACTGGAGGTTTTTGTACATAAATTCTGTTGCAGCATTAGTTTTTTTGTAAGTTAGTTTTAATTTTTAGTCCAAGAATAGTATAACTCATATTGCCATAACTATACTTCTAATAGAGACGTCTGTAGCTTTGGGAGTAGTCAGAGGTTTTTCTGATGCTCAGTGACATTGAGAGAATAGGGTCATTATAAAGCTTCCAAAAATGGGTATTGAAATGACAAGTTATTCTATATTTATTCCTTCTCATATCATTTGTTTTCTGTCCAAACTGTCTGCTGCCTATTTCTAGTTTGCATATTTAATGTGGTATTCAAATTTGTGTTCTTTTTGCCTCTTACATTGTCAGTGACAATGCATATTCTACTACTGGAATTTAGCAGTGGATTTTTTTTTAATATTTAGGCAAAATAAAGGTTCCACATTACTTTCCCATATTGCTATGCTGAATTTGCATTGCTAATAGGGGAACTTGTGTTTTTTTTATCGGGAAAAGAAACAGGTTATGGTGTGACTCAAAGACATTCAGGAAGCAGATATCACTAAGATAGTGCTATTTTTATTTACATTTGCTCTGCCAGCTGGGTATTTGCTTGGAACTTGGACCATAGTGCTTCATTTTAGATACATTTGAATTATTTTCCTGTATGTTTTCATGCAATCTTGTATATTACTTATTGTCAGTAATTATTGCTTACCTACTGAATAAAGGCTAATTTTCACTTCAATTATTTTCAATTTTTTTCAATTATTTTTATTTTCAAATTATTTTCTGTAGGAGGCAAAAAGAGGCTGAAATTACAAAGAAATTCCGGGATGCTATGGCTAAGGAAAAAGCCAGAATAGTGGCTGAAAAATGGAAAATAGAAATAGAAGATCGAAAAGCAGCCAAACTGATGGAGGAAAAAATTCAAGAGGAATTAAAGGTTTGCACATAATCATCTTTAGTCTCTATTGTCATTTTTACTTTTCCATATTGATTCACCGAGCCTGTCACCTTCATGCAGTTTATTTCTAAACACTGAAAAACTGTTGTAGGGTTCCCTCCTGAAATATACAAGTAACGCCATTGCATTTCTTCGGTACAGCTGGATGAATAACGTACAAAATAATACATTGCATTCAAAAATATCATGATAGTCATTAAATAGGTTTTTCAATTAACAAGTGAACAATTGTTTAGCTAGCTGTGTAATGAATAAAAATAGCAAGAATATACCAGGAAAAAGGTTTGGAAAATGTTGTCAGTATGTTTTAGATTGTACACGTGTATATTTCATTTAAAAATGCTTTTCCCTTTTTCTCCAATTAAGTAGAAATTGATCTTGTTCCTATTAATTATATGCATGAGGGAGGCAATTGACTTAATAGCTCATTGTTCTTCACTCCACAGGTGTTAACAATTATCTCTTCTTTATCAAGCTAACTTTTCTTAAGGCAATTTTACAGTCCACTAGCTTTACGGTTTTCAGCGTTTTTTGTACCAGGACTGATCTGTAAACACTGATGGCCAGTCCTGACCCAGTGCCCCTCACTCCTGACCTGTTGTCCCTCTGCCTCTGGGCCCTAGCCCCCCAGTGTGTGAAGCAGGGGTTGGGTGTGTGTAGGGTGTGGGGGGGCCCAAGTAGTCCCAAGCAGCCCTTTGAAGGCTGGAACTCTGTCAGCCTGCAAGGGAAAAGACACAGTTTTTCTCCTTTAGAGGAGAATCAATTTTTAAATTTTGTATGTGACCCTTTCATGTATTCTTCTGGGTTGCAACCCATAGGTTGAGAAATGCTGCCTAGCTGCTCCTGGTTTCTGTCCTCCTAATTCACAGCATTGGAGACTTGTTAGCTCTTTTCAAAATCATAGATCCACTTACAGAGACCAATCTTCAGGAGTAGCTAAGGTCTCAGCAGAAAAGTGAGAATAAACCAGCTGAAAATTAGGCTCTGATCCTGCTCTATAACTGTGGACCATTTTTTTCCCTTCACTCTGCCTTTCAAAAACAAGTTTCATATTATATTCTGGGGTGTGTTATAGGTGAGGATTTATGGTAATATTCTGCTAGTGACCTCCCAGGAGTTATAATCCACATAGGAAATGCTCACATATTACCTTGGTTCTTCTTCCAGTTAGTAGGTCAGATCACTGATTTTAGCTGATGCCAGCAACTAACCACTCTTGTTTCTATATATCAGGTTGAGGAAGCTGCTGATGTGTGGAGTTGTGGCAGGAGGAGATCCTGTGTCTGTTATATGTGTGTCATTAATTTTTGTGCAGTTGTCTTAAATGTATTCCTCCCTTTGTTAGAAATGAGAGGAGCAACTTTTGGAATTGTTAAAAGTAATAACACTGTCTGCTAAGTGGATTACATGTGTAGTAAGCAGAATAAATATTTGTGCTTGTCCTCCTCAGATCACCAGAAAGCAAAGCCCTCTTGAACAAAGAATCTTACACATCTCCTCACTTTATAAGTTGCCACCCATACCATGTTAGCAGCAACTAAAGTCAGATTGCTCTTATCTGAAGGATAATAGAACAACACTCTTCAGTCATAGTACCTTTCTTACATTTCAAAGAAAAACACACCTTGCAAAACAGTGTGGCAAATCATTGCATTGCTCATGTAACATAGTGCCACTTGCATTTAGGGGAAGGCAATCGCTTATGCTTTTTCTGCAGCTTTAAATTACTGATACCAAACTCTGCTCTAAGCTCAGTGGGTGTGTCTACACGTGCCCCTGACTGCACAGGTCATTTTTGACCCTACTGCACAGCAGCAACAAACTACTGCAAAACTACATGGTTAGTGCCTGCCAATGCTATGGTGACATAGCGTCTCATGTAGACACACCCACTGAGTACAAAGTGAGTCGTGGATTGAATGACCTTTACTCACACAATTCATCTGTGCGCTAGGAGACATTCCATAATCCATCACAAATTGTTATGAGGTTGGAAGCCTTGCAAAATTTCCCTGTGCTGTAAGGAAGACCAGAACCTGGTCCATTTTGAATACCAAACTTCAGTAATTTTTGCTCTGATCCTACTCAGGAAATGTAGCTTATTGTTTTTTTTCACTTTCCCATAGCTCAAACATTGGAAAAGATTGTGATGAAAATTAAATAAAGAAAAACTACTTTAAAGCAGAGGCCTCATTGAAATGAAAACTTAAGTCTCAAAGTTTAGCTTGTGAAACCAAAAAGTTATAAATGAAAGCTCTTTTGCAATACCAGTGTTATAATAATAGATGAATTACCTTGAAGCTCCAACCCTACAATCAGATCTGTATTTGTGGACCCTCATATTTCAAAGGGACTCATAGGATATTGCCTTCTTGGATGCAGTTGGGGGATTGGTACCTTGCATAAAAAAATCCTGTGTAAATGTTTTTAAAGCATTTCATCTTTCTTTTTAAGGGCAAATCATACGCATAGTTATCTAGGATTGATTAAAAACAATAGAGAAATGTAAAAGTCAAATATCAAACCAGATGGCCAGCTTGGTCAGTTGTTCAGCTTTGTGTCCACTAGAATATTTAGTTCCACTCCATTTATTCTTTTGATGTCTTCCTTTGCATGGTGCAGTTGCCCATTTCAGTAGCTATATCAGATATCTTTAAAAGAAATATGACTGGAAAGTATATAAAAGTGCTTCTAGCATTTTCTTTAAAAAAATATTTATTTCCCTCTAAGAAGTTAATCAAAGCAGGATAACAGTGGAAAAAGAGGCAAATTGGTTAAAAATCTATTCATGTTTGACTGCAATCATTGAAATCCTAAAGAAATGGGTCTTTCATGAATGATTCAGGGGATGGAATGAGATGCAGCTCAGTTAGCGAGCCCACGTTAACAAGTTTAAAATATTTAACACATCATTAATCATCCTTCTGTGATGATGACTGGACCACATTTAAAACAGTCTCCAAAGCGGGGAATAAAAAACATGAACTCCATTAAAATTTCATCGTCTTGAAGCATTTTGATTTGGGAAATTGAAGCTTTCTGTCCATTCTACTGATGTGTTTAATTTCTAACCATATTGTATCACAACTTGCCCTTTTAAAATAGCTTTTATTCCTCTTGACATATCATGGGACTTTAAAGTTGTCTGGACTAGATAAAATATATCTTCACATATCAAAGTGAGTGATGATCCCAGTTTCCTTTTGCTAATACTAATCTTACCTTCCTTGGTGTTTCTTAAGCAGAGGCGCATTTAATTTATGATGCCATAGACTAAGTGTTGATTGCTCTATTTTTGTAATTTAAGGGCAGCTATCCTTTTATGCTCCTTCTTCAATTGACAAATAAGAAAGCCAATTACTGACATTAATCTTCTGCTAATTCTCAAAGACTGGGCATCATTTTTACTGTTACCTGTCATTGCTGCTGCTGCCAAACAACTTTGCACAATATGCAGAATGAGCACAAATGAAAGGTTTGAGTCTTAGCTAGGTGACCATAGAATTCTTTATAGACTTAGAAGAAATAGTGGTGTGATTACTGAGTGACTGCTTCATCTGCTCCCCATTCAGCACAGAAATATTAATGGTAATGAACTATCTACTTGACAACTTGAGATGCTTGCCCAGATTAACGATATAAACACAGCTCATAACAAAGCTAGATTCTTTCTTAGGAAATATTTGCTAAATGAAATGCATTTTCAGCAAAAACTTGATAAAGTTCATTATAGCTCCATCGCAAAATTTAGTAATATCTAAGAATTCTGACTATAAAGAAAAAAACCTTAGTATTTTTCTTCCTGCTCCCATCACTTAAAAAATAAATATCTTTTTTTTTCTTTATACAGTTGCCTATTTATCTGTTATAAAAGTTAGAGAGCTGTTTGGTTCCCGCTGAGAAGGAGATCTCACAGTTTCCCCATCCTATATTTTGAAAATTTATGATATTTTAATTTTAAAATAAAATATTTTCCCCACCAACACCAACTGTAGTTTTACTGCCAGAATCAGACTCTTTATATAGGATATTAACCAAAAAGTACCATTTAACTCTGACAGTTTCTACCACCAAGCAGATTAACAAGATATGTTTAAGCCACTAATGAAAATAATGCCATATGTTTCATAGAATTCTTCAAGGCCCAAAAGATCCTTGTTTTGCAGGGCTCACATTTTAGGTAAAGCACAGCAAATTTGATCTTCGGCTTGTATGAAGTCCACACAACTTCATTTCCCTTAATTGAACTATGCCAATTTACATTAGCTGAGGATCTGGTTCAGCAAATGTAACCAGTTCACAGGAATACTACACAACTGCTTAGAAAGTGAACTGGAAGTGTTGTCCCCTAGTGAAACTTGAGGAGTGATAAGATATTATTGCCTGAACTGGAATTTGGCCAAAAAAACAAAGGTAATATCTGAAAAGGGTTTCAGGTCTTTTGTGATTAAAAAAAAAAAAATGGTTATGATCTCAGATTTTTCGTGGCTAGAGATAGTCATAATCTTTGCTTTCCATATTTTCCAAAGTAGAGCCTCTGTGCACCGAGGCACAAAGCCAGGTCACCGGTTTTGTACTGATTCTGCATCTTTGTCTATGGTAGATAATTATACCAGGTGTAATTAATACAGTACAACAATAACTGGCATCCTCTAGAGTGTCTAAATAAGAAGAACTCCTTCACTTGCATTTGTCTTCGAACTTATGAACAGGGTAGTGAATTGATACCTTACACTGCCCCTGGAAGTAAAGAGGGGGGCAACTTTTGGATGGGAGTTTAACTTTTAATTTAATGGCTAAGTACAGAGGTTCAAAATGCCCAAGGTGGAACTGATTCAGCCTTTGCAGGATTTTCTAAACTGCATAGATTGGACTCATAATGAACTGAACTGAACCCAGAATGAACTAATCTGAACTGATGTTTCGTGTTCCAGTGTCTAAAGCAGGCAGAACCCTGCAGTGGCCCAAGCCAGGATCCTGGGGACAATCATGCATGCCTCTCATCATGCCAGATCCTGCTGAAGGCTGCTGAACCCATCCAACTGGCATACCTGATTGGCTGCTGAAAACCACTTCCACCCTCTATTGTCAGCCACAGGCAGGGGGGAGAGCCAGTACACAATCGCTTCTCCCTATCTCTGCCCCCTCACCAACTGCTGGTTTCTCTAAGGGGTGTGGATGGGAGCAGGGGAATGTACACCTGGTTGGGCAGGGGTTTGCATGGCATGGGGGTGGGGGGTGGTACCACCTATGCGAGGGCTTTTCCATCAGCTGTAGCTCAGTGAGTCAGGCTGGGAAAACCCCAGTTTTGCCCCTTTGCCAGCTGCTGGCCTATCTGAGAGGTGGAGGGGGGGAACGCACCCTTGGGTCTGGCACTGCAGGGCAGTGCTGGGCGGGGGATTTGTTCCCCCCTCATCTCTCAGAGAGACTAGTGGCTGGTGAGCTGGTGGGGTTGAGTCTTTCCCAGCCTGACTCGCTGGGTTGTGGGCAGGTTGTAAAGCCCCTATTGTGGGGGCTGCCCTCCCCCAACACCATGCATATTCCTGCTGGGGCACTGGTGGCAGGCCAGGGTGGGGGGAAGTCTTACCCCTCCCCTTGCCTCTCAGAGAGGCTGGTGGCTGGTGAGGGGACGGGGCTGGGGCTTTCACAACTCAAGAGCTCTCTGGGTTGGCGGAGAAAGCCCCCCTTGGGTAAGGATTTTCCTCTCGCTCTGTGCAGACCCAGATCCAGTGGGGAGGAGTTTGTTCCCCTGTGTCCCCATCCTGCTGGACTGACAGATGCAGGCTTGGGAGAAGAGGCTATACTGCCTCTGCTCTGTGACAACTAGGGATGGGGCCATCCCTGCTCAGAGCAGGCAGCACACAGCCCTGGGCTGCAATAGACTGATTTACCTTAAATCAGTTAAATCTGATACTACATCCAACTAGGTTTATCTTAAACTGGTTTATGTGCCCTGAACTTTTTTATGTTACAGGTTTGAATTGGTTTTCAATCATTTGCACTGTTTTATGTGTAACTTCTGTCCCTAACCAATATGTATACAAGCACTTCTCTTTGGATCATGAGAGAATTTTCTGAACAAACGTCTATTGGGGAAATTCACTGGTTTTGACAGATTACTGTTGAAACACAGGTAGGGTTCCAGAGTCTGTGGCTTTGGGACTATTTTGCTTTGCAGACTGTCAAAGGATCTTGGAGCTTCCTGCTGCAGAGCTGAGTGTGGGGAAGCTCTGGGAGCTCCCTGGTTCTAGCAAGGCCTCTCAGGATCTAGGCTTCTGGGTCCCTGGCAAGGAGCACCCCAGTCTGCATATCCCTGGAAGTTCTAGACATTTTGATGTCACAGCAGAGAGCCTGGAAATGCTGAGGCTCCCAACTTGGCATGGGGAACTTGTGCAGTCAGGAGCTTGGGAGCCCTGGTTGGAGCTAGGGTACTTAGAACTTCTAGGCTTCCTTTCTGAGGGGGAGATTCTGTCTCTATATTGATACAATGGGGACTCTTCCCCACTTTCTGTGCAGGTTTGGACAACACAAGTAGACCCTAGACCCTGAGGAAAACTTCTGCTCAGTTTAGGGAAACTGTCAAACTGAAACATTTTGATTGTTCCACAGGAAACTCATTTTTGACAAGTTGCAGCTTCATCTGCACTAGCTGGAAACATTAGCAACCAACCTTATCTAAGAATAAGAGTGATTTATTTAGAGTTGGTTGCAGCAGGGCTAACAAATGTTGTATAAACATGGCTTTTCAGCATTGGCAGGAAATTTGTGGAAGACTCTTGACTTGCCAGGGGCTAAATAACATAATTTAGTTCACCCAAATTCTCCAGTATCCTTAAAGCCAGAGGGAATGCTTCTAGCTACTGAATCTCCAGTATAATATGCTGCAGTATGTTAGTAATTTAGAACTGAGTATTGGATTGGCAGCTTTCTGCCTGGTCTTTGAGATATTAAAGGATCACAGAACTAGGTGCTGTTTCTTTCATCTAGCAGCCAGGGTGTGATATTTCTGATGTGATGTGTGGATTATTAGAGCTGCTCTTTACTTACAATTTTGACCAATAAGACTGCGCTTATATGGAGAAAAAGGCAAGGTTGGTGGCAGAGTTTACCAATTGGGTTGTCTGTGGAAAACTAGTCCATGTTCATAGAGATGCACACACACATACCTTAGATTAATGTTTTATATTTTTCAAATTCATTCTCTCTAAAAAGGACAGCATGAAAGAGTTTTGTGAGTTTAGAGCAAGTTAATATCTTTTAAGTGCTCATTTTTTTCTTAGCTATTTCTCTTTTGACTTTGGCTTTTGAAGATTCAAAAAAATAAAAATTGCTGTAATTTTCTCACCAGGCAAGACCTCCCCGTTCTCACTACTCAGAGGTTTGCAAGATTCTGTTGTTCCCTTAGGCTGTAAATGGATATCTCATTTAAGGAAGTCTTTTTTGTCTTGGGTTTTGTCCCTGACACATACATTTACAAAGGATGTGAACAAGCATTCATTGCACCCAGTCTAGGCCTTATTTTAAGCCACCTTGATTGGGAGCAGTTTATGCAGCAGCATGTGCAGTCATTTACTGCTCCTGGGAGACACACAGGGAGCCTGACTTTAGTAACTTGGGGTTGGGGGATCAGTGAAGCTAATGGGTCTTTGGGGGGGAATTGGTAGGCCCGTGGGAAGGGGAAAGATTGCCTGGTCAAGGGTGGGGGGTCAGGGGGCTAAAAATAGCCCAGTCAAGGTTGGTGGGGGGTGGTGTGGGATTAGCGCAACCTGGGGGCTGGGGTGAACACTTGGGCTTTCCCAGCCCCAGGGCTGTGCTGCAAATGTGTACAGGCATTCAGGAGATTGGGTTACTCTACTAGATTGGGTTAATCTGATCTCTATCTAAATTGGTGCACTTCCTGGGGTAAGCTAAATTAGATCATGCACACCATTTTTTGATTAATTAAATCTCCTGAATGCCTACACAATTGGGCCTCTAGATCAACCTAATCTTGAATGTGATGTCTGTACATACTCGAATCTAGCATGTCCAAGCTGCAATGATACTCCTCTGCCAGTGGGTGGTTAGGGAGAGCACACTTCCTGACAGGCTTATTTTGAGAATGACTTGAAATTAATTTAGAGAAGCCTCTAGGGGAAGGGTCTCTGAGGAAAAGTGTTAGCATATTTTACATGGCATGCTTCACAGGAACCTTATGTGGGATAATGGGTGTGAATATCTGTGGGAACTTGAAACAAATGGTTTTCTTCTGGGAGAAAATGCAACATCTGTTTACAGTCTTAGCTACTGTCATTTTTTCACAACAACAACAACATAGGAATTTATTTTGTTTCTTTGTTAGTAGATTTGAACTTTTAGTTACTGGTGTAAATTGGGATTTTTTTTGCATGCCAAGACTGCCTATTTCATGCCCACTTTGCTTCTAGCTGCTGGATATGCTGTTTTGCAGAAGTGATGAAAGAAAAGGGGTGCAGGAAAGACATTTCACCTTACAAAAGATAGGGAAGAAGAGCTGAGCAAATACTTTATTCTGAAAACAGAACAAACCCCTTTGCTAACATCAAAGGTTATAGAATCCTTAGCTTTACACCAAGTAAGACCAGAGTTTTTGTGTTCTTGCCAGACCCCTGTCAAGAAGCTGCTGGGATTCAAATCTAGGTTTCCCAGTAGTTTTGATATATCAGAGTTGGTAGTTCAACTGTTTTTTCAGGACATGAAGGGTGGGTAGTCTTAGAAATAATAAGACATCCCAGCCTTAACATATAAAATGCATTTAATCCATAAAATGCATTAAAGTATAGTATTGGGCTTTATGCTATGTGTAGTCTAATTAATTGTTCCCTACATGTTGTGTTATGGAACCTGTATGTTCTCCATGGGCACAGTGTTGTTAATATCTATTATTTCAGCTGGGAAGATTTCAGTTTTGCTCAAAAAAAATTCAAAACAAGGGGATAAGTCTTGTGTAGTAAAGATATGGTAGCTTCAATGGAAACATTATGTTGATGTATGCTACTTGAAGATCTGGCCCTTTAAGAAGCATAAACAGTATTTGACTCATTGCAGAAGGCAGAGACTTGTACTTGCTCCTGTTTCCCAATCCCTGAAGATGATGATTGCTTGTAATTAGTAAATTGCTTGCTTTTTTCAATCACTTTGAAATGTCAATGGACATGAAGCATTTAGAGCAATGTCAGCTGGCTGAATACTGTGAAGCAAGTGATCCCTGTGAAACCCAAGACACCTGTCCTTGTTTATCCACAATTGACAAAGTATGGCTGTTCTTTTCCTAGCCTTGCTAATAGTGAGTGTCATTTCTCCTTAAGTATACCTTTCTAGTGTGCTCCATGCCTCTGAACAACCAAACAACTCTTATCTTTGCTGCTACTTCTGGCCCTTGCTGAGATTGCAAAGGTCACACATGACACACAGATACTTTGGAGAGTCATCTAAAATCCTCTGATCCTTGTAGCAAAAGCTCCTCAACCACAAAAAAAACCTTTTAGGTAGAAAAAAGAGAAAATAAAACTTGTTTTGCAGTAGGAAAACAAGACACAATGTTTTTTCTATGTTCTGGAGAGAGCCCCTTCTCTCTACTGGAAATGCAGCTATGTTCATAGACTCATAGATTCATAGATGTTAGGGTTGGAAGGGACCTCGATAGATCATCGAGTCCGACCCCCTGCATAGGCAGGAAAGAGTGCTGGGTTCAGATGACCCCAGCCAGATGCCCATCTAACCTCCTCTTGAAGACCCCTAGGGTAGGGGAGAGCACCACCTCCCTTGGGAGCCCGTTCCAGACCTTGGCCACTCTAACTGTGAAGAAGTTCCTCCTAATGTTCAGTCTAAATCTGCTCTCTGCTAGCTTATGGCCATTATTTCTTGTGACCCCCAAGGGCGCCTTGGTGAGTAGAGTCTTACCAATTCCCCTCTGCACGCCCATGATGAACTTATAGGCAGCCACAATGTCACCTCTCAGCCTTCTCTTGTGGAGGCTGAAGAGGTCCAGGTGCCCTAGTCTCTCCTCGTAGGGGTTGGCTTGCAAGCCCTTAACCATACGAGTGGCCCTTCTCTGGACCCTCTCCAGGTTATCCACATCCCTTTTGAAGTGCGGCACCCAAAACTGCACTCAGCATTCCAACTGCGGTCTGACCAGCGCCCGATAGAGGGGGAGTATCACCTCCTTGGCTCTGTTTGTCAGCAGATGCATGATAAAGTGCAGTTAGCTTTTCTGATGACTTCATCACACTGATGACTCCTGTTCACCTTGGAGTCCACTAGGACTCATATGAACTTCTTTTAAGGATAACAAGGAGTGACAAGCAAATACTAATTGGTATATGACCTTGACTTCTAGGTGGCCTATAACAACAGATTTGACTTTGACTATAGGCCTAGTGAGTAGGGGCCTGACTAGGAGTGACAGCTGTGAATTGCCACTAGAGGGCTGGTAAGCCCAGGACCGGCTTCTATTCATGATCTAGGTGGGGGGGGGGTGTGAGAAATGGATTATGGTGGGAGGAGGAGGGAACAGAAACATGAAGCTGGAAGGCAGAGCGTTAATGGGATGGGGCTGATTAATGAAATGGGAGGTGGAAAGGAAATGGGGGTGGGAGAAGGGTGATGAAATGAAGGAAGCCAGACACTGGAGGATAAAATAAAAAGACATAGAAAAAACCCTCAAAGGGATGTGTATATATACCCTTTGATCCATGGGATGTCTTTGATGCACAGGGCATTACTGTGCTGCTAGCAGCAATGCCATCAGTGCCAACGACTAACCACAGCTACTTTTCCGTATATATATATATGTATATATTTTAAGACTAGGTTCTGCTAAAGATTATGGTGCAGATTGAGCCCTCAACATTGGTGAAGTCTTGCTCTCTATTTGAGGGGGTGACACGAGTCTAAGCAAACTAATACTACAATCCACTGGCAGGATGGAGTAATTACTGAGAGTATACCACAGATTTCAGAAGATGGTCATAGCTAGGAAATAATGCCAAGACTTCAGTCACATACACTTGTTTGGGGATCTTGATTAGCTCTTGTAAGCTACCATAGGTCAAGCTGTGTTAGCACGGTACCTGGAAAAGAGACATCCAAGTAAAACTTGGATACCAAACTAGCACTACAGCATAACTCTGCGCAGGGTGGCACTGAGTCTTGATCTGGAAGTTATGAGACTTCGAGAATATCAATAATCAGTTTATAGTCTGAGTCCCAGTATCTCTTCATTCACTTGTATGTATTTATAGTGTTTAATAAAATAGACTGTAGATTGTACTGGTCAGGTTGTGAACCCTGCTGTAATGAAAACTGCAGAGCTATATAACACACTGGATTTATTTTTGGAGTGATAAAGTATGTCCTACCACAAAGTTCAGGGTACATGTCCATAATATAATAGAATACACTGAAATGTGTAGAGATCCCCCTTGGAATGAAGGAGCAATCCTATCCAAAAATCACTGTCCCTCTCCCACTCTACCTCTCTACCCCATACCCAACACTTGGGGAAAAATGAACAAATGCAACTTTTACATTTAAGAATCATTTGCTCAAATGCCTGAGCACAGGTGCCATGTTAGAACAAGTCAGTCTCTTTTAACACATGTAACAGATTATTTTCTATTTGTTTAAATAGCTATAATACTTTCCAAAGACTTGAAGCCTAGGAGTACGTGGTTGTATACTGAACCTTGGGAAATGTCGAAGACCTTAACCCACCTATTTTTCAGTGTCACCTTGTTCCCATTTAAATCAGTTGTAAAAAATCCCATCTAAAAGAAACAGTTAAATCAACACTATGCCCTTTTGAAAATATCATTGTTAAGCCTCACACATGCACAGGGTACTTAAAGCTATTGGCTAATAAAAAGCCAGTTTTAGCTGAAAATCCACTGCAAAGATTAGAAAAGAAAAAAAAAATCAGTTTTATTTGCCCTGATTTCATGGGGCTGTTCTTAGAGATTAGTTAATGTTGAATTTCTTGAATAACCCATATTTGCTCTGGGCCTTTTTAGGTACAGGCTGGATTATGACAAAATGTTTGTGAGGAAATTATATTATCTAACTTTGGTGTTATAGGAACATGTTCTCTTTGTTGCTTATACCATGTAGATGCTGTACTCTGTGCTGCTAAAATTAGGAAACTGTAAGGCAATTAAAGCAAACAATGAATTCCACAAATCCTGCATTAGAAGATACAAGTGGCTTTTGACTTAAAGATGTCACCCATGGTGATGTAGCTTGTGTGAAAGCAACAGGGCAATTTACAGAAATATGGCTAACAGGTATCACATGACAGCAAATTCTCCTTGCCAGATTTCAGGCAAGCAATCCTTTTTCAGTACTTATATGGCCCTGGCCACTGTAGTATGTTATGATAGTATTTAGTGTATTAATCTTCAGAACATCTTATGAGATAGAAAAGTATTGTTATTCTTATTTTATAGATGGGAAGGTAGTGAGACTAATGGTGATTTGTCCACATAGGAAGTTTGAGGAGAAAGGGGGATTAAATTTATTTCCTAAATGCTGACCCTCTTACTTTATTAGTGATTTATGTCTCACCTTCTTTCATTTAGAAAAGAGAAGAAGAAGAGAGGCAAAAAGGTGAAGAACTGATACGGCAACAGGAAGAACTTAGAGCAAAAGAGTTGTACTTGAGTCTCAAGCAAGCTCAACAACATAGCCAACATAATGAGCATGAGGACCAGGAATGGGCAGAACAGTGTGAGTAGAATTAATGTCTGAATTTGCATGCTGTGTACAAGTCTTAGCTAAAGACATGAAAGCTATAAGCATGTAAGACATTTATAAAATTCACACAAAAAAGTAATATGGAAAGGAAGCTTCTTTTTAAACCACAGAAAAAGGCAATATTCTAGATGAACTTACATTTATGATTTGGTTCTGGTGTCCAGCCTGGCTAAGTGCCTCAAGTTAAAATACTAGGGTTTTTTTTTTTAAAAGCACCTTGCACAGTGTGAAATAATGCATCATTTGTAGAAAGTAACTTATTTAACCATGTCTTTTCAGTTTTGCGAATTTTTCCTATTTAAAATTTCTTCTTATATGTTGGCATCTCTCTGTTTCTTTAATGGAAACTGCCTTTTGCCACTAATAAATTCTTGAAAACAGAAACGTTAACAAATATTGGAATATTTTGTGTTCAATGTAATTTGTAAAACTTAATTTAAATACAGAATATTTTGATCTGCATTTCAGTACCTCTACTGTAGGGCCAGATACAGACATTACACTTTTTCCCATATATGTGATTGGAAACTGGTCGGTAACTATAAAAGGAATTCGGCATGCAAAAGCAGTCTATACCCGTAAACAGAACAGAAGTTTGGCACACATAGACTGGTTTAAAAATGGCAGAACCCACTCTAAGATTTGTGTCCCCTCCCACGCAATCAAAGGGCAAGCACGCGTCCTGTTTGCTACTGATTTAAACTATTCCGCTATACTGGTTATATAAAATGGAGTGACTTGGATTGATTCCACCTCGGGCTTTTTGAATGTCTGTACCATTTAGCCTATAAGTCAGTGTGATCTTGTTAGCCAAATAGTTGCTTCCTTTCATGCTGGTAGGGCCAGACCCCGATGCCAGTACTCAAGCAGATTTCCACTGACTTTAGAGATTTGTTTTGTAAAGCATTTAGATCAGGGGTTGGCAACCCATGGAATGCATGCCGAGCATGGCAAGCAAGGCCATTTTCCTCAGCATGTGTTGGGGCTGGGGCCAGGGGTGGGGAGGCAGCAGCTGTTTGCAGCTGGCTTAGGTTCTGGGTAGCTACTGAAAGCCATGGAGCCTGGGCTTGGAGGCAGGGGTTTTGGATGGGGGGGGCAAGGGGCAGCAGGGCTGGGGGGCAGGGACTTTGGGTGGGAGGCAAGGGGCACAAGCAGGGCATCCTGCCATGTACCCCCTGCCCTCATTTTGTTTTTCTGGCATGCTGGCACTCTAGCACCTTCCAAGGTAGGCTTTGTGGGTTTTTTCAGTACTCCAGCCAAAAAATGTTGCCTACCTCTGATTTAGATCATAATCTTTAATAGATCTTTGTGTGATTTTGTCATTCCATAATGATCATTGTTCAGCTTCTTTTATAGATCATTGAAATATTTATCGATATAATTTGTGTGACCAGCAATAATTTAGAAACCTAACAGAAGCTTGTATTTATCAGTGACCCAATTAAAAGGGAAATGACTACCTGATGGTGTGTGTTCTATATACAGTTAGTCCAAGCCAGGCTGCAGGGACTAAAATGTATTTAGATCTCTCAGTCATATAGTTATAATTTGGGGATAGGCTGTGTACTCACTTGTACATGGGTGGAGTTCTCACTAATGATGAGAAGTACACAGTTTTACTGAGGGAAGACTATACTTCATGCCTCCTCATCTATATTGGTTTGATTACTCTGCACAAAGACAGGAAGACTAGCTCTAACAATTACATTGTCTTAATTATGTGCAACAGGAAGGTTAAAAACTAAAACTTTTAAAACAGCATTTGTGGGAGGGGGTCAAAGATAATTGTGTGGTGAATGAGATAATTTAGTATCTTCTGAAGTAGGGAAAGCTAAACAATAAAGGTTATGTTGTGTAGTGTGGCTAATTTACAGAAAAGGAAAACTGACAGAAGTAAAACACATCTCAAACGCATGAGATAAGGTGACATATTTTTCCCTCCACTTACTGCAAAAGTCAGGAGACTAATTGTCATAGTTCAGCCACCTGCCATTGACATGAAACTAAATCAATTGATACAGAATTAATTTGCTATATATGACACGCTGGTGTCAAATGTGGTAGCTCATTGACATTATTTTTGATAAAATAAAATGAACATACATTACATTTTCTTTGAAGAAAATAATTATTTTCTGTTAAATAATGTAAGTACGGGATAATTTGTTCATTCCAAAAGGGAATTTATATTTTCTTGTCTTCTATGTCTCTGAAGGCCACAATAGACATTACACTTCACAACCCAATAATGTATTACAACCCGTAACATGACACATGTGCATGAGGTTAAATCTCATTTAGGGGCCTGATCATGGCTTGATATCAAAAGTTTGATGGACATAGTTTAGCTGAACCAGATGTAGTTGAAACAGGTTCTGTGACTGGTTTGTAATGTCTATCATGCAAATGTGATTTATGGTCCACCTGCATTGAGAGTTATGTAATTTGTCCATCAGGTGTAGTTCCAGAGCCTGCATTTTCTTATCTCCATGCTTTGTTGTTCTGTGTGGGTGTGAGTGAGGTAAAATAGATAAAGCAGGTGTTGTTACTGCAAGTGCAAAGTACTCAATTATCACCTTGGTATTTGCCAACTTTAAAATTCAAGTAGCCACTTGAGCTAGGAGGTTTTAGCAGTGGGATCTTAGACTGTCCTGCAGCTATAACGGCTCAGACATGGGTGTGAGAGGGCTCAGACCAGGCCTGATCCATGCAGGGCTCACACATGGGGGTGAGAAGGTGCTGAGACAAGGCATGCTTTGTTCAGGGAACAGACATGGGTGTGAGATGGAGCTGAGACCAGGCACACTCGATGCAGGGCTCAAATATTGGTGTGAGATGGAGCTGAGATTGGGCATGTTTGGTGCAGGGCACAGACACGGGTGTGCGATGTATCTGGTATTTACCAGCACTGAAAGTAGCTGCTTGACATACACAATAGTGGGATGGGCAGTGTCTTGTTTTAGGAGGTTTCCCTCTCATCCTCCAAGCAATCCCCCTTGAGGTGTGGTTGGGGTGGGATTTGAGGATCAAGGGCAAGCTTGGTGTCAGTGACCATGATCTGATTACTTTCTCTGTCCAACACAGGATGGGCAAATCCTCAACTTTGGGAAGGCTGACTTCCACAGACTCAGGAGACTGGTTAGTCAGGCACTAAGGGCCATGGCCTCCTAGGAAGGGGAGTCCATGAGGAATGGTTGTTCCTAAAGAACTCAATCCTCAAAGCGCAAGTGAAGTCCATCCTGTCCCACAGGAAATGCAGTCAGAGGGCAGGGAAGCTCCCTTGGTTCAACAGGGAACTTGTGGGTCTCCTAAAACAAAACAGAGAAGCCTGCACCAGATGGAAAACTGGAATCGTCACCAAGGAGGACCACTCCGCACTAGCCCATACCTGTAGGGAGTGGGCCAGAAAAGCCAAGGCAGCAACCAAACTCAGGCTAGCCACTGGAATCAAGTATAACAAAAAGTCATTCTGCAAATCTGTGGGAAGTCAGAGGAAGAACAAAAGCAACATTGGTCCCCTGCAAGATCAAGTGGGCCAGCTGACACCCAAGAAAAGGCCAATCTCCTAATTGATTATTTTGTGTCAGTTTTCTACCTGCCCAAGGGGGTCACACTGTCAGATAGGATGCAAAGCAACCAGGGCTTGGGAGATGGGCCCACGACTGATGCAGATCAAGTGAGAGAACACCTCGAGAGTCTTGACATCCATAAGTCCTTGGGCCCAGATGGATTACACTTGAGAGTCTTAAAAGAGCTGGTGGACATCATAGCATGCCCTATGGCCAAGATATTTGAAAGCTTGTGGCACTTGGGTGATGTACTGGAAGACTGGAAAAGAGCCAACGTGGTCCCAGTCTTCAAGAAAGGGAAGACAGAAGATCCAGGGAATTATAGACCTATCAGTCTGTCTTCCATCCCTGGAAAAATCTTGGAGAAAATTATCAAAGGATACATCTGCAACAGGCTAATGGAAGGCAACCTACTGAATGCCAGCCAACATGGTTTTATTACTGGAAGGTCTTGCCTGACCAACCTCATCTCCTTCTATGACCAGGTGGTGCATTGCCTAGACAACGGAGATGAAGTTGATGTTATTTATCTGGACTTCAAGAAGAACTTTGACTTGGTCTCCCATGATATCCTCATGACCAACCTGAGGAACTGTGGCCTCAACCATCTCATGGTCCGATGGCTGGGAAACTGGCTCCGGGGTTGAACCCAAAGGGTACTAGTTGATGGGAATAAATCAATGTGGTGCCAGATTACCAGTGGAGTCCCCCAGGGCTCAGTGCTTGGGCTGGTAGTCTTCAATAGCTTCATTAATGACCTGGATTTGGGCATCAGATGCAGACTGGAAAAATTCATGGATGACACTAAACTATGGGGGAAGGCGGTCACTCTGGAAGAGAGGCGGGGGATACAGGCTGACCTGGACATGCTTGCAAAGTGGGCAGACCTAAATCTGATGGCATTCAATGTAAAAAAAATGCAGGGTACTCCACCTTGGGAGAAAAAGCCAGCATCATAGTTATAGGCTCAGTGGTGCTATGCTCACTAGCACCGCGACCGAAAGTGACTTGGGGATCTTGATTGACCACAAGATGAACATAAGCCCCCAATGCTGTGGCTGGCAGAGCAAACCAAACTCTAGGATGCATCAGTTGATGCATCTCGAGCAAAACCAGGGATGTCATCCTCCCACTTTACTCGGCCTTAGTGAGGCTGTAGCTGGAGAACTGCATCCAGTTTTGGGCCCCCCACTTCAGGAGGGATGTGGATAAACTCAGGAGAACTCAGAGGAGAACCACCTGTATGATCAAAGGCCAAGAGACCAAGCCTTACGAGGAGAGGCTGAGGGACATGGGACTCTTCAGCCTGGTGAAGAGAAGGCTCAGGGGGGACTTGGTGGCAGCCTATAAGTATATAAGGGGGGGGGGGGTGCATCAGGATCTGGGAGAACAGTTGTTCATCAGAGCTCTCCAAGGGATAAGTAGGTCTAATGGCCACAAACTTCTAGAAGGCTGATTTAGACTCGATATAAGGAAAAAATTTTTGCAGTCTGAGTGTCCAAGGTCTGGAACAGACTGCCCCCAGAGGTGGTGCAAGCACCTACTTTGGACTCATTCAAAAGGCATTTGGATGTTTATCTTGCTGGGATCATCTGATCCCTGCAGACTTCCTGCCTCTGGCAGGGGGGCTGGACTTTATGATCTTGCAAAGTCCCTTCCAGCCCCTAATGTCTATGAAATCTATGTATTGAAAATGCTAGCTCTCTGCCAGGAATTATGGCAAGTTCTGCAAACTCAGATCCTCCAAATAAAGATGGTTCTGTTGCTGCCAACACTGTACCAACAATGAAAATTCAAGTATGCGTACAGATACAATTCAAGACTGTCATGGTCTCAACAATGGAAAGGGCAAAACTTCCATTTATTATACTAATAAGAAAGTAAGATTCCATGTTAGGTGTAGTGACGGAAGCGTTACAGTAAGAAAAAGAAAAAGCTTTTAGCTCTGTAAAGAAATAATTATAGTATGACCTCCCTTTATGTTGTAGCAAATGACTGTTTTCTTCTTCTTTGGAGGGGTAAGAATGATGTAGGTTGCTGGAAGCATTAGCACTCCTAATGAAGGAATGTTGTCTTAATACCTGTCTTGTGTAGTGTGCAGTGTGGGAAATTTATATTTTGAAAGGAAGAAAAGTATACAGATTAAATGTATAATTCAACTCTTTTGTTTTATAGCCTGATTCAATTAATAAAGGAGAGCATCAACACGCACTCCAGAAGTGCAAAATACAAGGGATTTCAAAGCATTTTGTAGACAGAATTAAGCCTCAAAATGAGCTTCTGAGTAACATTGAGCTTTACTCAGTACAACTGTATTTGAGGAATGTGGTGGGTGAGGTGTAGGAGTAACAGCCAGGGCAGGAGCCAGGCACTGAGCTACTGGAGGCCTGTGGGGGCAGTAGGGGTGTTGGGGTCTGGGAGGGCAGCTCAGGGCTGGGAGCTCACACTGGAGCTCTGTGAGCCCCCACCCTTGCACAGGCCTTTCAGTCCTTGCCGGCAGCTCCCCAACCTTCAGTGCAACTCCCTGAGACAGTGAAGCATTTTTTCAGCTAAGCTATGGTGAGGAGGTGGCTGAGATTTTATGATCCTATGCGTTATGCTCTGTTACATTTACCCTTATGCTAACCCACAATTACTTTACCTTTATGATAACTAGGCTGCTGTAGCCAAAATAAGAATGCCCACACAATCTTTAAGTTGTACAAGCAAATGGATAGAAACTGGAAGGCTAACACCTAGAAGCAATTAGTGAGCAGTCAACTTGGTAATTGCTACCATTGTGAACTCAAGTAGCCCCTTGACCAGAAACAATGGTGGGGTGCTCTCCTCCCCACCCCCATCCCTGCCCACCTTAAGAAGAAACCAGGCTCAGAATAGCAAGCAAATAAATTTTATTCTTTACAGAGAGGAAAGCTTTAATTTATTTTATATACATACATACATATATACATATTATTAGTTACAGATAAATAAATGCTAAGGTATTAAAGCTAGCTACTTAAATCTTAAATATTTAAGCTTATAATATTCATTTATTTATTTAAGGCAATATATTTAAGCTTGCACAGATTTAAATTAAAGCTAAGTAATTAAAGCTAAATTAAAATTAAATAGATATATTTTCTGTCTAGAACAGCACCACCCCAAGCATGAAAATTTGAAGTACATGAATATACCCTGTCAAAGGTATCATGGTATCCATCCAGTGGTGCTATGAGGTACATAACTTAATACACATGACCAATTGAACATATATCACCCACATCTACTTTGGCATGCACCTAAATTGGATGCAGTTGAATCACATTTGGATAAATCACTTGTACGTGTATCAAGGCCTTGAGGGATTCAGTAGGTTGAAGGAAGAAAACTTTTCAGTTTTATGCCAGGAGGGGCTATGCCATTTTAGACCAGCTGACAATCTGTCCCATAGAACTATATTTCAGTTTCTTACACAAATGCTGGATATAGAAAGATATCACATTTGTAACAAAGGTACAAACCATGGAAAAAGATCTTTAGACAGAAATTGTTAACAAAACAAAATACTATAAAATTTACTAAAAATAAATAAAAAAACAGTAGCCTTTTCCTCTGTCTTTGTACTTGTTTTCTTTTTTAACATTGTTTTAAAACACCAAAATGATTTTTCTATTACTATAGTTTGCTGGAATATGGGGTATGGTATAGCTACTGTGATGGGAGAAAATGGAAAATGAGGGTCAAGATATGAAAGGAGGCAGGTTGCTGGAGTGCCAGATTCAGTTAGTCAGCACCATTTCAACTGCATCTTTTTTCTGATGTACACTGTTTGCAACCAGTAATTTCTGTTGTATAGACAAGGCTTTAGAGAACTTTGTAAATATAAGGGGAATCTAAAATAGCACAGCTTCTTCTATCACCCTCAAGCCCTATGTTTTGTCAAGTAAGGATATATTTACACTGTGGGCAAAGGCATATTTACACCATGGCTGCAAACAAGCATTCGCAGGGCCCGGCTCATGTTTAGGAGGCTTAGTTTAAGCTGCATAAAAAATTGAGCCTAGATTGCCATGTGCAAACATTTGTCACTCACCAAGAGGGGGTGTGGGCAGCTGGAAGCAAGTAAGTCAGGGGGCTGGGCACAGACCCAGGCTAATAGGTAAGAAAATATAATAGGTAAGAAAAATCAGATGCAAAGTCTAAAGGTGTCCCAATTATTGAACTTCATATGTGGAGAACCAGAAGAGAGGAGCATAGCTAGAACAATGATTTAAAATGCATATGTTAAGGTTAGCTTGAGGAATTCTGAATGAGCATAACAACACTATGCTCTTCACTTTTCAGTTTGACTCTAAATACTGCTTTCTCCTTTGAAGTTGTCCTCAGGTTCCCAACTGGAACATAGAAACGAATACTTGTACTACTGCTAGCTTTGCTGTAATTGCGGTCAGCACTGTTTCACATCTTTCATAAACACTAAATAAATAAATAAGCACATGAATACATTAAAGGGGCACAAGTAGATGCAGCATTAGCATTTTTGTCATTGCACACCTGCAGTTGAAGATATGTTATCCACCAGGATCTGGGCCAGGTTCCATCCAGTCGTATCTCCTTTAAGTCAGTCCCCTTCACTGAGCAGTTCTAGGGGTCAGGGCTGACAAGGAACAGCAGTGCTAGTGCAGCTGTTGTGGAGAGTGAACGTGGCAATGATATTGATGACACTACTAATTTATTTAGTAGATGGAATTTAGAATGGAATGAGGATTCATCTCTCATCATCACATTATCCCTCAGCTGTTTATTGCTGAGGCAGTAGGCAAAGTGTTGCTAAATTTAGTTTCTGTTGTTCAGTTTGTTTCTGTGGTTTGCTGGATTATGCCAAATAACAATAAAAGCTCTAAGAACTGCAATGCTAATTGAAATATATAATTTTAGTGCATTTTAACACAAAAAAATGACTAACATTCAATATCCTGAATAATCACCACCATAACAAGTTATTGATGTTGAAAATGTAATTATACACTAAAACTTCATGTGGGTGACACATGATAGGGGCTTCTTAGAGATAATTTGTGAGTTGATACAGGGAGCAAATATATTAGTGGACTAATATGAAAGTTAATCATGGAGAAGTGTGAACCAAAGAAGTCCATATTTCAGGCCTGGTAATAGACGATAATATGGTGAGACTGAGAAGTGAGCGCTGAGAATTAAACTTGAAGCACCCCTCAGAAAATGCCAGGTCTTCACTTTGACTTCAGAAAAAAAGTAGAGCAATACTTTGATTGCAAAGATCTCAAAAAGACTACAACGGATCAGAAAGTTTTCAGCGCTGTCTCTGGGTTTGTCTTGTGAAATCTCTGGCTTTAGCTATCCCACAGATATCACATCTCCAGGTTTATTTTGTGAATCATGTTTGCATACCTAACCATTGTGTGGCATCCTTGAAAGGATCCCAGGCATCCCGAGTGTCAGAGCACAAGTTGTGAATCACTGGGATAGATACTGCTTATCACAGTTGCTAAGCATTGTGCTAACGATCTATGATGAAGTAGGAATTTTCTATTTCACAGTCTCTAAAAGTGGCCTGTGGCTTTTGCAAAACAGTAAACAAAGGACTTGAAAATTATCAAAGGAATTTGACTAATAAATAGAAATTTCATTGAATATCAAACACATACTTCCACGCAATAAGTTATTTGCAGAAAACTATAAAATGTACTTAGTGCTATGTTAATACTGTTTGGCCAGTCCCAATCAACATAATTGCAGTGAATAATAAGCAGAGCAGAGTGAGAATTGCTAAAATTTTAGATTTTTGTTGACATTTTAAAAGGAATATCCTTAGGATGTTGTGTTGATGCATCCTGTTTGTATTTGCCTTCCACAAAATGCACATGAACAAGTTTACTGGCAGAAATGTAAGATGAGAGGATGAATTTTAAGTGAATAGGTCCCAGTTTAGCAATTCCTTTAAGCAAGTTCTTAGTTTGAGGTATGTGTTCATATTTGAGTAGGGACAGGATTAAGCAGGACATGCTTAAAGATAAACAGATTTCTGAACTGGAAGTATATTGCAGAATATATATGTGAAGCCAATTTCCAATTACAAAACAAAGATGTACCATGTGACCCATGTATGCATTAAAAAGTTTGACGTTTAAATCTGGAATACTAAATAGCAATAGTTAATTGCTCTTAAATGAGCTACAGGCGAGGAATTATTAACCAAGGCATAACTGAAACAAAATAATTTAGAAATTGGGATGCATATTCATGGACCATATTTTGCAGCATTCATCAGCTTTAGCTGTGACTCATAACTCTTCAAAAGCAAAAAACAGACCATAAAATGGTCTTAATCTTTCACAGCTGATGAGACTCATTTGACTACAGTCCCAGCACAGCATGAATTAATCCACATCAGTATCAAAAGATCTAGCATTAGAATCCTGTGAGCTCTGCAAACAGGGAGTTCCTGAATCTAACTGAAAATATAAAACACAATGCTGTATTTTAGGAAAAAAGATCATTTGGTGTGTTTAGGCAAATTGTAGGGGCTGGTAAACAGGTCTAGAATATGTCAGGTCAAATCAAAACTCTGCTGAACCTCATTTGTTTTCCCCAAGCTTTAGGACTGGTTAATAGGTATTCTATTCCCATGTTTTTCTCTTACAAGCTTTGAAGATTGTTTTTTTCTGTCAGTGCAGGTCTATACTGCAGTGATCATTGTAAGTGGATCGTATGCAGGTATGCCCTACCTAGTTGAGGTAGCAATATCAGCAAAATTGTGGCAACACAGCTTGATACAGGTTAGCAGCCTGAGAATTTACCCAGTTCTTGGTAGATTTTGCTGCCCATGCTGTTATGGCTACACTGTTATTAATATCTATGCTAGGTACCTGAAAGCTAGCTTATGAGCTACAGTGCTTTCAATGTAGCTATGTTCTTAATTAAAACTGAATTAAAAAAAATAACTCCATCGCATACTATTGCAAAACAGAAGGATAAAGCAGGATACTGGACTTCACAGCTGGAGACCTGAGTTCATTTCCTCATTCAGCCAGCAGACTTCTTGTGTAGCCTCAGCACACCAATTTATCTGGCTCTGTTCCTGGTCTGTTCAAAAAGCAAATGGTTTCTCTAGTTCACAAAGAAGCTGTGATGGTAACATGCATTAATGTGGCAAGGTACTCAAATGTCTGCATAGATAGATGGATATTAATGACATAGGTCCACCCATGTTGGATATCAGCAAAAAAAACCCTTCTCACTGGGGCAGGGGGTGGTGAATCACTGGAATGGGTTACCTGGGAAGGTGGTGGAATCTCTATCCTTGGAGGTTTTTAAGGCATTGATCAGGGGATTGGATTAGACGATCTCCTGAGTTCCATTCCAATCCTAATTTTCTATGACCTATGGAGTTTAAGGCCAGAAGAGCCCAGTAGTGTGACATCTGATGAGAATATGCTGCAATTTGTTTCATACCTAGGGTAAGTGTATACAATGGACTATATTTTGGTAGTCCACCAAGAAAAGCAATCCGCTTGTGCATTAAACAATCTAAATTACTTCTGCCTTCCTATTGGAGAAAGACTGCAGTGAGATCTGAAAGGTAATAAGGAGCACAGAATGTGTCTCATGTGCAAGTGTATAGTGTAATGATAGCTGTGACTGGTTTTGATCCAAGCAAAATATTTCCCTTTTAGAGAAAGCTAGGAGGTAGGAGGAAATTGAGAGTGACACTGAGTTATAGAAGGGTTTGGTAATTAAAAAAAACTTGACCTGAAGCATGTTACACTTCCACGAGTTGAACTTTGATGTCTGAGCATGTGGGACTGTGCAGAAAGAGTAGGACCAGCCCTAGAACCTACATAGTTTCGATTGTGAATTTTGAAGAAGGCCCTTCATGGATGCTTGATAGGTAGGGGTGGAAACAAGGTTGACCTTTGTCTATAGTTTCATTTCCCCTTAACAACAATGGCTATCCAGCCATAAATTAATGTTACAAATCTTGAATCAATAACTTCAGTTAATTCCCTTTAACAGTCCTTGGGCTTCTAAAGGAAATTCATTTGAAAGGGGTGGGGGAGGGGGTACCTTAAGAGCACTGTGTATGTTCCATATGCTTTAGTGGACAATTTGGGGGTAAGATATAGTGCCTCCATTTCTGATGAAGGTATTTGAAGTGATTAAATGAAGAGTACAATACATTTTTCTTTCTAAAGGAATGACCAGTAAGAAACCCATATGGTTGGAACCAATTTTCAAGTAGCTCCCATTAAGGAATACTTGATGGGAACACTGCAAAACACAAAAGATAAAACAGATAAATATATGAGAGAGAGAGGAGGATGTAAGTCATAGTTCCAACGTACTTGGAAAAAGGCTAATTACTTTTGATGTTCAGTTGTTCCAACCAAAGCTGCTCTCCTTAATGCTTTGTACTTAAACTGATCTGGAAAATGTAGTCCAGATCACTGACTCCTAATGATACATGTGCTAGCTTATGTATATTTTGCATACATCTGGCCACATTGGAGTTGAAATGCTATTGTTGCAGGAAATGGAAGAAGCAGATACTTTGTTTTCTTACCATTCTCTCTCTTCCAGATATACAGGGAAGCCTGAAGTATCTATATCATGGGAATAGAATCCTATCATGGGTTCAATAGAGAAGTCAGGGAAGACGATTGTGTTTGGAACTATGTTAGCTGTGCTATAACTGTAACACAGGTCTACCTTATTTTTTTTAACATGCAGCATTATAATCATAGCTCATCATCAGTGCTGTTCTTTGCATTCTTTTTAGGATAATGCCAAGACAATAATTAGAGCAATTATTGTCGATTTCTTTACAGTCTTAAAAAAATAAACAGGAAAAGCTTTCCAAGTAATACTAGCGACACTAAGGTTGCATATTAGGATCATGTCACTGTCCACTAAAATTCAGCCATCTCTAGATTAAGTAATAAAATCTGTTTCCCTGTTAATCCCCTCTTTGCAATAGTACAGTCTGCAGTACTACACTGGAAACTGCAGGGTGCATTTAAAAGGTCGACAGAACTGGAATTCTGCCAATGTCATCAAAACACAAGACTGAAACTAGATAGTTTTTCTTGTATTGCTTGTTAAATTTAATCTATTTTAATTTAATCTCTCTACCCTTCTGATACCACATGCCCTTTTATTGTGGACTTTACTAAATCCCCAAACTTCCTGGCCATCCCTTGGCCACTTATTTCTTGTGGTTCATTCTTTTGGTCTTTCCTGGTTTCACCGAGTGCCCTAAAACACACTTAGGAGTGTACCTTTGCTCGATTTAGGTTTTATAATCCAGGTGTTTGGAGTAAATTTTGGGAGTGAAGCAGCTGGTAAGAGCAGATAGAGTAGGAGGGAAAATATTCAATTTAGTATATTCAAAAGGTTGAGGATCAGTTGTTCATAATTTGGATATATCCATATACATTTTTGCTTGTTTCATTTGAGGTATGAAAGCTAAAGGCATATAAGCATCCCCATTGCATGTAGTTTTCTACTGTACAGTGCTAGCCAAGATATGATTGCTATAGAGGAAGAGTTTGTATATGTGAGAATTAGGGTTGTTGGGCATACACAAAAAACTATACTTGTAGAGCTTCCCTTGTTTTTTTAAAACATCTTATGTACACTGAGAATTGCACAGTGAGTGCTCACCATTTATCAGATCATTTTCTTCTGGTGCCTCTGGCCCCATTTTGATGATGTTTTAAGACACAAATAACCTCAGGGAGGGAAATTATTCCACTACAAAACAAAACTTTAACATCCAGTAAGCAAATGTTAAAAAGAAAATCAAGCTACTGCCTCCAGTAGCAATTATCAATCCTGCCACAACCACCCTAGTTTAGAGCATGGATGAGGATGGCCCTTAAAGCTAAACCAAAATTGTGTTTACTGTTCATCTGGGTGGTGGAATAGCTACTGATAGATACTGAAGATAAGTGATAGGATAAGCGAACAACATATTGTCTGCAATGAAGTTAACACCCACAAAAGTGATTTAGTGGAAAAATATGACAAAATAAGCAGTCTATTTGAAGTTAATATAGGCAACATTAATAGTCCCTATTGATGTATTAGTAAAATTATTTCCTATTCACTTTTTTGCTGCCAAGCTGTCATAGGTTTTTCAAACACTCTCCTTCTTGAGTATACAAGGTTCTTTGGGTAAATGTGATATCTTTTATGAGACCAACTAAATAGTTGGAAAAATTGTTCTTTGCAAGCTTTCAGGCACAAACATCCTTCTTGAGAGTTTGCTGGAATTGATTTAGGTTTAGCATTACAATGTTCTACTTCTACAGCTGTGCCAGCTAAAAATGTGAAAAGATCACACTCTCTCTACAGTAAGTATCCTGGCAATTCTTCCAATTTGGTTGCAGCTCTGCAAGCAGAAGAAGCCTTCTTCTGGCAAAGTTTGTGGCTTTTAGGGAGCTGTTGTAACTCTGATACATCCTCTGGCATATGCTGTATCTACTCTGAGGAGCTCTAACACCCTAGCAGTTGTGCCAGCAGGCTTGTAGCGTAGACAGCTCTAACTGTGCTAGGAGAGATCACAATGTTTTAATTGGGGCTGGCTAATGTCAGTAGTCAAATGCTAATTGACTGTATGTTAAACAGGTGTAGAAAATTCCTTTTTTTCTGTCCTTTTACTACACAGATTTCCAAATAAGAAGTGTTTGAATGCTTTAGTTAAGGATGTCTCATTTGAGGGCACCTCAGTAAAGAGTATCAGTCTGCTATTTGTAGAAATTCAATTTTACATGTTAGTGCAACCCAATAGTTGGTATAGTCATATGTCACCCACCCCCTCACCTCCCTCCCTTATACCAATACACATATAGTGGGAGTGTTTTATAGCACTAGATAGAGCCTGGTTCTTTAGCTCTAACTGCAGAAATTCAATTTTTGTGTTCCCCTGTGAAAGCGCCAAGCAACCTTTTCCAATTAATTTCATGTCTCTTTAGTTGTTTAAGATGTTTTCTATTGTAAAAGGCAAAGCAAAACAACAAAGATGCAACAGGGGAGTGATCCTTAATCTAAATTTAATTTTTATAACCAAGTGTGGTGCAAGGAAATGTCTTCTGGGACTCAAACAACTGGTGAAAGCTGAGAAAACAGGTGGAGAAAGAGGCAGCCAAGGAAACCTTTGAAAGAGAGAAATGCTATGCTGCTTAAAAGTGTACGAATGAGATATTCATAAACCAAGGCCTAGTACAGCAGACATGTCCTTTTTGGCAGGCACGTCACAGATTATCCTTGTACCCTGCCCAAGTGCCACTCTGATTATCCTATCTCTGCCTGATCTGATGCTCTGCTTTCTGCTCCCTGCCCTATTTGTCACTGAGCTGCCTGTCTCCTCTCTGATCTGTCATGTGCTACACAAAGGCTGCCCATGCCAACTGGGGCACACATGCAACAGGTTAGCCACCCTGGCCAAGTATATTCTGTACTCCTTCTCTTAGGAACTGCTTCCCATGGTGGAAGGACACTCAGCATATACTGATTGCTTTGTATTTTATATTACTTGTATTTTATATGTATTTTATATAACTTGAATGAAATTCAGTTATAAGAAAACATACATTAATAGCAATACATTCTAGCCTAGGTGTGTTGTATCTGTTGTACCTCAATCTATCAAAGAACTTAAGGGTGTATTTGTCTGTGTAAATAGTCCAATTGAATTTTTCTACGCATGTGCTGAAAATTAAACATTGGAACATGTTCTGTGCCAGAACAGAATGTTTGGTGTATGTCTGGTGTAGCTGAATGCATGAGGTTAAAGATTAAATTTTTCATAAAGCAGCCAATGTGTACATGAAGTGTTTCCTGTGTAATAACCTACTGACTATAAACAGACATCATCTTTGGAGCAGAATCAGCTGTGTCAAGATGCTTTCTGGCACTGAAGATCTGGTTCATTGGCATCTACAGGTGTTGTTGGAAGTGTTGTCCTGCAGAATCAGGCCTTTGCCACTCTTGGGGCTTCAGTCTAGTTGCTGTCCCATGAGTGTGGAAGTGAGAACATATGTTGCAGGAATCCCCTGCAGGGTTCTCCCTATAAGCACAGCACGGGGGCTTCTATGTAGGTTCCAATACTTGCAGATGTGCATCCTGAGTCAGGGTGCAGCAGCCTGATATGCATGCTGTGGGAATTCCCATGATACAATAAGCAAATAGTCATCCTCCCATGTAAGTCATCACAAACTGTAGCTATCTTGGGCATGCCCCATGACGCTACCTAATTAGCTCTGCAGTAAACATCTCAATATCTACATGTATGGCCCTATTAAGCTGCAGTAAACTAATAAACTCCACAGCAGGGCAGTGCTTGTAAACACAAGTACTACCCTCCTGCAGAGCATTTTTTGTGCACAGCATGTAGATGCTGATCCAGCTGGTTGAGGCACAAGCCCAGATGCTGACCCAGATACCTACTGACTAACCCCATACTGAAGCACCCTTGTGCCCCAGCCAGCCCCTCCACAGCATGTTGAGCCAGGCAGAAGCAGCCCCAGGGTGGCAGGCTTACCCTTGGGGCCCTCTGCCAGTTGGGATACCCTGACATTGCTTAATGTGCTTCAGTCCCAGGCTCATGTTCAAACAGTGCACTCAGGAGCAATAAACTGTGGCATGATAAGCACTAGAGTTTATTGCCTCGTATTAATTCCATGTGCAGATGTGCCCCCTTGGGAGCAGCAACATTTTTGGATACTTGAGCACTTCAAGGGGCTAGGACATCTACTTGCTCACAATTTCTGCTGCCATACATTCTTTTTTATGGTGACACAAGTATTAACCAATACTCTACCCATTCTTATATGATTGGTCATTGATCTAAGACTGTTTCACTTGTGGCATATTTTCTACAGCAGTGGCTATGTTTATAACATGTGATAACATTGGATGCAGACAGAAGTGAAAATTTTCATCTGATCTGGCTACAGAAAGTTTTCTATAGCCATGACCTAACACAAGTGCATGACTGAAGACAGCTTCCAAAATGGCCATTCAATTGAAAATATGAACCCTCATTGCCTAAAGCATTAGATGAAAACATTTCAAAACACAGTGTCTTCTGTATCTTCTGTCTGTGCTGCCTCCCAGCCTCGCATTGTTTTCATAATGGGAGGGAGTTTGGTCTGGAGTTTCAGGTGGGTGTATTGGAGCCCCCCGAGCTGGGGGGGGGGGAGGGGAGCTCCAATTCACCCATCCCATCCTCCAGTGCTAGATGGGGAACTCCTAGAATAAGCTCCATCTGTTCCCTTTCTGCCCTTCCATTCTGAAACAGGGACAGGCTGGGAGAAGGACGGGCTGTTGCTGGGGGAAACCAGCTGCAGGTTTCCAGCCAGCAGCTAGATTCCTCTCTCCCCTGGAACCAACAGTGAATTTCTGTTTGGTCCAGGGATCATTGTAACTCAGAATGCTTCCTGTAAAACATTCTCAGTTACAGGGGGGAGCTGCATTTCTGTCTGCACCCATTGTGTAATATGCTGAGGAATAAGGCATAATGATGACGAGTTTATTATTCAAACACGTTCAGACTTCCTTTATCTTCTATACATAATCACTAATGGCATTACCAGACAATTATCCATCTCTTTGAAGATACATTGTGTATTTATTAGAAATAAATATGTATATTTCTGTATTTAAGAAACCAAATTATTTTCTTTCTTGCCTTACCTGACATCCAGTGCGCCGCTCAAAAGCTGCAGATGAAGAAAGGAGTCATAAAGCACGCAGAGCTCGGGACGAATATCGACGCCAATCCCTGCGAGCCATCCAGAAAGGAAAAGTGGCTGGTTTAAGTAGCCTGTTCAGGGGTACTAGCCTGAATAATGATCAGGAGACAAAGCTGAACAACAACAGCCGAAGCCCGCTAATGATGCTCACTGCACCATCCAGGTTATATATGCTAGAGATGACTCAGAAAAATGATCTTCCATTGATTTGTTTCTTCCCTCCACCCTTTGAATGAGCAATTTTTTTCCCCCACAGATTCTCTATCCTTTTGCTCTTTGACCATGGGTATGAGGCAAATATTTAAAAAATGTAAACAGATGGAACGTTTAATGTACATTAAATTATAATTATTTCTTGAAAGACCTTTTACTGTCCACACACAAAGAAATGCATCTTTAAAAAGTGAATGGCTTTATTAGCATGCAAGTTTGGGTTACAGAGAAAGTCAAATGGACAAATTCTTTTCCAAACTTTAACTATCAAGCCTAGAAATAGCTGCTACTCAAGTGCTCTTTGACACATTTTAGAGAGAGCTGTCAAACTCCTAAGTCTCAATGGCTTTGAATTTTCTTCAGGTGAAATCAAGTGTCTTCTGAGTTTCTTATCTATTGATCTTTCATCTCTCTCTTTAGCAAACCAAGTGCATTGGAAAACAATCCAACAGAGAAGATGGGGTGCTGCAAAGTTTATCAATCTCTCCTCCTGGGTTTACATGTTGCCATCTGATATTATTAATTAGGCTTGGTAAGATAATCAAGATAATGTGAACACAGGCAACATAGTATGGTTTAGAAGGGAAAAAGGTAACAAAACCAATAAAAACCCAGGTTCACAAAAAGAAAGAGTGAAGCCCTTTGTAACACCTCTTATTTTCTTTTTTACTTCCAAGAGATTGTTCTTATGATGTATGGCAGCCCAGCAAAAAGATTTCAGTCCTTTCCTGCTTGGGGCCAGTGTTCTTCTTTGACAAGTAGCTCTTTCCTATGTTTTGCTGAGAGACATAACATGCTGATAATGGTTCATGAAATTCCCAGTTTGATGAGGAATCAAAATTATGCTGTCTCAAAGGCGGCAGGATGTCTAACCTCACAACCAAGTCACTTGTAAAAGTGATCTCATTATTTTTACTTTTCCAAGCCACTTAAAACTCTTTTCTGATATAAAGTAATAAAATAACTAATAAAGGTAGTAAATTTTGAAAACCAGTGGCTATAATTCAGCCTACACTGCTGAGCTCTTTAAGTGGGGCTATTTGCTACAGAATTCAATGGCATTAGGCAAGAAATTTTCTTACAAATAGGTCTGAGAAAAAGTTTTTCGATCATTCTCCAGGCCTTGTCCAAAACTGTATCCATCTCTGATATGTCATAGTTTGAAAATAGGCCAAGGCTTCTTTTTGTCTTTGTGCATGTCTTCGATGGCATATCTGCACAACATAATCAGGAAGAGTGAAATATCCTTATTAAACCCTTACTTAAACTATTCAGACCTTGATTGCATGCATAGGAATAAGCAAATACTTTGCAACTGCCTACTGCCCCATGCCTGGAGTAGATGGGCAAGAGAGGGAATGGGAGGAACTGGAGCTTTTTTTCACTGAGCAGACCGATGTCACTCAGCTGGCATGTGCTGCGTCATAATTTGCTACAGGTTTAAAGGTAGAATGGGGTTAGCATTCTTTCTCCAGGAAGGAACATCTGAGTTAGAGCTTCCAGTGCATCTTGTATACTGCCTTTTTATTTCAGAGCTGTGCTTAAAGTCGCCTTAGCATAAATATTCCTTCTTTTTTCTATTTAATTCAGCTTTATATTCTTTGGAAAGCTTCTATGTTCCATCTTCCTTCTTTTAATTATTTTATTATTTATTAATTCCTGTTGGTTTTTGCTCATTTGTTAATTTATATAAGCATTTGGTTCCTTTTGCCTATTATTTTCTTTTGTCTTTATCTTTACTGCTGTATTTGTCCTCTTTCTGCCTCTATGATGCTCACGTTGTCTACTGTAGCTCTGTAGAAATTGACTGGGAGTAATTCCAAAATTTGGCCCTATGCAGAAAACTACTATAAACCAGCCCTTTTAATTCATACACAATCAGTTCCCAGAAGGCAGGTGGATCCTACATATCTTCCAGTATTAAAAAATCCAAAAGAATGAACTCTGGATTTTAGGGCTGAGGCCAGACACAGTATTATCTTCAAAGGAAAACTATCTGAGGGACCTCACAGCACATCAATATCTTATTGTAGTTTGCTTTCTTCTATATGCGTAGAATACTCATACCTCTCTGGTCATGTATAGATGTTCTGTTTCTACTGGGAGAATTGCCTCTCTCTTGGTAGAAACTACAAGCATACAGGATGTTCCAACTTTTTCTCCTGGAGCAAAAATGATGGTTCCAGGAGAAAAATATGTCAACTCCAGTTAGAATAGAGTTTCTCCTGGGAGAATAAATGATTGCACATTTCTATGACTTAACTCCTCCTAGAGACCAGGAGAGTGGACCCTTGGGGAAAAGCTCCCTGGATTTCTGGAAAATGGGGCCACAGGAGGGAAGGACCAGCTGCCAGCTACTCCCTGCTGGCTGATCACTTACCTGAGTCCCTAGAGAAAGAAGTGGGAAGGGGGCTTTGCCCTGCTGCTCAGTCAGCTTGACTTCTGGACACTGGGAGTTTAATGGAGTCCCCCATGTGAAAAATAGCAGGGAGCTTTGCCTTGCTGCCCCAGTCTCCCAGGGAACAGTTTTTTGCCATTCCACAGACCTAAAAAGCCTATGTCAAGTGTTTTCCCTAGGAACAGGGAGACTGGAGCAGCCCACACTTTACTCAGACTAGGATCACCCCAGTCTTGGGAAGGCTCAAGAAGCAGAATGAGGGGGTGGTTGCAGGCTTATATTGCTCCCTCTCCCAGAATCATTTTTAGTAGTTTTCCATTACTAGCAATGAACATTTGTAGGTGGCTTGTCTCTCTCCCTATCTTTCCCTGTGTCTCTCTTTCTGTATCATCAAAGCATTTGAGTGGGACTCAGAAAAAATGCAGGCCAGATCTACTCTGACTTGGCTATTTCACTTGTCACTTGAAATGAGACTGTTTGGGTCCAACCTCGGAGACTCCTATTAATTACACTACAGCTTAATTTTTCATTGGATAAAATTGACAGAAAAATTTTCAATGACTTGAGTGGAAACAGGAACCCACCTTAAAGAAGGATATCATTGGGTTCCCTTACCTTCTTATGTCTGCTCTCTAGTCATGAAAGAAACCTCTACTGTGAACTGTAGAACTTGCTTCTTTTGGACTTGGTTCTCTGGTATGTTAGTGCATTACTCATCAATGTATTTCAAACTAAAACTATAATACTACCCAGGTTGTCTTCAGACTTGATTTATTGAATAAGAATTCCATACCAAGTGGAACATGATAGCTAGAAAAATGAAGGAGGCTAACCTAAATGAAGATTTAACAAAAGGATATATTGTACCAAGTAAAACAAAGATTTGATTGTAGTGTGGGTAGGTATATTAGATTCAGTACAGCTGACACAGATAACAATGTGCCCTGAGCTAGCAAACCTGAATTTGTGTTTAGGTTTTCTGGTTGGTTGACACAGTCCACACTAAAGTTCTTGCCACTGCATCCTTTATAATATTGTTACACACTAGATTACAGGTTGCATGGATCTATGTACCTGTGTACTACAATCACACCTTAACCTTGTTGTGTAAACTTATCTAAAATATATGAGAGTGAGGGGAGGATGGCTGACACAGAGCTGGACAGAAACAGGAGCCACTCCATAGAAATGTTTACTCTACACTTTCTTCTCTGGTTTAGGCAGAACAGATTAATGGTTGAATCTGCTTTAGTATTTCTTCTCAATGCAGTGGAACACCATAAAAAGTAAAAACCATTTTCCCCCCTGCAAATTAATGTCTATAAAAAACCAAAGAAATCAGGAGGAAATAGTAGGGTCAAGAAAAAAAATATCTTTTTTTAAAAAAAGAAAAAAAATACTTCTTGACAAAATGGACATTTTGTGGTTATTTTTTTTCCTCTCCCCTCCCTATTTTAAGCTGAAAATATTTTTCATTTTCATTGAGAATAGAAAACAAAAATATTCTGGTTTTGGTTATCTATCTATCTATCTATCTATCTATCTATCTATCTATCTATCTATCTATCTATCTATCTATCACCAAAAGCATATATATCTATATAGACAGATAGATAGATGGATAGATCACCGAAACCAGAAAATGAAAAACATTTTCAGTTGAAAAAGAGGAGGGGAGAGGAAAAAAATTAATTTAAAAACTTAATTTCGTATATATATGAAAAAAACCTTTTTTCCAAGGAAAAAGGTAATTCTCTTGAGCTGTTCCTGTTCCCTGTGCTTTACAATTATGGTGCAATTTGTGTTTACATTACATATGCTTTACAGGCATACAGCCTCTGCATGGAGTTTGATCTATTATTTGTGTTTTAATTTAGTAAAGTTTGGGAACGTCCTTCTAGACCCTTTTCTCGAGAAATCATCATTCGTTGGTTCAAGGAAGAACAGCTTCCACGACGTGCTGGGTTTGAAAGAAACACCAACAACGTTGCACCCTGGTTTCATGGTAAAACACTGGTCTTCATTCAATATATATATATATTTGAGTCTGAAGTTAGTTCTCAATAAGTTTTTGAAGTGGTGGTGCAAAAACATCTCAGTTTGGAATGCTTTTGATGGAACGCAACAGTATAGGCAATCCTTGGACTTACGACACAATTGGTTCCTGAAAACCGCGTCTTAAGTTGAAACGTTGTAACTCGGAACCAATTTTCTCTTAAGAAACAAAGTTATAAATGGGGGATTGGTTCCTGAACCAAGGCCCAATACCCTATTTTCACCAAAAATACCTCAGAATTTTGTACTCGATCAATTATAGATGAGTAATATAGGTACATTACTATATTTATATTGTAAATAGCAATCATATTGATTTGGAAGTACTTCTTTGAGGTGACTTTGCTGGACTTTTTGAAAGGCTCTTGGTTGGACTTTTTGAAGCGTTCTTGGCTGCAGTCTTTTCAGGAGTCTTGGCTGCAGGTTTTTCTGGAGTCTTGTCTGCATTCTTAAATGCACTTAAGAGAGTGTCCAAGGAAGTTTGGACAGAGGTTCTCCAGGGAGATGCGTGATGCAGTGAACTTGTTCACTGGCATGGCATCGCATCGCATCGGCTCAAGCATTGTAAAGTCAAAACTGACGTCATAAAGTTGAAACAGGTCGTCGGTTTATAAACGTAGTAAGTGCAAAATGTTGTAACTTGAAACGTTGTAAGTCGAGGACTGCCTGTACTTTACCTTCATGTGCAGGACAAATCCCATTTTTGGTGACTAAACTGAACCAAATGCTCATAAGACCTCTAGATCCTCCATTACATCCCATTTCATAGGACGAGAAGTAGGCAGCATAGGTGTTTGTGCCTAAAATTCGTCATCCAGTTTCTCATCCAGATCCTTTGCCTAGGTTAAATCTCCAGTTTTTGCCATTCCAGAGGCCTAAAAAGCCTATGCCAAGTGTTCTATTCCTATAATAGCCAATGGCGTGCTATGTAACCTTAGGCAAGTCTCTCAATACCTCTCTCCATCACATTTATTACCGCATAAAATGGATATAGCAAATTATTTGTACAATATGGTAATTACCTAAATTGTCAATCAAAAGCACTATGATCATGTAAACTATTGTTGGATAGATGGACTAGCTATTAAGGGAATTATGTATTATTAGTGGGACTATATCTGGATTAAGAGAATGAAATCTCTTTAAAGATTTGTATCTATCTTTTCTATTATCATTTCAAATAACCCCTTGAGCTGACGTCAATTTCAACCCCAAAAGTCTCTTTTCTTTCTCATAGAATAGAAACATCATTAATCTCCTTTCCTCAGTATATGGAAGATTTATTATTGAAGTTATGGTAACATTCTTCTTTTTAGTTTGTGTTCAAGAAGTGTAGTGCATTCTTGCATAATTATTATTTTGACATTATTTTGAGGCTGAGTCTTTTAGCTCTATAGTTTAGGTTGAGTGAAGGATTGCACCTAAAGTTGGCTTTCAGATTTTTTTTGTGTGTGCAGATAATATTTGTCCTCCAGACTACTTACTGCTAGAGAACAGGATTCACTGTATGAGTTTTAAATGTAAACAACTTTGTTTTAGTTAAAATTAAATGAGAAAGGTAAAATTATAATTTATTAACTTTTTTTTCTTTAAATGTTCTCAGCTCAGACATTTTCCACAAAAATTGCCAGATAGTTGAACCTATAATAAATATGTAGCTTTCTTGAAGGATATCTTTAGAATTATCAATCATTTCTCTCATTACTCGCCTATAAAAGAAACAAAAATATCCTGCTGTTGGGCATGTTTCAATGAATGGGCATGTTTTAAAATGGGTGCCACTTCCTGTTATCCTCAATAAACTTCATCCATGGGCTGTCCTCAGCAGAAGTGGTCATTCCCACCATTCCCCTGCCTGCCTCCTGACAGCATGAAAGAACACCATCTTTGCTTAGAACAGGTTAGGTTCATGAAGATTAAGAAGTATCAATTATTGACTAGCATAAGATTCCTCAGGAACCATAGCTGCTGATTCTCAAACTTCCTGAAGATCAAGGAGATTAAACTAGCTCCTTTTTTGCCCCTGAGGAAATTTTGTTTTCTTGGCTCAGGAAAAATTGGGACCAAAATATATTTGCAGAAATGCTTTCTAATAATTCTTATACACTTTAAGATTGCTTTAATGCCTTCAGGTAAGAAGTATTTCTTAAATTATATATATGATTAACAGACTAATTGGTCTGAATTCCAGTTAATTTCCAGCATTCATAGAGGAGTTACATTAAATAGACAGTCACTGATACCATGCAAACTAATATGGACTTAAAATATACATACAGATATACAGAACTCTTGTTACAAACTTACAACTCAGGCCCAGTTTTGACAATATCAGTGGATTTTGAGTTTCAGGTACATTTTATATGATAAGAAAGAGCGTATCACTTAGGATGGAAAGCAGGGCTGTTAAACATGCATCAGAGACAAAGACATGTTAAAATTGGCTGTCAAAGATGGGATTTGCTATGATTTGGGGGCAGGGGTGGGGTTCAAACCTCAGTATGACCTATGCCAAGTAAAATGAATAAGTATAACAATCTTCCCCCATCTGTTGCAGAGTTTTGCCAAACCCTGTCATATACCTCAGGAAACAACCTGGTTGTCATTTAGCTACAGAAACACAGCACAGGGAACAACATTTATATTGGCAATAAAAACATGGACCTCTACCTCCATAGCTCTTAACTATCCTGAGCTAATATTAATATTCTTGTGTTAATATTTTCCTTCTCTCAGCTATGTTTTGTCTTTGTCCTTTTCTCCTTTTCCCCTTCTGTTTAAATTCCACTTGGGCATGCAGATATCTTCCTATTCAGATTGGCTCATCGCTTGTTATTTCTGAAAAAATAACCTCAGATATGGCAAATTTTAGATTCTGAGTGTTCACATAACATGATCCCTAAATATTGCCAGGCGGTGTTTCAAATTATTGCATTGTTACTATGCACAAGAAGAACCAAATTAAAATTCCCCCCAACTTTAGTTAAGGTCTGCCAGTCCTTGGTGGTTAATTGTTATTATGTATAGGTACATTATGTCAGTGGATGCTCTCAAAGGTGTAAGAAAATTAACATGTCAGGAGTCAGGGAATTTGTACAAATTACAGATTACTATGGGAAGTTTTGAACTCTCTTTATGAATCTTTACCTACTCCCATCACTGATCTTATTCCTACTAAGAAGAGCTTGTTTGCTAAGGGGAGGTCTAACTGGAAGGGAAGTTAGGGGTCTGATCACTTTGTAGGATCAGGGGGTCAACCCACAGAGGGACTGAAGAGTTACCAGAGGGGTAGCATCAGAGCAGTCCATCTGCTTATGCCTTCCTGAATACAAATGAATCCTAAGAAGAGGGAAAGTTAAAAGCAGTGTGTTTAGGAGGCTTGGGTTTTCTAAATGTTTTGCAGTCTTTTGTGCTTTCTCTTTAACGTAATGAAGTGATCAGAAACCTTCTTCAAAATGTTATATGTTTCCTTATATCAGTCACATACTTCCTTCATGTGTTAAACTGTAGACCATAAGGCTGATGTCTTTACTAGGATTATAGCAAAGGTGCAAATAAGTTACAGTAAGCATGTAGGGAACCTTAGGGCTAGGGACACACGTTACACATAAACTGGTTTAAGTGATCAAAAACTGGTTTAACCCTGTAACAGAAAAAAAGTTCAGTGCCCATAAACCAGTTTCAAAATGGCCAAAACAGGTTTAAGATAAACCTGGTTGAATGTAGTATCAGACTTAACTGATCGAGGTCAAACCAGTTTATGGAACTTCTGTCCCAGATCGCTTCCTGGTTTAACTTAAATCAGAGTCCTCTAGCATACCAGTGCGATATTCAGCCCTGGACTGCACTGGGCTGTCTGCTTCAGAGAGCAGGGCTGGTCCTGCCCCTCTGCCCTCCAGCCAGCACTGGGGTGGGGGCTTGGCCAGACACCAGTGTGGCATTGGCCCCTGAGGCAGATGGGGAAGGGAGGAGGTTTATTCCCCCCTCCCTCCCCTCTTCTCCCAGGGGACCCCAGCTGGTATCTGCTTGACCAGGGCACAGGAGCCCCTGTGAAGCATTTTCTCCACCTTGGTGCTGGAGTGGCAGGGGGTGGGGGGTGCCGCCAGCCCCAGCAGCAGCCTCAAGTGAATGAGGGACAGAGGGGTGTTTAATTCCCCTCCTCCCTCCCCCCTCCCAGCATCACAGGCCCCATCTGGGGGAGGGAGGGGAGCAAAACAGCCCCAAGCCCAGGTGGGGACAGGCACAGAGGGATTACGATGGTAGTGGTGGCTCCATCCTGGATGTGAGCCCCACCAAGCAGAGGGACCCAGGCTAGTGGGGGGTGGGGAAGGGGCTTGAGTGTGTTGGCACTAGTGCAGAGCAGAGCCAAGCCAAGCCGAGTATGCAGCTGGGGGAGCAGCTTCTGCCTGGCGGCACCTCCTACATGCTAGAGAGCAGTGCTTGGGCTGCCCCTGGCTCCCACAGCAACATGCATGGCACAGGCTTGCCCTCTCAGTCCTGAGCGCTATAACTTGTGGCTGCCACGTGCCGAGTTGGGCATGCACTGCTGGCTTTTCCCCACCCAGCAGTGGTGGTGCAGCCCAGCTCCAGGCACCAGGCTTGGGGTTCTACCCCTATGGCTTCCCCACTGCCACCACTGTCAGGGGGGCCCACGTTGGCCATACTGGTAGGTGCTGCCTGCAATGCTGAACTGCAGTCAGCTGCTGGGTGGGCAGATGACGGCAGTGGTGGGGAAGCCATAGGTACAGCATGGCCCCATGTACCAGGCATAGGGAGCTACTCCTATGGCTTCCCCACCACCCCTACCACCAGCTGCCCACCTGGCGGCCAACCGCATTTCGGTGGCATGGGTGGCACCTACCAGTATGGCCAGGGGAGGCCCCCCCGATGGTATACCCCATGCCAATATACAGGGCCATGTTGCACCTACAGCTTCCCTGCTGCTGCCACTGCCAGCATCTGGTCTGAGGCCAGATGCCAGCCCAGCATGGCCCCTGAGGCGAAGGGGGAAGAGAGGGGGTCTCTCCTTTTGCTGCTTCAGGGTTGGGGGCATGGCCAGACACCCACCCAGCATGGCTCACTGAGGGTTTATTTCCCCCTCCATCCCATTTCCCACTGAGGGACCACAGCTATAGTCTGCAAGCCCCAGCTGCCACCTCCACAGCTCACCCCTAGCCAGGCAGATGCTGGGGGCCATGCCAGCCGGCATCTGGCCATGCTTCTGCCCCTACTGCTAGACTGGCGAGGGGGGAGGGACCCTGACAGGGAAGTGGTGTCTTGGGGAGTGCAAGCCTCTTGCCAGTTGTGGGGGGAAGTGCTGCGGGTGCGAGAAGGGTGGGCAGAGCTGCTGCTACCTGCACAGGGCAAGCAGTGGTGGCAGGGCTGGGAGAGGTGGCTATAGGGCCTAAGCCTAACTTTGGAGTGGTCATAGTCCCTCAAACCCTCCTAGTGCTGCTGCCACTGCCACTTTCCCCACACAGGATGCAGTAGCTCTGCCAGCCCTGCTCTCATCTGCAGTGAAGCCCCACACACCAGGAAGAAGCTTGTGCTCCCTGGGAAACCATAACAAGGCTGCTGCCCCATCAGGGTTCCTCTCCCCTAACTGGTTCAGCAGCAGGGGCAGGGGCATGGCCAGATGATGGTCGGCATGGCCCCTAAGGTGAAGGGGGCAGGGAGGGAGCTTATTCCCTACTCCCTCCCTGGACCCCTCAGGCAGGGTCTGCCTAGCTGGGGGTAGGTTGTGGAGGCAGCAGCCAAGGCTGGCAGATCCTGGCTGTGGTCCCCTGGTGGGAGAGGGAATGGAAGGGGAATAACCCCCCTCCCTTCCCCCTTCACCTTGGGGGGGCCATGCCAAGCTGGCATCTGGCCATGGCCCTGCCCCTGAAGTGGTGAGGTGGGAGAACCCTGATGGGGGCTGTTACACCCCAGCCAGGCAGATGCCAGCTGGGGTCCCCAGGGGAGTGAGGAGAGAGCGAGGAATAAACTCTCTCCCTGCCTCATTCACCTTAGGGGGCTATGTCAGGCTGGGATCTGGCCAGGACAGGATCTAGCCATACTCCCACCCCAAAAACCTGGCCAGGGCTGCTTCTCTCCTCCTCTGCAGGCCAGGGTGGGGGTTTAAACCCCTCTGCAATCATACTTAGGCCTTCTGGGACCTGGCCACGCCCCACCCCTGAAGCTCAGCTTCCCTTGGCCACTGTGTAAGGGATGAGAGGGCTTGCTCTAGCACCCTCTGGCTTCTGGCCTGAGCTTTTTGAATGTCTGTACTTAGCCTAGGTGTAAGCAGTTGAGTTATATTGTTATGGTATGACTTCTATCACTCAGAAGGGAATTTTGTACATTGTAAATCCCATGTATCTAGCATTTCTGAGCCGTTTTGTTTTTGATCTTTTTTTTCTTTCCTTTTGAAATAGCCATGCCATGGGGATGCAGCACAAGAGAAAGGTTTCTTATAGTTTGTATTGTAATGAGTGTTTTTGAAGAACCTAAGTACTTTGGCTGTTGGATCTACTTGATGCATCGTACAGCAATAAATACAGTTTGCTTGTCTAAACATAAAAAATATGCACCATTTTGTCTCTACATACAAATAAACAACACGCAAAAAACCCAAAAACAAACCCCTGCCCAAAGGAACCCAAAAGCAAACATTCAATATGTAACAGTATGTGTCAGGAAGAAATGAAGCAAGAGTTGAAATAGCCCAGTGGAAATATATTTGTGGGGTTTTTTTAATGGATAATTATTTATTTGCCTATAATTATCTATCAGCCCTTTCTTTTGTTTGTTAAGTTCATTGAGAAAAGAAAGACAAATTCTCAGCTTTTGAAAAGTGAGTATCAGTGGGCCCATCTACATGAGACAATTGCTATAGAGCTGACTAATGAGCTCTGCAGTAAATGTCTCACCATCTACATGTGAAGGACAATTAGACTGAAGTAAACTAATTCTTCAACAGAAGGATAATACAGTATAACCTCATAAATCTGGATATCAAAAATCCAGAATTCTTAAAAATCCGGCACTTTTAAAAAACACATTAAATAGAGGAGTAGCAGTGGCTGGTCCCAGAGCAATGGAGGGGGAAGCTTGCGCATGGTGGCTGCCACTGCCATCTGCCACCCTGTGCCGCCACTCTGCATTCAGCAGTCCTGAGACTGGCCGCTGCTTCCCCCCACCCCCACTTTGTGACCGGACACTGCTCCTGTTTCAATAATTCGGAATTTTCAGATTTCCGGCAGATGCTTGGTCCCGAGCATGCCGAATTGATGAGGTTATAGTGTACTTGTAAATACACTGGTTAGCCCCACACTGGAGCACTCTTGTACCCCAGACAGCCTCTCCGCAGCACACTGAGCTGGAGGGAGCAGACCAGGGCTGGCAAGCTGACCTGTAGGACCCCCTGCCAACTGGGGCTGCTCTGACATGGCTCAATGTGCTACAGTGCCAGGTACACATTCAATGGCATGCCCAGGAGCAATACACTCCAGAGCAATACATTTTGGAGTTTATTGTTTCACATTAATTACACATTTAAACATGCTCAGTGAGCATTATTATTTTTTTAGCTTAAAATTTACTTTAAAATTAATTTTTTTTAATTTTGAGGGCACTTGGTACAAAAAGTACCATTTAATTTATTCTTTCCATTTATTTATGTGGGCTTTGGATGTGGCCCACAGTGAATACGGTGTGGAATCTAAAAGTTTGAAAGGCCCTCAAAGAACAACAGGGAAACAATAATATCAGCTCAGCTATAGTTTACCAGTTATATGTCATGTACCCACAGGATGGTTCTGGTGCTCTGTGTTATTTACGCAGTAAATAGAGTCAGGAGAGGTGAAAGAAAGTGAGAGCAATACTTCTCAAAGTCGGTTGTGATTTGGCAAATATACTTGATTGCTTACACAGTTAAGATCAGCAACACATAAGTTAGAGATGTGTTGGTTCATCTCATTTCAGCTGCAGTTACTGTGAATAGCTCGCTGAGACATGTTAAAAAAGCCTTTTGCAATCATAGATTCAGACTAAATTACAAGTTATCCTTTCCTCACAAAATTGCTTTATTCAGAAAAAAAAATAGGCAACTTCATTTCTCTGCCAGTGTGCTGAATGCTGCTGGTGATGTAAGATAAGCCATCAAAGGGTAACATTTGTGTAGATATGGCCACCAACCCAGACATCCAGAGACTTGACAGCTCAGGATTGTGATAATGGGAAAAATCCAGGTTGGCAGGGGTTGATAGTTGAAGTCATCTGGTTGTTCAGTGCAACTTAATGCATATGAAATAAGATGTTATAAGCCACTTCCAAGAGGATGTCTCCGTGTCCTTAAAAAATATTGTTGTAATTAGATCTAAATGTCACCCTAGCTGACACTCTTCAGAAAAACTGCAGATTGAATGAGCCTGGAGATGGAATTATTCTCTTGTCCCTTGGAGGCACCCTCTGGAACTGGGCTGAGGTGTATTGTCAGGGATAGATGGAGAAGCAGATAATGCTTTTTTGCCTATTTCTTGCTCCTTTTCTGGTGATAAAAATAGTGGAGTAGTCTCCAGGACTTGTCAATTCAGCACTTTTCATCATCACTGAATCCAGATATGCAGAGGTGAATATTGTACATTCCATAGAGGCTTGGGCAGGATGAATAAAATCCTTTGTGTATGTTGTAAAGAGATTGCCATAAAATGAAATTATATAAATCAATCTGGGAAAATCTAGGCTCTACTGTTCAAAGGGCTATTAATAGGGCCATTATTTTTCTACGAAATCCTGAAAATAGTAATTCTCAGGTGAAGTAATGTATTGTTGGACCATGGATGAGTATATGGATATTTATAATGATGTGATATGAGCTGTATATTCACTTGGGATATGGTGGAAAGCTTGGCATTGCTAAATCAATCCCAACCAACCACCCAAAATGTTAAATGTCATAGAAATGACATTATTCAAGGACAGTATAGTATTCTGTTGTAAGGGTCAGATCCTGTTCCACCTATTGGGTGTCTAAGTGGTATTTAGGAATAATCCTATTCCACTCTGTTTGAGACCCTGAAAAAACAACCCAACCCAACCCAGCCCAACAAGGTGATAGGGCTCTCTTTCCTCCTCTCCACTTTTTGTTTCTCCATCATACAGCTATGGTGAAAGCATGTTACAAAAGTAGACGTGTTAACAGTTTTTCAGGGATGTGAATGGATAAATGCCCCATGGCATAGGATTTGGCCCGAGAGTTTGTGGTTACTTTCATATAGTGCATTACCTCATTACAGACATTTTGAGTTGAGTAACATATGACAATTATGGTAGCAAAACTCGACTGCTTCATCAAATCTAATTCAGGTCTTAAATTCTCAACTTCGGAACTTGAGGCATTTTTGCTTTGTTCTAAGAAATAACACAATCTTTTATGCAGTAGGCAACCCCGCTTAGCTCTTAATGATTGTCTTAGCCTTTCAATTTTATTGAAGGCTTTGGAATTGTTTTTATTTTCCTAGTGCCATTACAGTTCAAAAGTGTCTGCATGGATGGGTTATTAGCAAACAAAATAAATGTTTTAGAGGCATAGTCCCCCTTGGAAGATAGCAAAGTATTGAAGTAAGGTAATCTGATCTGTGGCAGGCAGCAAGGAAAAAGGAAGCACAAAAGAACAGCAGAGATATTACTCTGAAATGGTAGTGAAGTGAATGAATAATTCATGTAAATAGGCTAATTGATAATGTGAAATAGGCTTCCCGTTTCCTTTACAATACATAGTCTTCCCTACTTTCTTTAAACTGAGAATCAAGTGCTATATACCAAAGATGTTGATGGTGGTTAGGAAGAGACTGCTTTACTGGCCATATATTATGGATACTAAACATAAGTGATTACTCAAAGCACGTGGTAAAGGATCTGAGGAGATTTTTGCCTGATGAAGTGTGTTAAAAGTTTAAAGAACAGAAACAGGATAGGTATGTTTGATGCACATTGTCGTAGTATATAAAGTGCTTTTTGTTTATTTGGGGGTTTTTTGTTTTAAATAATTCTTGTCCTTCTAAAGTTTGAGAGGTATCAGACTGAAGGGAATGATTCAGCCTTTTTGCAGAATTTACTTACAGATACCATCTCTCTTTAAAAAGTGCATATTGCATAATTAACCAATTTGTATACTGAAACAATCCCTTTAGTAAAAACTCTTTTAAAGTGTATATCCTTTATGTAAGGCATTGTAAGGCAAAAAAGCAAGCAAGCAAGCAATCAACTCATGCCAGTGCACCACTAACTAGTTTTGAACTATTTAGCCATTTCAGAAATAAATCATATCTTAAGACACAAGAAGCTATTTTGTCCTCAGTTCCTTGAGCTTTACAAAGGGGACACACACTTATTTGCTCTGTCAAACAGACTTGACGTTTTTACACTAAACAATAGAAATAAAAGAAAAAGAAATGTATTGTGTTCTCTGTCAGGTTGGGAATTAAATGAAAATGTTTAATAATAGCCAGAACATTATAGAAGAGTGGCATTTAGAGTAAAGTACATATGGTGACATTATTTAAAGAAAATAAAGAAGATAAGCTATGAGGGGCAAAATTTCCCATTTTCCAAAAAAAGTTTTCTTCTTCTGGGATATATGTCTTTTTCCCGTTCACTAGACATGCAGCGTTAGAGGATCAGCAATACCTTATAATAATAGCATCTTATTAAATAATTAATAAATATTTTAAAAAATGGACTCTAAAACAAACACCATTATAAAATCTGTAATACACAATCATGCTGTTCTATTTGGTAGCTGTGTTGGTCTGAGACAAAAAGAAATGCAGACCAACATGGTTACCAAAGACATCCCTGAAACATGGAAGATGGTGAATTTTAGCTGATTTTGGATTATAAACATCATTGCTGAACAAAAAGAAAGATTTCTACACCTCCCTGCCTGCCATCTGACACCAACAGGGAAGGAATCCTGCTTGAGCTGCACAACAAAGAGCAACCCCACAGAGACACTCTCACGGACCCAGAGGAACAGATTTCTAGTTTCTCCTTCCTCTGTGCAAAAATGAAGTTTATTTCCTACATATGGAGACTTTTTACCATGTTTAACTTTCCCTGAGCCTGATGAAAGGTGTGCGAGCCCAAAAGCTTGCAGAAAAAGAATTTTTTTCGCAATTTTTTCAGTTGGTCTAATAAAAGGTATCATTTCTGAATCAAGAGTTCTAGATTTTTACATACACAATCATATACCTTTTTCATATATTATTTATAAAGAATATCTTAATATTCAGTAAGACCAAACAATCAATATTCAATCCCAAATTAGTTACATTGATTTTTGCAGAATTTCCCCACTTAAAGCACAGTAAATATGACGGTAAAGCCAAAGCCAGGCACTTAAACATCTTTCTTGCAGGTGGCCTTCTTACTGGCCCCTCCATTTCACCACTTAAAGCACTGCTACTACAGTTCTATTGATCCTGCCTCCAGGCAAAAACTACACTGTTACCAGGCTGACAACTGCTTTGGAATGATGATAAATTTTTTTGAGTCTTGCTAAGTCAAAACTGGTCTCTCAACAGGCTCTCAGTAGGCTTTATGTATAATCATGCAGAGAGTAAAAGCATGTGACCATGGAAAAATAGGTTCAGCGTTACAACTCTAGTTCACCCAGGTAGCAGCAGGGTGTCATACTTAACCTGCTCACACTGCAAGAGATAAATGTTGGAAGAGCATTTGAACACAAAGGGAAGTTGTGAGTTTGTTGGTAGTTAGCTTGTACATGCCATTTTAGTACATGCTTACTGGCTGGAGGCAGAGTAAAGAGGACTGTGGACAGAACCTCTGAAAGCAAATGATATTCTGCCCTATCACACAGTCCTTCTTTCAAGCAAGCACAAGGATGGGCCCACAGGGAATTGTGACATAGCCTTCTGGACACCTGTAGCGGGTTTTGGCCTCTGAGGGTGGCCATGATGCCCCCTGGTGACTCCATGTCTGCCCTGCACTCCAGTTCCTCAGGGTACCCTGCCTTCTTCATTTCCCACCATGCCCTGATATAATTATTTTCTAGTGTAAAAGGGAGGCTGCCCACAGAATCCCCAAGTGAGCCCAGTCTGGCTCCACCTTGCCCCAGACCCTCTGTTGCCTTATGGACTATTTGTGGCCTCCTGCTGCCTCCATAACCACACCTATGTTACTTTGTCCACAGTTTGGTCTTCTTGTAGAGGCCTCAGCCCTCTTGGTTTTAGCTCCCTTTTTTCTAACTGCAGACTTCCATCCCTGGCCTGCTGGCTCGGGCCTGGATCTCTCATCCTAAGCCCTCTCTGTGTCTCCAGTTTCGAGGACCCTCAACCTTGTCTCAGCTCCCCTGATGTCCCTGGCACAGGGCAAGGCTGCTCTTGGTTCAGCCTCCCTCTAATGTGTCTGGACTTCTGCCCCACATAGCCCACCAGGCCCCAGACCCTGGAAGGGCTCTATGTTGGGTGCCCCTGCAGCACCCCTGTAGACTCCAGTCCACCTCTATCAGCCACATCCAGTCCTCCGGTATAAACTAGGACAAAAATTCAAGCAGCCCTTTGACTCCAAGTCCTTCCTTTAGGTCAGGGATGGGAAATGTCTGGATCTAGCCAGTCAGGGACTCCATGGAGACCCCAGCCTCAGCCGCGCCAGCAGCACATGCAGCAGAGCAGTGCAGGGGGCTGCTCTGGAGCTGCTGAGAATGTGAGACGGGGGCAGCTTGCTCCAGAGCCAGGGCAGAGCCACGATCTATAGTCTGCATGCTCCGGGCAGGGGCACACATGCAGGGGATTGTGGCTCTGCCCCAGCTCCTTGCAGCCTATCTGGAGCCGGGGCAGAGCCACAATCCCCTGCATGCAGGCTACAGATTGCAAATCCGGAGCAAGCTGCCTCCGTCCCATGTTCTTGGCAGCTCTGGAGGTCTCCATGGAGACCAGCACAAACCATGTGGTCTCCATGGAGCGGAGGGGCTGGGAAGTGGAGTCCCCAGCAGACCAGTGGCCCGGAGGTTCCCCATCCTTGCTTTAGGTCATCCTACTATTGTCAGGCCACCTTCCCATTCTCTGGCTCTCTGCCTTGGGGGTACCTGCCATGGCCGGCAGCTCCCTCTCCCTACCAGCATGAGCTGGCAGGAGCTCCTTTCTCTGCAGTGTTCCAGGCTTCATTGCCCCTCTGTCTCAGGACCCAGGTTTATATCCCCTGGGCTTCTCCCCCTTCCCTCAGGTGTTGTCTTGCAGGAGTGTCCCCTCATCTTAATGGGCAGCTTACTGCAGCTAGGATGCAGTTACCCCCTAGCTGTTTTTCCTCCTTCAGCCAACATCTGTTCAACTCCTGGGGCTCTTTGTGCTGCAGTCTCTCCCTTAGGGCATTTGTACATAAGGTTGCACCCGCAGCGCCAGGCGCTTTTAAAAGCACCCAGCGCTGTGGCACATACATTTGTATAAATGGGGAAATGTGCATTGAATAGACAATATAAAAAAAAAATCTTACTGATTATTCTGGCTCTGAAGTTATTCGTTTCTGACCACATAAGTCAACCTTCATCCTTCTTGGGTTTGTACTATTAAACAAATGTAGTGTGTTTGGTAAAAATGGAGTTGTGTGTGGCTGTATGTTTGCTTCCAGAAGAATTCTTTTTTGTTTGAATTAAGTTTAGACAATTATAAACATCAATTCAAGCAAAAAGGAAATGATGACTTATTAAACTGAGAGCATAGCTTTCCCTTCACAGTTCCTAGCACCCATTCTGAGGACTACTTTGCAGAGGACACTATGTTATATTAATGCAAGATTATGTAGCTAATTTTCAATGTTTGCATGTATTTAGATCCTTACCTCATGTAAATTGGTACATCTTAAGCTATTGTCTAATTTTAGATAAATCAGGAGCTTTAATTCTGGAACCTATGCAGTGTTCCAATATGGATTCTGCTAGATTCTCAGCTGCTGTAGAGTAACTGAAGTAATTTCCATTTATTGAAATTTATGTTCAGACTTTATCCAGACTGTACTGCAATACATTTCAGTCTAAGTGATTCTCAACCTTGTTACCCTGAGGTGCAGTGAAATCCATTTAAGGGTGCTATGCAACACTGTTAGGTGTGCAAAAACCTACATATAATTCACAAGATAAAACCCAGAGCTTTCAAGTAGGAATCCATAGTGCCAAAACCATTCTGAATTAATGTGGTCTTTCTAAGTTCTTTCTAAGTTCTTGCAACAGAAGAATTGCTCTATTATTTTATGTAATCAGAAAAAAGTGAAAACTAAGATAAAGATAAGGCTAGGGTCTATTGAAACAATCTGGATGTGTACATATCCATGGGGTCAATCAGATGCACCTGAGGGTGCTGAGGGAGTTGGCTGATATGATTACAGAGCTGCTGGCCATCATCTTTGAAAACTCATGGTGATTGGGAGAGGTCCTGGATGACTAGAAAAGGGAAAATATAGTGCCAATCCTCAAGGAATCCATTTCTAAGCATGTGGAGGAGAAGGCCATTAGGAACAGTCAGCATGCCTCACCAACCTGGTTGCCTTCTATGATGAGATGACTGGCTCTGTAGATGCAGGGAAACCACTGGATGTGATATCCCTTGACTTTAGCAAGGCTTTTTATATGGTCTCCTCACAAATATGGTACAGAAGTATGGGTTAAATGAACAGATAATAAGGTGGATAGAAAACTGGCTGGATCATTGGTTTTAGAAGGTAGGAGTTAATGGCTCGGTTTCTTGTTGGCAGCTGGTATCAAGTGGAGTGCCCCAGGGCTCAGTCCTGGGGCTGTCTTTGTTCAATATCTTCATCAATGACCTTGAAATTGGGATAGAGTGTACCCTTAGCAAGTTTTCATATGACACCAATCTGGGGGAAGCAGTAGATATGCTGGGAGGTTGGGCTAGTATTCACAGACACCTCAACAAATTGGAGAATCGGACCAAAAGAAATCTCATGAGGTTTAATAAGGACAAGTGCAGAGTCCTGCATGTAGGACAGAACAATCCCATGCACTGCTGAGACTAGGGACATGCTGAGACTAGGGACCATGCACATGCACCCTGAGACTAGGGACTGACTGGCTAAGCAGCAACTCTACATAGAAAGACCTGGGGGTTACAGTGGACAGTAAGCTAAATATGAGCCAACAGTATGCCCTTGATGCCAAGAAGGATAACAGCATATTGGGCTGCATTAGTAGGAGCATTGCCAGGAGATTAAGGGAAGTGATTATTTCCCTCAATTGGGCACCGGTGAGTGCTCACTATTTCCCTCAATTGGGCACATGTTAGTGCTGCAGTGCCAGGTGCTTTTAAAAGCACCTGGTGCTGTGATGCATGCAGTTGTATAAGGAGCAAAATGTGTGTTGGCACTGAGAAAATGGCAGCAGCGCACTTTTGAACTAAAACACATCAGAGGTGTTTTAGTTCAAAAGCACACTGCCGCCATTTTCTGTGCTCTGACGTGCATTTTGCCACGTGTACAACCGCATGGAAAGCAGTGCAGCGCACATCAGCTTGTGTGTGGAGCAGATTCTCTTAAATGAGTCTGCTCTGACCTGCCAGATCTCTGGTGTGTCACAGAATGAAAAGGTATGTATATAAATGCCAGTGTCCCGTTTTGGGCCCCCTACTACAGAAAGGATGTGGACAAGTTGGAAAGAGTCCAGCAGAGGGCAACAAAAATGTTTAGAGCGCTAGGGCACACAACTTCTGAGGAGAGGCTGAGGGAACTGAGCTTATTTAGTCTGGAGAAGAGAAGACTGACCGGAGATTTAATAGCAGCCTTCACTTACCTGAAGGGTGGTTCCAAAGAGCAAGGAGCAATGGTCTCAAGTTGCAGCAAAGGAAGTTTAGGTTAGATATTAGGAAAAACTTTCTCACTAAGAGGGCAGTAAAGCCCTGGAACAAGCTTCTCAGAGTTTGTGGAATTTCCATCCTTGGAAGTTTTTAAGACCCAGCTAAACAAAGCCCTGGCTGGGATGATCTAGCTGGGGGAGGTCCTGCTTTGAGTAGGGAGTTGGACTAGATGACCTTGTGAGGTCCCTTGCAGCCCTAATTTTCTATGATTCTATGAGTTTTTGATGGATGCCTTGAGTTTAAAAAGCTTAAAAAATATTCTTCAACCTCCTAGTCTATTTTCTTTGTCTTTAGTTGGGGGGTCATTTTCACATTACGTCACATCACATTAGAGTTGTATCTTTCCAGTGAAGCTGTTGGCTTCACTGAGAGCTAAATCAGGCTCTCACTGATGCCTAGAACTGAAATACTACACATGCTGCATTTAGTTAACAATACTGCCAACGAGCAGAATAACAAACTTTTACAATGTCTACCAGGATTTGGCTGTAATGGGCCCATACTGGACACACTAAATATATGTGTCTATATTAGTATTTATGTCAGACCATGTAATAATATAAAATACATTTTACTACATGGAACAAATATACTTTTAATGTATGGGAAGACATGGAAGAGTTGAATAGTTAACTGCACTATTTAAATTTTAAGTAGTCCTACTTAGCTGATTTTTACTTTAATCACTTTTTGAAGGCAAGTCTTTTTTCTAGGACTGGCTAAAATCTGAGTATAGTTATATTGTAAGCAGGTAGACAAAATGCAAGTTAGTTTTGTTATTTACAGATTCCTAACTCTAGCCAAGTGTGCTAGAAGAAAATTGGTTGCTTAGATTCCCTTGAGCAATTTCCTTTTAAAGCTAAAAAATGAAATATTGTTTCTGAAGTATTTAGAAATAGCCATTCCAAGAAAACGCTTCATAGAAATGTATCTAGAATTTCTATTTTAGAGTGAGTATAAGAATGATATTCCATGTACTTTAAGAATTAATTTTATATGTGCATTTATACATGTAATACAAGCAAAGAAAATATGACCTAAAGCTCACTGAAGAAAACTGAAATACTGCCATTCTTCAGTGGGCTTCAGATGAGGTTCATGTTGTACACAGCAAATGTTTGAGTCCATCTGTATGAGTATGTGTGTCAGACAATGCCACAATATAAAACAGTGTTATAATATATATTATTTTATCTCTGTGCGCAAGGTGAACAAACACTTATCACTGTGGGAAGATGGAACACCCAAATTACAGTATGCTTTCTCCATAGTTAACTGCATGGGCCTACTTATAAAATTGGAATTCTTGGGCTCCATATCAGCTGTAAGCTTTTCTCTCTCTCCTTCCACTCAATGAACTCCCATGGCACTGTGATTTACAGTGAAAAATATAACTGAAGTTTATAGAAGAGGATTGTGTCTTGACAGTTTTCCTGGTGATCTCTAAGATATGATAACATATGTAAATTGTTAGACCTAGACTGTTTCAAAGTTTGTCATGAACACTGTGCATATACATTTGTATAACTGTAAGTCAAGCTGTGTCTCTGGAGCTATTCACTTTTTTTAAAGAGTAGGGATACGTACCCAACTTCTTATTTTTTCACTCTTAAAATAAAATCTACAAGCCAAGTGATTTAACAATATTAAGGCCAGGAATAGACATTACACAGAAATCAATCTGAACACATAACCATGCAGAAATTTGCTGCACATAGACTGGCCTAAAATTGTTGAACCCAGTTTAAGGTCTGAATCGAGGTGCACTCAAACTTAATTGATTTAGGTTAGACCAGTCAATTTGAACTTCTGTACCAAATACCCTTTCAGTTCAAGTTAGATTGCTGTCCTCTGGCATCCCAGACTCATTTGTGGTCCCCTCACAAACCCACCCTCAGAGGGAGGCGCACTAACACTCATCCGGTGCAAAGCTGCTGTGGCCGAATACCCAGCAGGCCCCACCCTTGAACTCTCCCAAAGCCAGGTCAGCACGGACCCTTTCCACAGCTCCGTCTCCTGCCTCAGTTGCAGGCAGGCAGTGTGGGACAAAGGGAGGCATCTGTGCCCTCTCTGTGCACTCTGAGACCTGGGCACCTGTGTCCCTGGGCTGTGCCCTCCGACCCCATCATGAAGAAATCCATGATGTACACACGGTTCTGATACGGAGACTAGGAAATACCCCCATGCTCAGATGCAGCCCTATGGACTGCAACACTGGCTCCAGCACACCCACTCATGCAGGCACAGCCTCTTAGATCACAACCCTGGCTATTGTACATGTAGCCAATGACTCCTATGCTCCGCATGCAGGTACAACCTCACAGACCATAACCCTAGCTGTTGTCCGTCCAGCCAGGGACCCCCATGTCCTTGAGCATGGGTAGAATCCACAGACCACAATCTTTGCTCCTGCACACCACAGCTCATCAGTGAGAGCCAGGCACCCTGCCACCTGGGCCCCAACCTGCCCCCCCCACCCCTCAAGTAGGAGCTGGTGTGGACAGCTTGCCTCTGGTGGGTCAGAGTTGCAGGGGGCAGAGTGTCATAACTGTGCCTGCATGGAGGCAACCCTGTGACCTCTGTGGCTTGGCCACTGCCCATAGATACCTGGACCATAGGCACCTGGGGTGCTGCAATGCTTTTTTGTCCCACAGCTGCAGGAGTCCAGAGTACTAGGGCGGGGGTGGGAGGCACTGAGCATCCAAGCTGAGTCAAGCAGGAAGATGTCCCTGGAAACTTCGGGAGCAGATAGGGTGGGGGTTGATGTGGCAGGGGACTGGGGGCATACTTGCCCATGTCTGGCAGCCAATCAAGGGGTGGCTTGGGTGTTCAACTGTGCTTGGCAGCCTTGGGAGCCCATGGAGCCTTCTGAGACATGTGCAGGAGCACCCCCAACCTGCTGGCATTAGCCAGTGCAGGAAGCCTGCATGCTCCCCCCTCCCCCTCCCGCCCACTAAAGGGCGAATGTGTGTTCTGTCCACTACTGATCTAATCTGGAACACTTACAGAAACCTGCATAAGTTAGACAAATTCCTCTGGATATTTTCTAAAGGTTTTTGAAGGTTTGTACCTGGCTGTGGCAGGGCACTGTTTGTGCCTGGCACTTTAAGACCTGAGCCAAGCAACCAGCAGGCGCTTGATTGTGGCAGCCATTTTAGATCCCTGGCTACCTATATAAACAGATCAGTTTCCTGCTGGCAGGCCAGGCAGCAACATCGCCTGGCTGCAAGGCTTCATTTATCATCATGGAGGGAAGGGCAGGAGCTGTAGGGGATGGTTTGGAGGCTCTTGGTCCTAGGCATGAGCTAAAACTGCACCTTGCCGGGAGTGGGGGGCCTGGTGGGGCTCTTAGTGGCGCAGGAGCCCCTAGGAAATGCCAGGCCACTTATCACCCTGATGAAAGGTGGGTTGGGGTGCCTTAACCCCAGCTCCTACAACCAGGTGGGTCACCTGCTAGTAGGGGCCAGAAGGCAGACCCAGGAGTGAGAGTAGGGCTAGAGGCTCAGAAGCCTGACTGAGAGTACCCTTGACTGGTCAATGCTGGGGTCAGGACCAGAATGGTCAAAAGGGCCAGGGGCCCACTGTGAGGGATGCCCAAAGCTGGAGGCCTGAAGTCCCAACTGGCCTAGGTGGTGAGGCCAGGGCCTATGTGGCCAAAGGTCCCAGGGGGACCATGCCTGAGAGGGGAAATAGTTTCAGGGAGCTAGACAGCCCTGAATGAGGGTGAGGTAGGCTGCCTGAGTGGAAGGATCCAGTTGGGGTCTGAACTGGAGGATTGTGGGGCCCAGTGTGGGGCCGGTGAGATTAACATTTGTGGATGCCATCTGCAAGGCATGGGCTGTCGTGTAGGGGAGGTACGGAGATGCAGACAGCACCCTTGGCATTGGGGCAAGAAAATGGGAAGCCTCCCACCTAATTAAGATAATTAATTAATTAACAACAAGGCATGTCAGGAGAGAAGGTGGGTGGTTGGCCCAGAAACAGGTGGGTGGGCCAAAGTCAAATCGGCCCCGAGAGGCCCACCCCCCCATTACACTGACCTAAATAGATCTTTTGTATTAGTACACCAAAGAAGTTAGTATATTTCTATTTTAATTTTTAGTCAAGTGCACATTGACCATCAAGAAGCCAACTAATTTTGACAAGCTAGGATGTGTCTGGGATAAAATCTTTGTTGCTAATGGCTGACAGGTTTTTTTTCTTCTTTACACTTTGACCACATACAGTTGTGCTGGTTGCAGTGCAAATTGTGCTGACTGCCCAATTTTCTGTGTTCCATATGGCTTATTCAGCAGGTTCCAGCTCATACACTGGATTAGTTGTAAATTATGTGGCAGATCCTCAGTAGGGACCTAGGTTTTTTGTACTGCCATAAGGCAAGGGCAAACTACTAAATAGCTCCTACTGCCTATGTTTGGGAGTATGTCAAGAATAGGGAGTAGCTGAGACTTACTGTAGCTTCTTGTGGTCTTCGCCTATCTGGTGGAAATCAGAGCAAGCCTTAGGCTGCCACGATCTTTTCAAGAATTAGCACAGAGTGTCCTCCCAGATAAGTCAATAACAAATAATTCTATTGTTAAACCACCAAATTAGTGAGATGACAGGTATAATGCATTTCTATTGGGTTGGCTGAAAATCAACGTTAAGATGAAACCAAAAATTCTAAACAAAATCTGCTAGGAAAAAGCCCATTAAAAGACACTGAAGATTCCCAGTTCTTATACAGGTCTTGTGCTTTCAGCCTTACAATAGTCATTGATCTGTAGTTCAGTTAGTAACATTTAGGAGGAGCAGTCAGCCAGGTTGGACTGTTCCAGGAGGTTCCTGGCTGAGATACAGGACCTCCACTTCACCCAGGAGGTGTACAGTCCCACCAGAGGAAATGCCCTGTTGGACCTGGTCCTGGCTACAGGTGATGATCTGGTAAGGGGGGTCCAGGTCCTTGACCACCTGGGTGATAGAGATCATCGCTTGCTGGAATTCATCATCCAGGTGACAAGGGCCTGCAGCAAGGCGGTAGGTAGCCCTAGACTTCAAGAGGGCCAATTTCAACGAGTTGAGGAGACTGGTGGGAGAGGTGCTGGGGTTCTCGAGGGCAGGGGAACACAGTGCTCAAGATGAGTGGTTGTTCTTTAAGGAGACAATACTCAGGGCTCAAGGGGTGACGATCCCAACAAGAAGCAAGGGGGGCAAGAGTTCCCAAAAGCTTCCCTGGCTCACCAAGGACATCTGGGAATGCCTGGTTGCCAAAAAGGCACCCGGTGGAAGGTGGGGGCGATCTCCAAAGAGGAGTATACCTCCACTGCTCGGGCCTATAGGGGGGCTGTTAGGAAAGCTAAGGCGGACATACAGCTAGGACTAGCGTCCAAGATCAAAGATAATAAAAAGTCCTTTTTCAAATATATAGGGAGGATGAAGAAGGCGCTGGGAAATGTGGGGCCCCTGCAAGATACGCTGGGCAATCTGGTGGTTGCGCCAGAGGAGAAGGCAGACCTCTTTAACAAGTTCTTCACCTCCGTTTTCTTGTGCAGGGACTGGGACTCCCCCACCATGATTCAAGACAGACTCGAGGGGAATGCCCCAAGACCTAAGGTTGAGGAGGACTGGGTTAGAGTGCTTCTGGAGGGGCTGGACGTGTTCAAATCAGCAGGTCCAGATGCTCTCCACCCCAGGGTGTTGAGGGAGCTAGCAGGGGTTATTGCAGGGCCCTTGGCATGGCTTTATGAGCGCTTGCGGTGCTTGGGCCAGGTGCTAGATGATTGGAAGATAGCCAATGTGGTCTCCATCTTTAAAAAAGGGAGGAGGGAGGACCCGGGCAACTATAGGCCCAGCAGTCTTACCTCAATCCTGGAGAAACTCTTTGAGAAGATCATCGAGGAGCACATCTGTGATGGGCCGGCATCAGGGATGATGCTCAAGGGCAACCAGCATGGTTTCATTAGAGGCAGGTCATGTCAGACCAACCTGATTGCCTTTTATGATCAGGTCACAAAAGCATTGGATGCAGGTGTCACCATGGATGTAGTTTCTCTGGACTTCAGCAAGGCCTTTGACACTGTCCACCACCCCATCCTCATTAAAAAACTAGGCGACTGTGGCATTGATGCCTACACAGTCAGATGGATTGCAAATTGGCTGAAGGGTTGTACTCAGAGGGTGGTGGTGGACGGGTCATATTTGACCTGGAGGGAAGTGGGCAGCAGAGTCCCCCAGGGCTCGGTCCTTGGGCCTGCACTGTTCAATTTATTTATCAGTGATTTGGATGATGGGGTGAAAAGCAACCTGTTCAAATTTGCTGATGATACCAAAATTTGGGGTGAGGTGGGCATGCTAGTAGGGAGGGAGATACTGCAGCAAGACCTGGATAGGTTGCAGGGGTGGGCTGACAAAAACAGGATGCGTTTAAATACTGACAAGTGCAGGGTGCTGCACTTGGGCAGTAGTAACCAGCAGCACACTTATAAGATGGGAAACTCCCTTCTTGAGAGCACGGAGGCAGAAAGGGATCTTGGAGTCATTATTGACTCCAAGATGAACATGGGCCGACAACGCGAGGTCACGGTTGGCAGGGCTAACTGGACCTTATCGTGTATCCACAGGTGCATCTCAAGTAGGGCCAAGGAGGTGATCCTCCCCCTCTATGCAACACTGGTCAGGCCACACCTGTGTCCAGTGCTGGGCATCCCACTTCAAGAGGGATGTGGACAACATTGAGAGGGTCCAGAGGAGGGCCACCTGCATGATCCTACAATGAGAGGCTACAGGACCTGAACCTGTTCATCCTTCACAAGAGAAGGCTGAGGGGGGACCTGGTGACCATCTATAAACTCACTAGGGGGGACCAGAAGGGTTTGGAGGAGACCTTGTTTCCCCTAGCGCCCCCTGGGATAACAAGGAATAACGGCCACAAGTTGTTGGAGAGTAGGTTTAGATTAGACATGTGTAAGAACTACTTCACAGTTAGGGCGGCTAGGATCCGGAACCAACTTCCAAAGGAAGTAGTGCTGGCTCCTACCCTGGGGGTCTTTAAGAAGCGGCTTGATGCCTACCTGACTGGGTTCATTTTAACCCAGTTTTCCTCCTGCCCAGGCAGGGGGTCGGACTTGAAGATCTACAAGGTCCCTTCCGATCCTACTTCTATGATTCTATGATTTCAAAACTTGCCACATATTTGTTGTAAGTCATTCTGTAGGGTATGCACAACATGTTAATTCACAAAAGATTTTGACACATCTGTACTTGTTTCACTTATAGTACTAACTTGAGGATGTTGTTTTCACACATTATAGACATCAGAGAAAAATCTTAATTCTCTATTTCATAGTACTCATTTGAAGATTATTTAAAATTTGCGAAGAGCTTTGAGATAGAACTGCAAATGATCACAAATGCCTTTTTGGTAGGTGTTTTTATTACCTATGTATTAATGCTACATTGTTTCTGTTACAGGGATACATCATAGAGTTTTAATATTTGGGGCAGAAGAGTTTTTAAAAATCCTTATTTTATCAGTGACACTTATAAATATGTCCCAATACTGCCAAATTTTGGCAAGTCCAGAAGATGTGTCACATTATCTCCTTTAAAATTTCTAGGAAGGTGGGGTTTAATCCAATTTAGATATGCAGCTCCCCAGTACATCCCCTTTATGTATACAGGCTCATTCGTGGTCAGAGTAAGCCTGTATTCCTAGCTCTCTTGGGTTTTAGACTGTTCATTGCCAGTTATTGGATTCAGAGGCACCACCTGCTTGTCTAAGTTTTTCTCACTATGTTGCATCGAAATCAAATGTTTCAGGTCCACTAACAAAAAGACTGTGATCTCAATTTCTAAATTCAGGTTTATGCTTGGCTGTTTTTTCTGTCATGACCCAGTTCAGCAAAACACATTGCTGAACATATGCTGAAGCCTAATTGAAGTTAATGGGATTTACATTTGTATTGCATTTTAAGTGAATGCTTAATTCAACTTCTAGTCAGCAAAGTACATAGGTGCTTTCTACTTCTCATTTTGATTTCCTTCCCATTATGAGGGCCCTAATTAGTTAAACACACACACACACACACACACACACACACACACACACACACACACACAAAAGACAGTCATGGGTAATTCAATAGTCTTCCTGCATTTATAACTGACCTTGTTATAAAAGAGCAGTATGCCAATACCTAAAGACATTTCACTCTCAAGCATTAATGCTTTGTCACAGGATGGAGAGACTATGTGAGCCAGAGCCAGGTTTTCATTTGTTTTGCAGGATGAATGCTGCAAGGTGGCAAGGCTACTGGTTTTCAAGCATGTCTGCCCTAAGAATTCATTCTAATTAAGAATTAAAGTTACTGTTTTTTAAAATTTAGCTTATGGTTGAGTGGCCTGTTTTTCCTCCTGGTTTTTTGTATGGCTCCTGAAGATGCTCAAGGATAAAGGCAGGAATACCTCATAAAATATATTAAAATAGTTTGGCTTTTGCTTTTTTTATAGTCAAGTTCTGCATTATTCAACCCTAGGTACAGTTAACTGATGATTAAAGTTTCTGTTTGTTGTTCACTTTGCTACTTGTCTTTTGGTTTGAGGAAAACTGCTAGTGGCTTCCTATTTGTATGCGTAGTAAGTCTCATGGCAATGTCTCATAAGTATATAAAGGTACGGTGGCAGATGGCAGCATTTTTCTAGTAATTTTGCTACCAAGCACTGTACTTTTCCTACATGTTGTGCAACAGGGTACATTGGCTACACAAAGGATTGAGATTGCAATCTCCACATTTACAAAAACTAATAAAAATCTGTGAATTGTTTGCCTAAGCATCTGTGTGCTTATGCAAGAAAGATTTTTCATTATTAATACTTTACTGGCCAACAGTAAACTGATAGATATGCTTTAGCATATTCCATTTTTCCTGTGATAAAAAATTATTTAAGGCTGGATTTTGCTTTTAAACTAAATTGTGCAATATTCCTCAAGTAGCCTCGATGCATTAAGAGTGACAGGATTTGGAACTTAAATGAAACAACTGTATTATGGACATTTTTAGATTTCAAGATATTATTTTTAAACCAGTGTGCTTTAACACGTAGTTATACATTTGAAATGTATTTCTCACCCTTACCAACAGTTTTAGTTCAGAGTTAGTAAAATATATAGAGCTTTATTTAGACTGTATGGTTTCTCTTCACACCCAGAGGTTTTTGATTTCCTGTCAAGATTAAGCACCTGTTGATTTGAAAGTATCTCTTTGGCATGGACTTTCAGAGGCAGGCTTGATGTTCATATGTACATATGTAGATCACTGAAGGGAAGAATGACAAGCTGATAAAAATCAATTGGTGCCAAAACTGATGTGGAAACTTCTGAAATGGATTGAAGCATAGCAGTGTCCGGAAATAAAATGGTGTATGTTCCATTGTACAGCTTAATTAATTTAAACATGGCCTATAACTTCTTTACACAAAGCATAATGAGACAGAATCACAAATGAGATATTATCTTTCCTGACATACATAATAACATGTTGGGCACAACAGGGCACAGATGTTTTAGGTTAATAGCTGTTTTCACACTTAAAAAAGCTGTGAAATGAAGCATAACATTGGTGTCTTGATTTACATATTGCTGTAAGTATGTCAGCTCTCTGTTGTGTAAAATTTACCTTCCTTAATTAGTTTGGGGTAGGATATCCCTTGTTTTTCATGATTAGCTCTTTCTGTTTAATTTTTTAACCTTTGTCTATTTACTCCTTCACTGCCACCAAGGTGCTTGATATAACTTGCCTGTAGCAAAGATCGTAATTAAGCAACTCCCAGGCACAGTAAATGTGTGCATTTCTATCCCTGCACAACATAGTGGCAAGTTCCTTTCCACAGACTGACTTGTTCTTGTGAAATATTTCAAACATATTGTAAATACAATCTTGTCTCACTTTTTGAACATTTGTTTGTGCTAACATTCAGAATATATATCCTCTAAAGATATAGCGAGCCATTTAAAAGCATTTTGCTTTAACCTCTTAGGTCCCTTGGCGCACATATATTTATGTAATACCAACGTTTTATAATATGATTTTCTGTTTTGATTCTTTTAGTGTTTTACAAACTGCAAAAGGTTCGATGAGTCCAATTCTTCAATCTATTTATGTCAATTTTATGCTGCTGTAGCCCCATTCACTTGAAGTCAATGGGACTAGCATCACTTTGGCATTCACTTGAAGCCAATGAGACTAGCATAAAGTTAAGGTTAAACATTGATGGATACAACTAGCATTGATTAAATACATTTGCCATTGAGTCAGGGAGCTTAAATGATCTCACATGACTTAACTAAGCAAAATATTAGATTGCCTGTTGTCTCAAATAGTTCCCTATGATGTATGATATGGTAATATCATAAAGTTATCCACAGTCATTAACATAATGATTTTTACCTCTTCATGTCAAGGATGTGCTGAATAGCTACAGAAAGAGAAATAGGTTGTTCCTTTCTTGTTCAATTGTTGTAAGAAACAGATATAGTAGTTATGATTTATTGCAAAATACTTTTTAGAGGTAAACTGTTATATATATATTTATATACTATTATATTTTAGAGGTAAACTGTTAGATATATTATAGCAGAAAATAAAGGTCTTTGCAGTTACAACAATGACATTAGACACCCTTACATGGAATTCTTTGTATAAAATTACCCTCTCAATTACCTGTGGGTAACCTGTTTACATAATAAAATGCCAGTGTTCCAAGCATAACAAGTGCCAGAAGTTTTTCACATGGTGCCTGACCAAAAAGCACCACATCTTAACATAAAAATATATGGATAAAAAGGCACACATCCAGCTGAAGTCCCATTTTCAAAAGCAACTTGGACACTGTCTTTGGGAGCCAAGAGATTCCAAAGTAACTGAGTCATTTTGGAAAATGGGATTTAAGACATTTTCAAAATTTACTTTGAAGCCTAAATGACACTTTTTAAGGGGATTTAGGCTGTTAGGAACCTAAGTACAATTGAAAGTCAATGGGGCGTGGGTTCCCAAGTTATTTTGAGAAATTGGCCTTAAGTTCTCAATCTAATTAGTTAGACAAGATTCTTTGGGTAAACGTGATATCTTTTATTAGACCAATGGAATAGTTAGAAAAATTGTTCTTTTCAAGCTTTTGGGTACAAACACCCTTCTTCAGGTTCATTTTTTTTTTTTAATTTGAAGCACATGCCTGAGGACCTCAATCCATTTATCTGACTCCCTACTGGACTTGAACGTTGTGTTTTATGGCTCTCATCTAGGAAAGCACTTGTGCAGATTTTCCCCTCTCTGCCCCATCCCCCCATAAAGTTAAGATCTTGTACAAATGCTTTGCTGGTTCAGAACAGGCGAAGAACAAATATTATCCTTCTGATCCAGGACATGTAGTGATTGCTTATAGAACAATACTTTTCCAGTTCACTTGTAGCAGTTTATGGATCAGAATTGCAATTCCTGGTCCATGCACTATTTAATGTACGATCCAGTGGCGACATATAATAGCAATTATGCCAGGCCAACCATATAGCCTGTGCCCTAGAGCTGCTCTCTGTGTTGTCCTGGTTGTGTTCAGTGGTATGACCCGGGGTGGGGAGGACAGGGAGGGGATTGAAGCTTCAGCCTGGTTCATAAATACCAGAGGGCCACTCAGAAAGTAACTATAGCTTATTCTGAACTACATTGCATCTTCATCCAAAAATACATGAGATTTTTTAATTTATTTATTTATAAGAAGTTATTTTTTCCTTTCCAGCTGGTTCACTGAAAGATCAGCCTGCCAAGAGATTCCTTATGTACTATACTATGCTCAAAATATGCAGGCAGAATGAGAAGGATTTATGGGGGGCTGGAGTTATGAGAATGTAAATAGTTCCCAGGATGGTTTTTGCTTTCTCATTCTTTCCTCTCAGAAGAGCTCAGGTTTCTCATCTTTCTCCTTTATTTAGACCTCATTTACATACTGACAGCTTTTCTCTCCAGTTTCCAAAATCAGCAAAATTAGAGGACTTAAATGAGAAGCAATAAGGTGAAACAGCAATAGGAGAAAAGATTGGGAAGAGGAAGCTTGCAGATGATGTTCACAGGATAAAATTTTCCTTCTATCAGAAATGCTTCTTGGTATTGCAAATATTTTAACTAGTCCATTGAAAGATTTCTTGATCTAATGTTGTAGTCATAGATATATGCTTTATCCATTAAGCATATTGAATATCACAAAAATACAATATGTAATATATAGTATGTATGTATCACATGCTACCAAGATATATAGCTGTTCTGTAGAATTGCCTACACAAATAGAAATGAAAATTCATTCTTATATATACACAATGAGAGCTAATCATATCTATCCTTTTTTGGGTTATAGAATAGCTGTTATTTCAAAGCAAATTTATTATCTTTCTTATTTGCTATTTGCAGATATTCCTATGAATATATACCTAGCTATACAACTGTTTGGGAAATGGTAATAATTAATAGAAATGCCTATAGTTACAAAGGAACACTTACTATTTATTTTTTCTCCCATTTACAACATTTGAGTAATCCAAGCAGGGAAAAGAAAAAAAGCATCATGTATCATAGATTAACTAACTGCGTACGTTAAACAGTCAGGTTTGCAAAAAATCTATGGTTTGAAATATATTTTTATAAATTAGTTGCTCTTAGAAATAATGACTGGTTCATGAATGATGGAAAGACTTAAAAAAGGGCTACAAGCTTATATTTTGAAAAAATATATAACTATATACAACTACTGTGTATTTATACAATGCATACTACTGGGGAAATCTTATTTCTAATTGTAAATAAAACAAATAGGCATATAATCATAAACCTGGGTGGCTTCAGAAAGCTTTGAGAAACTACTGAAAATGGGAAACTTAATAATTCCATTTTTTTTTAATGTGCTAGTTTTGAGAAGCTGTTCAGATAAGAGGAAAAAAGACACAAAAATTAATGAGAAATAGCAGAGATGTAATGGAAGAATTTCCAACCACAGAAGCCTATGTTCAATGACACATGAGAAATATGTATGCGGGATAAATTGACAGACATAAAAGGGAAAAGACTTTGGGCCACCTTTATTTCTCTTACAGGCAATGCGTAATAACGTAGAAATAAGAGCAGTTGAGATCCTTTCTTCCCTCCTGACCCACTGAAGTTGTAAGCTGAACTGAGGGAGGAAAAATGAAACCAATGGTATACTTTGAGGAGATATTAACAGACAAATGTATAGCTCCATTATACCCATGGTGTGTTCAGACACATAATGCAAGTGTCTTACTTTTATGTGCTGTACTGCTTGTTAGTGAATACAATGTAAATATTTTGACAGTGAATATGAAGGGGTTTATGGTTTGGATAGTCTAGATATAGAATGAACTTACAGGAGACAATTAAGGAGTACATTTCCAGCGGAGTGCATAGGGAATTAACTGTGAGCCATGCTAGCAATTATGAGTGCCTCATACCAAATTCCCAGCAAGCCTGAAGGAAAAATAGTCTCTTTAGCTGCAGTGTATTTTTAGATTGGGATTTTCAGAGATGCCTAAGGGTAAGTGAAACACCCATCTCCTACTGAATTACAATGAGATTTGAGCACCTAAAGGAATATCAGCCTTGGGGAATTAAAAATAAAAGACTTATGGGTTGATTTTCATTCATTATAAGCCACTATACACTGTCAGAATGATCCATAAAGTAAATAACAATCAAGCCTGATCATCTTGAATGAAATATTCCCCTTATGAAAGCCTGTGCTTAAGGTCCATGAAATATGGACGCCTTCACATACGGCTTGAAAACTTCCCCATGCTATACCATCAATATACCTCACCTTTGCCTTGCAAGGTCTTTTGTCACCAGAAATACACTATTCCTTTAGGCCTGAGTTCAGATCTGTAAAAGCCCCAGGTGTACTACAGAGTAGGATGATTCCCTAGTTCTTTGTTATCCAAACCCTACTGTAAGTTAAAGCTGTGTGGAGGGAAGGGTGTGTTGCTGCAGTTTTACCTTCCTCTTGCATAGAATTGGGCATAAAAGTCTTGCTTCATTAATCTGATTCTCTTCCCCACACTGATGCTGACCTGTAGCTGTGGACTTGAGTAGAGGGATATTTTTAAGCATTCTCTGGCCAATATAATTTCACTCTGTAGAGTGCAAATACAGTCCAAAAAGAGCACAACAAACTGGGCCCACTTTCCTTCATGATTATTTTATGCAGTGGCAAAAATGGCAGAATGTGAAAAGGTCTATTCTGGGAACTGGCAGCATTCACATGTTTCTCCCCATTATGAGTATGTCCAAATCCATTTTTTCTTATTGATCTGTAGGGCAAAATAGGGAGTGTTACTTTCTTCACCCATTTCTATTTCAGTTTCTCCTCTTGCTCCTATTAACAGCACTAACAGCATCTTTGACACTGCAATCTACCAGTCACTGTGGCCTGATTTTCAAGGTCCTTATTACACATTGCACTTTGAGCAGCTCAAATGTTGATTGGTGTTAGCGCTAGCTCGAATTTGGTGCTGTCATACCTGAGGGCTAAAATCCTTCTCTGACTCTCCCACACCTACACAGCTGTGACTTGCTATTTGAAACCTGGAGAAGAGAGGCCTGACTAGGAGCTACACCTGGGAGTGATGTGATGATGGACAATCACTCATGAACGAGTAAGATTATCTTCCAAGGATCTTATTAGTGAGTCTGCAGGTGACTCCATAACCCAATTCTAGATCCACATGTCTTGTCGCAGTGAGGACAAGTGTTTCCAGGAGGGATGTGCACTGTGTTGCTGCGTTGGATGTTCTGATGTTCTTTTTGGCTGTTTCTCTTTTCCTCTTCTGCCTGTCAGTGAGTTGTTTCAAAGGGTTGAGGTCTCTTCCAAAGAGCCTTCCTCCATTTTGGTCAGTCCTGAGCAAGGGTCGTGTTGATGTCGATGTTACACCTCTTCATGTTTGCCTCCAGGGTGTCTTTGTAGCACTTTCTTTTCTCTCTGCAACTTTGCTAACCTTCTTTCAGCTGTGAGAAAAAAAAATACTCTTTGGAAGATGAGAGTCAGGCATGCCTGACACCTGTGAGTAGCCACTAGGTGCTGGTGAGTCAGGACAGGCTTTTGTCCCTGTTTTAGGTATGGGCATGTGAGCAATGGCTTGCGGGGGAGGGGTGGGAACATGAAGGCAGAGATTTAATGGGTTGGTGGTGGGTAATAAAATGGCAGGTGAAAAGGAAATGCGGGTGGGAAAGGGTGGTGAAATGAAAGAAGTCAGCCACTGAAGGGAAAAATAAAAAGAAGTAAAAAGGAAAAAGAATTTAAAAAGAAATAAAGAGGAAGTGATTTTAAGAAGGTTTCATGTTTTTAATACATTGGCATTTGGGATTGGAATGTGATGGGTGCTGGTCATGCCTCCTAAGACAGCTGGGAGGTGGGATCAGGGAGGGAAGATGCTTTTGGGGGAGCTACTGACTGTACCCTGGAAAGGAAGCTCCAGCTCATGGGGACCCAATTCAGCCCCCTAACTTGCTCCCCTGATGCTCCCCCTGGGCCCTACTTTTGGACCTGTCTGTGCCCTCAGACCTGGCTAACTGACATGTGCTCTAGAAAGTGTCTGCACAAGGTTTCACCCCTGGGGGCAGAAGAAGGAGTTGGTTTGGTGCCAGAACTGACCCCTGGGCAGTAGAGGTCAGGGAGTGGAAAGTTTTTCTACTGAGAGCAGGGAGGTGGGGAAGGGAATACTACATTGTGGAATATTGGAGAACTGCAACTTGCGTTACTCATCTGGCCACACATTAATGGAACATGAGCGGGGTAAAAAGATTAGAGATAAATCTGTCCTGCAGTGGCATAACTTAAAACCACCTAAAGTGTGCTTAAAACTAGTTTCCTGTGTTAAAGTTTGGATAATCCAGGGGTTAAGAGTTCCAGGAGCCACCCAAAATAGATTAATGTGCAACAAGGCCCAAAGAGACTTGTGTTTTCAGCAACCATACCAGATTAGATTTTCATAAGTCCTCAGCACCATGTAGCTCCCATTCTGGGTACATCTACATGAGGCGCTTTACTGTGCATTAGACTAATCTAATGTGTAGTAAAATGTCACTGTCTACACGTTAGCAGAAATTACTGTGCATTAGATTAATTGAAAGTACTGTTTGCTAATACCCACAGATACAGGTACTAGAAAACAGCATGTTAAACTAATGTGCAGAACTGCACATACAGATGCTGACAGGAAGCAAATTGCTCCGAATCATCCCAGGCAGCAGGGAGCCACAACTGCTGCTTGGCTAACTCCTGAGCCCCAGGTTTAGGGTCAGCTCCCTCCCAGCTGTGTTGAGATTGGGGATGGCTCTGAGTCACAGGGGACAAGGGGAGCTGTCCTGGCTTCAGAGCAAGATCCCTCCCAGCTGCATGGAGATTGGGGCAGACCCTGATCTCCATGCAGCTGGGAGGGATCTGCCCCTGGAACTGGGACAGTTCCCCCTTGGCCCCTGAAGCCTAGGCCTGAACCCTATACCCTCTGCCAGCCCTGGGCTGGCACTCAGGGGAGCCTGGAGCTCCACCTGGCTGCTCCTGGGGGAGCAGAGCAGGGCAGGAGGAGCCCTGAACTAGGCTGCTCCTGTTGAGCTCAGTTTGCTCCCGATGTAGGTGCATGTTCAGATGTGCACCATTAGTTGCACGTGTAGTCATGCCCTGTGACACTTACAGGCAGCATATTGGGTACTGAAAGGTTTAGTTTGGTTGCTTATCTTGGTGCCTAAATCAGAGCAGAGTTCTTCCTAAATTTATTATAGCCTATATAGCTGCTATTTCTTTACTTTCCATTATTTATTGCTTCTACTCTGCAATAGCAGAGGCAGAGCTACTGCTGTCTCCTAGCCAAATTATCATATATAGAAGTATTGATCTTATCTTTCACTGTTTTTGTTCTTTCACCTATTCAAAAAAAGTAGTGCTTGGCAACAAAACAAAACCAAAAAATCCCTACCTCATAGAAGGGTAGCAGATTTAGGGCCCAGATCCTTAAGACTCTTCTGCCTGCACCTAATTTTAAGCAGCTCTAGGGTGCCCCTGATTTAGTGCCACACCACAAAAAATGAAAGAGTAAGGGGTCTAACAACATGTATGGGACTCTAGCTATATGAGTTGCAGAGTTGCTGGTATATGGCAATCCAAAGAGACCATAACTTGGGTCTTTCTTGGGGGCTTCATTAAAATTGTGCTTGTTTCTGAGAAGTCATATGGTTGGAGTAAAGGAATCATTTCACAAAATATAGTTTTCTTAGACTGTTCTGCATTCATATGCACAATCAGCATATGAGCATGGACTAATGGATGACTTGACATGGCAAACTGAAGGGTACAGCTCCACTGGTGAGATCTCAATGTCTTGCCTTTCATGATCAACTATCTGTGGCTGATTTAAGAGGTGGTTGTGATACTCACATGAGAAGGAGAAATCATCTAGAAGTCTTCATTCCTTTTCCCTTTATTTTCCTGAAATTTCTGGTTGGTTGGGGAAGCTGTCTGCTAACAGCCTACCTTTGCTAGAGGAAGCAGTTATGTTTATGTAATTTGTTGAGAAGTTTGTAATAGACCAGGTCATGTATGGTCTGGACTAGTGGTTAGGCCACCAGAGGAGGTCCAGACACAGGGGCAGTTTAAAACACAGGTCCAGTCCAGTTCAGGAAACAGACACCAAGTTACCAGATCCAGTGAGGCTTACAAACTCTAAGATTTATTCTAAATCCTAGTCTTCTTGCTTAAGGTTTCTCCTTTATTATCTTTTTTATCGAGTTAGTACTCCCTCATTCTGGATTAAAAAAATCTATGACATCTCCACCGGATACATCTACTGTATTAACCAAATATTAATCTTTCATTCTGCCACATTGCTTTGAACCCATCCAGCACTCCTATTCACTCTTGCATTTTCCTTTATGATAATATATGTTGCAATTCAATTGCACTAAATAGTGACATCATGTAGCAACACGTCTGATGTGAGCTCTCATCTTTGGAGGTATGGGACTCCTTCTTGAAAACTTCAGTTATTCACTTTCAGGTTCCAGGTGGCTTGGAGAGGAGATAGCTCTGTCATTTGGTTGGAGATCTTTGGTTTCCAAATTGGAAGAAAGTGTTTTATGCTTTATGTCAGCAGCTTCCCAAGAATGAAAGTGGGGAAATTAATCTGAAAGGGTCTTATTGTGTCTTTTTTTAATCTTTACACTTTCTGGTGTGACTACTGCATTCTTCCATTGCAACATTTTAACTTGGTAATAACTTTTATTGCTTTAATTCTGGTACAAACACAGTTTACTTTATGATTTTGTATTCCCTTTTAATGCCTACGGTAGGCTAAAATACTGGCTCATATATCTCTTTTACTGTTGCATATTAAGTAACATGGTGATTTTAATAGTATTTTCAAGTACTAGTAGTATAACTTTTTTCTTTAGAATTGATTACTCTATCATTTTTTGATTCATGAAAGGGAAGGGGCTATTGTTCTGTCTTCTATGTCAAAATATTTCTCATACCTTTGCCTTTAGTGTTGTGTTGCTTCATGGAGTGGGTCCTTCTCTTACTAGTGTCAACAATAAATTATACTATTATATGTAAAAACACACTTACTTGCTAAAAAGGACTGGATGTTACAAAAGGGTCTGCACAGGGTTTCATAAAACTCCTTCAAATGCTTTGCATACAATAGTCCTAAGTATATGTAACTTTGGTAATAATCATTTTTCAAAGTATTGTTTGCAAATATTTGTCAAAATTTCATTCTCTGTAAAGTGGGGTTTCAATGAAAGTACCACCTTACTGATACTTTCTATTACTCAGATGATATGGTATAGACTTTGGATTATGCAGGTATATTATAAATCCTCCCATTTGGATTCATAAGGAAGCAGGTACTTCCCAAACAAGTGTAAGCCAAGGTCTCAGTGCATGATGTGTAATTGTACAGTGCCTAGCACCAAGGATACTTTGGCCTGTGATTAATAATAGCCATTTCCCAATGCTCCTATTTTCATAGGAGAGCAGGGTTTTACTAGATATGTCTACAATGCTGCTGTGGCACTCTCCAGGCTGCTGCTGACAAATAAGCCCCACCTATCTACCTTTTCCTACACCAAATGCTCCAAACACAGAACTGAGCTGATGAGGGTGCACTGGGAAAGATGCTCGTTAAGCACTCTCAAGCATGCTAGATATCCTGAGTTCTCTTTATCAGACCTGGCCTTCTCTTTTCTTTTTTTGATGATTTGCTTTGCTGAATCATAGATATATTTATAAAGTTATATTTACAAAGTACGTAAGCTATTTACACTTCACACAACCTTCAGTGGGAACTCAGCATGTCTTAAAACTTTTGCTGAATTGGAGTCTATGTACACATAGAATTTCTTTATACTAAATGCAACATAAACTAAACTCAGTGGTAGCTATGCACTGAAAGCTGCTTAAAAATCCTAACCTACTATTCTGATACTTTTATGAAAGTTCCACTCAATGTTTTATTTGGTATTAGAGCCATGTGAAAATATTGATGTCAATGATTGACAGTAGACTAACAATCAAAACTGAAGAAAGATGACATTTTCATTACTGCATAGTCTTCATATTGCAATTGATACCACAGAGTGTGTTTGACACTAAAACCTTGTTCATAATACTACTAGAGAAATAATAGACCCTTTAAACCCAGACACATTGCATACCATGTGAAATGAATGTAAAATAATTTTAAAATGTATTACCAAAAACTTAAAATTTTTCATAGCATGGGAACTTCTGAGAGTATGGAGATAGGAGTTTGGTTTTTCAATCATCTTTCCCTTTCAAATGTATATGTTGATGTTATGTTCATGAGTTTTTCTCTGAACCTATTGAGAATCTTTGGGTTAAGTTTAAAGGGGAGAGCAATAAGGGTGATGTCATGGTGGGTGTCTGCTATAGACCACCAGATTAGGAGGAAGTGGTGGATGAGGCTTTCTTCAAACAGCTAGTGGAAGTTTCCCAATCACAGGCCCTGGTTCTCATGGGGGACTTTAATCACCTTGACTTTTCCTGGGAGAACAATACAGCAGGGTGCAGGCAATCCTGGAAGTTTTTGTAGAGTGTTGGGAACAACTTCATGGCACAAGTGCTGGAGTGGCCAACTAGGGGTCAAGCTCTTCTTGACCTGCTGGTCACAAATAGGGAAGAATTAGTGGGAAATGTAGTAATGGATGGTAATTTGGGCATATGGGGAGAGGCTCAAAGACTTGGGACTGTTCAGCCTGGAGAAGAGAAGACTCAGAGGGGACTTGGTGTCAGCTTCTAAGTATATCAAGGGCATACATCAGGGCCTGAGGAAGCATCTGTTCACCAAGGCCCCTTAGCGGAGGACAAGAAATAATAGGCATAAGCTTTAATAATTGAGGATCACTTCATGCTAGACATAAAGAAAACCTTTTTTACAAGTCAAGGACTGAGGGTTTAGAACAGGCTCCCCCCAGAGGTGGTACAGTCACCAACCCTGGCAACCTTCAGAGAGCATCTTGATGCCAGTCTTGCAGTGGTCATCTGATCCCAGCAGTCTTTCCTGCCCAAGTGCAGGGGGGCTGGATCCAATGATCCATGAGGTCCCTTTCAGCCCCTAACAACTGTGAAACTATGAAACTATAAAAGCATAATTGGAGTTGCAGCTAGGGGTGTAAGGGGTAACAAGAAGGGTTGTAACAAGTATGTCGGTAGCAAGTTTTATAAAAAGGAGAAGTCCTTATTTTGTTCATTGATTATCTGTGGACATTCATAATTGTTCAACATGTCAATTCTGCATATAACAGAAAGTTTTTCATGAGGGTTAAGAGAGCACTTTTAGCATGAAAATTTTCATTAATATTTCTTTAAACTAGTATTCATGATTCTTTTGTTTTAACCTCAATCACCAGAACATTTGTTTGAGAATCAGCTAATGAAAAAGGTGGCAAATATCAGCAAAACAAATGGACTAGATTTTTTCCTGAGAACATTCATGAATACTTTTTTGACTGTGTTCACCTTGTGGTGCTCACTGGTTGTATTTTAGAAAATAACACTATTGAAAAGCAAAATAATTCAGTGCTGTGTAGTGATAATGTGCCTTTTCTGGGTGTATATTTATAATGTAAATAAAAAGACATTATAATGCTAAGGGGTTTACTAAGTCATGCAAATGAAACAATTCAGAGTAAAGGATTTCTCAGTCTTTCGTTATATACTGCCATAAGGCCTGTGAATTGCAGTTCACACGGTGTATTAGATGCATGCTGGTTGCAAATTATAGCACATGTGGATAACATCATGTAAGTCTAAGATGAAATCATGTAGGTAGACTATCATCTCTATCTCTTTCTCTTTTATTTCTTGTGTTTTCTAGTTTGGATACACTCCTTTTATACTAATAAATCTGTATACACTTCATTTGTCTTTTACCCAGCTGTATGAAGATGGGCGGTCTGCAGCTGGAATCTTTTTGGTACTATTGAAAGGAATATTCTCATCACTATAATGGTTATAGATCAATACTAAAGTTAGTTACAGTGACAAGATTTTAAGCCATGGTTCCTAAAGCAGTAGTCGGCCCCTTTAGTTGCAGTATGATTCTAACATTCTCAAAGTATTAGGATTCTATCCTATAATGTCCTATAGATTACATTAAATTTGCAAAATTACAATTAAAATCTTTTAAATGGTTCCATCCTCATGCTAATTTAAATCACTACATTTAAAAAGTCATCCCTCAGTCATTCATGGATCACATACAGCTACACTGAAAATAATTAGTGTTTTAGTTCAGATTTTCAGGTTATGCCTATGAACACACAAAAATTAAATATTTAAGCACTCTGGTTTTAAAGTGCCTGCAGATACTTGTACCTGTGAGTTGTAGTGTTTGTACATATGTAGTATAATGTGTGCACATAATTGGATTTCTAGGGCTAAAAATCAGGTCATTTGTCCAGAATATGCTTACTAGGGCTGTGCGAAATTTCACCTGGTGTTTCATTTCAAAGCTGTTTTGATGTGTTTCAAGCCCAAAACAGCGAAATCAAAATGAAACAAGAGCCTTTGAAACAGCTTTTAAATGAAACAGGGGCACTTGAAACTTTTTGAAAGTTTTGAAACATTTTGAGTTTCGAAGTCAGGCTTACTTGGCTATGCCGGACTCCTCCTGGAGGTACAGTCCCCCAATCTGCCTGCTGGATCACAGGAGGCTGGTGCTACTGCCTGGGACCTGCACTGGGCGCAGTCCGTACCCAGTGCAGGGAAGATCGGTGCTGCTGCTGGCCGTAGCCGGCAGCACCAGCCTCCTGGCAGTCATCTGGCAGGCAGATAGGAGGCTTGCCCACACTCCTGGGAGGGCTGTGGGGCTGTACTGGACTGCTCCTGGAGGTGTGGGCCCCCGATCTGCCTGACAGATCACAGGAGGCTGGTGCTGCCACCTGGGACTGGCACTGGGCAGAGCCCACACTCAGCTCTGGGAAGATAGGTGCTGCTGCTGGCCCCAGCTGGGGCCAGTGGCAGCACTGACTTTCCCAGCACAGGCTGTACCCAGCAGCAGTCCTAGCTGGCAGCACTGCTTCCTGTCATCTGGCAGGCAGATCGGGGCTTGCTCACACCCCCGGGAAGGCTGTGGGGGCTGTGCCAGACTGCTCGTGGGGGTGCAGGGCCCCCATCTGCCTGCCGGATGATAGAAGGCTGGTTCTGCCACCTGGGGCCAGCGGCAGCCAGGACCATCCCTAGGCACGAGCAGATCAGGGTGACATCCTGGGCTCCATGCTTTGGTGGGGGCCCCATGTTTCTGGGAGGAGTGGCTGTGGCGACTCTGTGCTGCTGCCACCAGCTTTGTGTCCGGCCCCGTGCTACCCCACTCCCGCTGCCTGAGCCACCACCAATGGTGGTGGCAGTTTCTTCACATTCAGGGCATGTGGAATCGGGTTGGGGGCAGGTCCCCGCACAAGCTGATTTGCCCCAAGCCCCGCAACAGAGCTGAACTGAGTGGGGTGCAGGACACAGGGCAAATCAGCTCATGCAGAGACCCATCCCAATCCCGCACCTCCTGGATGCAAAGAAGCTCCCGCCATCATTGGTGGTAGTGCTGGTGGGGGTTGGGGGAGAGGGGAAGTGAGCAGACAGGCGTGAAGTCAGCAGCAGCAGTGCAGAGTCACCATGTCCACTCCGTGGGCAACCCCAAAGCATGGGGCCTGGGATGGTCACCCCGATTTGCCCCTCCCTAGGGACAACCCTGGCTGCCCCACGTGGCAGAACCAGTCTTCTGTTATCCAGCAGGCACATCGGGGGCCTGCACCCCCAGAAGCAGTCCAGCACAGCCTCCACAGCCCTCCTGGGGGTGCAGGCAAGTCCCTGTTCTGCCTGCTGGATGACAGGAGGCTGCTGCTGCCAGCTGGGACTGCTGCTGGGTGCAGGCCATGCTGGGAAACTTGGTGCTGCCGCTGGCCCCAATCTTCCCAGTGCTGGGTGCGGGCTGTGCCCAGTGCCACTTCCAGGTGAGAGCACCAGCTTCCTGTCATCTGGCAGGAACATTGGGGGCCTGCACCCCGAGGAGCAGTCCGGCACAGCCTTGCTTGGTAAAGCTGAGCTTACTTGAAAAGATTGCTGATTTCGATACTATGTTCCAGATCCTCAGACTTGCTGGGTACTGATGGGTAGGTTAAGGGGAGGTCAGAGCAAGTTAAAATGGCTACCTGATCTAAGGTAAATCGAAATTGGAGGGGTTAGTGGGGAGATTTCTGGGGTCCAGGAGGGCTTGGCAGGATCAGTGGCTCTCACAAGGACTGTGTGGAAGCTTGGGGGGGATGGGAGGGCTCTCTCCCCCGAGGAACCAGGGGCTATTTTTAGCTCCCCTGATCCCACTCCCAGCTAACCTACCCCCTCATTCTGCCTGCCCTTCTCCCCACTGGGACTTATTTCCTCCATTCCCAAAATTAGTGAACACTGATAAAACTGGCAGTGGGAGTGGCTCGCAGGATGGGGAGTTTGTGGCTGGTCCATGGGGAGGCGGGGGGGAGGGTTGTCTGCTTGGAGGTAGGGTAAGGGGAGGGGCTAAAAATAGCTTGGTCCTGGGGGAGTTGGTAGGAAAAGTGCAGCCTGGGCTGGGCCCCGTGGCTGGGCTTTCCCAGCCTTGAGGCTGCACTGGAAGCTGTAAAGAAGCTTGGGAAGGCTAGATCAGTCTAAAAATGGCCAACCCAATCTAAATTAGACTACCTCAGAGATAGGGTTAAGTTAGATTGAGTCAGCCTTTTTTAGAGTAATCTAACCTTCCTGGGCAGTTTGCACTTAGATTGACGTAAGTAAGGATCTATGTCTTCATCTGGATGAACTAAGTTAGATTGGGTGGCCATTTTTAACGTTATCTTACCTCCCCAAACATCCTAACTTCCCCAAACAACTGTATGCACCCTCAGTGTGTAAGAGTACAGTTTTAGGATTGAAGGGGAGGGGAAATCTCTGACCTTACCCAAGATATGCACTAAACTAAACTATGACTAGGAATAATGGATGTAAACTGGTTGAGAGTAGATTTAGGTTAGATATTAGAAATACATTTTTCACAGTAAGGGTGGCCAGGATCTGGAATGGGCTTCCAAGAGAGGTGGTGCTATCACCTAGCTTGGAGGTCTTCAAGAGGAGGCTAGATAGTCACCTGGCTGGGGTCATCTGACCTCGGTCCTCTTTCCTGCCAGGGTCAGGGGGTCGGACACGATGATCCATTGTATTCCCTTCCGACTCTACAATCTATGAATCTATAAACTGATCTTAATTTAAGTCATGGTCATTAACTACACAGCATTGTCAGTACTGTGCTATTAGCTGCCCTGAAAGTGGCTATGGCCAGCCCTTCTCATTTTTAGCAGTAACCTAGAAGCTAAGTGGCTCCCAGCAATTTCAAGGCTTGTAATAGCTGCTCTTTGACACTTGAGTCACCTTCATCCTTTCCATGCATTTAAATGGAGTAAAATTACATTACAGGGTCAACTGTGGGGCTGAATGATGCTATGCATGTCAAGAGTTTATACAATTAACTAACATGGAGATAACCAATGTTTGTCACAAGCTAAAGAGGGTTAGTTGGCTATGTTAGTCTGAAGTCAGTCAGAAGTCAGGGTAGGTATGCACTTTTATAGACTACCTAAATCAAATATACATAGAGAGAGAACACAAGCTTTTTTTGAACCCAAGTTCAGTGAAGTCAGAGACAGAAATTGAGACTGACATTCAGGAAATTTTTAAATGTATCTAATATGCAGGTAAGTACAATACACTGTAGTTTGAAATCAGTGGATTTGCACAGCTGAGAATCTTGGTGTTTTTTATTTTGCTTTGTTTTGGTTTTAAAAGAGATTAGCAAGAATTATAGAGGGCAGGAAATTAGCTTTCAAAGCATCAGAGATTTCCTTTCCAGATAATATTTCCAATTAATATCCTAACCAGCACAAATAAAAGCACCGGTGATTGTAAACCTCTTAGTAGAGCCTTGGGGAAAGCAAAGTTTCTTGACTTCAGTTCAAACAGTTTTAAATGTTGAAGCGGGGCTTTCACAGATGTTGTTTATTTCACAACAGTGGTCTCAGGAGCGAGTGGTGCCACTCTCTTTCTTGTTGCCTTGAGAATAGTATAATGTTTTGAAAGGGTGGAGGGAGGTTTTCATGGCTTTAATTACCACATGGTGAAAAACTGAACCTTAAAAAAATAAAATAAGATTGAGGTAAGAAATAAAGATGAAGTTCTCAGAGCTATTAACAGTATCAGGAGAGAGAGTGAAGAAAGCAGCTGGCTGATAATTTATTATACCATCTTTAGGAGGAAGGAGAATTAAAACAAAAAAGAACTTGGCCATAAACAATGTAGCATTTCTCACCTACTCAATGACACAGGGGCCAAAGAACAAAAGGAAGCTTTGGCAAAGAAGATAGTGTCATGTGGAAGCCTGCAGTGTTTTCACTCCACTGGTGGGAGTTGGAAGCAGCATGACATTGTTTTGGATTAAACAAACTGATGCTAAACATATTTGGTGCTATACGTCTAATAGTGATGGTCACTCAGATCCAAAAATATCCTCATTTTATTGTTCTCTACAGAACATCTTACTTTCCCTTGCTTTAAAGCTGTCAGATTGCCAGTTCCTGTTGCATGCTAACAGGGTCCTAAGTAGGTCTATCGTTAGTCAGAGACAGCTTAACCAAAACCACTGCCGCTCCCACAGACACATTTTAACAGCATAGTGACTTAGTTCCAGCAATGTATAGTCACTGGAGAGTTACTGGAGAGCCTGGTAGCAGAATAAACTTCTATCTGTCACTGGAATATTATGTGCTGTGAAATTATGACAAGAGCACTAGATCTATATATTTTCTAATAGAGATAACTGTTTGAAAGAGGATGTGCAGTGTAATCGCTGTTAAATCTTTTTGTTTGTATATTCAAATTAGGGCAATTTTATAGAGATTTGGATGTGTGCCTTAATAAATACTTTGATTTCACAATCCATTTCATGTGATTCTTGGCACACAGTATCTGATATTAAAAATCTAATAATGCAGCTTTACATAATAACATGGGTTCATACTGGCATGATCTTTCCTTTGAACTGATCGGCAACACTTATTGTTAACATTTTGGATAGGAGCATTTCCACCACTATTTCCTCTTCCTCAACAATATGCTTTTGGTTTTGTGAAATGAATTAATTGACATCTATAGTTAATCATTTGACTGCCATTTCTAAACACATGCATATATGCATATGCTTACTGCCTGTTTTGTATGTCTGATAAAAACAAGGCACAGTGCCCCCTCAAAAGGCAGACAGTACTTTTTACTGTGGCCTCATTCATTTGAGTTATAATCTTATGTGGATGTGAACAATAGCAGGGTTGCTCAACCCCCAGTCCATTGGCCAGATGCAGCCTCCAGAGCCATGTGATCCAGTCCAAGGGGGTCCAGAAATGTGGTGGTGGGGGAGTAGTGGCAATTTCATAGATTTCATAGACATTAGGGCTGGAAGGGACCTCACAAGATCATTAGGTCCAGGAAGTCTGCTGGGGTCAAATGATCCCAGCAAGATAAGCATCTGAACGTGCTTTAAAGGAGTCCAGAGTAGGTGCTTGCACCACTTCTGGGGGGAGTCTGTTCCAGACTTCGGGAACTCGGACGGTAAAGAAGTTTTTCCTTATGTCCAGTCTAAAACGGTCTTCCCAGAGTTTGTGACTGTTGGACCTTGTCTTCCCTTGGGGTACCCTGGTGAACAAACATTCTCGCAGTTCCTGGTGCATACCCCTATTTTTATAGGCTGCCACCAAATTCCCCCTGAGCCTTCACTTTTCCAGGCTGAAGAGTCCCATGTCTCTCAGCCTTTCCTCATAAGACTTGTTCTCTTGTCCTTTGATCATGCATATGGCTCTTCTCTGGAATCTCTCAAGCTTCTCCATGTCCTTCCTAAAGTGCAGAAGCCAGAACTGGATGCAGTACTCCAACCGCAGCCTCACCAAGGCCGAGTACAACAGAAGGATGACTTCCTGGGTCTTGCTTGAGATGCATCAATAGATGCAAGCCAAGGTTTTGTTTGCTTTGCCAGCTGCAGCATTGCATTGGTGGCTCATGTTCATCTTGTGGTCAGTCATGACCCCCAAGTTCCTTTTGGTCATGGTGCTAGCAAGTGTAGTGCTGCCAAGCCTATAGGTATGATGTTGATGTTTTTCCTGAGGTGGAGCACCTTGTATTTCTCAGTGTTGAATGCCTTCAGGTTTTGGTCCACCCACCTTGCAAGCCTGTCCAGGTTGACCTGAATCACCAGCCTATCCTCTAGTGTGACCACACTTCCCCATAGTTTGGTATCATCAATGCATCTAGCCAGTCCACTTATACCTGAGTCCAGATTGTTTATAAAGATGTTAAAAAGTACTGGTCCAAATACAGAGCCCTGGAGGGTGCCATTGCTCACCATGCACCATGTTGACACAATTCCATTGACTACCACTCTCTAGACCTAACCACGGAGCCAGTTCCTGAGCCATTGGACCATGAGTTTGTTGAGGCTGCAGTTCCCCAGTTTAACCATGAGGCCTTCATGGGAGACCAAGTCAAAGGCTTTTTTGAAGTCTAAGTAGATTATGTTAATTAACGCTACCTCCACTCCACCACTGCCAAATTCCCAAGCCCTGCAGGCTAGATGACAGGGCCTCATATATGGGATGTGGCAGGCATGTGTAGAGCTGGGGCTGGGGTGGCAGGCCCAATCTGGCATGCACAGGGTTGGGGTGGTGGGCCTGATCTGGAACATGTGGGGCTGGGCCTGGGGCCAGGCTAGGGTGGTGGGCCTGCTCTGTTGCCTGTGTGCTCAATCTGGCTTGCACCAGATCCATGGACTGACTCCACACTACTCATTTGGTTGGTGGGGCAAAAAGGAGGGGTAACACCAAACTACAGGACTCCAAAGAGCCACAAAGTGTCTGTAGCATTCTGTAGTAACATAAAAATATTCCATGAGACTGCATGAAGTAAAGCCTTGGTGACACTCTTTCTAATACACTTTACTGCATGGCTTTCTAATCATCATACATTGTTCCCTTTTTCAACTGACACTTGATGGTTTGAGAATGTTTGGAAAATTGTTCCAAGTGGGCATCATTGTTCCCAGAGAAGAGAGTTGAGAAATCCACATGCATTAGATGTTGATACTTTACTTTGTCACATGGTTTTCTTCAGGATTACTTAATTCAGCATCTTTTTTTTTTTAAGCAAGTTCATTTGGCATGTAGTTCCTCAGGACAAACTTGACCCAGGTTCCCAAAGTGGAAGGCAAGGGGAATAGTTCAGCTATGTGGCCAGTCCTAATCTCACCATTTGTCCACATACAGAAGTGCCATCTCATGAGCCCACAAGTATCACTTCTGGGCTCCTGACTGAGATTATAAGGGTTCCTTGTTTTCTAAAGAAAGTGAGTATTTCTCCAAACTGAGTGGAACAAAATACATCATAAAAACTCCATAGAGATGTAAAATGTGCAAATTACCTAACAGCTTTGGACATTTATCCCCACTTTATTTCAGTCTTCTTGGTGGTTTTGAAATCTCACAAGGGAAGTAATCTATCATGCAACTAAGCATGGTGCTGGAAATATTGCAACTCCTGGGACAATCTTTCACTCTCCTGCTCTAGCAAAGAAGCAGTTTAGTATCAGTAGGTGACACATTTGTATCTCACAACTTAACTCATTTCTGGGTAACAAATTTGGCACAAAGCTACCCTCTATGCTTTGGAGAATTTTTTCATTGTGTCTTCAGAGATAACAGTAATCAGAGGGGTTCATCAAACTGGGATCTTAATCTAAAAGCAGAGAAAAGTGAAGGGATACTGTACTTCAATTCCTTTCTATCTCAATAGGAATGTTCCCAAGAAATGACTGCAAGTCAGTGTTCTTCTCTCAACTCCTCCACTACTTTGCTGTACAACTCCTGGCAATTCATTTAACTTCACTGTACTTCAATGTTAGGAACAGACCTTGCATTTATCCTGGGACAAGTTGTCCGTATCTTTGTCCTGGAACAGAAAGGTGCCAGAATTGGCATGTCTACACATCACCCTTCCAATCAGGGTATAGTGAGCAGCTGAATTCTTTGCCACTTTTCTGCCATTAATTCAATAATCCAATCCCAGGACAGCTGTTCAGATGCACTCAATATCCCAGGACAAACCATTAGCACATCTTATCTCATAAACTTTCTTAGAATTTGTCCCAGGACAATGGACATCTGAATGATTGCACTTCACAGTGTTTTTTCCTGGGATAAATGAGATGTCTGTTTGTAGCCCAATTTACGTTTCTATAATAGTAAACATAGAACTTCTGGCACTGATTTTGTGCATCTTAATAACCATAAAACAACTTTGGGATGATCAGATCAAAGGTATATTTCTTGTTGCTAAATTAGATCATTATTGAAAATAATAGCTGAGTATCCATGATATAGGAATTGTAATTCCTGGACCAGTGCTTCAGTTAGTTTGGCATCCTTTGTTCTTTTGATGGTTGAGGATGTAGAAACTGTATCCAGAGATCAGATGACCTTTTTTATATTATTCGTTTATCCATCAGTTTTATTTGTGCAACCTTACTAGAAAGATGAGGACGGGTAAAATGTGACAAATAGCATAAGAGGAAAATAATAATAAGTAACCAAATTATTAATAACTGAAGCTTATAGTATTCTATCAAAACTCTTTCATAGCTTTTCTTCAAAGATGGCTAATAATTACTGACTCCTATAAACAGTAATCAGTAATCTCTTAACACAACATGCCTCTATCCACATTTCAGCATTTGAGAGGCTTTATTCATTATAGTTTCATTTGTACTCTTGGGCATAAATCTGTTTTATTTTATTGTATTTATTAAGGATCTGTCTATACCATCACTATGGTAAATATGAGACCATTGCAAAGAAATATACCCACCCACTTATTCCCCCCCACAAACTTCATGCATAATAACGTCGTGCACTCAAAAATAGAGTAGTAACACAAATGTGTACCACTGTTCTTGAGATTGAGATTGCGACAGCGTCTGTGCTATGTTCAGAAAACTAAAATTTTCCGAGGCCTATCATCCACCGCTATATATTTTTTTTCTTCTTGTCAGGTATTATTAGCCGCCAGGAGGCTGAAGAGTTGCTAATGAACAAGTCTGAAGGAGCATTTCTGGTACGAGTCAGTGAGAAAATCTGGGGCTACGCCTTATCTTATCGCCAACAGAGTGGATTCAAGCACTTCCTGGTGGATGCTTCAGGGGATTTCTACAGCTTCCTGGGGGTAGATCCCAATCGGCATGCAACACTCACAGATCTTATTGATTTTCACAAGGTATCACTTGATATGTAAAGATCAATCCATGACCTCTGTAGACTAATAATTTAAAGGGGAAACATGTACTTTGGAATCAAACTGAAAAACAGAAAAAACAGTAAAAAGAGAAATCTACATGTACCATAATACGTGTCATCATAATGTCCATTTTTATATATACACTTTTAGAGTTTGTTCCACTAGTGAAGTGAATCAGGGATTTTTTTTCCTTCAAAATCTTCAGTATATATTTATGTCCCTTTCTAACCTGCTTCTTATGCTTTGCTGGACAAAAAAGGTGCACTAATAGGCACTGACAGAGCTAATGCTTGCTGAGCTTCTTTGGTCTGCAAAGTTGGACTGAAGATACTACAAGAAAGTGCTTTTAATAGTATTTCAGCATGTTAGATGTTGTTCCCAAAGATATCAAGTGCAGAAGCAGACCCAAATGGGAATGAATCAGGCTGTAAAATAAGAAATAGTCCTGGTTCAATTTTAAATGTGAACTACTGGTCTTTCTTATTTTATCCTAAACCCCACTTATAAAATAGTTTGTCATAGAAACTCTAGGTAGACATGAAGTAGCTTGCCTGAATGCTGTGCTTTCTGTTTTTCAGCCTGTAACCAAAAAACAGCTCCATTACAGTCAGGACACATATTATTCTCTTGTTTGTCTCTCCCTATGTCACCTCAATCAGTTATAATCCTGCTTTAATCTTTACTTCTCATCCATACTATTTTTCTCTTCCCTCTGTAACCTCCTTTACATTCCTTTTCCTATATTTTTTTCATCTTTGCTTCATAGTTGTTTTATTGATATTTTTCTCCATCTTTTCTGCAAATACGACTTTATTGCTTTTCTTTGATACAACATATAAATAGCTTTTTTCATTCCTCTACTTTCAGTATCCCTTGTCTTTCCTCTAAGCCTTTCCTGAGATGCAAGTATTGTGCTACATGCTGAGCACATCTACATGTGCCCCTACAGTGCTGTTGTAACTGCATTGTCATTTAGTACTTCCTGTAGGAAGTACTATATGATAGCATAATAACAGCTGTTACTGCACCATGCCAATGGGGGAATTATTTTTAGCCACTACATTGCCATAGCAACATGCTATCGCTAGGGAGTGCATCACTATGGCGACATAGCTGCAGCATCATGGTTTTTGCCTACTGACACTATGTTGCTTTAGCATGTTGCTGTGTCGATGCGCCCACAAATATACACTTATAAAATTACATGCTATTCATTTTCGTATTAAATCTTATGTTTTAATTATTCCTTATTTATATATTGAATAACCAGAGAGAATTGTTGTTACCTTGTGTTTGCATAAATCTGAAACATTTGTACCTAGCTCACTAGGTTTGCCTTTATTTCATGTTCAGGAGAATTTTGGCCTGTGTGTTGTAATTGCCACTATACAGTACATGACAGTCTCTGCCTCAAGGAATTTATATTCCGAGTAAGAGAAAGAGAGAAGTCAGAGTGTAACACTATGCATAAGAACATTTGAATGCATAGTGAATAGCTGTGTAAACAATGACTTGTTTTGTTTTGGTTTTTGGTGGCCAAAAATACATATGTGACTTATTTCAGCTGAATGTTTCATTTGTCTCATAACAAACATTTTGTTTTATTTATCTCTGTACTGTTATACTATCTCCCCTTTTACCTGAACATAATGCAAACATTATGTTCAACATTTCAAAGCAAAAATACTAACCATTTCAAAATGGATGAGGATTGAAATGTGTCAAAAGAAAGAATTTGAATTTTCTGATTTTTTCTTCATTTTTTTGGTTAAACCTACATACCAGATATGAACTGAATCTGTGAATAATTTTGACTCCCAGAAACTATTTTTAAAAATAAATTTACCAATTTCCCCAGAATTTTACCTAAGGACAGGTACAGACTTTACAAAGAAACTGTATCTAAATCAAAGAAAACCAATCTAAATCCAGAACAGTACAGAAATGCAGTGCATATAGACTAGTTTAAAAATGTAGAACACAGTCTAAGCTAGACCTGGATGGATGTAGAATGAGAGTTAAGCAATTTAGGTTAGATCAGTTTATCAAACTTCTATACCAGATCCCCTAGCATCTCAAGTTAGGCCGGAGTCCCCTGGTATCCCAGGCTGCTTTGCAAGACCCCACTAACCTTCCCTCACACGGTAGAGTACTAGTCTTACCTGCTCCAGCTGAACAGGTTCTCACAGAGCCAGCTGCTGGCAGGTTGTGGGGCTGGGGGCAGTGGTGGAGAGGGAGGGGGCTGGGTCCACCTGGCCCTGGTCCCAGTTTGAGCCAGCCCAGGTTGGGGGGCCCATGAGGCAGGGGCTCCCTGGCCCAGCTGGCCAGTGTGGCTCCTTTCTCCATCCCCACCCTCCTTGCTGGCTATCAGCAGCAGTGGGGGAGGAAGGTGGGGAGCAGAGGCCCCTGCCATGTGGATCTGGCCCCTGGAGACTGGAGCCAGCACATTGGGAGGGGGGTGCTGAAGAGAGGTGGCCTCTTCTTCTCCCTACACCCCACTGCCACTGATAGCTGGCCACAGGTGGGTGGTCAGACCTAGGGCTGCACTGGCCAGCTGTGCCAGGCTGTGGGAAGGGGGAAGCACCGTTCACGCAGTACCCCCCACCCAGCTGTGCTGGCTCAAGTCTTGGGGGCTGGGTCTGCACAGCAGGGGCTTCTGCTGTCCCCCTCTGCTGCTGCTGCTGGTGTTGACAGCTGGCTACCGGCAGGGGCGCATGGCTGTAGAGAGGAGTTGTGCTGGCAAGCTGAGCCAGGCAGTGGAGGGAAAGCCACTTTCAGGCAGGCTCCCCCAACTGTGCTAGCTCAGGTCTGCTGGAGCTGGGGCAGAAGCCTCCATTCCCCCCTGCCCCTTGCCACCACTGACAGCTGGTCACTGGTTGGGGGGAGGGGCTGGAGAGAGGTCCTGTGGTGGCCCATCATGGGTGACCGGCTGCTTGGCTGGGCTTGGCAGCCCCATCTACCAAAGGCTGAATGTTTGTTCTGTTCACTCCTGACCTAACCTAGGGCACTTAGAGTAAAATGTGAAACTTAGACTGCTTCTACCTTGGGCTTTTTGACCATCTGTACTTAGCCTAGATGTAATTGATACAGATTCCTAGTCCCCCTAGGGAAGTGGTAAAAAGAGGGACTTAAAACTACATTAAGGAAGCAAAAACTGATTCAAATCATATAGAAAAATCTTGAACCAAGCTACATAAAATCATTATCCACTGGTACAAGATAAGTGTGGAAAGGTAGCAGAATGCGGCCTTTGCTGGGGGTAGACGTTGGGTAGGAGTTGAACATAAACACTTGAGTTTTCTTTTATAATATGAGAAAGTCTCCATCCAGACTACCTTTTTCAAACTCAGTACATCTCCTTGTAATGTCTCCTACAGAGCTGAGCAGCACCTAGATTGGTGTATTTGAGAGAGAGAGACTCAGGGTTAGGCCCTGTCAGAAGGAGAAGAGCTTAAAAGAGTCACACAGCAAATACTTAAAGAGTCCAGGTAGACATTGTGGGAGATCTCAGCACTAGCTGCAGCAGTTTTGTTTCCATATGGCAGCCAAGTGTGATAAAAAAATGCCTGTATATTTCTTGTTTCCTCCTTGCTCTTCATAGGCAGTAGCTACCTTAGAAAGCCTATCCACCTACAAAGAGCACTGCGGCACCTGTCAGAAGCAAAATGTCTTTTAGTAACATTTATAAGAAAAAATATTTCTGCTCCCCCCTGCCCCTGGATGATAAAGGCAATAGTTCTAGCTATGACAAGCTTATTAGAGAAGTTGCTTTTCCTCTAGGGTAACCACACAATTCTATTTTAATTACTTAGCTTAATAGCCATACACAAGGCTGGCCAATTTGCTGGTAAGAGTCAATTCAGTATTCTGTTCCTTTCCTGTCTCCTACATGGTTGTTTCTGAAGCTTTTCTGTCTGCCCTTTCCTCTGAAGTGTGTTGTCAAGCACTCCACAGCCTTTTAATAGTCAGCTACCCAATGCAAGAAGCTGTGAAGGCAGTGCAGTGGAAATTAACAGAATCTCTTCCAGATCCTGCCCTAGTTCTGTCTTAGCTGAAACTCCTTCAGGGAGTCTCCTGGTCTTTTGTCATGGTTAAGATAAACTGTAGGTGGATTCTGTTTATATTCAGAACTTGAAGTTTACTGTAATTGCTAAGACTAGAACAAGTACTATAAGAATTCAGAGCCAGCCAAAGAAACGAAAGAGAAAATGGCACTAATAAGGGTTGTTTCTATTTCCGTATTCTATTCTGGTCTTGATTTGAAGACATTAGCTAATGATTATTAAACATGTGTGTAAGGGGGAGGGGGGTGCTTGTGGGTGGAGGGGATATTTAGACCATGGCAGGAAATTATCAAGCTCTGCATCCACAAAAATCCATATGATACCAGCCAGTCTAGTCTTCATATGTACTTTTAGACTCAGCAGCATTTGTTTTTGTGTCAGTATATAGTGTCATATTATTGACTGCTTTTAATCAACTTGAACTACTAGACACTTGCTTCTACTTTCTTGTAATTTCCAAAGAGGTTTTCATATGATAAGGAAGATTCCATATTTATTTGTATCCCAACACAGTGACCATGGATCAAAGTGAGGATTTGGAATGGACTTTTAAGGAATCAGCCACTCGAATTCCTATTGCATTTCAATAGGAATTAGGTCTCTTTTGCAAATCTCAGGCCCAAAACTTGGATCTAATTTGGGATGAGATGCACTGTGTTTATATCATCCTCACTTCGGACTAACTTTGGCCTATCTCTGGCAAGTTCTTTTTCCCTGACTGTATGGAAGAGAAAGTACCAGTACTTATACCAGTATAAGTATCCAAATAGAGATGAAAAAGAACTGGTCTTGCCTAGCCAACTCCAGAACCTGGATGGAAAAGGAGACATTGCTAGGATCTCAGTGCATATTTTATCAGATACCCTTTTATGTTTCTACTAGGTTTGCAAATAATAATCTTATAATATAGACCCTGGGCTACAGGAATCTTTTTCTTTTCCTGCCCAGAGGATAGGTCCTCATTACAATTGAATGGGGGTGGGGGGTGTCTTCTTTTCAGTTAAGCGTTTATTTCTCTCTGAGATCAAGGGAAGTCTTGAATGCATGATCATTTAAACATCTTTTTTGTCTTTTCAGGAAGAAATCATCACATCCTCAGGTGGGGAACTACTACTGGAACCATGTGGACAGAGGAGGAACCCACCAGACTATAGTCCCTTATTTGAATGACTGCCTTCAGGACTTCAGTGAATACCTTATGCATAGTTAAAATAGTAAGACTCAAGCTGATAAATAGTATGCTAATGATCAAATTTTCAGTCACTAGTTTTGTGGACAACAAACTGCCACCATTAAACAGTCCGAGAAATTACTATTTAACCCGATTTGTAGAAATAATTTATATCACTAATATTTTAATTATAGATGAATACTGGTGGATTACAGTATCCCTAGATATGTTTTAGGAGTGGTGATCAACTAGCATTGACAGTTATGGTTACATTTTGATTGTTCACTTCTATCCAGAATTTAAAATACAGTGTGACAAACAAGGACAACTATTGTATATATTCATAAAGTATTATATGAAAGAGTGTAGAATAGTCCCCCTGCGCCCTGCCCCCCCACCTTTAAAGTCAGGTTTGCCAGTTTCCAGTGACAGTGTTGCCAGTCAATCTTCTGACCAGGAAGGAGAAAAAGACTTTAGAAACCTTCTGTAATTTGCTATCTTGTATTGTTTAGTTTAAGCTGGAAATTTGCCATATTTCTTTGGAATTCATCCTCATAAAGTGAAGCTCATTCCTGTGCAGTCTAAACAAGGTCATTTGTATCACTGAAGACTTTGTGGTAGGTCTGCGCAAATGGCCTATCCCTTCAGAGAATTATAAACTCATAGAAAAGTATAGCTAGAAGGGACCCGTTGAAGTTATTTAGTTTAACCCCCTGCCTGAAGCAGGATCCTCCCTCTCCAAACCATCCCAAGAAAATCATTGTCTAACCTAGTAGTAAAACTATACAATGGCAAAGCATAGGGCCGTAATCTGCCACAGGTAAAGCAGGGTGACAATAGTGGCCAATGTTCTGATGCTTCCAGGTTTGTTAAAATACCCATGACAGTTAGCATGCCCAAGATTGGGGACTGAAAAGCAACACCGGGTATGTCCTGGGAACTAGAGCCAAACATCAGCCACATTTTATTTTTTCAGCATTTGGCATGTGCAGAGCAGGAGTGAGTGGGTGAAAAGTAATTTCATGGTGGTGATGGGTATTCTATAGCAGTGTCTAAGGCACTATGGACATGCCATGTGTAGTCCAAGCAACTAGAAAGAATTATATTCATACTAAAGGAAGGGGAAATTATTGTGTGCTAGCTGATCATTTTTTAAAATAGGCTCAAAGGGTATGTGCATACATTACATTTAGATTGACCTAACTAGGGTTAGGTTGATCTAAGTGCTGATCTTTTTAGATGTTCAGGGAAGTTAAATTAGGCAAAACATGTCTGGTCTGATCTAACTTAATTCATCTGAGGAGGTTCACTAAGTTAGATTGGGAACAACTCAGCCCAACCTAGTAAACATTGCACATGTTTGGAGCACAGCCTTGGGGCTGGGAAAGCCCAGCTGCTTGCTCCAGCCCTGAGCTTGTGCTCCTCAATTCCCTCCACTCTCAGCCATATTTAGTTCCCCAAGTTGACCTTCCCACAGACAATCTTCACCCCCCACCCACAACAGACCCACCATTCCCCCTGTGGATCCTCTAGCCCCTGGGCCTTCCCCAATTTATTTACATCGGATTCCTGGTATGGCTCCCAGAACCACTGAACATGTGCACAAGTGGGACCTGATCTATGATGAACATCTGTATGTACCCAAAAGGGAGTACATAATCTGGTGAGTACACTGTTTTTCTCTGTATGTATATTTTGAGATTTAAGACAATGAGTTAATGAAGCATGGCATGCTAATTTGGCTAAAATATGAACTCAACCATTTTATCATCCAAAATGCAAACCAGTCCAACATGTTCCCTGCTTTCAGTGATAACTAAACCACTGGGTGAAGTTTCCAAGCTTTACTTTAGTTCAATATGCTTTCTTGTCTGTCCTGCAAGGTGGGGAGAAGGTGTTAGACTGATTCATGGTTCATGCCCTTTGATATATAAGGTAAACACATACAATTCAAAATCTTATATAATATACCTCAAAGCTTTGTCATGCATCTTTATACTAGACAACAGAAAACATTAAAACAAACATTTATAAAAATGAGTAACAGAGTAGGTGCTTAGGGTATGTCTATGCTGTAAATGGCAAGGTGTAGAAATAAACAACCTAGCTCTGCCTGAGCTAGCTCAGGCACAAGAACCAATTTAACTGTAGAAGCACAAGCTCATCAGGCATTAATTTACCCCACAGCAGCCAGGGTTCTATCTTCCCCATCTTCTTTGCTGATAAATCAATAGAAATCCAATTTGTCACATAGAATCATAGAAAAATGGGGCTGAAAGGGACCTCGGGATGATATCTATTCCTACCCCTGGCTTAAGGAAGGAACTTCCATGTTTAAACCATGCCAATCAAGTATTTATCCAACCTGCTTTTAAGAACTTCTAAGGAAGAAGATTCCAGACATTTTCTAGGAAATGTATTTGACTGTTTAACCTACCACACTGTTACAAATTAGAAATTCTTTCAAATATCTACCCTAAATTTTCCTTGTTGCAATTCAAGACCATTAGGTTTTGTTCTGCCCCCTGCCTTCCACCCCAAGAAAATATGTTTAATCACCACCCTCTTTATAAATATCCATCAAGTAGCTGAAGACTTTTATCAAAGCCACACCTCTCCACCCCCCACCCTCATCTTCTCTTCTACAGACTGAATATTCCAAGTTCTTCCTACCTTTTCTCATAAGCCATGTTTCCTAAAATTCTAAATAATTTTTGTTGCTCTCCACTGGAATCCTATTTTTTTACATCTTTCTGTAATGGACATTTCCAAAACAGGAACTAGCATTCCAGGTGAGACCTCATTAGTGCTAAAGAGTGGAAGAATCACTTCCTGTAATTTGCAAGCAATAGTCCTGTTAATACAACCCAATATAATATTGGATGTTTTTCAACAAAAGCTCTTATTCAGTGATCCACTATAACCCACAGGTCCTTTTCTGCAGTACTGCAACCTAGCTGGTCTTTTCCCACCCATGATCATAGGAGGGACACATTTGAAATAGCTATGTACTCTTGGGCTGGAATCACTGTGAAACTTTTAAGTGGTCAGTTTCTCCATCTTTCTTAGATATGCAGAATGCATTTTGGAAAAAGAGGGACTTTGTCCATAGGTTCAGCTCCTGCCTCATCTCATCTGCCTGTCCCTTAAAATTCTCCCAGGAATTGCTATGCTCCACACTTAACTGTGCCCTAGAACTGGTATCCTGTGTATTGTATTTGTCTGAATTAGTCTGTAAACTGTTCAGGGTAAGGGACCCTGTCTTGTACATATTTGTAAAGCACCATATTCACCAGGACTGCTATATAAATAAATTCACATAATAATGATAAAAGTTTTTGTGTTATTTCCACTCTTTGTAATTGTTGAAATCAGAAAATTAAGATACAGACTGCAATGCCATACAGAGTATTTTTTCTTATCTTAACATTAATTTACTATGAGATTGAACCCATCTGTGATTGTGATCAGTGAGAGGGAAACTTTAATTAACTTTCCACAGTGAGACATTTAGCTGGACAATTTATGTGCAATTTACATGGGTCATCGGCTCAAGCAGTTTTAAATGGTTATTGTAACACCTTATAAAAAATGGTTGGCTAGCAAGTTAGGATTCAGACTAAATTGGCAACACAGTGTTCTCCTTAGTAGTTAGAACAGCTAGGCTCATGGTACTATACTCTTTTGCCATTTATTAGTCTCAGGTGCTATCTCACCTTTCTAATCAGGTCCATCTGAAGTGAATCTTTGTCTATCACCAGGAAACCAATTCGCTTTCCTTAAAGGAGGTCAATGATTCCTTAACATGGACCATTACATGCCTGGGGATCTTTTAGAAACTTTTTGCTGTGCGTAGGACATAAGACATGTTTGGGTTTATGTAGCAGCTGAGTAAGTGCTTTGAGCTCTTAAACAGTGGTTTTCAACCTGTTCAACTGTTAGCCACCAAAATTCTATTGTGAATATATCCCACAGTCCTTCTGAACTTGAATTCACCATTTGCAAATAGTATTACATATGCTGAATATAAGACACATCATTTTCCAATTCTTTTGATGTTTAACATATCTTTAGTATTCATTCCCTGTACAATTATGGGCATGTAGAATATGTAGAATTGAAGAGTTTGTTCTATATAAGGAATTCACATTCATAAGAGGTTGACAGTAATACAATTATTTCTAAGTGATGTATTTTTTTAGTCCCTGTTCACATATTTGTACATAGAACAAGAATACTTGGCTGATTGAATCTTTAGCTCACCTGTCCCGTTGTGCCCTAATTAACATGTAGAAGACAACAGCATTTTTTCCCATGAATAATACATTTCCTCATTTTTGGTCTGCATCCATGCGTGTCTCATTTTCGATTTTACCTGGCTTTAGAATAAATTCCTTGTAAGTTCCCTTGCAAATGAAATTACTGTCTGGAAAACTGCAATTTCATCTTGAGAGTTTTATTATGCTAATAAATGTCAGAATTCTCAAATAAAGGAATTGCTTTTTTCCAGAGCCCCACAGAAATAATGAAAAACAGCCAGCCAATTCATGGAGTACCAGCAAAGAAAAACTACACAATATATAACCAGAAAGAGCAGCAATAAAATATAGTGCAACTTAACTGAAAATAAATTTCAACGGAAACAAAAGGAGATCATAGCAGGCAGAAATTAGGAACAGAAGCTTATCTTGGTAAAGATGTACAGCTGCTGCGAATACACTGGAGGGTGGTGGGAGAAATACAACTGTGGAGACATTTTTCAAGCTAACAAATGCTTCTTTCTGCCTTCCAGAAAACAGACAGATTATGAAAAGGTAACCAATGAGTGGGAGGGATAGAAAGGAAGAACAAATATAGAAAAAAAAGAAAATAGAGAGAGAGAGAGAGACAAACGTGTTTATTCTATTGTTTTTAAAACTTTTTACTTTATTTTATGCAGCCCCTAGAGAAAAGACTGAATAATGTTGTCTTCCCAGTCTCAATGCTTAAACTGTGAGATGAGTCTAAAATACAAAATTCAGAGGGAACTGGAGAAGGTGGTAGCTCTTGTAAAAATAGCCACCAACTACAGATTGCTTTCCAGGTTTGCAGTCAAATTCCAAGGTCTCAAAGCCCACTCTCTTGTACCCCCGCCCCTCAGCCCCACCTTTACATTCAAAGTTGTTTGGATTTGCTCACTTTCCTTTACAGTCTTTTGTGGTGTTTCAGTTTCCAGATTGCCCAAGTTTATGATATTCCAGCAGTGACCTTCAAATCTTGCTTTGTGATTTATTTTTCCAGTGGTATCTAATGTTGAGTCACGGGAGGTACATGCTATGGATTTTCATTATAAGGCTTCCTGTCAATATTTCCTGTCAATGGGGCCTCTAGGAATGGATTTAGAGATCTATTCTGGTAAGTCTACTTTTATAGGAAAACAGAATTCAGTAATAATGAAAACCTTTTCAATTTTTAAATTAATTAGACTTTCTTTTACACCTGTGTCATAGCAATAAAAATATAATACATAGGCTTGTAAGTATTTGTTTATACCCTTTACAAAGAAGCTTTAGTGCATTTATTATCATTTTCTTACTAGGACCACCTTTGTATATGGAATTTCTGAGTTTTTCATTATCTGTTCAACGTGGAGAATTTTCCAGTTTAATCGCATAGGTTTGTCCATGGGAAGGTGAAAACCAACCAGCTACAGCAAAATCTTACAAGACTGAGATTGTCAAATCTGCTAAAAAATTTGGATGCTTAATTTTCAGTTTATCTCTGTTACAGTTATTGTATATTATTTAGTATAAGTATTTGAATCTTATATTTTTTAATTAAAGCAGCACCTAAAACTCATCTTGCTGAATGTTCACTGAGCAATGTTTGGTGTCACTGCACTTAGAGAGAGATGTCTTTTGAACATTTGTAATTAAAAATGATGAAGATAAACATTATTTTTGTATTTCCTGACTATAACTGAGATCCAAGCTTGTTGAGTCAATATGGGACTCTGTATTAGTTTCTATTGACTCTGAAAGATGTTTTTTCATCCTGACCCTCTGTTTGCATAAAATTAAGTACAGTGAACCCACCCAAATTTATTCAAGTTAAGGATAACCTCCACATATGTTCATAGAAACAAGTCTTCCAAGAGGTATGGAAACACAATGTGCTCTAAGCACACAAGCCTGTATGTATAATAATATATAATGGTGCTTTTTTATACAAATGTGGTTCAAAATCAAATTCATAAATCCTTTTCTTCAGACATTTATAACTCCATTGCTCTAGGGTGAAATGTGGCATCTCATACTGGGAGCAATTCTCTCCTTTTTTATATGAATAAATCCATTTGCATCACTTGCAAGCTGAAGTCTATTTTTCACAGGTTGCCAAAGATTTACTTTCTTGTTTGTTTTGTTATGTCTCTTTAAGATTCCATTTTTCCTCCCCCTGAGGATTGGGTTAATGATTTGATGGACTAATATGCCCTATCAATTGTGAAAGGAGGTGTTTTCATATGTTGTGTTTCCTGGACAGATTCTTTTTCCTTGGTTATGTATTAGGCTGCTTAACAATAATGATGTATAATTGATTTTTGGACCTAATTTCTTGCCATGAAAGTACTTTATGTAACCTCCACTTCAAATATTTGCTTACTGTTAGTGATTAGCTCTGTAGCCGGTGTGTTTATATTATGGCATGTGGATAATGCAGATTTTCTACTAGGCTAGCATACAGTTTGTTTGCTTTTTCTTGGAAGTCCTTTAAATAGTTAAGGTTACATAATTGTATTGAATATTACTGAAACATAGACTATACACACTTTTTTTTTCCTGAGGAGGAGAAACAACTCCATAAAAGACGGGTCATATTATATTCCCTAGATCCATGCTCAAAGAAAACATGTAGTTCTTCCTTATTTTTTCTCCCGGTACCAGACATCTGGACTTATGGAGTGATAACTCTCAGTAGCAGCAGTAGATGGCGTGCAGATGTCCTATGGAACTTACACATCAAGTTAACATAGCCAATATAACTCCAAATCATTCCAGGTAGGCAACCTGTTTCATGTGCCACAAATTGCACACAGTGCATGTGCACCCTTTTGCCATGCTGCTAATTTGCAGCGCAGCAGTTTTTTTTGACACTGCCGTTATTCATTATTAGTGAATCTTGTTTTCTTATAAAAGTGGACTTACCAGAATAGAGCATGCATTCAGAGGTGTGCCTAGGGACAAATAGTAGTGGCATAAATATGTGCTGCTGCTATTTGTCCCATGCGAAACATATGCCCCTGCACTTGCGTGCTCATTGGGATGCACCCATGGGGCGTGTTGAGACAAGTGTGTATGTGCCTCTTGCCCCACCTCAAACCCCTTTGAGATGGGTCAAGAGGCACGTGCAGAAATGAAAAAATGTTCCCTCCACTGCAAGTTTGCAGTGCGGGGGCAAAATTAGACCACTGGATATCCAGGGGTCTACAAAAAATGGAGTTAAAAAAGCAGGGCTGGGAGGACACAGCCTGAGGCAATTAAAGGCTGGGTCCTCCACAGAGATGCTCTGGCTGCCAGAGCATTTCTGTGGTTGGCCCTTACCTTGGTGCTGAAGCACACTGCCTGCTAGGAAGTATGCTTCAGCACCAGGGTTCCAGTGCCAGTAAGTAAGGGGCTGGGGGGGAGAGGGGCTATGGGGGGTACCCTCACTGGCCCCACACACTCCCCTAGTTCCCCATCCCTTTTCCTGCCTGGCCCCACCCCCTGCCAGCCCCCCTGAGGCCCCTGATCCCTTTCCTGCCCAGCCCCACTCCCTGCCTGCCCCCCCAGACTCCCCTGATCCCTTCCCTCCCCCATCACTCTGCAGCTCCTGATCCCTGCCACGCCACCCCAACATCACCACCATAAAAGAAAACTGCCCCCCCGGCACATACCAGCAGTCCAACTGCCATCTGTATCACTGGGGCCCCGCCTGCACAGCATGGGACAGAGGGACAGCCCCAGTGGCCCCAGTCTGGGCCCTCCTGCCCTCTGCTGCCCTCTGCTGCCTGCGGGGGCTCTACCAGGAGGCCCTAGAGGCCCCCAGCCCCTGCTTCTAGGGTAAGTAGAGGCTTTTTCTCAGGTGTGGGGGTTTCTTTTCTTTTTTTTTTTCAAGTGACGGTGCCTGGGGTGGGGGGGCAGCCATGGAGGCCTGGGGGTGCAAGTGGGGGCTGGGCAAGGCAGCCATTGGGGGGGGGCTGCAGCAGCTGGCAGGGATGGGGCCAGGTAGGGCAGCAATCAGGGGGCTTGGGTGGGGCATGTGGGCCTTTCAGGGGAGGATGGTAGCCCCTGTGGGGGCCATTTGGCTCCTGTTGGGGGGCCACAGCCCCTGTGGGAGGGCAGCAAAACATATATTCATGTATTCATGAATTCGTGAAACATGTATTTAGAGTTCACTTCATTATTATGATAGAGACACTGGTAGGCTTCCACATTGCTTTAACACTGTAAATATATAAATAAAACATTGCCCAACTGCTTGCTGTCTCTGTCTCACCTCTCTCTCTCTCTCTTTATAGTGGTCTTTTGTTTTACTTGAGGAACATGGATTTGGGGGTATTTTACAGAGTGACTTTGGGATTTTTTTTATCAAGGATTTTTCAGTTTTCCAATAGGGAACACTAAAATTCCTGCTAGGGAGGCCAATGGCAGAACCCTACCTGCTCAGAGCTGGTACCTTGGACCCAGCTGGCTGTGGCTGACCTCCTGGCCAAATGGGGCTAGGAGGACATGCTTTGACAGTTCAAAGCAGGCCACCACACCTGGAACATCTGCCAGGCTATAGATGCCCAGATGGCCAGGCAGGGGGCACACATGCAGAACTGCCAAACAGAGGCCAACTTTGCAGCCATAGCCCACTGGCAGCTGGCCCAGAGGGGCAGATGCCTCTACTGGCTGTGCAGTCCCCATCCGGGTCTGGCAGGTGCACAGCAGGTCACAGCCAGGCAGTAGCCCCCACGGCCAGACTGCTGCAGTGGGTAAAAGGTGCAGGGAGCTCTCAAGGCTGCTTCAGCAACCTAGTTGGCACAAGGGGTAGTGTCCCCAGGTACCAATTGCCTGAGCCCCAGAAGCTCCTGAGACTGAGTAGCCCTGAGCTACTTGCCTGGGTGGCTTTTTATACTGCTGGGGCCAGGACAGGGCAGCTTTTTATACAGCTGGGGACAGCACAGGTGCTAGCCCTGGGCTCTAGCTCCCTCTGGCTGCAGATCTGGGAGGAGCCAGGCAGGGTTATTTTGCCCCAAGTGGCACAATTTACTCCACAACAAAGTGCATGTCCAAGCATGTGAGCTGAGGCAAAAAGCCCCAGCTCAAATTTGCACTGCTTCTATTTGAGCTGTTGTAAGTGCATGTGCTTGCATGTGTGGACGTGCCCATGGAGTCTAGTGGAATTGATTGGTTAGCCTGTCAATATCTCAGCAATGACACCCAAGTTTTAGCCTGCAAAGAATATGCATACAATAGGCATGCAGGATATGTTAGCATGGTTCAGGCTATTTTCTTGATATATATTTTATATATTCCTTAATGTCATATAGCTAAGAATACTGACAAAAAACAAGAGGCAAAGCTTTTTGTGGACGATTGCATTTATTGGATAAATTATGTAGTTGGGAGGGATATAGACAAGTATTACCCTTCCTCTGATCCAGGTGGAGATTATTTGTTCATCCAGAGTTCCTGCTAGACTCCCATATCCAGCTCCACATATTAGTAATAATGGTGGTCTTCTGAATACTTAGAGTCTCATGTCCAAATACAGTAATTTTTTTTTGCACTCTGAATGTTTATTGGGAAACATAACGATGTTTTCCTTGTTACTCTGTACTTTTTACTGTGTTTTTTTTGGTTTTCATTTTTTCTGATCTTGGCTGTGGTTCAGATGCTATTTCCTTTCTTGACATTATGTGAACATTATTCTCAGTTACCTTAGCCAGTAAATATTTAGAAATACAATTTTCTACATACAGTTTAAAAAAACAAACAAACAAACCCTCATTTACTCTTTCGTTACAATCTTATTTCTTCCAAAAAATGTTCTTGTGTTGATAGATATCATTATGTTTCTACATTGGAAGTGATTTGGGACAGAAAACTTCTGCAAACTGAAATGCCCATCAGTGACAACATAAAGGAACTGATCCTTGTTGACCATATAAACAATTATTTAAATTTTGCAACATAGTATTTATGACACAGCAAGACTAAGCAACAAACAACTGTTTCAGTTTATTTTCTCCTCTTTGAAAGGTTCTGTCACTGAAGGTTGTAAAAACAGCCTCCTAGACTTCTTTTATATTAAAGCCTAAGCTTAGTAGGGAGTTTTTAGGCCACAGCAAATTATAGGCAGAGTCAGGATGCCCAATAGTGATGCAATTAACAAATCAATCCACTGCCATTATTTGGAACCACAAAGTATTGTTTTTTATTGGCCCATGGCTATAACAAATTACTCAGATTTTGCGTTGGGTACACAGTTTACTCAAATTATCACAAGCATATATGCTAGAAGAGGCAAGAATGTATCTGATGATATGCTTCCTTCAAACAAAAATTCTTTTTTCCTAGTGCTTCCCTGAATTGATAAGAATAAACGAGGCAACTAGGTAAATATAAAGCTTGATTTGATTTTTATTTGACACAACATACTAAAGAGTCAACAGTTTCAAACTCTGGTACATCATATACTGTAATGTCTAGTCATGACTGGCTAGAATTCCTCAGAAATTGCTAGCATACACCTTTTTGAGAGTGACTTCTGCATGCATATGAACATTTTTGTGTTTTAGGCAGAATGCTTGATACAAAACAAAACATTTTATTTGTGATAGCTTTTAGAGTATGAAAAATGTTTAAATATTAAAATTTAAGTAAATGTTGAACTAAAATTTTGTGTTGAATATTCAAAAATATTTTGAAATTGTGAAGACAAATTTTGAAAAAAATATTTGTTTTAAAAATGTCAAGACCAAAAGATTATTATTAATATTAAAAAAAAAAATTCCAACCAGCACAACTTGTTATACTTCAAAGGCTGCAAATCTGTGAGGTGAGTGTTAGGGGTTAGAAGGAGGTTGAGCAAAATTATTTTTGTCAGTTGCAGAACTGAAGTCTATGTGCTTTTCATAATTAATCCTTAATTTACAACAGCAGGAAATTTATGTGACTGACATACCCTTTCTACTCTGCAACTTTTACTTTTCTGTTATTCAAAAGAGTGAAATTAGATATGGTCAAAAATCTTCCACTGAAATTGTTTTAAATACAGAATAGACATTCTGTTCCTAAAATAAGAAGTCATGCTAAAAAGAAGTCTCACTTGAGATTTTCCAGGTTATATATTAAAAATGGAAACAGTAAACTGAAGATATAAAAGAACAGCAAATATTTTGTATAAAGAAAACATTTTTTGCATGAAACAAAAACAAAAGGTTTTTTTAATTTTCCGCAAAATACCATTTTTTATTAGCTCTGAAGGAAAGTATGCTCTTTTGTCTCCAAATTCACAAGGCATTCAATGGTTTTGGTAATTTGAATGTAACTGCTTCATTTCACTACTCTCCATCTTTCAGTATGAGTTTGCTTAAGAGAAGAGAGACACCTGGAAAATAATTATTCAAAATGTCAAGACTATTAAATATCTGGATTTGACAACTGCTTAAAATTAAGGTTTAAATAAGCATTATTTTTCTTTCCCTCAGCAAAAATCAAGCTGTAGAGATGAGTGAATTTTGGAAAAAGAACTGATGAATATTGCAATTCTGAATCTGAATTTGTTTGGAATATCTGTTTCCTTTCTCTATGATGTCTATGAATATTCTAGAAGCTAGGCAGAATAGTAGAAATATTCAGAAAACAATTAATTTTTAATTGAAAAAATACAGGTAAATTAAGGCTTCAATTCCATTTACCAGAAATCTAAGCAATTTTATTTCTATGCATATTCTGACTGATTTTTAATAGGATTATTCTTATGAAAATTGTTAAAATTTGCATAAACATCTGCAGGACCAGAATCTAAATTTAAAAGCTGTAATCAGGAGTATTCACATTGGTAAATTCATTTTGAATCAAAATCATCCAGTCAAGGAACAGAGATACACTGCAGAGCTAAATACATTAAATCTAAAAAGGTCAACTCTCAACTACTAAAAGGATATTATTTTCAATAAACCCCTTTCAATCATAGGCCTACCTAGAATTATTTTAAGAAATTATTTGAAAATCAGTTTTGTATAACAAATATATCTGGTAAATAATTATATTTTGTGTTAAGAAATGTGAAAAATATGCCAGGAGTACATCTGGTCAGAAATTATTTTTCCTTTAATTTTTAATTGGCAAATGCTTTTTTGTCAACCAGGAACTATTCACAGGAATGTATCAGTTTTGCTAGAAAGTGTGTTCAGAAAAGGTTTTGTCAGGTCCAAGATAGAATTTCTTGTGAGTGAGAGAGAGTTGGCTCTACTCTCAAAAAACAATTGCTCAGGAGTGTGAGAACTTACTTGGGATTTGGGGGGATCCAGGTCTAGATCCCCACTTACCTTGATTCAGGACAGGGCCTGGGTTTCCTTCCTCACAGATGAGTACATTAACCACTAGGCCATTGACTGCTTTGGAATAAGTCTTGGTATCTTTTTTGGAAGAAGATAGGCAAACAAGCCTCCAACTCTAGATAGGAGACATTTCACAATAGAAAGGCAACAGTTGGTATCCTTACTGTCTTTAATGCATTTGGTGATCAGTTGTCGTGCAAGTAGAATTGCTGAGGTCAATGGCACTAAGATTGGGAATAAGGGCTTTCCAACTTGGCTCTTTGTTATTCACTCACTCTGGTACGCTGTACATACATTTCTAAAATATTAGCCCATCTGTTACCAAAAGTTGTTCAAAATCCAAAGGACTAAATATATTCTGCCTGCCAAGGAGAGAGTCAAGGTAAATCAAAAAAGACTTGGATGCATTTACTTTGGGCCACATTCTGCAGATAAATTGACTTTTTTCCTCCACCAGACTTATTAATAACAAATCAAATTCACAACAATCAAGGAGAAACCTCTCTTCTGGCTAATATTCTGTTCGTAAATGTAACATAGTGCCCACATCTGCCTATGGTGCTAAAATTCACTTCAAGTTAAGCCTTAGTAATTGATGATCACTTCTGTATCCCTTTATAAAGCTTTTTTATCAATGTCTTTGGTGGTTCATTTTATATCAGCAGCAAATCAATGAATTGTTAATGGAACAGAGTGCTTTACTTCAGACTGAATTAATGTTGCTTTACCTGTTTCAATAGCAAGTGAAGTTTTAAAAGTCTACATGGATAAGAGTCTTCAGATTTTTTGCTTTGATAGCAGTCTTCCATTGTCTGAACACAATGATAGTACCCTCGTGATTGCCTGTAAGCAAAATTAAACATGTTAATGAACTTGGTTTATCAGTAGCATTGTCTTTTACAGCACAATAGGAAGGAACAGGAGATGAAGCTGATAGCTGAATGAATGGCCAAAACATATGAATATTCACATGCAAAAATTACATCTACACCCCACTACCTTCAACAGCTCTGGGGAAGAAGTGTCCAAAATAAGTTTTAGATTTATCAGTGTCATGTAATACCTGATTATGCACAGAGAAGAAAAACAATCTTGTCCTTTTCTCTAAAACTGCAGAAGGACACCTGCTTGAGGGATAAAATTTGACTGAGACTCAGAGTACCCACAAACTTTGGGAGATATAAAACATTGCTCTTTGGAAGAGAAGACAGTGCACAGGGAGTGGTGAGGTTATAAGTGGGCTATGGTACAGATTCTACTAATGCTTCCACTTCAGAAGTGATAGGGGTATCATAGAGGCTCTGGCAAGTAGCTTGGAGAGAGCAGCTGTAGTAGTGTTTCTCAGGTAGATAAAGAATCTCCCCCCACCATAGATTGTCACAAAGATCTAGTTATATAACTTGTTCTAGATCCTCTGTAATCTATGCCACTCTAGTGTAAATGACTATGAAGCATAGATAGTAAGAAATGATGTCCATTTTAGTGTGGGTAGACTAGAAAGAAATATAGGATTTTCCCCAAGAATCTTTTAGTTGTGCTTGTCCTATGTGCCTAGAAGTGAGGCTATTTGCTGTCTTTGTTATAGGATGCACCTGGGCACCTCAGGTGTTCCCACTTATAGAAATAGGGCTATATTTGTAAGTCAGAAGTTTTTGCTCAAGAGCAAAATCTTTAGAAACTTGGGGGGAGAATTTTAGAACTAGAACTAGAGAGAAAAGTGACACATACACATATTTAAATTTACAGTGAGGAAATTCTCATTAGAAGATCTGTGTTAATACCTAACAGTTAGAAAAGCTTTAAACTGCAAAACAGTTCAGGCTCTTTAAAAATATATAAATGTGTTATTTTTTGGTTGGGGAAAGGGATATAAACATAATTAGAACATATTATTTATTTACTTGTATTTCTTCTTCAGAATCAAGACTTGTATTCTTCTTAAACTTGCTTAAAATTTCTGGCATGTTTTCCTAAGGTTTTGTCTTTCCATGTTGGGGGGGTATTAACATTTTTAAAAAAAAAATTGTTTTAAGCTTGATACTCAAAAAAAATTTGAGCCACGTCTGAGAAAATGCAAGAACTATAGTCTTCTGCAGTCTGTCTAAGCACCAGCTCAGTGCCTGATTTCAGCTAATAGGTCTAAATTACCCCAGAATGAACAATGCAGGCTCCAGTTTGTATTATAATATTTTGTTCGGATTTTTCATATAATACAGCAAAGAAGGCAATGCACATAAAATATACTTGTAAAAATAGTGCAGAGATGGGTTCTGATTCTGCAGACATAAATACTTGCCCATTACTGTTAATGATCATCTTTAAACCTTTAAGTGGTTTGAAACCCTATGTCTTAAATATGGAAATTTCATTTAAGATTTCCAGAAGAAGTGACAAGCCCATTTGGATAAAATATTTAATTCAAACCTTTAACCAAAGCTTAATTCTACCAAGAATCGGTTCTTTAGCAAATTTAGAAATGTCCAGACGTCATTGTTCTATTACCTACAAGTTGCATTGGTCTAACTTAGCCAAAAAGCAGAAAAGTAATGATTTAATGAGTCTCAGGATATTTGGGTTCATTTTCTCCTTCAGACATATGCTTCTTTTGTGGGTCATCTCTTTGTGACTCAGGCTGTAGACAGAAATAACAATAGTGTCGCTCTCAAAGGATACAGATACAAGACTATGCTATCACTGTTAAGTCTGTGTGATTCTGTAGTGATACACACTTAGTAAAACTGTTCCTGCTTTAATCTTTCTGCATTCAGGGACAAAATTGGGGTTATTTAACTAACCTGTATAAAGTTTCAGGATCATGCAGACTGGGTTATCACTTATATAGTAACAGTTCCTACAGATGCCCCAACCAGCTTCCTGCTATGCATTTCCCCCTCCTTTATTTAAAGCATTCCTCTGTACCCTCACTTCCTTGTCTCTTTTAAATGGCAACATGACCATCTCATTTACCCACTATTTGGCTGTTTAAATTGTAAGCTCTTAGTATTCAGAGTTTGTCTTATTACATATTTTTGCAGTGCCTTGCAGAAGACCTGATTTCTGTTGGGGCTTTTTGCTACAAGTAATGATAACTACACTATAAGAAAGGCTATTTCTATATATCTGGTCACAAATCACACACACAAAAAAATCAAGTTCTTGGAGAATTAAGACACATTTTGCAGCTCAGTGTTGGTGATGTTCGTGAAGCAATTGTGTTCCTGGAGATGTCAAAACTCATTTAACAAATCCTGCTGATATTTGCATTATAGCAAAGCAATAAACATGCTCTTTTATTGTAATCACAATCGAGTTCTAGAATTAGGACATACGATAACTTTTAATTAAATGATTCATAACCCACGTGGGACTTGATAAAAATGATTTACCCTATCCTGGATGTTTTTCTCATTTTATTTTCTTCCTCATTTTGAGTAAGATGTAGTTGCAGTGAAGTGTCTTAGGATTGTGAATGTGTGTATGTGTTAACAGGAAGAACATAGGAAAAAAGGATAATGAACCAAAGCTAGCTCAGTATTCTGCTTCTTAGCCCTCATTAAATAAAGATTTAGGGCTTGGTGCTCCAATTTTCTAGCCTCACTGAAGGAAAATCTCTCATTAATGTTAATGGTGGTTCCATCTGCACTATGGCCTAGGTGATCTGAGAGCTCTAACTGAATCAGGGCCCATTTGCAGGCAAAACCCTCATTAACTTCTATTGACTTCAATACAGATTTACATGTACTTAAATTTTGCTTGGATTTAATGTAGGTGGTTGAATAAAGATAGACTTGAAAATGCTAAAAATATAAAATAGACATATTTTATGTCTAAAAATATAAAAATATAAAATAGACATTAAATAGAGTAGTTAATCATTTTAATGAATCCTAATACCATTCATGTGTTGTACAAAAATGGGTAAGTATGCCAATGTTGATAGAAGAGAGATTCTGACAAGTGACCCAGACAACAATGTTCCATCTGAAGGCAGAATAAACCTGGTCTAAAGTGAGGGCTTCAAGGTTTGAACCTTCTCACAATAAAATTATCTTCAAATTTTCCACGGAAGTCAGTGGGAGTAAGGTAGATTTCACTGTATTTCTTTCAATGTTTTTGACATGCATAGTCCCTGACAAATTACATTTCTTCAAATTATTTATGCCAACTAATGTCAGTTTAGGCTGCTTGGCTCATTTAATCAGTCTGAATGAGAGGCTGGAGCAAGCTGCTTTGCCATTAGTTATGGCTCTAGTATTTAGGACCATATTACCTGGAAGCTCAAAACTCAGCTGATCCAGGACATAGCCTTAGAGAGTAGGAATATATGTTGCTTCCTGAAAGCCTGGAGATTTGCATAGCAATATCTAATTACTTCCTAATTTATGGCAGGAGAACAGAATGGGAGACAGGTTGATAAGCTGCTGCCAAAACCTTCAGCATTTACTTTGATTCATTAGCCCAGTGCTGAAGAGGCTTTCAGGGGTCTAATAAACTTTTTCATGAGCTTGGTGTGAAAAAGAATAAGAGAGCACTAGAAATGTCTGTAATATTTTGCTGTAATATTTAACTTCTATCATTTCTCTGGAAGTAATATCTAATTCTGTTCCCTACCTTTCTGAGGACTAGATTTGATGGTGTTCAGCCATTTATAGATCTCTCCAATAAAGTGACATGTAGTATTAAACACTTGCACACTGGAACATGGGAATCAAAGGGGCTGCCTGGTCCAAAATCCTGAACTCATTGATAAATATTTATCTGGGGATTCCCCACTTCAGGTTCTCTCATACAGCCATAATGGATAAAGTTAGAGAAACCAAAACAGCATACAAGAGGGGTTTGCAACCTTTTTTCATTTGCAGACTCTTAATTTTTTTAGAATGGAGGTGCAAACCCCTTTGGAAATTTTGAATGGAAGTGTAAACTCCTTTGAATTGTAAGTGTGGGTACTGGCATACATCTGATTGATCATAGTAATCTTTTGTGGACTCCTCAGACTGAGGGCGCAGACAGAAGTGTCAATTTTCATCTAATCTGGCCACAGAGAGTAGTTTATAGTCATGATCCAAACACAAGTGCACAGCTGCAGACTGCTTCAAAAATGGCTGATTGGGTGAAAATCTGACCCCTTATTAATTGAGGGATCAGATGAAGATGTTTCAAAACAGAGAGTCTTCTGTAACTTCTGTCTGGACTACCTGCTAGCCTCAAAATGTTTTCAGAATGGGGGGAGAAGGGGGAGTGGAGAGAGTTTGGTCTAGGTTTTTTTCAGCTCCCAAGATGAGAAGGGCTCCAATTCACCCATTTCACCCTCCAGTGCTGGCTGGGGAATCCCTAGAATGTGCTCTCTCCGCTTGCTTCCGCCCTCCCCCCATTCTGAAAATGTTGCATCCTGACAAGGAGCAGGGGTTGTTGCTAGGGGAAACCAGCTGCAGGCTGGCAGGCAGCAGCTAGATTACCCTTCCCCTGGAACCAACAGTGAACTTCTGATTGTTCCAGGGGATTGTTGTAACTAAGAATGCTTCCTGCTAAGTGTTCTCAGTTACAGTGGGTAGCAGCACTTCTGTCTGTACCCATAGCCTGTGAACTCCTAGGGGTACATGGACCACAGGGTGAAAACCACTCCTCTACAACATTTGACAATCATTTTGGAGACAGTTTTACAGTGGCTTTTTTGTCTGGATAACCCTGGGCCCAATATTTCTATAGTGTGAGCCTGAGGAGTTGGAAATTTCCATGAAGATGATTTCTCTTCAATTGCTTTATGGGGGAAGGTTGTAGGTTAGCTATATATAGCTGAGGACGTGTCAGTCATAGATTGCCATGCAGGCTCAAGAAGCAGCTGAGGAAAATTCTGTTCCTTGTCTTTAGACAGTTAGTGTAGGGCAGGAGTTATTCTTGCAGCGCATCCAAATAGCAAAAAGGTATGCTTATTGGGCAAGTTGCAAACTGTCCCTATAGCTAGCTCATCAGTGGCAGGATGAGGAGTCACATTAATCCTGCAGATGAGGCCATTTCCTTGCTGCTGCTGCTCTGGCATTAGGTCCATTAGATAAAACCCTTATTCAATGAACAGACAGGCCAATTGCCTATGAGGACAAATCTACCCCGGACTCTTCAGCCTGGTGAAGAGAAGGCTCAGGGGGGACTTGGTGGCAGCCTGTAAGTATATAAGGGGGTGCACCAGGATTTGGGAGAACCAGAGCTCCTAAAGGGATAACTAGGTCTAACAGCCACAAACTTCTGGAAGGCCAATTTAGACTGGATATAAGGAAAAACTTCTTTACAGTCTGAGTGTCTGGGGTCTGGAAGCAAGCACCTACTCTGGACTCATTCAAAAGTTGTTTGGATGTATATCTTGCTGGGATCATTTGACCCCAGCAGACTTCCTGCCTGTGGCAGGGGGGCGGGGGATGGGGACACTCGATGATCTCGCAAGATCCTGTACAACACCTAATGTGTATGAAATATATGAACTTTCCAAGGAGATTCACCCACTAGAATTTTTGTTAGTGAAGCCCCATCTGGCCTTCATGCCTGGTCAACAAAAGTTGGCCAAAATATTTGCAGCTCTTCTATGTTTTGCTTCCCATTAGCAAGCTACTGCAAGTGTTTCATGTCAGAAATGCACAGAAATGCTGATTTTTAGAGAAGTGAGAAGTGCCCAGGGAAGTTTAATATTCAGTTTTTAAAATCACAGGGAATTGAACAAGAAACTTGAAAGAGCATTAATGTAAACAAGTCATGGAACAGAAATATATCATGTGAATAAGTAGCATTTCAGAGTTACAGTTGAAACACAAAGTGCAAGGGTAGCTTGTACTACTTTTGTCCATGCTACATGTGTCCAATGGAGAAAATATGAAGTCCTCAGTTATCAGAATCAGTATCTAGAATTTATCTAAAAACATTCAATACATAAACTTACTGTATTTACTTAAATACAAGAGTTTTTCCCCCCAGGCAGGTGGGGGGGGGGGGCAGCAGGGGGAAGGAAGCCCCTCATCTTGTACTAGGAGGAATATAAGGAAACCTTATTAAATACACTGTCTATCATTAAACTGCTGCCAAAAGCAGCCTGTATTCAGTAGTGTAAACCAACTATGAAGTTGAGCAAATGTAGCCAACACTCAGCATGACTATAAATTATATACCTCATATTGGGCAAACATCCTGGTGTGAAACTACCAGTATGTTTGCCCAATCATCTGAACAAACTATGGGGCAGTGCTCTTTGCACTCAGCCCCCCATCAGCACTGACTCTTTTTCCAGTCATAGTTAGCTACTACACTGAATACATTTTGACTTCCTCTTCACTCCCACAGTTGAGCTGCAACTTTCTTTCTCATTTCCAATAATTCCTGTTTCTTTACTACCTTAACTGTCTAGCAAACATCACCAAACAGGGTCCCAAACTGTTAAGCCAGAACCCCTTTATCACCCCCTCTCTCAGCCTGTCACATATGATTAGTATGGCCCTGATGTCCATGAGGTAGAACTGGACCAGGTTGCCGTATGCCTCACCTGCATATACATTTTTGGAGGATCTCAGGACTTGTGACAAGAACACTGAGTTTCAGTTATTAGTGGGGTGTTAATTAGCATATGGATCCATTGTGATGGGTATCTGAAGTACAGATACATACTGAACAGTGTGCAGCTGTGGGGTCACTGTGGCTTGTAATGCTGTTGGGATTCAGCCTAATGAATACGAGAAACCATGAACCCTTTGGCTTTGGACTAATAATGTGCATACTTCGTCTTATATATAAATAGGTATGCAAGTGCTGCTTAGAACTGTGTCTATGAATTACCTGTGTTAAAGCTTGCATCAGTTTAAAAAAAGATGGCCAAATGTATCAATTCAAGATGAACTAAGTCTATGGGTCTATAATGATTTGTCTATATACTTATTTTGTCTTTAATTTGTTTATATGTTTATTTCAAGATTTGTGTTTTTAAATTTGCTCTTCACCTTGATGTACTTAGGGAGAGTGAGGTCTGACAGAAGGGACTGTAGGGGGAAAAAAGCTGAGGTAGGAAGGGAGCTACCTGACCCCCCCAGATTTATTTTCCCTGCTGTAGCAGTGGGAGGAGAACAAATTCAAGGCAAACCTCCAACAATTAGATTGTATAGCTGGAAAATTAGAGCAACTTCATAAAATTTAACATATAAAATTTAATTATTGGGATGTCATCTTGAGTTCAAGTAAATATAGTATTCCTGAAAGAGGTGGCAAGGGCAGGAGTGGGTAGGACATTTGTACACACAGATCCAAGATACAAAAACTTATTAGCCTTCCAGTCCAGACTGAGGAGACTCTTTCATTTTTTTAAGTGAAATTTCCCTGGGAATCTGCAGCTTTGCCCTAGCATGAACTATTCATAGTTTTATAGTAGCTAAGGTCAGGAGGGACCTGAACAGATCATTTAGCCTGACCCCCTGCCACAGGCAGGAATGAATGCTGGGTTCACAAGACCCCAGACAGGTGATCGTCCAACCTCCTTTTGAATATGCCCAAGGTAGGGGCGAGGACCACTTCCCTGGGAAGTTGGTTCCAGATTTTGGCCACCCTAACTGTAAAATATTGCCTTCTGATCTCCAACCTAAACCTGTTCTTCATCAGCTTATGACCATTGTTCCTCGTCACCCCAGGTGGTGCTGGGGAGAAAAGAGCTCTGCCTATTTGCTGTCGATCCCCCTTGATGAGCTTGTAGGCAGCCACCAGGGTCCCCCTCAGCCTCCTCTTGCTGAGGCTGAACAGGTTCAGGTCCTTCAGTCTCTCCTCAGGGCCTGTCCTGCTGCCCTCTCACCAAGTGGGTGGCCGTCCTCTGAACCCTCTCCAGGCTGGCCACATCCCTTTTGAAGTGCGACGCCCAGTACTGGATGCAGTACTCCAACTGTGGCCTGACCAAAGTCACATAGAGGGGGAGTATCACCTCTCTGGACCGGCTTGAGATACACCTTTGGATGCATGACAAGATATGGCTGGCCTTGCTGGCTGCGGTCTGGCATTGGCATCTCACGTTCATCTTGGAGTCAATAATGACTCCAAGATCCCTTTCCGCCTCTGTGCTTTCAAGAAGGGAACTCCCCAGCCTGTATGTATGCTGTGGATTCCTTCTCCCAAGGTGCAGCACCCTGCATTTGTCTACGTTGAACCCCATCCTATTCTCATCTGCCCACTTTTGTAGTCTGTCTAAATCTAGTTGCAGCCTCTCTCTCCCTTCAAGTGTGTCCACCTCGCCCCACATCTTAGTGTCATCAGCAAACTTGGACAGCGTGCTTTCCACCGCCTCGTCCAAGTCGCTGATGAAGATGTTAAACAGTGTAGGCCCAAGGACTGAGCCCTGGGGTACCCCATTGCTCGCATCTCACCAGGTTGAGTACAACCCGTCCACCACTACTCTCTGGGTGCGCCCCATCAGCCAATTTTTTACCCATCCAACTGTACAGGCATCAATGCTGCAGTCACTTAATTTATTGATGAGGATGGGGTGAGAGACAGTGACAAAGGCCTTCTTAAAGTCTAGAAAGACTGTCCACAGCGACACCATCATCCAAGGATTTAGTTACTTCGTCATAAAAGGCAATCAGTTTGGTCTGGCAGGACCTGCCTTTGGTGAAGCCATGATGATTGCCCCTGAGCATGATCTCTCCCTATTTGGTACATGTCTCCTCTCTCAACCTGGCTGAATTCAGGATCTAGTGGACAGGATCATCAACTAAATCAGAGATTTGCTCAGTCAATGAAACTGTGTCCTCTGAGAGGCCTTATTTGTAGAATGCTTTGAGCACACCTCACACACACTGGCAGGACTGGATTCTACATAGAATGCAGTCGTCACTACTATATATTTAAAGCAGACATACTGGTGTCTAATTTTTATAGTTTAGTGGTTAATGCCATTCCACAGGAAGTGGGAGCCTGGGGTTAACTTCCATCTTTAGTGTGAGGGCATTCAAATCCATATGTCCCAGGAGAATATCCTAACAACCAGGCTGCAAATGAGTCAGGATGGGGTGCATCTTCTCCTTCTCCTGTTGAGGCTGGGCCAATATGAAGAAGGAGTATAGAGGAATTTTAGCTCAAAAACGGGATTTTGGAAAGGATTGCATACAAAAATTGATATTTTATGGAGTCCTTCCCTTTCTTTAGCTTTCCTCTTTTACGTCTACAGTACTGTAAGTTTTTTTCTCTTCCCTTTAGTCTTCACCAGTGTTCTCACCAGTGTTCTCACCAGTGGAACAGTACTTGGCTGGCTGGCTGGCTGATTAATCCATCTAGCATGACTGTCCCTGATGTAATACAGGGCTCTGCATTTCCCAGAGGGGCAAGGGGATATTTTATTTCTCACTACTGGTTTTGTTATATATTCAAAACACATTATTTGGATCTAGCAACATCTAATAAACACAGAGCGTTTGTAATGCGTGAATATAGATTTTGCGTAAAGAGTCCTAAAAGTGCAATTCTTGAAATTCCATTGGGGAACCTATTCTATTTTTCCCTTTCAGGCTACTAAGCCACTTAATAAGTATTTTAGAGCTATGGAGTTATTTCTTTGAAACTATCAGAGGAAGCACCAGGAATTTATTAGATGTTTCATTTTAGCTCCAGAATGTCTTCTTAGGTACAACTCTTATTGCTAATTTTTTTTATCTGATATTTTGTGATTGCTGCTGTTGCCTGTCTCATAGAAGCACTAGTACTGCAAATTCTGTAACAATTAATGGTATAACTGAAAAACAGTGCCTGAAAGTTCTGGGAAGTATAAAAGAAAAAAAAATGATTTATTCTAACCATAGAATGCAAAGGAAACTATTTGTCACTATTGACAACAAGAAAATGAATAAATATTGCAACAGATAACACATCTATATACTTCCACTCAATGAATTTATATTAGCATCTGAGTGATGTCCTGTCTCAGGAAGACTAGTAGACCAATTTTATTAGCTTTCTTGAGGGAGATCTTTATTGTTGGAGACAATGAACTACCAATGGAAAATTGTGGTTCTTTAATTTTTGATTCCTTGAGGGAGCAGAGTTACTTTTACATAGGGTGGCATTAAAAAGCAAATGCACAAAGCATTCAAGTGTGGATGCTGAAATCTTTCTAAGCAGATTCTTAAAAGTCAGATATCTACATCAGTGATTCTCGACCAGCGTGCCATGATATCCTTTCAAGGATGCTGTGGGTACCACACAGTGTTAGATTTTGCAACCCACCTTTATGTACCCAGATTTGAAAATCTGGTCAATACTAGTAAGACAATGATATTAAGAAAAAAGATATTTTCTGTTTTGTACAAAATGCTGTAAAAATGGGATGAGATAAACAACTTAGTTATAAAACAGAGGTAAAGGGAAACAGGTTCAAATAAACTGACTGAAGTCTCCATTTATCTTTAAATTCAGTTCTGAATGCTTTTGAAGTTATAAAAAATTTGGGGAAAACATTCTATTCTGTCTTTCTTTTTAGTTACTGGCTCTCACTAAGTCCTGAATTTAAAGTGCTGAAAGATTGCCCTAAAAGGGCCCAGTCCAGATGGAAGGCATATCATTAACTTCAGTGGACTCTGCATTATGCCCTGAACACTTATCCTGTAGTACTGGAATATGATGTACTATTGAAAGAAAGAAAGCTTTTTTCCTAAGTTCCCACTGTAATTTTGTCAGGCCCAGAAGGCCTATATTTTTTTGAGTTGGTGTCATATGAATATCTGAATTCTTGTGTTCATATCTGAACTTTGGGAACTTTTTGAGAGAGTCTGGTCACTAATAAAAATGTCCATATATATTTTTTTAAACTCCTGTAGCAGATGTGCTGTTTTTGATGATAAGTTCTTTAATACCTCTTGAGAATACATCAACATATCATGTTGTGCAATTCACTTACTTCTTTTTTCCCCCCTCCAGGATCATAGCTTAAAACAAAAAACAAATGCCATACAGAGGGGGATCATTTTGGATTACAGAATAGTATCTCCAAATGTCACGGGTAAATAGTAAATCTCTCATTATCAATAAAATAGCATTGATATATAGTAAAAAGTCATTTATAATACTTTCAAATCCATATCTCTACAAACCTTTTAGCCTGTAGCAATCCCAGCAGAACTTAAGCAAAACACAACTTAATACAAATGGGATTTTGTGGGGTTATTGTTTTTTGTTGTTGTTTGTTTTGTTTTGTGAATGGCAAAGTTATGTAAAGGTTTTGAGAACTCCTAAGGTACAAGGAAATTTGATTTTAATTGTGCTTAAATGAATCCACCTGTGGCTTTTTTTACCCCTCATCTTTGATTATCATAGGAAATACTATAAAACCTTTGGTACATATTCAAATACCACTTACATTGTGAATAAGAGGTCCATTACTGTTTATGGCACTGTTCCATTGCTTTGAATACTGAAGGACATCCAATAGTTATCGCTTGAATGTCACTGAATTAATCTTGCTGAGAGTTTTTGGATCATATCTCTGACTTGTGTTAAGTTACCTCATTTATTCATACCTGTTCTTTAAAGATATTCATCTTGTGTGAATTAAAATCAACAGCACTCTAATGTTACTGTCATGGAAATTGTAATGCTATATACCTACAACCTGTTGAAGCCAATGCTGAAATTCCCATTGAACTGACTGCTATGATGACTGATATCTCAAAGATATCACATCTACCCTAATAACCTTGCCTGCCATTGCACTGACTGGTATGATACCCCAAATAAGTAGCACTGCAGTGAAGCAAGCCTCTTATTCTACTTTCATTAAGGGAAAATAGACCTCATGTTTACTGTGGGTTAAGAGCATGAGCACATGCAGTTACTTTTAAAATAACTGTCATTCACGTACTAGATTATCTCACATTAACTTATCTGTATATCTATATCTTACAATGCACAAACCAAATAAATGTGTTACACTTCAACAAAGAACACAGTCATGAGAATCAAGACAAGAACACAGTTCAATGATGGTGGTGATGCAAAATGATAGCAATAGACATTAATATCCACAGGTAAAGTGATTGCAAGCCAATACACGTTGTCCAACACTAAGTCACCTAAGGGTCTGTGCTATTGGCAGCTAATTAAGATTGCCAGTAAAATGAGGAAATTAGTACCCGCTATGAAGGGATAGCTGTGCACGGGGATTCGTATTAAGATAAACAGATCATTTTACACATGTTTCTAAGAGCCATCATAATGAGCCTGAGTATCTTGTTGCCAGTTGCTAGCCAACCACTATGAAGCATCAAAAGAGCCATTTACAAATATCACTTATAAGAATTTAAAAGTTAGCATACAATAAATAGGTCCTCTAAATACTTTCCCACCAAGCATGATCTTGTTATCAAATTCTGCTTAATAGAAGAAAGCATTCTTTTTCTTTTAGTAATACATGCCTCTGAATATAAAAAATAAGAAAGATTTTAAAATAAAATATTTCTGAATAAAAACTTAGCTCAATTTGGCCTACCAATAAAAGATGATGGAGACAGAAACAATAAATAGTTCACAGAAAATAAAGCTGTCTCAGATGGGTGCCAGTTTACCAAACTAATCCCAAACTATTTTTCTTAGATTCATAAATATATGGTTGCTGGGTTTTTGGTTGTAGCCATGTTGGTCTAAGGACATAGGCAGGCAAGATTCGTAGATTTGATATTTTTTATTAGACCAACTGAGTAATTGAAAAAAGTTCTTGGCAAGCTTTCGGGAGCAGTCACCCTTCTTCAGGCTTGGGGAGTCTCTACTGTTCTGAGACTCCAAGAAATGAAAGAAGCTATGGGGTACCAGTGAAAATGTAAATAGGTAAAATTAGGAAGACAAAAGGTGGGGGAGAGAGGTGTAGCAGAGGGGGGAGAAGGATGGGGAAGTGAGCAGGGAAAAAAAGGCTGAAGGGAGACAGTGCAGTGATAGAGTACAAGGTAGAAAGATACCTGGTGAATCAGATGTCAAGCAGGTTGTAATGTGTCATAAAGCAATGTCTATATTGAGTCTATGATTTTTTTGTATCCAGTAGATTTATGAAGTGAAGTTTAGAGGCTCGTCTACCGAAGGTGTTTTGTAAGTTCCCTTTGAGGATTAGAACTGAGAGATCAGAGAGGGATTGATTGTCCTGTGAGAAGTGGGCACCCACAGGTAGTTGGGTATTCTTGTCTTTGATAGATATTCAGTGTGCAGTGTGCATTCCTGTGCACAGTTGTTGTTTGGTTTCTCCAACATATTTTCCCTCAGGGCATTTGTTGCACTGGATGAGATGTATAACATTTCTGGAGGTGCAGCTGTACGATCCAGGAATGGTGGTGGTTCTGTTGTGGAGTGTAGTTATAATGGGGTGATGGAGATATGTTGGCAGGTTTTCATTTCTTGTCCTGGTGTGGTCTGTATCCATTTATTGATGTGGTTTGAGTCATAGGGAGTTTGCTTCTCGTGATGAGGTTAGCAAGGTTTGGTGCTTGTTTGAAGGCTAAGATGGGTGGTTCTGGAAAGATCTCTTTAAGAATTGGATCTTCTTCTAGTATGAGTTGCAATTGTTTGAGGATTTTCTGTGTAGGTTCCACGGAAGGGTGATACGTCATAACTAATAGGGCTGTGATATGGCAGCATTCCCTTTCAACTTCCATTTTGATGTTTCCACAGAACAGTATTTTGTTTTGAATTTCATTTTTTTTCATTTTGAAACCACTGTTCTGTTTCATTTCATCAAAACAGTTTTGCTGTTTCAACACTGTTTCGAAGTTCCGCCCATAGGCAATAACGGGGAAGCATGAAACTACCTATGACTTTGTCATTTGTTGCCTGATTCAAATGAAACATCCAGGGATGGTAGTTCCTTCTCAGGGCATGAAGTCTGCCAGGTTTCAAGGAGATTGGTGCAAGGGTTCTGCAAAACTCCACCTCAAAGTCTTGACAGCAAAACTCCCATCACGTGTGTATGATAAGGTACAGGGGGGTGAAAACTGCAGGGATGGTAGCCCCTGCTGAGACCACAAAGCCTGCCAAGCTTCAAGGAGATAGGTACAGGGGTTTCTGGGAAACTGCACCTCAAGCTGCTGAAAGGCCAAACTTGTGTTGTGTGTGTAAGGCACAGCAGGGTGAAAACTGCAGGCCTGCTAGCCCCTGCTGAGGCCACAAATCCTGCCAGGTTTCAAGGAGAAAGGTACAAGGGGTTCTGGCTTCTGGGGCCCTGCACCTCAGGCTGCTGACAGGCAAAACTTGTGACATGGTTGGGTACCACGATGCATGTGGTACGGTGTGCTCTCACTGGCACTGGGGCCTCTACACAACATGGTAGTGTGCCCCAATGAGATCTCCTCCTCCCTTGCAGCCTCAGACTGGTCCACCACTTCAAATGACAACAGGTGCAACTTAATGAGCAGCAGCACAGTAGCACTGGCAGCATCTCAGGCAGTCAAACTGTCAGAGACTACTAGAGCCTTTCTTTCCTTTTCTGCAGGAGCTTCTTCTCCAGCAGGTGCCAGAGAACACTCCCTGCCAGCCCCAGCCCTGGGGCTTAAATGTGCCCAGGACCCTGCATCCTTCTGGTCAGGTGCTAGGGGTGTTAGTCTAAGGACATGGCACTTGCAGACAAGGTCCTTTCCCTTGGCTCAGTCTAATCTGGCATGTTTTGGCAGATGAACGGAATGATAGATTAGTTACAGAAATATATTTTAGCAAGCTTTTGGGTTGAAAAACCCTTTTGTCAAGTTGAGTAAGGACCTGCAGTTGAGGTGTCTGCTGTTTCTGGATGGAAGGAATAGTAAAGAAGCCAGAGGCTGGCTTGGCATGCAATGCAGGCAAGGAAGTCAGTCAGTGAAAATGAAAATGGAGGCATCGGGTGGGGGAGGGGGTGGGAAGGGGAATGTAGTAGCACAGGTAAAAGTGAAGAGATACCTTTGGAGTCAGATGTCCAGCAGGTTGCAGTGTGTCAGAATTCTACTGTCTATATTGAGTCCATGAGTTTCTGTACCTAGGAGGCTGATGAAGTGAAGTTCATAGGCCTGGCTCTGAAGAGTGGTTTGTAAATTCAAATAAGCACCTAACCTCATCACCAGAACTGAAGCCAACTTCTTACAGCTCAAAACACAAAACCTGCCAACAATCTCCAGTACCCCCACAAACTGCACACTAGAACCTATCAGACAATGATACCCAACTACCTGTGGAGGCACATTCCTCCGAAAAAAGCCCACTCTGTCCCAGTCTCTCAGGTCTGAACCTGGAAGGGAACAATTTACAAGTGTGTGTCCCGAGGGTGAAGGGCAGTGGTAGGCTCTCCTTCAAGCTGTGGTGATGGATGAGTCCCACATGGCAACAGAGACCATGGGGGCCATGAATCACTTGGTACAGGGGTGGCTCATGGGCAGAGTGAGCTCACCTGTGGGTTCATGGTCACCGACAATGGGGCCAATATGGTCAAAGTGATCCATTGAAGGTGGTGCATGAGGGAGGATGGGGCCACGAGTGCCATGAGCTACCTGAACCCTGGCCCCTCAACATTTCCAGGATCCAATGTTTATTATGATAGTAATGACAATGTGCCAAGAGGTTGGCACATTGTAACTCTTTTCAAACTGTCCTGGATTTGTTTTGAAGGGAAAGAAGGAAGGAATGAAATCTTACGTTTTTCATTCCCTTCAAAACCTCTCCATTCAGCCCTCCAGTGCCTCTTCTTTATAACCCATCTCCGATAAGACTTTACTCCTCCTTCTCTTACTATATTAATGTATATCCTATCACAAGTTTTAATATATACCTTTGTAATTCTCCAACTAAAAATTCCTAAAATATAAAATGACAACTTTTCTCAGCTAGGAAACCAAAACTATTGGTAGTAAAGTGTTGTTTCAGTGAGGCTTCACTGGAATGTGTTCTAGCTCCAATCCAACTGCTTTGTTGGGGGGAATTTTTATTGCTGTTATTCCAAGGTGCAGAAGAGGAGCAGGCCAAGGAAGCACTAGGCAGAGGAACTTTACAGTATCTTAAATGCCACAAAGCCAAGATCTACAGCAGCCTATTCTGCAAAGGTTTCAAAGCAGCTTGTTTGGGACTGAAGTGATGCATAGACCAGATGCTGGCCTTCTGAACAGGGATGAATTTCACCCCAAGAGCCTGAAGGAGGAAAAGCCAGTGATCCAAAGTTAGAGACAACAAATACACAAAATGGTGCTCCATGCCCTACTCCATGCTGAAGTCACACTGAGCAGGAGTAGGATGGAGCTGAGGATTATGCCATGAAGCCCTATATCTCTGTGTCTCAGTATATACCATTTTAGTTGGCTGTATGTGCATTTATAGGTATCAGCTTCACTGAGACTTTTGCAATATTCCTAATTATATCTTCTGCAGCTGGTTTACTTTGTCTCTCATCCTCTGTCTTTTCCTCCCTTCCACTTGACCACTTTCCTTCTCCTGGCATTATTACTCTTAGGTATACTTCCAACAATGGCCAAAATCTAAAAGTATCAAATGAGACCTGCCACTATGCTAATCTCTATTTGTGGTAGACAGTGTTTTACATTCTAAGCTTCACATAGAATTGTTGATATGGTGACAGTTACATGGCCAAGCATGTTAGGGTGACAGTATTTGCATCTTGGGGAGCATTGAATTTGCAGCTGAATAAAAGGCTATAACTTGTGGCCTAGCAAAGCTGCTAACCACAAGGCAGAATGATATATTAAAAGTAACATTGCAAGATGCTTAGGCAAACATTTTTCTAACAATGTAGCAGTGTAGTAAGATATATAGCTCATTGTGTAAGGAGAACAGGATGCAGACCACCAGCTGTCGTTAGACATAAGCAGAAGCAAGACCTTGGAGATGGTGAAGAAATCAGCAAGAAACTGCAAATGACTGAAAGAAACCGGGCTCATGGTTTCAGGCATGCGCTCATAGCAAAAAGACATGTAAATAAGTGAAATACATAGATAAGTCCATGGTAATGAAACAAACAGGAAACAGAGGCAGAGTTTGACATAGGAGGGAATGTGAGTGGAACAAAGGATGGACAAAGGTGTAGTAAATGTTAATGAGCATGAACCAAGGTGTATAAATGCAGAAAGAATTAATGTTTGGGGCAGCTCCCCAGTTTGTTGGAGCTGGCCTGAAGCTGTCTCCATTTTGAATAAACCTGTTGATGAGCAATGCGTGCAGGTGATGCGTGATGGCATCGATTCATTGTCTCCCTAGTTGTTGGGCATCACATGGAGTTGGGGTTCAACAAAGCAAATCCACAAACTGACACTTTGCTTAGCGTTACTGCTCAACAATAGACTTTGATTGGCAACCTGGGAAAAATAAAATTTGGGAAGTGGAAAGAGTATTAGAATATAAACCTTGAAACAACAAGTTTGTCTCTGAACAGAGCATGGGTTAAATCCCAGCCCCAGGAATGTTAATGGAGTTTTGCCAATGGTTTCTTTAAAGTCACAAATTCACCTGGTAAAGACCATAATCAAGTATTACCACCACCTGAGACAGGCATCTTCTGTTTTCCTCCAGCACAGAGCAAAAGCAGGCTGGTAGCCTGAATTAATACAATTAAACAATGTTGGTGATTCCATTAATCCCCAAAGTCTGTGAGGGAGGAAGAGTGCCTATAGCTCAGATAGAACTCCATTTTTGGGCTTTAAAATAGGTGCTGTCAAAAAGCAGGGGGGGGGGGGAGGGGGGCAAGAAAGACCAGAGAAAGACCAGGCTTGGCAATGGTTTGGTGGCCAGCCAGGGCAGGGTGCACCCCCAACTTCCTATCCATGGCAGGACTGTCCCAAAGAACCCTGGCCACAGCCCTGCCTGGCCTAAAGCGTGGTTTGTGCAAGCCAGGCGGCCAACGGACAGCCCCCCTATGCCCACTGTATTAAGTATATGGGCTTGAATAAAGAACCAGTTTGGGGCTGGGATTATGGCTGGATATCCTTCTTGGGCCACCCCACACCTTGCCTCTATGGCACTGGAGGACTCTCTTGGACATCTCTGACCAGAGACCTGTCTAGCCCAAAGCCCAACTGACAGCCCACTGTACTGAGTATATGGGCTTGAATAAGGAACTGGCTTTTGGGCTGAGATTACAGACTGAAGTCCTTTCTAGGCCATCTGACACCATGCCTGTGTGCCACTGGGGAACTCTCCTGGACATTCCTGACCAGAGTCTTGCCTGGCCCAAAACACAGCTTGGCCATGCTAGGCTGCCAACTGACAGCACCCCAACCACAATGCTAAGTATATGGACCCAAATAAGAAACTGGATTTGGGGCTGGGAGTATGGCTAGAAATCATTCTTGGGTCATCACATGGCATACCTCTGTGGCACTGGGGGACTCTCTTGGACATCTTTGGCCAGAGTCTTGCTGAGCCCAAAGCACAGTTTGTGCATGCCAGGCTGCCAACTGACAGTCCCCACCCCATGCCCACTGTACTAAGTATATGGGCTCAAATAAGGAATTTCTTTTGGGATGGGATTAGAGGTGGAAATCTTTCTTGGGCCACCCCATACCATGGCTCTGTGGTTTTTCTAGTTTTCTGATTTTCCTGGAACTGGGCTGTTTTTGGGGCTGGGATTACAGCTGTAAATTTTCCCTGGTCCAGCTCATATGGTCAGGGGTGTCCAAGAGAGTCCCCAGTGTGACATGGAATGAAGTAGCCTTATCCCTGGGGTGCAATAGCCACAGATAACTGCATGGGAATGGCAGATATGCACCCAGCTCTGGGGTGTAAGAGCTGCATATAACAGGGTATGGGAAGGGCTGAGATACACCCCGGAGCTGGGTGCAATGGCCACATATAACAGCTTAGCACAGCCCACACCAGTTTAGCACAGGACATGCCAGTGACCTTCATTCCTGATTCCCAGGAGTGGCGTGCATTGGGTCCCAGAGGGATCAAAGCCCTGAGCTGCAGGTGGCAACCTGGGTTCTTTCCAACCTTACTCTGGCATGAAGCCAGGCAGCTCAGTGTGCAGATAGCACATGGAGACTCCCAGGGGCACTAGAACCTAGAGTTGCAGTGAAAAGCCCAGGCATTGATAACTCAGTGGTACAACTTTTGCCTGAAACATGGGAGACCTGGGTGTGATTCCCAGCCAGGGCACCAGAGGGTTGAGTTGCTTACAAAAGGGAATCCCCACTGGGGAGTGGGTTCCACTCACATCTTTTACTCTGCCCCACTGGGGTGCCTATGCCTCAAATTTTGTGGGATCTGCTCCTCATACTTTGGGAAAACCTGCATTTAATTTTTTTTTGTGAACCCTGTGCCTCCGGTCTGTTGTTGATTTGTCTCTGTTATATGTGTATGTTCACTTAAAATCCCTTTGACTCCCCTCTGCTCCCCTGGTTCCCCTCCCCCCCCCCCCGGGTGCCTGGGTACCATTATTTCCCAGGGTCCCTTTGCTTCCCACATATATGTTATATTCCACCCTGTTCTTTCCCTATTAAACCTGTATATGGTTAAGTTCCAAGTGGTCTCAGCTCTATAGGGGATAGGAGGAGAGCTGCTCCCTCATAAGTGGCTCTGCCTCCCATAGCACACTATCACCTGCTAAACACATTGAAGAGGGGGTACCTCATCTGAATACCACCTGGGTGACATTTACCACCTAGGTTACCTCTACCACCCCAGCCCTGCTGGTCCTCCTCATTCCTGTCCTGCCACACTAGCCCTGCCAAACCAAAAACAAAAAAACCCAGTCCAACAAAAACTAATTTTAATTAGCCAAGTCTTGATCTGCCTGACCCATAACAATTTGATCTTTGCCATGAAGTACGTGTGTACACAGGGAACAATTTTTTTTGGAATCCAAAAAATTGTAGTTTTCATTAATTTGAACCTTGAAGTAAATCACCAGTAAAAATTTGCAAGATTAGCCCTTGGAGTCTTGTTGAAGTATTACAATAGAGAATCAATGAATTTCCATGGATTATTGCATGAACCCAAGGAACACTGGGTGAAGTAATAGTTGCAAAGCAGGGAAAATCATGATTTTGGGCATGTCAGATCCATGTTGAAAATTTAAAATGATAAAAAATACCCTCATGGAAGAAATTCAGGAGCTAAAAATAAAACATGTTGGAGGTGTTTTAAGTTACCACAATAAAACAAATCTAAAACTATAAAATCAGCTGACAATGTGGATACACAGATGCTATTTAGCTAGTTTAATGGTGATTTTTGTCACGTGAACACAGGAAAAGTGTAACATGGTAACAGGAGAGCTGTAATGTGGATAAGCGTCCATTGGTTCCTTAAATCACCCATTTCTAAAAGTGTCTTTCATTAGATATATTGGAGGGTAAGGCTAGGATTCAGAGAGACCTCAAAAAATTGGAGGACTGGACCAAAAAAAATCTCATGAGGTTCAGTAAGGACAAGTGTGAGGTCTTGCACTTAGGACAGAACAATCTTGTGCATTAGTATGGGCTGGGGACTAAATGGCTAAGCAGCAACTCTGTAGAAAAGGACCTGGGGGTTACTGTGGGCAATAATATGAGCCAACAGTGCATATGAGCCAACAGTGTGTCCTTGTTACCAAGAAAGCTAATGGCATACTGGGTTTCATTTGTAGGAGTGTTGCCAATAGATCATGGGAAGTGATTCTTCCATTCTGTTCAGCACTGGTGAGGCCACATCTAGAGTTCTGTGTCCAGTTTTGGGTCCCCCACTACAGAAAGGATGTTGACAAATTGGAGAGAGTCCAGTGCAGGGCAATGAAAAGGTCTTGGGGGCTGGGGTACATGACTTATGAAGAGAGGCTGAGGGAACTGGGCTTATTTAGTCTGCAGAAAAGAAGACCGAGAGGGGATTTAATATAAGCCTTTAACTACCTGAAGGAGAGTTCCAAAGAGGATGGAGCTAGACTGTTCTCAGTGGTGGCAGATGACAGAACAAGGAGCAATGGTCTCAAGTGGCAGAAAGGGAAGTTTAGGTTAGATATTAGGAAAAACTTTATCACTAGGAGGGTAGTAAAACACTGGAACAGGTTACCCAGAGAGGTTGTGGAATTGTCATCCTTGGAGGTTTTTAAGACCCGGCTAGACAAAGACTTGGCTGGGATGATGTAGTTGGGGATTGTCCTGCTTGGAGCAGGGGGTTGGACTAGATGACCTCCTGAGGTCCCTTCCTACCCTAATTTTCTATGATTCTATGATTCCAAATTAAAAAGAAGACAAAAATGTCTGTCCCTTGTGCATACAAAGAGCTTTAAAATATGAACCAAGTACACCCAAAAGCATCAACATTTGTCTATGTCAAATGAAAAGAATATCAAATGTATGTATTTATAAACTCATGTTTTAAAAAAAAAAATGTAATGAGTCAAGGCCTAGTTGGAAGTGACCAGGGAGAAGGCTGAGTTATTCTCAAGGAAGAGTCCTTTACTCAGGCCTTTATGGGTGTCTATAAACAAACATGGAGGCTGCTCCAACATGCTGGAATTCCAGCACATTGGAGCAGACTCAATTAATATAGTCTACTGGAGTGTGGCAATTGCTGCGGCCCAGCAGCCTCCTGCATCTTGTGTATCAGTGTCCCCGCACTTAAAAATGGTAGTCAAATGAGCTTTAGTTCAAGTGCCCCCACTGCCTTTTTAAGTGCAGGGATGTTGATACACGAGACACAGTGGTGCTTTATTTAGAGCAGTTCTCAGATCCACTCTAACTAACATGCTGCCCTCTGCCAAACCCCCAGAGCATATATAACAGTGCCCTATAAGCTCGGAGCAGATAGCAGCAAATTATGGGCAGTAGATCAGCTTGCTGTGCCTCTAGCTTTCTTGGAATGCCTCTAAACCTGGCCTCTTGGATCTTGGACTCCTGATAACTTGTACCTCCACACTGACTATACACACCCTAGGCCCTTTCACAAATCTCACAAGTTTGGGGACCTGACTTATTACACACTTGGAGTTGGCAATACTGAAGTCAGAAAGCTCCTGGATAGATCCAATTCAAATCAGTAAGAAAAGAGGAACTTGGGAAGTGATTAGAATAATCTTACTTTTAACTTGTCCTGCCCATGTAAAATACACTAGAAAAGTTGAAGTCCAATTAGGCCTTACATGCCAGAAGGTTAACATGGTTGATTCTGCCAGTGTCATGCCTACCTGCCCTTGATGTCCCAGGTCAAATGATCAGGTGTCCGTTTACACTTTGATCTTCTTGGCACAAGCCCAGCAAAGAGCTCAAACATGTATCTCAAAAAGATTACTACCTGTTTATGTTTAATATACATAAACTCAGCACAGTAATAATGATAATCTTCATTAACTCTCTCTTACCATGTTTCTTAACTGTAAGGCCTTTGCACTGCAGGCAGGCAATTGAGTCAGCAATACTCAGCCCCATAGGTAGGGCCAGCTGAGCCTTAGCCTGCTGATTGGTTCTAGAACTGCTTTTAAGGAGCTCTTGCAGCACCTAGCCCCTGCTGTACAATAAACTGGCTTCAGTCTGTGAGAAGCTCTCATCTCTATGACTTCCCTGGTGCTTGCTCTTGCTCCTGTGTTCCTGTCCACATACCCAGTTCCTGAAGTTCAGGAGCCGAGTTTTGACCTCAGGTTAATTCCTAACATCCACTTCTGGAAATCCCTCTGGTTTTGCATGAGAACCTTGGTTTGACTTTGGCTTGTCGCTTGACTCTGGATGCTGGTAACACACTTCAGCTCTAATGCCTCCAGGTACCCTGACATTATCAAGGCATTGAAGCATATATGTAAATTAGTCTCTCACCTGCAAAATATTTACATATGGGTATGTGTGTGTATACATATATATTTACATTGTGGTTAAGCGCTTGCTTAGGAGCTTTGCTAAATATAGGCAGACAGCTGAATCAGGGCTATGTTGTACATAGGTTGGCTGTGCATCACTACTGAGCACAACCCTTTCCCTTTCCCCTTGGTATAAGACATATTTCAGTGATCTTCAGACCCAGAACCAGCTCATTAATCTTTATAAAATATATTAATTGGGATAAATCTTATGTGCTTGAGAATTCCATGCTATATAATGCTGCCACATCTTGCCAAGACTTGACAAGTGGTCATATTGCTTCATAAATATGTAACCCTGGCTGTGGCACTACCTGTGGCACTACCTGCAAAGCCAAAACCCAACTCCAGATCCCAGGAGGTGCCCACAGCCTGGAATGACCCGCCCTCCTGAAGTGAGGGAGGTTCCCGTCACAGGAAGGCACCTAGTGTCCCTGGACCTTTGATTAGACACCACACAATTTACAACTATGCATGCTTTATTTACAAAGGGTTAAAGAAGGGTTAAAGAAAAGGAAACTAATTAATATACAACTGATAAACCATCAGAAACTTATTCACAACCTCAGTCAGTAACATTATACATGATGATGGCCTTGGATGATATGCTTACATGGGTAGCGTGGACTAGATGCCTGGGAAGGCAGAGCTGCTTTTGTGACCCTCCCATGGGAAGACATGGGCAGGTCCTTGCTGTGAGGGTCTCATGAAGCATGCCCCAGGGGTTGCTGTACTGCAGGCAGGTGCTTCCTCACTGAATTCCTGTAAAATAGCTTACCCTGTTCAGACCCTCATCTCTGACACACATGGAGCAGGGTCTGGGCTGGAGACACCCCCACTTGCCAGGCAGTCAAAGTTTGCCCCCTCCCTCAGGTCTTAACTCTTTCTCACAGGACCCCTGCTATATGTGAGGAGGGCTCATGTCCCTTAGCTCTGCCTCCCAGCCAGAGCTCATGGTGAATTGGATCAATCTCTCCAGTCCCCCTCTCCTGCACTGAACCTCACACCACACAGGGGCTTGGAGAAGATTCCTCCTTCCTGGGGGGGGGAGGGGGGGGCGCTCTGGAGGGGTCAGGGGCTCCTCCAAGCAGCTCAGGCAGGGCTCCCAGGTGTGCTGTGACTGGGCTTCCCAACCCACCAGCCTACAGTGCAGCCCACACTTCCCTCAGGCTCCAGCAGCTCTGAGGACAGGACATTGTACCCAAGCTCTCCCTCAGCCTCTGGGCTTCTCCCACAGCTCTCCCTTTCCTCAAAATGGCTGCCTCCAAGAGCAGGCTTCATCTGCCCTGATCACATGATCTCTGGGGAGCCATTTTCCCCTTTCTAAAATGATTGCCTCCAGAGAAGGCTTCATTTGTCTGTATCAGGTGGTGTCCCAGGAACCATGTTGTCCCGTGCTGCTGCTGTTGTCCTGTGGGGCCAGGGCAACTCTCAGGATCTCAAAATTGTGCTGTTAGATAGGATGGAATGACAGAATTGCACATATACCAACACACAAATCACTTAGGCACACACACACACACACACACACACATACACACACTAGGTGCATATACACATGCACTACCAATTCAGGCACATGCACATCCAAGATTACCAGTCTAAACACATGCAAACCTATAACCAATTCAAGCACAGACACACTATACACACCAAAAATTAGACAAAAATCAGTCCTCACTACCCGCACACCCAATACACAGAGGGGGTCGTTGGCAGGGCCTCTGGGTAGACAGGTGGCATGACGTAGTGCCGGTCTAGATGGAGAGGGTGTCCCACTGGGTCTGTCTTCACTACCCCTTTTTATAGGGGCAGACCTCCTATGACCCTAGTGGCAGGGGCATACCCAGGCAAGGGTCAGTCCTGGTGTATTGAGCATGTGCACTCCAGGCAAGGACATGCAGTTCCAGGTGTCTGTTGCAATAGTGGGTTGGCTGATTTCTGTAAGGTCTTTCTTTCAAGTGCTGGGCCTGTGGTTCCTGGGTGAGTCAGTGGAAGGCAACAGTCTGGTCGTTGAGCTGACGGTCCAGTCATTGAGTTGATTACTCAGTAGAAGCCTGCTACCATTGTATCTCAAGCACCCTCATCCGTCTGCATTCATTCAAGAACCAATTTATATGAGACTGGTTAGACATGAGTCATAGGTTACACATGGGCAGAGGACACAAGATGGAGGCTTGATGTACAAAATGGAACTTGACATTAGTTATGCTACCTTACATACATAGGCCTAAATCATATAGTATCAATAGAAAAACAGTAAAAATCAGTAAAACAGTATAAACATAATAATTATACAATATAAAACAGTGGATCAAAGAAGGAGAGAGAAAAAAAAAACTTGCTACAAAAATGCTAAAGCTCATCCTATGTCTTAACTTACTCATACATATCTATAGGGAATAGAGAGGGAGAGGAAAAGTAAAAAATAGTTGGGGAAGGAAGGGAATGCATTTCAAAATTTAAAAAAAGAAAAACTGGGGGTTTTACTACACTGCCTGGCTGAGTTCACCATAGTAACTTGTTTTCTCAGGTAAGGTGATTTATTTGTTTGTTACAAATATCTAATGTACTTTTTGACAGGAACAGTCAAGTAGGTTTCCTTCTCAATTTATCTAGAGATTCACCATTTGGACTTCCTTTGGGTTTAGCAGGTGTACTTGACTTTTCTTTTAGCTTGTAGTGGAACTTGAGCGGGCTTAGAACCCTTCTTAGCTTATTGTGTCTCTGTTAAAGTACTGGTGAACTGGTTCCAAGGAAGAATGAATGAATGCTGTAAAGAAGCACTCAGGAACTGTTCTGAGGATAAGCAGTTCCTTACTTTGCAAAAGAAACCTTTTTTTATAGACTAAAAATTCAAAAGTTTTTAACCAGGACATTATTGCTTCCAGTTTGTTTTAGAAACCTCTTGAGAGAAGCCTGAGTACTGAAATGCCAGTATTTTTATTCTCATCTTCCTAGTAAGTAGACAAGTAGGCAGTCAGTTAGTTTCAAGCATATTATTTTAATAACTTCCAGCAACTTCCAGCTGTTTTGGCTTTCTCATGACGAGCCTTGTAGAAATGAAGCCACAGAGCAACATAGTCTGTACTTGTCTGAGAGTATAGGGCAAACACTTATGGACTAGAGAGAACTGCATTCACTTAAAAGTACAGGTTTCCCTTGCTATCTGCCATACATGTGATCCTGGAAAACGGTGCACAACTCAAATTCGCATAAAGGGGATCCACTTTACAATGCAACAAATAGGGATATGTTCCAAGATCTCAACTGTCCTGACCTCCAGACTCATTTCTACCAATTTTACCAGACAATTTTCATACTCACCAACATCAGACAGTACACACAAGCACAAGGCACTACTGTAATGGGGATGGCAACTATAGAAACATGTGTTGGAGACAACAAGTGAGGAGCACAGATCCACACAGGAGACTATATTTTGGTGCATGTCACTCCCACAATGCACCACAAAGAGGAGCTGACTGTGGGCTTCCACTACACCAATTGCATAAGAGGGAATCCACCTTGCATATAATGAATTTTTGGTATAAACAGGGTCATCACATAAGAGCAAATTCGTACACACCAAAACCACATAAGCTGAGGGAAACCTGTAGTTCTTTGATTGCTTCTTAACAGCACCTGATTGGAGCTTTTCTAAGAAATTAGGCATGAACAAGTAGATGTCACTTAGAACACAGAACTAGAGGTCACTCTTATTATGGACTATTATTGAGATAGATAAGGGTACTGTACAGAATGTATAATACATACTCTGTGAATGTGATTCTAATGAGTGATTCAGAGTCACACTGCCTGAGCATCAGCTCTTGAACCCATTATGTACCTACCAGATGAGAAAAGGCAATGCATAGGGGTTGCACATGCACCTCTTGAGATTTGCTGTGCACCCCCTGGAAGTGCCAGCAGTGAAACAGGAAGTGCCACTGGCTCGGCAGTCAGCCGCTGGGGGGGACCGTCAGTGATCTGGTGCCCTGCCAGACTCAGGAAGCACCAGCCATCCATGGCAGGGAATGTGGCTACCTTGTGTTGCCTCCACATGAGAATAATATCTTCATTAGGCCATAGGATGAGAGTTAGAAAAGCTGTTTAGTTTGTCTCTAATATTAATTTTGAACAGCCATCCTTGCAGTATACCCTCTGCCCATTTCAGAAGGCTATTTTTACTATAGGACTGTATATAGGACTCCATAACTTGTAGTACAAATTATGGGGATCTACTGTTTGAGAAGAGGTGGCAATAAAAACTGATCACCACTGGTTTGCTGTTGGAAAGCAATTCTTTTCCAGATGACCCTGAGTAAACTTGATACTGGTTTACTGCTACTGCTTCTTTTCTTCTGATGGTTAGTTATAATTGGAGGAGCTTGTATGGGTGTAATTACACATTAAAATTAGCACAGGTTAATTCTTAGGAACTTTAGGCAGTGGTAAAGTTAGCACAGGTTAATAGTACCATCTCTAACACTTACAGCCCTGACCCACTGCTAGAGAGCTGGTGAGCAGGGGCATGGTTAGGATCTTCTAAGTCTGCTTGATGCCTGCTTGGTTCATCAGCTCCCTGGCAGCAGTTTAGGCAGCATAGGCTCCAAGATTGGGCCCCTAGGGGCTCAGATTGTTCCACATTTGCCTGCCCACCCAGATCAGGCCCTGCTGTCCTCCTCTGGTCTGGACTGGGTCTGTGTTGCCCCTGCTGGCAGCCAGGGAGGGGGAACCCACCTGCCCACCACTACTACTCTATGTGCTGAGCTCAGCTCCTGCACAGCCCTGGAGCAAGACAGGAGCTTCCCTGAAGCTGAATGGGGAGCTGGGGGAGAGGGAGTAGGGAATGAGCCTAGAATGGAAGCAGAGGGGGAGAGGATGGGAAGCAGAGATATATGCAGGGGGAATTCTTATTCAGGGGGAATTCTTATTCTTATTTTAACACCCTGGCTGGAATTCCTAATGTTCCAGAGGATGGAGTGTTCATGTGGTCGAGGCCACAGGCAGTGACTTGTGGAAAGCTGGAGGACCACTTCCAACCCCTATTATCCCCATGTTGCAGTTTAATGTTACTGCAACATGAGCTGTTTAAGACCAGAGAGTCCTTTCTCCAAAGAGGATCATCTCTGAGATGCTCAGATGGTACTTAGTCCACTGTGAGGACACTTCTATTTTAAGAGCCCTCAACACGTGCTAAAGGTAACATGTAACTACACCCTATGCGAGTCAGTTTTTGTGGTCTCAGATGGGTTTATTAGGAAGGCTGGCCAGAAAACGATGATTTTGATTCTTCCAAAAATTCAGAGTTTCAAAGTTTATTTTTCTCCTGATATGGAATGAAACAGACTTCTGAAAACTTTTGCAATGAGAGAGGGGGCGTAGGAGGTGGGGAGAGAGACTTTTTGAGAATATCAGTGTGTCATTTTCTAGGGGCATCACCTGGGATGTGGAAGGTCTAGGTTGAAGTGTTTTCTCTGCAGTTTTGGAGACCTGAAGCTCTTACATTTCAGATGTGTCCTACTCACCTGGCTGTTGCTAGTTATCCCTCCCTTCCTCCCTCATTCCCAACCCGGATGTATGAAGCATAATATTTGATGTAAAAAGATTCACCATTTTTTTTTTTTGACCAGAACTACCTATTAGCCGCTGCACTTTGAAAAAAAAAATCCTCCCCATGATGGAATGAACACAAACCTAACTGATCATCTTCTGATGGGTCTATTCCTAACTTTACATCAACAAGTAATGGACCAAATGTTTAGACTTCATAGAACTATGTCAGCTGAGAATTTTGCCCAGCACAATTTAGAGCTGAGAGAAGAGAGGAAAATGTAATGCTTTTGCTTCAGTTCTTTTGAGCCTAATACACAGATATAGAGTTTAATTATTTTGTACAAAATGCCTCTTGCAGTTCTTTTAGTACTAAGTGAAATAGTACTTTGTAGACTAAGTAGACAGTTTCTCTCCTATTCTAAAAATGCCTTTAACTGACTCATCCCAAGTCCAAAGAGAATATTGAACACCAAACAATTGCTGTTTGGAAACAACGTAGCCTGAAGGTTCTATAGTGTCATGTATAACTCAGATTCAAATACCTCTCTTGAAATGTACTAGTACTTGGGAAAAAAGTACTGGTAATTTATTGCCAGAACTTCTTTCTCACCTAACTCCCATGTTCCTTTTTGCTATGCCAGCAACTTAGAAAATTTACCTTGAAAGTTACTTGAAATATGTCTTCTTGTATGTTTTCTTTTTTTAACTTGTAACTCCCAGTGAGCAAGAGGTTCCTAACTGAGAAAGATCATGCTCATTAAGTCACAATCAAGGGAGTAATTGGAGGGTTGATTAGCAATGCAGCACACAAGGGAAGAAAGCTCATCCAACCTGTATTATGATGGGGAAAACATATCACATGATCCAGCAAGGGCAAGTGTATGTGTTTGTGTATGCTCATCTGTTTGTCTTGGGTATATACTTTAGGGAAATGTGTGATTGCCAAGCAAAGCAAAATCCTGGGAGTGTTTTTTCATGATACACTGCAACATTGCCAAGGCTAATTTATAGACATAATGGTTTGAATAGCACTGTCTTATTAATCACATTTACTAATTAAGAAGATTGCCTTGGGTTTTTTTTCCCTTCAAAATATCATTAGAGACAAATTATACAGCATTGACATTTCTGTGGAAAATCAGCTTTAAAAACATTTTTTGTTCTATAACATAGGTAATTAAATAGGGAAAAACCAGCATCTGACAGATTCCACAGGATTCGGCAGCCAAACAGCAGTTTGTTGTAACCTAGTGAATTTTGACTAAACTAATTTTCAGCAATCATAATCATAATTAACAAGCATCACTTAAAAAGAACGGTATCAGATTTAAACAATGTCTTTCCTGTAGAAGAACCGAGGTGGCTTTTGTTCAACAACTTTTTATGTTGTAAATGGTTTTATGTAAGTTGAGAGAAAACAAGGAAAGTCCAACATAGACAATCCAACTCTTAATTTATGTTACGAAACTTCAAGAGTGATATATGTGGAAAGCAAATAAACTAATATCCATCATTCATGCTATGTAGCACAATGAATACATAGTGCTCAGAGTCTAAAAGCAATAGTAAAAATTATCCAGTACAGGACAAGACAGCCTGCCTGCAATACAATATGGCTGTTATAACATGAGTGTATCACAGATGGAGTAACATTTTAGAAATTCCCTTTGGATATTAAGGGATTAGAACATAATTATCAGAAGACGACAAACTATAAATACCAGAACAAGGTGTAGGGGTTTGGGTTGTAGCCGTGTTGGTCTAAGGATATAGGCAGACAAGGTTCCTTGGGTGAATTTGATATCTTTTATTAGACCAACCCAAATGGTTGGAGAATAGTTATTAAGCAAGCTTTCGGGTTCAAAAACCCTTCGTCAGGCTAAGGAAGCTGCAGCAGTTGGTGTGTGCTCTTCCTGGATGGAATGAAAAGTAAAGAAGCCAGGGGCTGGGCTGGGGAGTCAGTTGCCAGGCAGATTGTAATGTATCAAAAATCCAATGTCTATGTTTAGTCCCTGATCTCTAGTATCCAGCAGGTTGATGAAATGGAGCTCATAGGCTCGTCTCTGGGATGTGTTGTGTAAATTTCCCTTGAGGATCAGGACTGAGAGATTGGAGAAAGAGTGGCCCTCCTGTGAGAAATGTGCCCCCACTGGTAATTGGGTGTTTCTGTCTTTGATGGATTTCCAGTGTGCGTTCATTCTAGTGCGCAGTTGTTGTCTGGTCTCTCCTACATATCTTCCATCAGGGCATTTGGTGCATTGGATGAGGTATACTACATTCCTGGAGGTGCAGCTGTAAGATCCTGGGATGCTGATGGCTCTGTTGTGGGGTGTAGTAATAGTGGGGGTGGTGGAGATGTGGGGGCAGGTTTTGCATTTCTTGTCCTGGCATGGTCTGGATCCTTTTGGTGTGTTCTGGGGTTGAGGAAGTTTGCTTCTGGTGATGAGGTTGGCGAGGTTCAGTGCTTGTCTGAAGGCTAGGATGGGTGGTTCTGGGAAGATCTTTTTAAGAATAGGGTCTTTTTCTAATATGGGTTGCAATTTTTTGAGGATTTTCTGTACAGGTTCAAGGGATGGGTGATAGGTCATAACCAGCGGTGTGCGATTTGTGGGTGTTTTTCTTCTGTACTGTAGCAGTTCTTCACGTGGTATCCAGGTGGCTCTTTCAAATGTGCGATCTACCTCTCTGGAGGAGTGTCCTTGCTGGGTGAAAGCCTTTTTAAGATTGGTGAGGTGGCAATCCCGGGTGTTCTCTTCAGTACAGATGCGGTGGTATCTGAGGGCTTGACTGTATATCACAGCTTTTTTGGTGTGTTTAGGATGATTGCTGGTTCTGTGCAGATATGTACGTTGGTCTGTGGGTTTCTTGTATACTGTGGTCTGTATTTTACCCTTCTGGATACTGATCCTTGTGTCTAAAAAGGGGATGTTGGTGTTGGAGTATTCTAAAGAAAGTCGGATGGAGGGATGGTGACTGTTGAATTTCTGGTGGAACTCAATTAGAGATTCCAGGTTCTCACTCCAAATGATGAAGATGTCATCGATATATCGTAAGTACAGCAAGGGTTTGATGGTGCAGTTCTTGAGGAAGTCTTCTTCCAGGTGGCTCATAAAAAGGTTGGCATACTGTGGGGCCATTTTAGTGCCCATAGCTGTTCCCATCATCTGGAGGAAGTGTTGATTTTTAAAAGTGAAATTGTTGTGTGTGAGGATGAATTGTATAAGCTCAATGATATCTTTGGGTCTGTATTCTGGGTTGTAATCTTGTTCCTGTAGATATGTAAGGCAGGCATGGATGCCATCCTGGTGTGGGATGTTGGTGTATAGGCTGGTAACGTCCATGGTGGCTAGGAGTGTGTTGCTGGGAAGGTGGTCTATGTTTTTAAGTTTCCGTAGCAAGTCTGTAGTGTCTCGGACAAAACTTGCTCTGTGGGTGACAAGTGGTTTTAGGATGGATTCAACAAAACCTGATATTTCCTCAGTTAGGGTCCCATGGTTGGATATGATAGGTCTGCCAGGGTTCCCTTGTTTGTGGATTTTAGGGAGCATGTAAAAAGTCCCTGGGTTAGGTAGCGGGGGGATCAAGGTCTGTAGTTTTTCTTGTAATCTTGGTGGAAATGATTTGATGGTATTGTTGAGTACAAGGTGTATGCTCTCACTGCAAACTTCCTTGGACATAAATATGAAAAGAAATCATGGGAAAAAACCCATAGAATTGGAGATAAGAAAAGGACCATAAGAGATAGAGTTGTCTACCCCCTTATTTTGAGATTAGGATAATTATACCTAGAGCATTTCTGAGAGATTTCTAACTTCTTGTTGAAATCCAATCAGGGAGATTTGAAAACCTCCCCGAGTAGACAATTTCTGTTTTTTAGTGCCATTATAATTAGAAAATGTTTTCTAATATTCCATCTAAATCATCCTTGCTGCAAATTAAATTGATTTGTATCCTTCCTTCACTGGTCATGGAAACTAATTTATCATTATCCCCTTTTTATCTGTTGGAAACCTACTACCATATCTTCTGTAATCTTTTGTTTTTTAAATTAAGTCAACGCAATTCCTTCAACTTTTCCCCATGGTTCACATTTTCAAACTGTTATATCCTTCCCATTTAGATGCTCACTAATTTGTCTACATTCTTCTTAAAGCACAATCGCCAAAACCAAACAGAGTAGTGCAGCTCAGGCCATGCCACCATTGATTTGTGTGGCATAATTACTTCTCATGTCTGGCACCAGGGCTTTCCAATTTGCGGTCTATGAGCTACATGCAAACTGCAAGGGATTAATTTGTAGCCCACAGATTCCCAGCTGGTCACTACTCCTCTTCCGCCCCCTCTTGCATCCTCTCCCTCCCCCCACCCCCCCATTCTCCAGCTGCTGCAGCAGCCATGGTCTCTGGGCTCCCCCTCTGTCCTCTAGCTTCTGCTTCCTGCCCCCTACCCAGAGGGTGGGGCAGAGTAGTGCAGCCCATGATTTCAGGGAAGCCCATGGCCTGGGGCACCTGTTGTACAGTGCAATAATGCTGTGCCCATGGCTGGTGAGCTGAGGATATGGACTGTGATGCCTATGTGGCATGGAGCAGTGTGAGGGGCAGGGGAGTAGGAAGGATACTAGCATGGCATATTATCTGGGGGACACATGGCTCATGCTGGTATGGACCACATGGCATGCAGCCCCTGCTGGTGCTGCCTGTGCAGCAATTGGACAGCCCTACCTTACATGCTACTTCTGTTTATATGTCTCATGATGAAATTTGCCACTTAATCAACAATGCAATCCTGTTGCCAATATTCAGTTTGGATTCACTACACACCCTATATCCTTTTCAGCAGGAATGCTGTCTATCCAATTATTCCTCATTTTATATTAAAGAATTTGATTCCTCCTTCCAAAGAGAAATGCTTTGCAATTGTCTTTACTAATTCCATCTTGCTGCATTCAGGCTATTTCTCCAATTTATCAATATCATTTTGAATGCTGATGTTGTTCTGTTCTTCTCCTCCCCTCCCTACACAACTTGGTATCATCTGCAAATTTTTATACATGTACTCTCTATTCCATCATCTAAATCAGGGCTTTCAGATGCGTTGCCTGTGGATCAGAACTGGCTTCTGGAACTGAGAGGCTGCGGGGCTGCTGCAAGGGCCAGGGAATTCAGGGGCTGAGTGAGCAGGGATAGGGCCCACTGCTGGTATGGAGCCTTGTTTGGAGATACATGATAGTAGTGGGAGCAAGTGATGGCTACATTAACCCCTGCTGCTGCTTCTGACACGTACCCTTCCATGTCTGGATTTGGCTTGGAGGACCCTCACAGTCCAGATATGGCCCAGGGGGTTGAGTGGATTTGACAACCCTGATCTAAGTCATTAGTGAAAATATGGAATAGAACCCAAGCCAGGACAAAGCACAATTCAATTGCCCTTAGATGAGAGAAAATGATTAATAAATACTGTTAACTAGTCTTTAAGCATGGCTTTCCAATCAGTTGTATCTCCACCTTATAGTGGTTTCATCCTGACCATATTTTGCAAGTTTGTTTTTTAGAGTCCTATGTTGTTACCAGATTTGCCCATTACTTTGGGGTGTGCTCATTTATTAGGGATAGTTTCTAGGGTCTTGGTGATTCTGTCAATGTGCTGCTTGTATTACTATACGGAGCTGTATCTCCCTTCTGCAAGCCCTCACCCCCAATGGAGCTATCTTGCAGGACTCAATCTTAATGGGACTGGGTTCCTCCAGTCACCAAATCAGTCATACACACAAATTAACGAGACACGCCTGACCTGGCCGGGCTGATCAGCATGGACGGGCTAACACCCTCATATGCCAAGAATCAGTTCATAAGAGCAACAATAAAATGCAGTCAGACACAATCACACAGGTGAACAGAATCCCTCTGAATCCAGCTGAGCATCCAGCTGACACCCTCATGGGCCAGCATTCAGTTCATAAGGGCACGTCTGAGTCAAACTGGGTCAATCAGCCTGTAGAAGCTGATCCCCTTATGTGTTTCAAACTCAGCACGTCCCAATCTTTGGCCTCTTGATGAGCAGACCCCACAGTATTTTTGGGCTTCACAGGGATCTTTAGCTTAGGTAAAAGGAGTGTTGCTGCAGAGCACAGAAGGAAAGAGAAGCAGAGAAGGAAAAATATACCCAGTTACTACCAGTTTGACTATAAAAGTTATTTATTGCTAAGCATATGAAATATATAATGGTACTAGTAGTAATAGACATGCAAAAGAAAAACAAACACAAGCAATTACAGTACTACCCTGGTTTCACTAAGTATTTGGGGAAACTTAGCTCAAGCTTAACTGATACAGTTCAGGTTCAGAAATTTATGCCTAGAGAGAAAAGAGAGATAGAGCGCTGGGGTCTCACCAGTCTGAGGCACTCAGGCTGCAGAGCTGACAGGCACAGTCCTTGAAGGGAGATGATCTGTTCTTCTAGTGTCTCAAGAACAACAGGGGATGGTGTCAGCACAGGAGTTTCCTTCCTTTCTTCCTTCTTCTTTCCTCCTTCTTCTTCTTCTTTCCTCCTTCTTCTTGAAGCACATACACTTTTTACAGATTTTTATACCCTCAGTTCAGCTGCTTCGAAGCATCCTTAATTGTGTAAATTATTGTCTTTTCTATTGACAAGGGGTTATCTGGTTTGGAACATCTCAGGAAACTGATTGATAGTAAGGAAACACATAAGATTAGGGAGTAACCAAATACTTGGGAGCCAGCTTGAAATTCCTATGGATGGCAGATATACTGATGGGATATCTCGTGGTTTCTTCAGAAACAATAGATAGCTTGCAGCATCAGGATTTTGGATTTTTACTTGTTGTGAACAAACCTCAGTTTAGCATGACTTTTCCAGATTTTACTATAGTCTTTTAACAGACTTAAAGCAATTATTGGGGTGCTCATAACCATTTGTGGAGAGGACTCCCACCAGTTGTCTCGGGAAAGGTATGACAACACCTGTGATTAGGGTTCCAATGGGCTGGACGTTGTGATGAACCCTTAACCATTGTTCAAATGTTGCCCATACCCCCTCTGACTTGTTCTCTTGCCTCAGCATTCCCTGACCCGGCAACCGAGTTTTAGTCAATCAAGTTTAAATAGGCCTCCCATAGTGGGACTGGGGAATGTACGGCCCGAGATGCCTATTAAATTTAGAAGTGTGTGTGTGTGTGTCTGGGGGGGGGGGGGGAGGGGGGGAAGTCCTTAGTAAATCCAGATTAGAACTGGTCTGATAAATGCTGAGCTGGGTGTGTGTGAACATGGGTTGATTAACATTTGGAGCACAGATTCCCCATCATGCAGTGCTCCCCTGCTTTTCTGGTCCCAGAATTCACTGCAGTCTCTGCTTCAGGCTTTCTGTTCTCCATCTCTCATGTAAATGAATGGTCATCTGGTTCCATCTCGGATGCAAATGAAACCTAGGGCAGTTGGTTCACTCTTGTCACCCTTATCTGGAGGGTCTTAGGTGCGTCTCTCACTGCATCTTAATCAGTTTCGTATAGGTAGAGGAGGGGAGGGAGGAGGGGTGAGTCCTTTGTGAGTCAGACAGACTGCATCCTGTGCCAGGGTTGCCCAAGAACACACAGCTGAGACGTAACAATGAGGACTCTAAATCATGTCAAATGCCCTTATCCATGAAGCCAGTTATCAAATAAGGAAATTAGATTCACATGACAGGATTTCTTCTTGACAAATCAATGTTGCTGGTGAGTATTTTTTTTTGGTTTTTGTTTTAATCACCCTTACCCTGACAATACCCCTGTTTATTTCTCCTTCTAGCTTCACCCAGAGTATCCAACAAGACTGCTTGAACTTCAGGGCAAACATATACATTCATATACATTATGCAACACACCTTATTTTTTCCCTGTGCTTATCTTTCGTAAACAATTTATACCTTCTATACTGATATTCTAGTTTTGCTGTTTGACCCAACAAATCTCTGCAATGCCAATTAAATTACAGCTTTGACTGAAAGTTAATACAGTTAATGCAGAATAGAATACTTCATTTTTTTTATTTCCCACACTTATGTAGACATCTCAGATTTTGACATGGTTCTCCATTATTATAGTCCATCTTATCTTCCTATCATAGTAGTGAAACTTTTAAAGCTAGTGTAACGTTCTTCTCACTAGGTTGGCGAGCCAGTGTCCTAAGAGGATGCTTCCCTTCTTTATCAAACGCTTCCCTATCTTTTCCTAGAAATAACTCTTTGCAGCATACCATCTCATAGTCAAGGAAGTCAAAGTCCATTAATACTGAGGTGGATGAACAGCAGGAGCTAATGGTCAGAGGTCCAGTTGATCTTTGGCATCTTCTCTATAACATCTAATATTTTTTCTGTAGGTAGGCAAGGCACACTTCCTGATATAATAAATCAGGTGTGAAAAAAATGCCTTAATTCCCTTTGTCACAGGGAGGAACAGAAGGGAGGACCCCAAAATGCCAGGGAGGAACCCCTGGGTCAGGAACCCTCGGAGGGAAATGAAAGTAAAAGAAAAGAAAAAGGGAAATACTTACCTTCCACGAGACCCGTGGCGAAGCCAGAGCCTGAGGAGGGACCTGCGTGGCTCATTAGCCACGCCTTTATACAGTTGCAGCTGGCCGATGATGTCAGCCGCAATCGCTGGCCAGCAGAAATAAAATGGGCTGCCGGCAAGGAAGGAGGAGGCAGATTGACACTGGCAGGAGCACCAGCAGGAGAGGTCTTCCTGAAGCTCCTGCAGGGGCAAAAGGAGCCAGAAGCTGCTTTTCCCAGCAGGGGAGGATGCTGCAGAACATGCTGCAGGACAGACACTGCTGGCTGCAGCAAAAGGAGCCAGGAGCCAGAGGCGGCTCCCCAAGACCGGGAACCCAGACGAAAGGGCAGAGGGGAGCAGGAAGATCCCAATGCCAGTGGCCACAGCAGGGGAGCTGGAGAGGTCAGCACGTTTCAAGATGCTAGACCAGTTGGAACCGTTGAGAGCACCAGGAGAGCCGAAGAGGTGCACCAGATGGGAGACAGGAGGCACGAGCAGCATGAGGGGCTGTGAAACACAGCCCTCAGTGACATAGAGCCGACCCAGCGGGTGATGTGGGGAAAGACGTCTGCTGGAGAGCCACAGTGGGTCCAGTGAAACCAAAGGCTGGGTGACAAGGGAAAAGAAGTGTGGAGTAGCCCTCAGGCTACTACAGACACATATAGGGCTGAACATAGACCACTAGTATCTGAGGGCTGGTATTGGTGACTAGGCCGGGGGAGCAGGGGAAGAAGGGGCAGCTGGGCCCCTCAGAGTGTATCAGCGATTTTTGTTTATATTTTATGTTTCCCACTGTTGGAGGGGTTGAGGGGCGGGGCCCGTGGAGCCTGATTGTTGTTTGAGCCTCGAGGTGGTTGGTAGCCTCAGAGAAAAGAAGATGGCCTCAGGGCGTGGGTAGGATATTGCCAGCTGTTTACACGTAGGCAGAGAGGACCATCCTGGTGAATGTACTCAGGGACTGAACAGTTGGGGATCTGGCCAGAAGGACATCTGTGACCCATCAAGGCTGGGTGTAAGGGTGAGGTAGAGGGGAGGTGGAGCCTCACAGAAGACCGCCAGACAGATGCCTCACCGTCAAGAGACTCCCAGTGGTCAGACCTTCCACTGAAGTAAGATTCAAAGTCGTGGCAGGTGAGGTTGGGGAACACTACACTGGAGGTAAATACCTATTCAACGGAACAGCTAGGACGGAGAGGTGAACACCACTGAACATCCGAGCCAGAGTGGCATGTGACCAGATGTTTGAGGCCAGACAGGCACACCCTTCAAAAGGCACCCTTTATTTTTTCCTCATAGGAGCAGGGGCAAGTGGCTCCTCTCCCTGATCAGGAGGTCTGTTCCTTTTTCTTTAATTCCCTAGGCAAGTTTTTTACTTTATTGAAGAGGGGATTTGGGATGGATGTTGGGCAACACCTGCTGTGCATAGGGTCAGCTGCCATTCGCTTCTCTGCAAAGCTGACTGTAGTTTTTCATGGTGCTATTGCAGTCTTCTCAATTATACTCAATTATACTCAAAGGCTCAATGCATATATATATATGTATGTATGTATGTATGTATGTATTTAAATGTCCACAGAAATATCAATCAATGTGAATTTTGCCATTGACTAAAATTTAAAGTGGGATGAAACCCTCAGAAAATCATAATATGAAAATTACTCACTATTTCTCTTTTTAAGACATAGAAGGCAACATTATTGGAGACGGTGAGATTTACCTCACAAAGTACTGTAGAAATCACATTTGCCCACATTGAATTAATTTTTTGTGACTTAGTGGAATTTCTTTTCTTCTTCATAATCTTTTCTTCACTTTTCTCATAAAATGAGGTATGTAATGTTCCTTTAAGAGGTAACTGATTTCTACAAAGAAATGTGCTAGCTTGATTAAAGGGCAATATGCCTGGTATATGCAACATTATTAATTTTTCTAGCAGCACATCCCTATCCCTTGATCACTCAGGTACTCATCAGCATTATCTTTTGTGCTCCTTAGGAGCTTCCGAATCGATTTGGAAAAAATTCGGAAAAGATTCGGCGATTCGGCCATAGGGTATAATAGGGAATCAATGAAATAGCTATAACTTTGTTGTATTTTGGCTGATTCAGATGGAACTTGCAGAGATGGTAGCCTCTGCTGACAGCATAATGTATGCCAAGTTTCAAGGAGATAAGTGCAAGGGTTTCTGGGAAACTGCCTCTCATATCCTGAAAGCAAAACTCATGTCACGTGTGTGTTAATCCACAGCAGGGTGAAAACTGCAGGGGTGGTGGCCCCTGATGAAGCCATAAAGCCTGCTAAGTTTGAAGGAGATAGGTTCACAGGTTTCTAGGAAACTGCACCCCAAATTCTTGAAAGCAAAACTCACGTCATGTGTGTGTGTGTGTTAAGCCACAGCAGGGTCTAAACTGGAGGTGTGCTAGCCCCTGGTGAGGCCACAAAGCCTTCCAAGTTTCAAGGAGATAGGTGCAGGGGTTTGGGGGAAACTGTACCTCAAGCTGCAGACAAGCAAAACTTGTGACATGGGTGACTGTATGTGTTAAGGTGCAGCAGGGTGAAAGATGCAGGCCTGCTAGCCCCTGCTGAGGCCACGAAGCCTGCCAGCTGTCAAGGAGATAGGTGCAGGGGCTTCTGGGTTCTGGGGCCATGCACCTCTAGCTGCTGACAGGCAAAGCTTGTATCATGGGTGCTTGTGCAACTGTGTCTGTCTTAGGGCACGTTGGGGGGGAAGGGAGGGCCAAACTACTACAGAAGCTTCTATGCTGTTTCTAGTCCCACCCCACAGACACTGTCATTGGAAAGGCATCCAGGGAGAAATCCTTCTCACTGGCCATCTACACATGTCAGTCTTCCCCCCGCTCCCCCTCCCACTGTCCCTCCCTCCCTCGCTTCCCCTCCCTCTTCTAACTTTCAGTGAAGCTGTCTGAAGCATTTCTGAAGTGCTCCGACCCACTTTGGACAGCTTAACTGAGCCTGCACTTCGATCCTGGCATGCCGCTTTGGACGCTGATCCAAATCATGATCCAAAGGCTCGCACAGCTCTACTCATTACCCCACCTGGACAGCTACTGAGCTCTCACTATTAGCTATGGAGTAGCTCTATTTCTACAACTCTGTGGTTCCACACAAAAGGAGTCTTTTCTCTTTCTACTTTTGTGGATTCCTCTAAGAACCACATGGGACTATGGGGCTTTGGGTAAGGTTCAGTAGCCCGCTGTGAAGAGACTTGAGATAATTATGTATAATAAAGTTGAGTTTTATAGCTCGTGTGAGAGAAGAAGAAAAGCAAATATTGAGGAACAGATACTTTTATTTAGAATCTTTTTTTCTCGTTCTAAGAGATTATGGAACAATTCATAGTACTAAGGGTAAAATAAACTAAGAACACACCTTGAACAGAAGAATGGAGCAATTAAAAGCAGTTGAAAGGTCAAAAGCACTTCAATCCAGATATGTGAAGACAATCAGAAAATGTCTCATTTGGCAACTCAAATGACTCATTTTAAAAAAACAGCTAGTTCTGAAATGCTTCACTTTTAAAAATAGATTCTTGTTAACATAGGCGGAGGAGACTAACTATACAATTGAGTTACAGGAATCTTAGGACTACTGTGTGTCAGAATGCCATCTCTGTCTTGCCCCAAACTCTGCTATCAGGCAGATGACCAATCTGACAATTTGGCTACCATGGTCATTGCAGAGGGCAGACACCTCTGGCCCCATCGGCTTCAGGTAACCCTGACTTGTAACCTGAGCTGGATACATTCCTGAGGGAGGGGGAAATCTGCTCCCTCTACTTACATGACTGGCCTCACACACCAAGGTGGGGGCTTAAAACCCCTATTCTAAGCAACATCATCATGGGGGAGTCTACCTGGCAACCAGCGATGCATTTCAAATTGGTTGGCTGGCAGCCAACAGCTGCTGGCCTTCATTGGATCAGGTAAACAAGGTCATAAGGTCTATATAAGTTAAGGGCTGCCCAGGAGATGGGGCAGCACCCATGATGAGAACTCTCAGAGGAGCTGGACTATCTGAAACTCGCTCTCCCTCTTGAAGCTCATGATCAATGAACTGCTTGCCTACAGATGGAATCTCCACCTGCCTCTGGATGATACTCATGTGTGAGCTACTTGAGATCTAACTAGATATATAGCTTGTAGTAACTCAGATGCATGATCAAAGGCTACCAAGTCACTGTTTACTCTAAGGTCTTTCTCTGATATTGCTCTATCCTGTACCCTATTCCAAACCTACTCCTTGTAACCAATGAAGTTTTCCTCTCCAGCTAGCATGGGAGACTTATTGGGAGAGAGTCTAGATTATGCCTTGAGGTCCCCTTGGTTCGGCTAAGGGACACCATTATTGGTGCTTCAGACTGAGGGAAGCACCCCAAGTTCTTGCAGTGGGTTGAGTATGCCTCAAGGACCACTAGGTCTGTGTTTCCCAGGGGGCACAGGGCCAAGATCAATCCAGAGCCTGGGTGGTGGCCAGGTTACCTCCAGCCTTGCAGGTGTGCTCCAGGAAGGGTGTTGGCCAGATGTGAGGTGCCCCCAGGGAGGCACTTGACCCTGGAAGGTAGTTGGGTGCAGTGAGGTGCGTGGCTCAATTCAGGAGCACACCCTACTGGCCTCCCACATACTGCAGTCTACATAAACATGAAATACGTAACCACTTATGGTATTTATAGATGTGCTCCAGGAGGCAGGGGAAGGGTGCTTTGAGAGCTGGGCTAATTAAAAGCACCCAGAGTGTCATGTGTATCAGCATCCCCATGCTGAAAAATGACATTGGAGCTCTTTGAACTAAAACTTGTTCGACAAGTTTTAGTTCAAAGGACCTCAGTGCCATTTTTCAGCAAGGGGATGTTGATACATACGGTGCTGCAGTCTGCTAGAGCATAATAATTACCACACTCCAGCAGACTTGATTAATCAAGTCTGATGGAGCAGACTTAATCTTGATTAATCAAGTCTGCTCCATCACTCTTTAATTACACCACATCGGATCAGGCTTCCTGCATGTGTATAGGAGTCCTTAGATTTTAGAGAGAGAGAGCACAACAAAGGTGAAACTGTAGTCAAAAAGTTTGAGAAATCTAAAGCTGAATAGACAATTTTTTCAATTAGGAGGTTAACTGAGGCTCTGATGAGAGATCAAGTTGTAACTGGGATCTGAGAATAAGCACTCTGAGGATGCATCAACATGTGGATTAATGTGCTGTAGTTACTGAGCATTTTTACTACCTGTAATAACGCATGCTAACTCCAATGAGCAGTAACCTGCACTACTGTGAAGTGGTGCTGGCATACATCTTTTTAGTGATTCTAATGCACAGTAGACTAATTCTACTGCACATTAGTACATTAGCATAGGTTTTACCATGACGCTTTAATGTGCAGTAGAATTACTGCATATTTATGTAGAATTACTGCATAAATACTTTTATATTTAGCATCTCATGCAGACATGCCCAGGAAAATCCAAAATTAACCATTGATAAAGCAGAGATAGGTAATTAGTAGCCATGTTAACCTGAAGTCAGGCAGAAGGCAAGGTAGAGGTGCATATTATAGGCTAATTGAATTGGCCTGGCTTTCAAACAACTTGGAACCCTGACTTTCAAACAACCTCCTAAACTTGTCCAACTCCTCATCAAAAGCAAACTATCCACTGCCCAACAGACATCAAGTGGGATATAGCTTTGCCTTGGCACAAAATTCTTAACCTGCCAGCCCAACTTCATTGCTTCTATCAAGAGCATCCTAAAACAAAACCATCAGAATCCATAGTTCCTACATATGGCTTTCCCAAAATGATATACCTGAGTGCCCTCATGGAAACTATGTACGTGAAATTAAAGAACACTGATGCACCAGAATGAACTCTAACAGAAAAAAAAATACAAAGGACACTCACACTTACACTCACACAGGAACCATTCCCTGTCTGACATCACTATCCTTGCACTCCAGGGAAATCTACCTTACACCTTTATAAGGTGAACTTAGAACAAAAATTCATAATTCTTAGCTGGATGCTAAGAACCAAGGGCTAAATACTGATATTGGTTTTATGGCACACTATATTTTACCTGACTCCTGAATTCTTTCCATGCATAAAAAGCAAGAATGGCCTCACCTCCCTTTTGACAGGCCTTGATCTTCCAGCAGTCAGCTTCTTTTCTTCTCCTAATTGTGTATCTACTACCCTGCTACTCTAACACTTTCCCTACTACTGTTCTTTACTGTGCTGTGCTGGGCTCACTCCAATCAGATCTGACACAGAATATCTTGCATTTGAAAGCTTTTCTAACTCTAACCTAACTACACAGTTGGTCCAAAAGAACATATTACCCTAAGAAATCCTTGCCTCTCACATAATTTCTGGAACATCACAGCTACAATCGCTTTTATGTTACCAAGGAAAGGAAGCCATTTAGTTTGATGTTACATTTATAGAACGAGGAGTGTTCTTTGATTTTACAGACATCATAGAGAAACTAAAATACTATAACAAATAAGATGTGAGGCAAAAATGTATGTGGTATTCAAGGCTAGAGTCCATGAAAAAAGCACACTGATTTGCTTCTGCTGCACAATGCCAAGACAATGTTTGGCATTTCGGAAAAGAATCAAAATGTATTATTGATTTTAAAAATGTTGTAAGAGTTTTCAAGCAGAGCATTATAGCTGAGACAAAAGATGATGACAAATCACCATTAGCTCAGAGGAATCTTTCATTAGAGGAATGAACAACATTGTATCAGACCAGCACCAACAAAGCAAATGGAACATTTATTAATTGTATGTTGGACTCAGGTGCACAAGCTAATGTGGTGCCAGAAACACTGTTACTAGCACAGAAAGAAAAAACAGAGGCAAGAGGAAGTAAAAGGTTGAAACTCAGGACTTATAGTAGGGGAGATAAATGTGTGAATTAATACATTTAAAAAGTGAAACTTTGGGGGAAAGCACCATAAATAATTTATGTTAAAAGCCTTGGTCATGGAAAGGATAAACTTGTTGAAAAAGCAGGGGACCAAATAACTGATGAAGAATTTGAGGACCTCCTTCAGGGGATAGAAAAACTTTTAGCAGGGAAGAAAATGGAGTTGTGCGAAGAATCCAAAGGTCCCATGCTTCAAGCCCGTATAGATTATCTCATTCTATAGCAAGTGTTTATAGAGGTGCTGAATAGCCTCAGTGGTCTGGGAAACATCAGCAAGTTTAAGAAACAATAGAGTGGGATCATTCACTAGAAAATGAACAAAATACAAGACAGAACCTTTTGCTTATGTGTGGTGTTAGGTCCAGTAACATAAATTGCTTAGCCTTATTGCTTAGTTTACAGCTTATGCTCAACACAAAGGTCAAAACCCAGGCCTGAAGGCCTCTGGGTCCCAACAATGGACCTACAAGGATTAAAAATATAAAAATAGAATCTTTCTCATTGTTAACAAGGGGGGAATATTGGAAGCATGACTAATGTCAAACATTTTTCAAAGCTGGATATACCAATAGGGTTTTAGAAAGTGCCCTTAGGATGCCTCTGGCCTCAGATATGGTCAGTGATTCAAAAACCACAATGAGAAGTGCAGACTATGGATATAGCATTAGCCTAAATTATGGATAATAAGTGCTTAAGCATGTACAGATAAAAATGCTGAACATATATAATCAGTCAGCAATAACATGGGAAAGTAGATTGATGTTTGTTGGTCATGGCTATAGTATCTTGAGGCTTGTGGTGTGGAAACCACTGTTTATTATGTGCAGGTACTTATATAAAACTAGAACAGCAAACAAGTAACAACAGTTTAAATACTGTCCTTGCAAGAGCCTGGGGCCTAGCCTAGTTGTTGTTCTCCCAAACTATGAAGTTCTTGCTGGCCCCACTGTTAGAGAGAGAAGGACTGGGTGAGGGGGAACCAACTCCTCTCTCTCTGTACTTACCCAAGGAGAACCACACAGCCAAAGGGAGAGCTGAAGCTGGACAGAGGGAGAGAGTGAGGAGGAGGGGCCTTCCAGCAAGGGAAAGAAGAGCTTGGGGCACAAAGAGAGATGAGCCTGGAGGGGCAGGGCATGCCCAGAGAGGCTCTTCTCTGAAACAGAGAAAGAGAGACAAGCCTGGAGGAGTGAGCTATGCCCATGGAGGCTCTACGGTGAGCTGGGGAGAGTAGAAGAAGTTTGGAGGGGTGGGGCATGCCTGATGAGGCTCTACTTCAAGTGGAGGGGAGAGAACTGAGCTGAGTGGGGTGAGACATGCTCAAGGGGGCTCTGCTTTGCACTGGAGAGAGATAGAGAGAGACAGAGAGAGAAGGGACACCTCACACCTGGGGAAACCCTACAGTGAACTAGAGGGGAAGAGATGTATGCAGAGGAATGCAGCAACTCTAAAAATCCTGGGCTTAGAGCCAGTGAGGGACACAAACTGGGGAACCACAGGCTGTGAATCTAACAGCCTTGGGAAAGGGTATAGAAGAATTGCAATGAGGTGAAAATTGTTTAAATTAAAGAACAAGGGAACAAGAAGTTTCTAGAACAGACAGATATGGAAAAGGCCTGTTTAGTTTTATTTTATTTGTTTACTGAATTTTGGTTTACCCTGAAATGATGTACAGGGTCAAGATGGAATGAGGAACAGGTGTCGGGGATTGTGGAGCCCCTTATTTCACAATAACCGCTGATCATAGTGTTATGCCTTAAAAGGCCTAGTTTCTTCTGTTTATGGTTTTCTTTTGTTTGGACCACCCTCCCATACAATCAAAGAAAATAATAAAACATCATTATTAAACATCAAAAACATGGCAGGTGAGATCTTTTCGGGGGAGGGGAGGTTAAAAAGGCATTTTCCCCTATACAACAGAAGAAGACGTTATCCTGTAAGGGCCATAAGTCCTATAGCACCTTTAGTTGACACTCACCCAGAATGTCTCTTGTGGTGCCATACTTCCTGGACCTTCTATAGTCCTAGAAGGACTTGCTCTATGTCACAAAGGCCACCAGTACTGGCCTAGACCAGATGTGGATAACTGCTTTTTAGAAAACACCTTTGTTAGAGCTTTAGTAATTTGATGTTTTATTTTTTATGAGAAGAAGTAAATTGTAGAAAGCTAGAGTAGGTTAGGATCCTATTAAAAGATAGTGTGGCTTTGCTGACTGACTATTGTAAGGTGGAAATGTATAATTACTTGTTGCCAGCTTTGGCCTGGTCAGCAAAGGAATTAAAAGCAATTAACACATCTAGCTAAAACATAGTAAATTAAGCAGTGGTTAAACTGGAGATCTGTGGCTTATGTACCACAGGTGCTAACAAACACCAAGTATCAGTATGTCCAAACAGAAGAATGGTTTGGTCTTAATCCACATGTGGGGAAAGTATTTATGAGAGGCTTTTGTTAGTTGAAACTGATCATAAGCCACTTACTGCTTTTGCCAAAACATACTTAGTAAACACACCTGCTGTCAAGAAGGCAGAGTTTATTTTTCTCAGCTGGAAATGTATGATTAAAAATTCAAAATGCACATGGGAGGAGTTTGGAGGCACACTTTCAAGACCATTTGGCAAAAGTGTAGTGAAGTAAAATCCAGACCCAGCTATGTCCATGTCAATGTAATTTAAAAAGTCACCCCAGTTCAGCATCATACAAAATAAAGACTGTGATTACTTGGACTATTGCTCAGAATAATCCTGAAGAAATTAATTAAGGCTATTTTCATAGGATGACTGAATCAGCATTATTCATAGTCATGATCAGTACAAATGCTAGATGGGGTTTTGTTTTAAGGCACCAGAATGGAGATTATTAAATTATTCCATAAAACACGCTAAAAGGGATACATATAGATAATTTAAATGTTGAAAAATCTAAGAGAAGCACCAGAGATATTTTAAATTGTCCTCAAATGAAAAGTGACATTGAGGAAGTAGTCAAGACTTGTTGAAAATCCCAGAAATGTAGGCCAAGTCAAAAGAAATTGCTCATGTTTGTTCATAGCAAAAATTAATCCCCTGAAGCAAAGTGCACATAGGTTTGTTTACAATGGCTGGGAAAGAAACCCCCAAATCCTAGGTTCTTACCATAGACTGTTGTTCTTTCTTCCCTGGTATAGATTTACTAGAAGATATTGTAGCTGAATAGGTGATTATACATGTCAACATTTTTTTTGATAAACATGGTATACCTGATTTAGTAATGGCTGACTGTGGGCATCAGATTAGTGGGAATACATTTAGGCAGTTTGAAATGAAAGTTTAGACATGTTGCTGAAAGTTCTCATCATCACTGGTGGCTTTGTGGAACATGGCACCACAATAATTAAATATCTACTAGAAAAACGGTCTGTAGAAGTGGATTGCAACCCATAGGTGCACTAGTAAATTTCAGAGTGGTACTAGGGAATCATGGGCTGCTGCCTACTGGCCGCGTCTACACAAGACACTACTGTGTAGTAGCTTGTTGCTACTGTGCAGTAGCATTGTGGGGCACTAACTGTGACATGGCAGTACTGTGAAATAATAACATGTGCTCATTACTACTGCACAGTAGCATCAGAAAAAATCTGTGCAGGGGCGCTGCTCCACAGTAATGCTGGTTACTGCTCAGTCATTTAATACTTGGTTATGCAAGTACTAAATGATTGCACAGTAACAATTGCACAATTTACCACTGACATGGCCACTGACATTTTGCTTAACAAAAAGCTAAAAACAAGAATGCCAGCACTGTTAGAAACTAATGTCAGAGTCATTGTGGATCTGTAGACATATAGCGACAGATGAGGCACAACAAAACATTTAGTATCATTTGGGGTCATGGAAGCTGCCACACTTCCTGAAAATGATGCAGTGGGTATCTATAATATAAAACAATTGTTGCAAAATCAGTGGTGCCACAAGAAATAGCTCTGCAATTATATGAGGTGGCATCCTACTTGGACAGATATTGCAGAGATAAGGAACAACTCCGTATTTTAGAATGGAAAAAGATAAAGGCCCTGACTGGCCAGCTTGCTTGAGAAGGTTTCAGAAGGCAAAACCTACAGCTGGTTGAGATGGCTGAGCCCCCAGACTGGGCACAACCAGAATCAGTTGACTTTCCACTGACCAACAGCACTGGTTCTGATCTTTCAGTGGGAACTTGCAAGACCACATAATAGGCACCTCAGAGACAGTTTGAATAGTGTTTGTTATTCTGCTTACATGTGCTTGAAATTCTGTATGTCTTTCACATTGATTGTTAATTGTTGTTATTGTTATGCTTGGCTAAGGAAGGAAATAATTTATTTTTATTTTTCGGCCATTTTTGACCAACTGTTGCAGGGCATTAAGACGTGCCTGCTTCTTTAAGGGCAGAAGCAGTTAAGCCAGAGGGCCCTGCAGGCTAGGCAGAGCTTCATAGCTGCAGATGACCTGAGCAGCAGGCTAATGAGGGAATTAACCTAGCTGGCACCTGCACGTGATCAGCTGACCAGAAGGAGTTAGGGCCCCGGGCAAGTATAAGCCCCAGGGCTGGGGCTGGCAGGGGTTAGTTCTCTGGCAACTGCCAGGGGTAGGAGCTCCTGCATGAAAGAGCTGCCCTGAGATGTCTGATCTTCTGCCTGCAGGACTCATAAGGTTCCCAGAACTCATAAAGCACCCTGGGCTGAGCAGCATGCTAGACTAGGGGAGAAGTTTGCCTTATTAAAGGGGCAGAGCATGATCCCATCATTATTGCTATGTTATAGCCTAGGGGATGATGTTTGTGTTGTCGTTTGAACTGGCGGTTTGGGATGAGGCTGTGAGGGGAGGTACAGAGGCCTCATTAGTGCCTAGAGGAGGTACATGATCACCTTGGGCCATGTAGTTACAGAGTAGTAGTTACATGCCCAGAGGAGACATGCGATCAGCTGAGGGCTCAGGTAGTTACAGAGCCTGCGAAGTGCAATGTGTGTGCAAAGCACAGGGCACACAAGGGGCCAGAGAGCCTGGTGTTAGAGGGACACAGAGACCCAGGGACGGTAGAGCCCAGTGCCAGAGGGGTGCAGTAGACAAGGGCCAGGGGCTCAGCAACAGGAAAGGAGGGAGTGGAGCTAGCTTCTCAAACACAGGTCCGACACAGTGGGCCTAGGTTAGAAGGTGTAGCCACATAAAAGGGGCAGTGGCCAAGTATGCTGAGGCCCCAACAAAGGTGCTAACAATCGTATAACACCTGGAAGGCATGGGGTGTGGTATAGGGAAGATTTGGAGCCATGCAGTTAGCCCATAAGTTTTAAAGTGTCCCGTGAAGCACCGACTTGGAGTGGGACCTGGCAAAGGGTCTAAGGACCCATAAGGTCTAGTAAAGTTCAACAGGACTGTGGCTGCAAAAACTTGTGGGCAGCCTCCCTACTTATTATTTTTACCAACAAGACGTGGCAGATGACACTAGAACGTGCCCTCGGGGCAGAGCTGGCATGGTCGGGGAGCCCTAGGGGCATCACAAGCATCCTCAGGGACCCTGCTCCATGACACCAACCCATTCCACTGAAGATAATAGGGATGTTTGGTAACATGTCTAAACTTTTATTTCTCTGCACTTGGCTTAAACTAGTGACTGCTGAAATGTTGCCTGTTGTCAGGCATTGAGGAAGGAATATGTGGAGACATGTACCTTCAAGCGGCTCTTGCAAGAGCCAGTGGGAACTGGTTGTCATTTTTTGGAACTCTTTGAATGGTTAGAAATTGAACAAAGCAGATTTCTCTATCACTCCTTGGCATTGAGTGATAAACACTCTCATCCTTGCTACTGAGGCACTGAAGGGACAGTTGAGACTAGACAGTCCTTTACAAGTGAGCTAAATTTTCACTCTAATGTGGGATTTATTTTTGCCATTGCTGTTTAAGGCACACCCAGAAAAATGTGAACCCTGCATCTGGAAATAAACAGTATTCTGTGCTCCAGAACAAATACTGAATCAGACTGAATACACTTTGAAGCGGACCCCCAGTAGAAGTAAATCAGGGGTCAGCAATCTATGGCCTGTGGGCTGGATCCAGCCAACTGAGCAATTTTATCCAGCCCATGGAACTGGACCATCAGTGGCAATAGGCAGCAGGGGAACTTTGGACTGAGCTGCATTAATTTGATCTGACACACACAAGGTTGCTGACCCTTGGTGTAAATTGTTATAGGCACCTTGAATACCTGTCTAATGAACTCACACCAGAACAGCTGTGCACACTAAGACACAGAACGTATATTCTGTATTTTCTACAAGTTTCCTGTTTAACTTCCTAGCTGGAAGTTAAACATTTACATTTTATTAAAGGAGAAAAAAAGCCTTCAAAGTATGAAATTAAGAAATCTGGAGCACTAATTAAACAAACTTGAAAAAATGGAAAATCATGTTGTTCACAACTGGTTTGGTAATAACACATTCTTATTTTTCTTTCAGAGTAGTCAGTCAAAAGGGATCTAATTTAGAAAGGAAAGCAAGATAATAATAATAGGCTTCCTCTTTAGTGGTAAATACTGATTCCTACTTCAAAAGCTTCTTTCCTGCTTTTAATACTAAGCAGAGGACATTTTGAAAAATGCACTTTTCTTTACAGCTTCCCTACATTTTTGAACTCCGTCGTCTCCCAAACAATTCCCTTCTCTCAACATGTGGTCTTTCATCCTGCTATTAACTTTGACAAAAGTAATTCTAACATTTTTTAAATTCCTTAATAAAATAAATTGGAAGAGCTATGCTAACTGACTCTCATAATCAGTGGGGGGGCCTATGTTTCCTTTAGTTGAGTAGCAAACATATTTTGTGCTTGTTGAAAGATATATGACATCTTTGAGCTGTGATCCATTTTATCGCCTGAGGCTCTACCACGCTCTTCAGGCCTTAAAATTTAAATTTCTAAAGTAAATGTGTTTCATAGTTTCATAGTTGGTAGGGTCAGAAGGGACCTGAGGAAATCATCTAGTCCGACCCCCTGCCATGGCAGGAAAGAGTACTGGGGTCAAACGACCCCGGCCAGATGTTCGTCCAGCCTTTTTTTAAAGACCCCCAGGGTAGAAGCCAGTACCAGTTCTTTTGGAAGCTGGTTCCAGATCCTAGCCGCCCTGACAGTGAAATAGCGCCTCCTAATGTCTAGCCTGAAACTACCCTCTGCTAGCTTGTGTCTGTTGTTTCTTGTAACTCCCGGGAGTACTCGGGGGAACAGGGACTCTCCCAATGCCTGCTGGTTCCCCTTGACTAGTTTGTAGACTGCCACTAGATCCCCTTTCAGCCTTCTCTTTTGGAGGCTGAACAGGTTCAGGTCCCTCAGCCTCTCCTTGTTGGGCCTGCCCTGCTGCCCCCTGATCATGCGGGTGGTCCTCCTTCGGACCCTCTCCATATTGGCCACGTCCCTCCTGAAGTGCAACACCCAGAACTGGTTGTAGTACTCCAGCTGTGGCCTGACCGGTGTCGCATAGAGGGGGAGGATCACCTCCTTGGACCTGCTTGAGATACATCTGTCGATGCACGACAAGTATGGTTGGCCTTCCTGACCGTGTCCCCACTTTGTCGGCCCATGTTCATTGTGGCATCAATGATGACTCCAAGATCCATTTCTGTCTTGACACGGGCAAGAAGGGAGTTCCCCAGCCTGTAGGTGTGCCGCTGGTTCTTCCTCCCCAGGTGCATTACCCTGCACTTGTCAGTGTTGAAACCCATCCTGTTCTCATCGACCCACCCCTGTAATCTGTCTAGATCTGCTTGCAGTGTTCCTTCCTACTAGCGTACCCACTTCACCCCACATCTTAGTGTCATCTGCGAATTTGAACAGGGTGCTTTCTACCCCCTCGCCCAAGTCACTGATGAAGATGTTGAATAGTGCGGGTCCGAGGACCAAGCTGTGGGGAACCCCACTGCCCACATCCCTCCAGGTCGAATAAGAACCATCCACCACCACTCTTTGGGTGCAGCTCTCCAGCCAGTTAGTGACCCATCTGACCGTGTAGGCATCAACACCGCTGTCTCCTAGTTTCTTACTGAGAATGGGGTGAGAGGCCATGTCGAAGGCCTTCCTGAAGTCCAGAAAGACTATATCCACTGCGACACCTGCATCCAAAGACTTGGTGACCTGGTCATAGAAGGCCACCAGGTTGGTTTAACAAGACCTGCCCCTAATGAACCCATGCTGGTTGCCCCTGAGCATAACCTCCTCTGCTGGCCCTTCCTGGACATGTGCCAGGATAATTCTTTTGAAAAGCTTCCCCAGGACCGAGGTAAGACTCACGGGCCTAGAGTTTCCTGGGTCCTCCTTCCTCCCTTTTTTTTGAAGATGGGGACCACATTGGCCCTTTTTCAGTCCTCCGGCACATCACCCAAGCAGCATGAGTGCTCGTAGAGCTGTGCCAGAGGTCCCGCAATGACCCCTGCTAGTTCCTTCAGCACTCTGGGGTGGAGATCATCAGGACCTGTGGATTTAAATACATCTAGTCCCTCCAGAAGTTCCCTGACAAGGTCCTCATTAACCCTAGACCTGGGTGTGCCACCCACTGGGCCCTCGGGGGTGCCAGTGAGGGAGATATCCGAGTCCCTCCTCAGAAATACAGAGGCAAAGAAATTGTTGCATATGTCAGCTTTACTGTCTGGTAAGATGACCAGATTTCCTAGCATGTCCTGCAGAGGCCCCACATTACCTGGCACCTTCTTTTGCCCCCTATGTATTTGAAAAAGGACTTCTTGTTGTTTCATCTGGGTTGCTAGTCCCAGCTCCATTTCCGCCTTGGACTTCCTGACCGCCCCCCTACATTCCCGAGCTACCGAGGTATAGCCCTCTCTTGTGATGGCCCCTCCCTTCCAATGGGTGTATGCCTCCTTTTTTGTTTGGAGACATTCCTGGATGCTTTTGGTGAGCCATGGGGGGCCTTTGAGCTCTCTTGCCCCCTTTGACTTGTGTAGGGATTAATTCCCTTTGAGCTTGGAGGATCGTCTCCTTAAGGAATGACCACTCCTCCTGGACACTCAACTCCCTCCTGCTCTGAGATGTCAGTGCTTCCCCCGCTAGTTTTCTCACCTCGTTAAAGTCCACTCTCCTGAATTCGAGGGCTGCTGCCTTGCTGGAGGCTTTTGCCACCTTGCCCTGGATGGTGAATTCCAGCAGATGATGATAGCTATTGCCCAAGTGGTCGAGCACCTGCAGACCCCATACCAGGTCGTTGCCCATGGCCAGGACCAAATCCAACCAGGCGTCTTCCCTGGTGGGGCTGTGTCAGTTAAGAACCTGCATGAGTGGTCAGACCCGGCTGTCTGCTCCTCCCAGCAGATATCTGGAAATTTTAGGTCACCCATGATGACCACATCCTTGGACCTAACTATCTCCGTGAGCTGATTTAAGAATTCCTGGTCTCGATCTTCTCCTTGGTTGGGTGGTCTGTAGTACACCCTACCGTTAAGTCCCTTTCTCCCTGACCCCCTTGTATTCTAACCCAGAGCACTTCCGTTTGCTCCTTCTCTGACCCAGTGTTACTCACTGTGGATGTATGTTGCTCCTTGACATAGAGCGCCACACCCCCACCCTTCCTGCCTGTCCTATCTTTCCTGTAGAGCCTGTAGCCCTTGATATTCACTACCCAGTCATGCGTTGGGTCCCACCACGTTTTAGTGAGCCCCACTATGTCTGGGTTGGTGCTGGCTAACAGGAGGACTAGTTCCTCCTACTTGTTCCCCATGCTTCGAGCATTAGTACAGAGGCATTTGAGGCCTCCTGAAGATGAATGGACCGCTCCCCTAATCCCAGCGGTACCCAGGCCCTTGGTCACTTACCTGATTACCTGTCTCTCTTGTCATCGGTTTAGGCTGGGCTGCTCCTGCAGGCGATGCTTGGCTTGCTTGTCTGAGGCTTCCTCCACCCATGCCATCCCCTTCCCCCAATGACCCCGGCCAGAAGTTCGTCCAGCCTTTTTTTAAAGACCCCCAGGGTAGGAGCCAGTACCAGTGTCTTTTCCACACTAAATAATATTTGTTTTTTCAGCCTTTCCTCATGGTGAAAAGAACTCATGTCTCCTAATCTCTTTTTCCTTGCTCTCTGCTACATGTTTTTTAAATTGTCCATATCCTTTTTGAAGTGTACAGCCCACACAGTACTCCAGGTGAGGCCTTGCCAGTGCTGAATAGAGCAGGAGAATCACTTTAATTGATTTGCAAGTGACAGCCCTGTTGATACAACCCAGTATGCTGCTGGCTTTTTTCTTTTGTTTGCAACAAGAGCACACTCATATTAAACTTATGGCCTACTGTAACCCCCAGACCTTTCTCTTCAATACTGCAGCCTACCCACCCGTTCCCCAGTCTGTATTTGTGGAGACAACTACTCTGTCCCAAGTGCAGGACTTTGCACTTGTTATTGTTTAATCTCATTTGACTGATTGCTGACTATTTCTTTGGTCTAGCCAGGTCATTCCATATTCTAGTTCTATCCTCCAGAACACTTGCAACTCCACCCAACTGAACTTGGTATTATCTTCAAATAAATAAATAAATTAAAAAGAATGAGTTGTGCCTAAGTCAATCATTATCTGTTCTTCAGGTAGCCCTTGATGGACTGTCTTTATTATTTAATGATAAGATATGTTATTATGGATTAGTATTATGTATAACATAGTCATATTTAATTCACACAACTCACTTTAAGTTATAGTTAAAAGTGAGGAGTGATAGCTCTGACTTTCTTCTTTGTTACACCCATCAGAAGATGGTAGTGGCACTGATCTGAGACACAAGAGACATTAATTAATTTGTTTGCTACGTCAGACATTTTCTGTGTCATATGGCAAGTCAGTTAAGACATGTCTACACCATGGTGGCAGCATGTCTCAGCCAGTAAGTTCTCAAGTATGTCCTGCCCTCTGCTCCTGCTTGTACTTTCCAACCTACATATAGCTGAAGATGCCCCAGGCAACACTCTGCGGCCACTCCTGGGGCATCAGTATCTGGTGTGCTTGAAAACAGTAACTGCCTGGGAATGATCCTGAATCAGCCTTGATGGCATATATCCAAGTTTGGACTATGGAAGAAATAATGGACAGTAAAGGTATGCTCAGGGCCATTCTAGTGATGGCACACTGCCACTCCCATATGGACATGCCCTTAGGCTCTGTTTTGGCCCTTTGTGCCTCATAAGGGTGCTTCCTTAGGGGACCATGACATTTCTAAGTTCATGAGGCACTTAGAATAGTAATGGAGGCCATGTAAGTATCTTAGATGGTTGTTGTAAATCAGGAGTAATTGCATTAAAGTTAATTGAATTATAAAGCCTGCATAAGTAAGAGAAGCATTCCACTGTCCATATAAAACTGTAACAATTACCATATATCTAGGAAAAGTCTGTAGATGAAGGAAAAAAAATTATTAGCTTCAATTGGTTTCTTGGATTTGCTAAATAGAACTTTTATAATGTCTTAATAAGATATTTCTATTATCCTAAATATTGCATGAGGCTTTCTGCTTTCTTATCTCTTGGGAATGACACTGATCATCTCAGTGTGGCTGAATGCTATAGTACGGGTGGTATAATTGCTTTTGGGTAACCATGAGGCTTAGCATACTGCTGTGAGAATTGGAATTGTCCTTCTTCTATTCACTATAAACTTGTTCTGGGTACAATCCATGCTGACAAAATATGAGTCTTTATCTCTGTTCCCTGGCTGTGCCAGATAGAAGACAGTTTTTGAGGTGGCTACTACCCTCATGTTAGGGGTACTGATCCCTTAGTTTAATAAGGATAGACTCCTGTCTTAAATCCAGAGGTCCTAGGTTCACTTCTCACAAGCCAGAAGCATACTTGCCACATATGCTTGAGGACCTCTTGCTCAATTGATGCATTACTTTGGGTCTGCATGAAGAACTAATGCTGCTGTACACTAAGGTAGGGTGCTTAAGAAACTATAGCATTCCCTTTTGCAGGTTTTCTCTATTTGACAGAAAAGTCTTACCTGCCAAGACTTTGCATAGAATCCACCAATATAAAGCCAGACTAACAAGTGTCATCAGGCTCTTTTGTAGTAAAAGCAGCCAAAGACCTTCAGTGGACTTGGCCTGAAATATTTATGGTCCAATCAGTGAATGCACATTCCATATTCCTTTAAATAGAAAACACACTTTTAAAAAAGATTTCTTCTAAGAATGGCCTGCATTTCCATTAAAAATTCAATTAAAATCTATAAAAGGCTCCTATAGATACCATAGATGTATCTTTATGTGACATTTGGATGGTTTTCTTTAATTGATAGAAAATTTGGGTACCTCTTAAATTTAAGAGGCTCTTACATTGAAAGGCATATAGTAAATGGAGGAACTTGAATGATAAAATATTTATGACCACTGTAACCCCTAGATCCTTCTCTTCATTAATACTGCAACCAAGCCATTCATTCCTCAGTCTGTGTTTGTCTATACAATTATTAATTCCTAAGAGTAGAACTTTGCACTTGCCCTTGCTGAATCTCATCTGACTGATTGTGGACCATTTCTCTAGTCTAGCCAGATTATTCTGGAACCTAGTCCTACCCTCCAGAATATTTGCAACTCCAGCCATCTTTGCCTGCAAATAAATGAATAGGAATGCATTGTGCCCAAGTCACCCATGATCTGTTCTTCAGATAGCCATTAATGGAATGTCATTATTTAATGACAAGATATGTCATTATGAATTAGTATCATATATGAGATATATATATACTAATTTAAATTCACACTAGTAGTTCCATTAAGTCACAATAAGTCTGACTTACCTCTGTTGCATTAATCAGAAGATGGTAGTGGCTGACCTGAGACACAAAGGACCTTAATTCAATTGCCTGCTCTCTCAGACTCCTGAGATGTTCCAGTCATGTTCCAGTTGGCAAGTCAGCTAGGACATGTCTATACCATGGTGGCAGCATGCCATGTCCCAAACAGGACGGTCTTATTTTGTCTGAGTAGGAAAGGGCAGATAAGTGAGTTGAAGGTTAGCAGGAGGGACAGAGTCATAAAGCCACAACTCTGGAAAAATATTCATTCTGCCTTGCCAAACACAACATTTGTCTTGTCTGAGGGATGTAGTATGCAAGAAAATACACTAAGTTAGGGAATAGGCCTGTGCGAAGTGGCTAGTATTTGCTTTGGATTCGGATTTGGCCAATTCGGGGCACAGTGATTCAATTCAGTGATTCAGATCACTGTCCTGAATCAATTTGTCTGAATCTGATTCGGAGATTCGGCTGCTGCTGAATCTCTGACTTACCCAGGCCCATCTTCCACCCACTCTCCCAGCCCAGCAATGGCTGCCCTGCTCTCCCCAGTTCCTGGCACTTGGGGGGGGGGGGGGGAAGCCTCAACTGAGCAGGTGCTGCCAGGCAGAGGAGCTATCCCCGCTGCTCCCCACTGCCCCACACTGTGGGGGGGCTTTGCACAAGCCCCTCGACTCCCCCCCCCCCCCCAGGTGTCCCAGCACTCCCATGGCTTCCCTGCCCACCATGGTTCCCGCCCTTTAAGAAAAAAAAAAAACAAACAAACCCTGAGAAAACCCTGTCGGGTGGTCACCATATAAGGACGTATACCCTGGCATCCTGCAGCCATTCACTGGCCCCTCAGGATAGCTGTGCCCCTACAGTCGAGTTGGGTGAGATCTGGCACCCTTTCTTTTTCCTGCCTGCCACAACTTCAATGATATAGGAGATTTGAAAAAAGGGAGGTGGTGACTGCCCATGTCACGCCTAGGTCAATCGCAGGGGCAGCCGAATGCCTGAAGCCTAGAGCCCAAAATGATGGAAGGAACAGCCTGGAGCCCACTTTCCAATTCCAATTCTTTTATTTTACATACCATATATTTTATATTTTCTCCTTTTCTTCTCTCTATTTCTTTTAAAATTTATTTTAAACAACAACAACAACAACAACAGAGTCCTTTGACCTTTGCCTCCTTCTTCTTCTGAGTGTTTGTAAGGTCTGGTGTCCTGTTGCCTGGGGCCGTCCCACTAGGACCTTCAGTTGTCCACCTTCCCACTCTGGTCACTTCCTTGGGACATTAAAGTGGAGCCGCAGTGGGCTTAATCACCAGCAAGCTCCGCTTCCACAGCTGGGGATTCCCTGCGGAGCAATCAGCTGGGGCTGAGCATGGTCCTTGCTGCTCGGCGTTTCTGCCTACCCCCATCTCAGCTATAGAGCCTCTCCAGGGACCCACTTCTCTTCACTTCCCAAGCAGACCCCCGGCCTTGGTCAGAACTCTTCGACAGCTGAAAAACATCCACGGGGAAGATCAAAGCAAGAGAAGAAAAAAAAGGTACAGAGAAAAAAAAACAAAACACCACGGCAAGCGGTTCAGGCAGATCCCTGGCCTCTGCGGTCTCCAAGGGTTTTTCCCAGATCCCCTTCCCCAGCTGGCTTCTGCTACCCTCCTCTTCACTCATATGGTCAGGGTGTCACCTCCTCCTCCCAGTCGGACCAAGGGCTCACCCACACTTATTGCTCCTTGGCTTTCCCATTTTGCTCCTTCAGTGCCCCTCCTTCCTCCGGCCCGCCCGCAGCCTTTAGATATAGCCCACACTGTGGATTGGCCCCAATCTGCTTCACCTGGTGTGGAGGTAAAGCCGGGCTGGTGTGGATCGGGAATTCCTGTTCTAGCCTGGACTTTGCAGCTTGGAGTGATTCCTGTCCCTGGCTGGGGACACACCTTTGGTGAGTGCCCTTCTGGATCTCACATACCTCCCCCTTAACTCACTGTTAGGTGTACTTACGCCCTGGGGATCTGGTATAACCAGATTCATACCTGCCTCCACAGGATCTGTTCTGTCTTCACTCTCATGGCATCTTGAAAGAAAATCAGCCACTGTATTAGCTTTTCCTGGCCAGTACGTGATCTTGAAATTAAAAGTTTGCAAGGCCAGAGCCCACTGGGTAATGCGCGCATTGTCCATTTAACTCTCAGCCACCTCAGGGGGGCATGATCGGTGATGAGGGTGAACTCCCACCCCAGTAGGTAGTACCAAAAGTACTGGATCCCCCATTTTATGGCAAGGCACTCACGCTCGATAGTAGCGTACCTTCTTTCTTGAGGATTTAATTTTTGGCTGGTGTAGGCTACGGGTTCGAAGGCTCCTTCAATCTCCGGGGACAACACGGCACCTAACGCCCACTCTGAAGCATCTGTCTGTAAGGTGAAAGGTAACTCAAAATTTGGGGTGTCTAACACTGCCTCATGGCAGAGGGCCTTCTTAGTTTGTTCAAAGGTGAGTGTGCTTTCGGAATTCCATGCAAGTGATCCCCCTCTTTTTCTTCGCAGCAGGTTGGTAAGGAGAGCAGTGATGTCAGCAAATTTGGGTATGACCCGCCTAGAAAGTCCCTCAGTTGCCTAAGGGTTTGCAGGGCCTTGATCTGGTGTAAGGTCTCTACCTTGTCAGCTAACGGCTGGACTTGTCCTCGCCCTAGCAAAAATTCCAAGTATTTGGTTTCTGCCTTGCCTAGGACACATTTTCTCGGGTTGGTGGTAAGACCTACGTGGCGTAGCTCATGTAACACTGCCCTCACCACCCTGAGGTGATCTTCCCACCCCTGGGTATAGATGATGATATCATCAATATATGCAGCTGCATATTGTTGGTGTGGGGTGAGTACCCAATTAATCAACCGTTGAAAGGTCATGGCTGCTCCGTGGAGCCCAAAGGGCATCATTCTAAATTCATATAAACCCCATAGGGTACCAAATGCTGTTTTTGCCCTGTCTTCTTTTCACAATGGGACCTGCCAGTACCCTTTGGATAAATCGAGCATGGAGATAAACTGGACTTGCCCCACCCTCTCAAGAAGCTCACTGATCTGTGGCATCGGGAAAGTGTCGAACCTGGAAATAGCATTCACCTTCCTAAAGTCAATACACAATCGCAAGGACCCATCGGGCTTAGTAACTGCCACGATGGGGCTCCACCAGGGGCTCCACAACCCTTAGATAACCCCTTGTTCCAACATTCTAGCTAACTTGGTGCAAATGGCTTCGTGCCTGCAATGGGGAATCCTCCTCCACTTTTCCCTGACAACTTGTCCCGGGGGCGTGATTGTGCAATGGGTTATTCCCTGGGCACACCCGAGATTCCACTGAAGACATCGTGGAACTCTTTTACGAGGGCCTTGACCTGGCCCTGCTGTGCTGTATCGAGTTGGGGTCCCATTGGGACAGCCAGGTCATTGGTCTCTAACCCTGTTCTTGGGCTGAACTCTCAGCCAAACTTGTCCTCTGGAGGGGAAGGGGCAATCAATAGACCTTCCTGCTCCCTCCACTCTTTAATTAGGTTAACATGGTAAATTTGTTTTTCCCTACGTGACCCTGGCTTAAGAACCTTGTAATCTACAGGACCCATTTGTCGTGTTATCACAAAGGGTCCCTGCCAACACCTCATAAGTTTATTCTCAGTGTTGGGAAGCAACACCAAGACCTTTTGACCTACCCAGAGGCCTCTTTCCTGGGCTTTTTTATCATATGTGGTACTCTGTGACTGCTGGGCTGTTTGCAGGCATTCACAAGCCAATTCTCCCACCTTCCGTAGCCACTGTTGCAGGCCCTGCATGTACTCAGAGGAGTTTAATTCACTCTCCTGCCTGGCCTCCCATCCTTCTTTGACTTTATCTAGCAGGCTCCTAGGCCAGTGCCCATACACTAGGTCAAATGGGGCACACTGTAATGATGACATGGGGGGGGAGGCTCCCACACCAAAAATAACAATGGAGGGATCATTAGGTCCCAGCATTGTTCTACCTGCACGCACCTTCGTAACATATTCTTCAGGGTTTGATTAAATCTTTTCACCACCCCGTTAGTCTGTGGGTGGTAGACTGTGGCACGAAGGTGCTTAATCTGCAGTGTCTTGCACAGACCATGCATGACAATCATTACCATTTGGCATGCTGGTCAGGCACGGCAAAACTTTTCAACCTGGTTGTATAGCCCAGCCCAGAAGCACCACCTTGTTAACCTAACCTGTCTTCTGGTGCCCCATGTGTCCCCCCAGTGGATTCCCATGGGCTAGGTTCAAGAGGAGAAGCCTAAACTGGGTGGGAAACAACAGTTGAGCCACCTCCACCTCCCCCAAAGGGTTCTGCTTTACCTAGTACAATAAACTGTTCCTAACCTCAAATTGGGGCATAGCGAGCCGGGTCCACCACTTTGTCCTCCACCTTTGCCAGCTCCGTTTCCTGGATAGCCTGAAATTCCTGCTCTTCTTCCTGGGCTTTTCAGAAAGCTCAACTGCTGGTCAGCTGCTCGAGGTCTAGTTCCCCGGTGTCTTCTCCAGCCAGGCCAACCTCCCCCATGACGATGTTCTTGGCTACTCCAAGCACCTCATAGATCTCACACCAGTCCCAGCCCAGGATCATGGGGTAGGGCAAATCCTGGGCCAGCCCCACTGGCATTTCCCGCACAGTCCCCAGAACCGTGACTTGGTAAACCCACCGTGGGTAAAAGGTACTATGCCCATGCACGCAGGTTACCTTCACTGGGATGGCCTTCCGTACATACATGGGATGGGCTAGTATACTTTGGATGAACATATGGGAACAGCCTGTGTCAACGGTCACCTCCAATCTTTTGCCCCCAACCCAAGCATTGACTGTGGGATGGGGTCTGGGGCCAACCAGTGTACCTCTTCCAATGCTACAGTCCATAATCTCAACTCCAGAGGAGTCTACTTGACCTGAAAACTCACTCTGCTCTGTGAATGGCAAGTGGGTCACCCATGTGGGGCCCTGAGATGGGGAGCTGCAGTCCCGAGCCATGTGCCGTGCTCTTCCATACCAGAAGCAGATCACGCTACTGTCTTCAGGCCTCCTGCTTTCCCGGGGTCCTCAGCCCATTGGCCTTGTGGGGTCATGGGGTCTCAGGGGTCCCATCATTCTGGGGCTTCATTCTTGCAACCTTTCCCCTGAGGCGCTCCAAAAATTCTATGCCAGCTGTAATGCCTCAGTGGAAGATCCTGGCTGGTGGCAGCAGACCCACCATTGGGTGTCCTTGTCCAGATCATACAGAAACTGTTCCAGCAGGATCTTATTGCAGATTTCACTTTTCAAGCTTTCCAGGGGTCTCAGCCACTTAGACACTAAGTTGGCCAACTGCTGCAATAATGCTCATGGTTCCTTTACTACCCATGGCTTCTGAGCCCTAAATGCTTGGTGGTATGTTTCAGGGTTAATGTCCAGCCTATGTAGGAGTTCCCTTTCAACCTTATCATAGTCTCTGGCTTCTTCCCTGGGCATAGACCCATAGGCCACCTGTGCCTTTCCATTCAGCAAGACTATGAGGTTCCCAGCCCATTGGGACCTTTCTAGCCCCGTGGCCAGGCCTGCTCATTTGAAGATCTGAAGGAACACTTCAGGATCATCGTGGATGGTCATCTTGGGAATTTTTAGCTCTGCTGCATTTCACTGTTGCCACACCTGCTGTTGAACCCAATTATCTTCCAGGGCCAGCTGTCAAGCAGATTTTGGCTGTTGGATGGCCTGCCCCATTAGGTGCAGTGTTTGCTGAATCAGGTCCATGCCCGCCGCAGCAGCTACCATGGGTACCTTCCATCCTCTCGGTTTCTTCTAGGCCACATCAATGTTCCCAGCCAATGCACCAAGTTGTCAGGCGGTCACCGTGTAAGGACATATACCCCAACATCCTGTATCCACTGGCTCCTCAGGATGGTTGCATCCCTACAGTCAAGCTGGGTGAGATATGGCACCCTTTCTTTTTCCCACCTGCCATGACTTTGATGATATAGGAGATTTGAAAAATGGGAGGTGGGGTCTGCCCATCTCACACCTAGGTCAATCGCAGGTGCAGCCCAATGCCTGAAGCCCAGAGCCCAAAATGATGGAAGGACCAACCCAGAGCCCACTTGCCAATTCCACTTCTTTTTTTTTACATATTATATATTTTATATTTTCTCCTTTTCTTCCCTCTCTCTCTCTCTCTCCTTTTTTCCTTTGACCTTTGCCCTCTTCTTCTTCTAGGTGTTTGCAAGGTCTGGTGTCCTGTTGCCTGGGGCCATCCCACTAGGACCTTCAGTCATCCAGCTTCCCGCTCTGGTCTCTTCCCTGGGACTTTAAAGCGGAGCCGCAGCAGGCTTAATCACTGGCAAAATCCACTTCCACAGCTGGGGATTCCCTGAGGAGTGATCAGCTGGGGCAGAGCACAGTTCTTGCTGCTCGGGGTTCCTGCCTACCCCTGTCTCAGCTATAGAGCCTCTCCAGGGACCCACTTCTCTTCACTTCCCAAGCAGACTCCTGGCCTTGGTCAGATCTCTTCGACAGCCGAAAAACATCCATGGGGAAGATCAAAGTGAGAGAAGAATAAAAAGGTATGGAGAAAAAAACCCCTGCCATGGCGAGCAGTTCAGGCAGATCCCTTGCCTCTGCGGTCTCCAAGGGTTTTTCCTGGATCCCCTTCCCAGCTGGCCTGCTACCCTCCCCTTCACTATGGTCAGGGTGTCACCTCCTCCTCCCAGTTGGACCAAGGGTTCAACCACACTTCTTGCTCCTTGGCTTTCCCATTTTGCTCCTTCAGTGCCCCTCCTTCCTTCCCCAGCCTTTAGATATAGCCTGCACTGCAGATTGGCCCCAATCTGCTTCACCTGGTGCAGAGGTAAAGCCTGGCTGGTGTGGATCAGGAGTTCCCGTTCTAGCCTGGATGTTGCAGCATGGAATGGTTCCTGTTCCTGGCCTGGGATACGCCTTTGGTGAGTGCCCTCCGGGCTCTCACATCCTGGACTCACCATTCCTGCCAGTGGGGGAGGTAATCCCCACTGCCTCCCTTCACTGCCCCATGCTATGTGGGAGCTCTGTCTGAGCCCCCCCAAAGCCCCAAGGCCACAGCAGGAGCAGTGAGTCCTGGTGTTTTTCTTTTTTTTTTCTTAAAGGGCTGGAGCTGGGGCAGGTGGGGCAGTCATGGGGGGGCTGGGGGTGTGAGCAGGGGGGACTTGGGAGACTCGTGGAAGAGTCCCTAACATGTCATGGGAAGTGGGGGGCAGCAGGGATTGCCCCCCACCCAGCAACACCCGGTGAATGTGGGCTTTTTTTTAAAGTACTGGGAGGTGGGTCAGGCAGGGCAGCCATGGGTGGCTGGGGAAGCAGGGAAGGGATGGGTCCTGGCAAGGGTCCCCCCGCAATGGTCCCTTCCCCCATCCCCTACCCCCTAATTACCAGCTCTGAGTCCAGCTGCAGCTCCTTGCTGCAGCCATTGGGGACTGCCCAAATCATTGAGGCTCACCGAATCTTTTCCAAAGATTCGGAAAGCTTCAATTCAGTTCAGACCTTTTAATTGGTCCCCTGATTTGATTCAGATTCAGAGATTTGGCCATTGAATTGGGCCAAATCTCCTCCAAATCCAATCACCACCCTAAGCTTTGCACAGCCCTATTAGGGAATGCTTTTTTCCGGTGCCCGTCTGTTTGAAGGGAGCAGAAAACAAGTTTTAATGAAAGAGCTGTCCATAATTTATTTTCAGCAGATAAAATAATCATTTGCTAGGCCTTGCCAGATTTCTTAGCAAAACCACTAACCCACTGAGTGTGATCCTGTGTTCAATGAGTAGAGTAGGTATGCATCCAGGATTTGGCAAGGAGTGTGGGGGTGGCCACTCACACTGTAGGGGTGGTTTAATTTCTGCTCCCAACCTCATCCCCCCCAACCCAGTGGCATGGGCAGACTGCATTGCAGGAGTCTATGGGGACTTTTTAAAGCAAATAAGAATCCCAGCCTTCCCTTCCACATACAGGAGAATGTTTCCTCCCTTCCCTTTCTATTAGGTCTGTGTGAAGATTTGGTAGCTGATTTGACTCAGAGGAGATTTGGCCCAATTTGGGGACCAAATCTCTGAATCCAAATTGAATTGGGAGACCAATTAAAAGCTCTGAATCAATTGAAAGCATCCAAATAGATGCGGAAAAGCTTCAGAAAAGATTTGGCTGCTTTGGAGATTTGGCCATAGACTGAACAGGTAGCTGACACAGCTGCCTCCAGCTGGTAAGTCTGTTGGGGTTGGGGGTGGAGGGAGGGAAGGGACATGGGGGAGGGAGGGAATGGGGCTGGGACAAGCTGCCCATCCAGGGGAGTGGGGTGCATTACTCAGGGAGGAGATGGGGGGGCACGGAATGTGGGCGTGGCAGCACAGGGAGTGGGGACTCTGCCCTGCTGCCACTTGCCCAGCTGGGGCAGGGGAAGGAGGTGGGATGTGAGTGCACCTCATTCCAGGTGGAAGGGGGAAAGCAGCAGCAGGGCATAGCCTCTGCTGCCAGCACTGTCGTGCCCGCATCCTGCACCCTCCCGCACTGGCTGGCAAGTGGCAGTAGGGCAGAACCCCTGCTCCCAGCACTGATGCAGATGCAGCAGCGCTGGGAGCGGAGGCTACACCCTGCTGCCACCCAAAGCAAATCAAATACTTCCCTATTCACACAGGCTTACTTTCTATTCCTTCCTCCTCCAGTTGCTGTTGCTTTCTCCACTGTCCTAGGGGTAGGAGAAGCTTCAGAGCTGCTTCTGCCTACTCCAGGTGGGCTGCGTAGGAGCTGGGTTTAACTGGAAATAGCAGCAGCAGCAGCAATGGGTGGGGCTGGGGTGGGCCCCTACACTGCCTGACTACCTGAGGAGAAGGCATGGGAAACTGCTAATGCTGTTACTGCCCTTAGTGAGTCCAGACCCTGCACAACCCAGCTGGAATGGGCAGGAGCAGGTCTGAAAATTCCCCCACTCCTGGGACTGTGGGAAAAGCATCCAGGGCAAGTAGGGGAAGGATGTACCTCTGTGAACATTTTAAAGTCCCTAAAGGCTCCAGCAGCATAGTCCAGTCTGAAAGGGAGGTGACGCTGCACCACTGCACCAGCTCTGGATCTGCCCTTGGAGTAGAGTGACAGCACTTGGAAATTCCCTACTAGCATCTGAGGCTTCCTTTCTTCAACCCTCCCTTCCTCCTTCTTTTTCAAATGCACAGGCCTAATCAATGGGTACATTCATTTCTGGATTGAAATAGTTTCATGATTCTTTACCGAAATTTTAATACTCTGGACCAGGGATTACCAACCTGTCATATGGATGCCACAGGTGCAGCCTTTGAGCATGGCATACAACAGATTGAGAAGGGGGAAGGCAGCACTTCAGTAGATAGAGCAGGGAGCAGAAAGCAGACCATCAGATCAGTTAGGGACAACAGGGCAGGAAGCAGAAAACAGAGCAGCAGCTTGATTAAGTAGTGCAGGGCAAAGAGCAGAAAACTGAGCAGCAGATTAGGTAAAGGAAAAGGATTTGGAATGGCACTTGGTGGGGCTGCATGTGGGGCTAATTCATGTTAAGCCTGCCAAAAAGGCTGGCCACTATTGCTCTAGACTATATTCTCCTTTGTTACCAGATTTGCCTGTCACTTTGGGGTGTACTCATCTATTAGGGGTATATTTCTGGGGTTTCTGTAATTCTATCAATGTACTGCATGTGTTACTTGCATTTCTATATGGAGCTGTATCTCTCCCTTCTGCAAGTCATCACCCCCAATGGAGCTATCTTGCAAGACTCGGTTTCAATGGGGCTGGGTTCCTCCGACCACCGAATCAGTCAAACACATGTACGCACATACACACACAGATTAACAGGATGCACCTGAGCTAGGCCAGGTTATTTAGCATTGACAGACTAACACCCTTATATGCCTTGAACTTAGTTCATCAGGGCAACAATAAAATGCAGTCAGACACAAACACACAGGTTAACAGAGTGCATCTGAGTCAGGCCAGGCTATTCAGCATCGATAGGCTGGCACCCTCATGTGCCTTGAACACAGTTCATCCCTTATTTCAGCAGGATAATATTACAAGCAGTTAGACATACATACACACACGCTAACAGAATATGTCTGAGAAGGCTGGGTCCAAGCCGATACCCTCATGCACCTCAAAACTCAGCACGTCCCAATCTCTTGTCACAATTGTCCTAGTAGTAACCCCCTTGATGAGCAGACCCCACTGTAGTATTGGGCATTGGGATTTTTGACTTGGGTAAAAGAAACGTTGCTGCAGAGCAAATGGGGAGGTCAAGGGGAAGAAAGAGTAAGTGAGGTTCAGAGAGTGCGTATAGCAACCAGCTTGACTATAAAATTTATTTATTGCCAAGTATATGAACTTTTTGATACCAGTAATAATAGCCATACAAGACAGACAAATAAACAATTATAATATTACATAGTTTCAGTTAGGTTTTGGGGGAAGTATAGCTTGAGCTTGATTAGCAAAAGTCAGGTTTAGAAAGCTGTGCCTGGAGTAACAGAATAAAAGTCAGGTTCAGAGAGACAGAGTGCAATCAGCAGAATTATGGTTTAGAAAGCTGTTACTGGAGTGAGAAAGCAAAAGTTGGGTTTAGAAAGCTGTGCCCAGAGTAAGAGAATAAAAGTCAGGTTCCTGGAGTCAGAGAGAGAGAGAGAGTTGGGGTCCCACCACTCAGTGAAGCTTGAACCAGTCAAGGTTCCCAGGTGTTGTTGGAGCTTGCAGACAGGCATATTTCATGAGACCCTGCCTGGGTAATCAAAGAGCAGCTCCCTACTTAATATAAACAGTCTTTTTATATAGCAGTTACTTACAGAGTTGTTACAGGGCCTGCTGTTCTGCCCCAGACTCCCTAACTCTCCTCCTCTTCCTGTCTCCTCCCCCTCACGTCCTGTTCCTCCTTCAGACTCCTCCTTGCTGCTGCTTTTGCCTCTGAAATCCATACATAGTGTTACATCTTTCCTTTCAACAGTTCAAAACAGATGATTAACTTATACCCCTGGTTGGGCCAGAGGTTGCTACCACATAGCCCACCATGGAGACCAAGCCTTTACTGCTGGTCTGCTGTGTTCTTTAGGGCTTACAGTCATCCAGGTATGCTGGTCATCGTACCAGCCTCCCACTTCTTGTTTGGTTGATTTTCTGGGTGTTACACCTGCTTCTGTTCTGTCCATGTCTTTGTTTTGTGGGCTGAACTCTGCTTGTGTATCTCTTTCTACTGTGGAGTCCATGGTATCTTTCTCCCTTATCTGGGGCTCACTGATGACTGACCAGTTGTCAAAGTTGTCTTGGTCCTGATCCTGGAATCTTTTGCTCATTTGTTTTTCCACTCTGCCAGCTCTCCGCAGCTGCTTCCTGTTACATCTCAGTCACTGTCCATTATCTGTGACAACTTCGTAGGATCTATCTCCCACTGCATCCTAAATGGTGGCCTTTTGCCGTTCTTTCACATGCGGACTTACTGGTTATACCCAGACCTTTTCCCCTCTGCACAGTGGTCTCAGGTCCCTGGCTTCTTTGTTATACTGTGATACTTGCTGAGACTGTTGCTTTTTTAGCTGCTTCCATGCACTGTTGCCCCTTCCCCCCTGGGATTATAGCAAACAGTCTCTCATGGGGAGTAATGTCTTAGTTCTCCAGCCCATTAATCTTTGGGCTGGGCTAGTGTCTATTCCCTGGGAGGGCATGTTGTGATGGTCCAATGGAGCCAGGTAGGGATCTCCTGCAGTCTTATTTGCCTTCCACAAGGTCTCTTGGCTGTCTTTACCACTGATTCAGCCTTCCCATTGCTTTGTGGGTACCCAGGGGATAATGTCTTGTGCTGGAATTTCCATTTAGTGCAGAACTGTTTGAATTCTCTTGAGGTGTATTGTGGGCCATTGTCTGAGAACAGTATGTCAGGTATCCCATGCCACGCAAAATGAGCATTCAGCTTCCTGATCACCGTTCTTGCCTGAGTGTCTTCGAGGTAATCCACATCCCCAAAACTGTAGTAGTCTATGGTGACCATATAGTTTCTGTCATTGACATTGAACAAGTCAATCCCTACCTTCTCCCAGAGCCAAGAGGGGATGTCATGAGGGTTCAATCTCTCTTTTAGTTGTTTGCCACTGTATTCCTTGCACACCTCACACTGCTCCATGTATGTTCAAGTGGGCATTCATGCCTGGCCAGTAGATGCACTCCTGTGCTGTCCTCAGGCATGACTCTATTTCCATATTTGAAGCATGGAGTCACTTCACGATGTCTCACCGCAGAGCTGCTGGGATCACTACCCTATCTCCCTTGAACAGAATTCCATACTGTGTACATAGTTCATCCCTCCATTGGTAATATGCGGCAACTTCTGGTGGTATTTGAGCTTTGTGCTGTGGCCAAACCTTTAGGATGGTTTGTTTAACTGCTTGTAGCACACCATCCTGTTCCATACTCTATTGTATTGCTTTGAGACTGCTTTTGGAGATGGGTAAGTCTTGTACCATATTAATGGACTCTATCTCCTGTTTTATAGATCCATCTGTGCTGCACTCTGGAAGTTATGCTCTACTTAGTGCGTCTGCCACTTGCAGGTACTTTCCTGGGTAGTATTTTATATTCACATCATAGGCTTGGATTCTCAGCAGCATGCGCTGAAGTCTCTTAGGAGCACTCAGCAAGAGTTTTTTCATTATGATCTCTAATGGTTTCTGATCTGATTACACATCTACTGTCCAAAAGTGAATTGATGGAACCATTCCAGTCCAAACAATACCATTTGTAGCTCCTTTTCTATCTGTGAGTATCTCCTTTCAGTTTCAGTCATTGCTCTACTAGCAAAAGCTATGGGCTGCTGGTTCTGAATCTGTACTGCTCCCAGACATCCTTCTGATGCATCACACTGTAGTACTAATTGCTCAGCTGTGTTGTTGTACTTCAGTGTTGGCGCCTCACTAATGAGTTTTTAAATTCTTTTGAATGCCTCCTCTTGGGTCTGTGCCCATTCCCAGGCTGCATCATTGTGTGTTAGCAACCTGAGTGGCTCACAAGAGTTAGGCAAGTGTGCACAAAATTTGCACAGATAGTTAACCATCCCAATAAAGTGCTGAACTTCTTTGACATCTTGTGGCCTAGGCATCTCCATAATGGCTTTCAACTTCTCTGGGTCTGGACATAGTCTTTCCAAAGTCAGCAGATGTCCAATGTAGGGTACTTCCATTCTTCTCAGCTGTATTTTGTCGGCATTCAGTTTAATGTTCCTCTCCCGGCATCTGTTAAGGAGTTGTTGCAGTTTGGCGTCATGGTCACGGATCGCCTCTTCCTTATCATCCCCTTCTCCTATGACAAGAATATCATCAGCCACAATCTTGATACCTGGAAGATCTTCCAGCTCCTGGTTCAGTTTCTGCTGGAAAACTTCCAGAGCTGGACTGATCCCCATAGGCATCCTTAACCCGCGATACCTGCCAAAGGGCATACTAAAGATTGTCAGGTGGCTAGATGATTCATCTAGCTCCACATGCCAAAATCCATTCTTAACATCACAAACTGCGAACATTTTTGCCCTAGACAGGTCAGGTAGTACATCCTCAATTGCTGGCAGTGGGTAGTGGTTTCTTTTGAGTGTCCTGTTAAGTGGTTTTGGATTAGTGCAAGATTCTCAGTTTGCCTGACTGCTTCCTTACTACTACTAGGCTGCTGATCCAGTCAGTGCTTTTTTCAACTGGTGTGATGATGCCTTTTTTCTGCAGGTTCGTAAATTCTTTCTTCAGTGGCTCCAGCTATTAGAATTCTGTATTTTGGTAGTTGTACTGGTTGGACCTGTGGATCTATTTCTAACTTCAGTTTGCCTTCAAAGAGTCCAGTGCCCTGGAATATGTCTCCATATCTTAACAGAATGTTAGGTAGTGAACCTAATGACAGTTCTTGCTCTTCGTGCTCTTCTGTGACCTGGAGGATGTTGTGGTGTTGCACTGTAATTAAATCCATGGCCTGTGCTGCCCGGCTGTCCAGCAGTAGATGGGTGTTTGCCCTGCCAATCATTATAAATTCCAGTTGGTACTGTTGGTACTGTTTCTTGTTGCGTGGATTTATTATAGTCAGCTGGCACTTTCCCAGTGGCCTCACACCGTTGTTTTGTTATACATTAACAGGACTTAGTGACATGTTTCCATTCTGATGCTGCTACTCAATAGATTCACAGGAAGGACATTTCAAATGGCTCCACAATCCACCTGGAATCTTATAGGTCTGTGCCCATCTCCGCTCAGTGATTCACTCCCGCGCTGCCTCTGCCCAAGCAGCTGACCTTGCTCACCAAGGAACCTCGTGTAGACCCCAGAGGGTTCCTCAATTACCTTTGAGGCATCCCCCAAACTCTTCTGCCATGACTTTGGATTTTCCTTCAGTGAAGGGGGTCCCCTTTGAGGATGCCTCCAGAGTTGTCACGCATCCCGGTAGATGTCCATGGGGCTCCAACCTCCCCTACACCCTGGCCATACACCAACCTTCGAGTCGAGCCTCAGGATCTTTTGCGGCTATCCCCTATTGATGCCTTCCCTGGTTCTCCTGTGTCCTCCCTCACGGACGGGCGCCTCGGGCTCTGGTCAGACCTGGAGGGTCTGGTGGCACTTGGCCTTTGGGATTGTCGCTTTCGACGCACTGCACTTTCTATGGCTGATGCTGTTGGTCGTCACCACGTTCTCATGCGGTCTTTCGTCTTTGCATGGGGTTGATACTACCCCAACCTGGTACAGTGGGCTCTGCTAACCTGCTCTAGACAGGGAACTAAAATAGATCAGACCAAAAAAGGAAAACACAAATGATACCCTCACCACCATAAAATCCCATGCCCCGGAAACAACCCAAAGTGACAAGAAAAGAAACTAACGACAAGACTACAAGGGAAATGAGATAAAGGGAGAAAAAAAAAGAGAAGAGGAGCAACCATGGGGAGAATCCCATGCTCCCCTAGCTCCTAATGCCCTAGGCTAACGTGTCCCCTGGGTCAGGGCCCATGCCTCCATCCCAGCCGGGGTCTCTATCCTCCCCTCCACGACCTGCCTCCACCCTGGGGTTGTGGCACCCACTGCCTCCAATAGGAGCTCCCTCACTGGCTCTTCCTGTCGCCGCTGCTGGCCTCTCTGCTGGCTCCTTTGATCCCTACTGGTCTTCCCTGGCACAGGGATCTGTCACAGCTCCTGCTGGCACCACCACTGCCGACTGCAGCAGCTGGACGTGCTCCACCTGGTGGTTCCCCACCACTCCTTTGGCCCTCAGCGTCCCTCTTCCAGCGCTCTCGGGGCCAATTTTTATCTTCACCGGGTGACGCATTTTCATGATGTCACCCGGCTCCAGCTGAAGATGGGTGTGGCTGATAAACCACTCGGGCGGTTTTCCCTGGCATGCCTCCACACTTCTCTGGGCCCCTGCAACAAGTATGTTTTTTCCTCCTTTTACTTCTGTCTGGGGTCTGCCTCTGAACGAAGCTTCCCCCTTGCCTGATCCTGCGTCCCTGGGATAAGGTCTTTGCTCTAGCATCATAGTTGCAAATATGGCTGAGTTGTTGTCCACTTTTTTTCTATAATGTGTGTATCCTGTAAGTCTGTGAATCTGTCAAATTTATACTGAAAGCTTCCTCCTCATCTGTAGTCTCCTGATTTCTCATCACTGCCTGGACTGTTTTTTCCTATTTGGGTGGCTATGACACTAACCCTTGAAATGATTCTTTTTTCCACATTTTTTGCACTCTTTTCCATAGACTGGGCATTTGTCCTTCCATCTTTCATGTAGCTTCCCATAGTACATGCACCAAATCATACTGTCAGTGTTTGCAGTTGGCCTGTCAGGTTCCTGCTTTCCAGAGTCCTTTAGGTTGAGCCTGTGAACCTGCTTTGTACATTTGGCTGTTGATATCATTTTGATCCTTTGTTTGGGCAATTCTGCTGCCCTTGCAATTTGGTGACACTTTTCCAGGGTTAGATCTACTTCTCTTAGTAGTCTCTCCCTCAGGGCAGAGTCCTGTGTGCCACACACAATCCTATCCCTGATTAGGGAGTCTTTTATGTTTCCAAAGTTGCATGAGTTTGCCAGAGTTTTTAGTGCTGTGATATAGGGCTCTATTTCTTCTTTTTCTTCTTTGTTTCAGGTGAAAAACTGATAACTCTCTACAGTCTCATTTTTCCTGGGGTCACAGTATGCATCAAATACTTCTATTAACTGTTCTAGTGTGTCTGGGTTCCCTGGCATCAGTGTCGCACTTACTTCACGGCCTTTTCCCCACACTAGATAGTAGAACAGCTTTACCTTCATTTTATCTTCTTTATCAGCCATGGTTAACTATGTATACAGACTGAATTCTTGCTTCCATTGTTTCTATGTCTGCACCAGGCTCTTTGTGTTAAAATCCAGCTGTCCTGGGGGCTTCAGTTCCTCCATGCTTCTTTCAATCTGTTTGAATCACTGCTGGGGTCCTGGTCTCTCTCGTCTTAGGCTTTCTCAGAGACTTTCTGCTGCCACCGTGTTTCATATGACCCTGTCTGGGTAATCAAGGAGCAGCTCCCTACTTAACATAAACAGCATCTTTATTATGGCAGTTACTTACAGAGCTGTTACAGGGCCTGCTGTTCTGCCCTAGACTCCCTACCTCTCCTCCTCTTCCTGTCTCCTCCCTCTCATGTCCTGTTCCTCCTTCAGACTCCTCCTTTCTGCTGCTGCTGGTTTTGCCTCTGAGATCCATACATATTGTTACAAGACAGAGTTCTGAAAACAATCCATGGAGGGATTCCAGGCAAGAAAAGACTGGAATTGGTACAGCTTTTTGTATCCAAGCACCAGGACAGAAACTTGAGCTTGGGTAGGCATTTTTGTAGAGAACTACCAATGGCTCAAGGGAGAACACTAGGTTTGTTTATGGGTAAACAATGGCTCATATGCTGGATAATAGGAACTGGTTACTCCTGGCTATGGGTGGCATTACCCTGAGAGAGCAGATTCAGTGTTTTGGATACCAATAGAGGAGTCATTACTAGAATTGGTCTGATAAATGCTGAGTTGGGTGTGTGTAGATGTGGGTTGATTAGCATTTGGAGCAAGGATTCCCCATCATGCAGCACTCCCCTGCTTTTCTGATCCCAGAATTCAGTGCAGTCCTTGCCTTGGAATCTCTGTTTTCCATCCTGAATGCCAGTGAAGGTGCTGCATGCCTGTCCCATTTCCCATTAAATTAGTTGTCATCCAGTTCCATCTCTGATGCAAATGAGACCAGGGGAATTGCTTCATTCCTATCAACTTTGTCCGGCGGGGTTTAGGTGCATCTCGCACTGCATCTTCCTTTTCTTTTGTAGGTCCTTCCTCTAATTAGTTCTTGTTCGGGGGGGGGGGGGGGGAGGGGGAGTCCTTGGTGAGTCAGACAGGCTGCATACTGTGCCACGGTTTCCCAAGAACACTGAGCTGAGAGGTAACACCTTATCAAAATGAAAACATTTTTACTGGTGGGGCCTGTGAAAGAGTTGGACATTCCAGCATTACATGAAAATATGTATACACAATTATTACTATTATGACTATTAATAACAGTGCACCTTTTACTATTAAGTGCTGTTGATCAATGTACATACTGGATATATTGCATGTACTTGATTTCATTATGTTATTCATTATGCAGAGCTGGAGCGGGGTTGCATTTGGGAATTGTACACTGTCAACTTCATCCAGGATGTAGAGAAAAGAAGCATATTGGAAGCTGCTCTATTATTACGACTTGAAATGCTTATATTAATGTTGGTAATTCAAAGGCACACCCCTGGGTGTATTCTGTGGAATGACAGTGCCTGGACCTTGCACCTTAATGCTGATTACCCTCAAGTTCTATTGATTTCAGTCATCTGTCTTCAGTGAAGTTGTAAACGATTACTCCAAATTTACTACTGTACTTCTGCTTAATTGCTTCAGACCAATCATGTAGTTAAGTACCAGCCTAAAGGAGAAGCCATAATCCACTCCTTGTCATGCCTAATTGAAATTGGACAACTTAATTAGAAATGGTCATTTTTAGTAAAATATTTACATTTGTCAGTATTCATAACAGAGGCCTATCAATTCCAAGAATTTGTTTAGTGCTAGAAAAAGCTTATTACCTATCAAGATGATGTTGGTTTCTCCTGTCTGTTGTAAGAAAACCTATTTAAATAAACAGTAATTTATTACCTAACTTGAAGAGAAATGTTATCATGGAAACCAAATCCAACAGAATATTTTGTGTATAACGTGAAAAATGCTACTTCTACTAAATAGTAAAACCAGATAACTATGTAACTGGCAAAATTGGCAAAACAATAAAAAAAATCTATGCCATGCATTCATTTCTTCCAGCAAAATTTCACGTTGGCTTCAGTGAAAGAAATTATATTATTCACTTATGGAAAAGAACTCAATAATGATCTGTTGAAATTTTGGAAATCATAGAAATTAATGGCTTTAGATTAATATTACACCCTTTCCATAACTGTTTTGCTTCTATAAATTCGATAAAATTTGTTAGCAAACAATCAAGTTTCCATTAAATACTGCAACAGCCAATATTTCAAAAAGGCCCATAGCAAAATTATGATTGTATGCTGAATTCCATATGGTTGTTTTCCTTCCGTATGAGCTTAATTTTCCCAAATTTTGAACAATAAACAAGTACCCCAAACAGTTAATAGCTAGAATGGTAATGACAATAGCAGACAACAAGGATAGGTCCTCACTGCAATGTGAAGGTATTTACTACTTCAGGGACAGAGCGGTTTGTTTGTTTTTTAGGACCAATAGAAGGATGTTCCCCAATTTCCAGGAATTTCCTTGGATCCTTAGGATACTAATATTGCCTTTAGCCAATATTGCCTTTAGGAACTATATGTCAACTCCACTCTCCACTATTGTGGCTGGATGTAAATATACAAGGATGTGTCCCCAAAAACAACTGTATCCTTATCACCAGCCAAGTCAGAAATACAGGGACACAACCAGTTAACCAGCTATAATAATTTTTCTCAGTTTCCCTAACTATAGATTTTCTTTATGATGAGAAGCATGTTACTGAAGAATGAAATTGCAAATTCTTATTCAAAATAATAACTAGAGGAATATGTTTAACCTGATGGCTACTGTATGTGCATAATGCAGAAGGGAAACGGTGTGTGTAAATACACTCCCAGTATTGCATTAATATAAAAAAGTGGCAGCTCTGTACTTTAGCATATTGTAGTTCCACAGACTTTGTTACTTACACCTCGCTGAACATTCATTCATTGAGAACCAAATGAGTAATCATTCAGAATGATACCTATAGACTAATAACATTCAACAGCCCTTTGGTTAATTTTGTGGTTAGTGAGTTGGGAAATTGTGAAGATGCACCATGAAAATATTGAAAATTAGTAGATTATGCTGGGCTCAGCTGATGTTAAAGCATTGGAATGGAAGCATATATTACTTAAGAGGAGCCCTCAACATATTTTTCTTCTATAATAAAGTCATTATGAATGTTAACCACTTAGATAGCTCTGAGAACTGCACAGCTGCTGGGAGAAAGGCTAGTCATATGCACATGCAGTTAACTGCAGGTGTACAGGAACCCAGACTTTTTGAGTTGCTATACTCTTGGAGCATATATACCAGGAACAGCTATTTGGAAGGAGTATGAACTCCAGGGGCATCATCCCCAAGATTGGACTGGGATCTCTACCTTTTACATTAGTCCCACTAATGTTCCAGCACTATTAGGGCTCTGAACATCTGATTTCATGTGAGCTGAGCATCTCTCTCTCTCTCTCTTGCAGCATTTCCTGCAATCTTTCCAGAACTTCCTCCTGTCATAGGAATCTCCAGCAGAACTTAATTTAAAAAAGTCTATGGAAAATTAGGAAACACTTTGTCTGTTGAGCTGGGTACTAATTTGTTGTGCATTAATGGAATGTGTACCTGGCAAGCAGAGCAAAGAAGAAGTTTGAAGGGTGGTTAGAGCATCAGACTGCATGGCACCCCTGCTGGGCCACTGAGCCCAGGCCCCTGTAGTTGTAGGCAACCGATTTAGCAATGTAGTTCGGTTTCATAATGTAGCAAAATTTGTGTTATCTTAACAGTTGGGGGACAAAGGAAATAAGCAATTGGCATAACTGTGTCAGTTATCAATGCAGAGAAAATGTCCACAAGTATTCTGACTCTTCAACATTTTAAGAAGTTCACACAAAGAAAAGCATATAAATCAGCAGTTAGAAAGACAGAAACAGTGTTTTAAATCATGCATATACCTTATTTACTTGAATACAAGGTGAGGTTTCCCTCCCTCCCACCATCAGCATGGGGGGGGGGGGGGGAAGGAAAGCTCCTTGTTTTACATTATCATACAAGAAAACCTCATTAAATGTATTGTCTATTATTAAACTGCTACCAAAAGCAGCATGTGCTCAGTAATGGAAGCCAACTATGAAGCTGAGTAAATGCACATAACACTGCATAACTATAAAACATATATGGGGCCAGCAAACTCTGGGAAGATTGTGTGTGTGTGTGTATGGCCCTTAAGAAGAAAAAAAAAAAAAAGGCAGTTGCTCACCCAGGAAGGGAACTGGTACTGGGCCTGGAGGTACTGCCATACCAGGCCAGCACCAGGAGAGCCAGAGCCAGCCCTTACACTCTCCCCTTGGTACCAAAAATGCTTGATCTTAATCAAAGGGCCGAGATGTGGATGGAAACCTTTATTATTACTACTACTACTACTACTACTACTACTACTACTACTACCACCACTACTACTACAAAACAACTAAAAGAAACTACATTAACACAAAGCTTGACAACTTGCACCTATAATAACATCTTGTTTGTACGATAACACCCTTTTTGCTGTTAATACACTAACCTCTCCTGAAACTCCCTAACTCTGGAGGGAGCTATAACTTTTACTACATCCCTTTGTCTTTTTAGAAGAAACACTGCCACGTTTCTTTTTTCCATGTCTTCTCTGTCGTCTTCTTTCCCATCTCGTCCTCATCCCGATCCACATAGTATTTCAATTCAAATACTATCAACTCTAAACATTCTTTTCTGGTGAAAGCCAGTCCCTTGACCAACAGTAGGTTTCTCACCTTCCATATCGCTACTGTTGTGCAAAGTAGTATGGTTCTCAGTCTCTGTGTCTCCAGCCCTTTGGGCCTTAACCCATACAGCACCATTTCATATGTTGTCACAGTTCATATTGATCACCCTCAAAAATCAACACTGTTCTCCCATACCAATTGCACAGAACGGCAGTCCCAAAACACATACAATACAGATTCTTCAGTTCCACATCCCTCTCTTGGGCATGCCACTGAGCTTACCATACCCCATTTATACTGAATGCCGCTCACAGGAAGAATATGCCATATCATCATCCAAATAATATCTGTATGTTCTTCTTTCAATCTATTATCTGTCATTTCTTTTCATACATTTGCCATCTGTTTTTCCATCCAATTGCCAACTGTTGTTGTCTTATCTTTCTTATCATATTAATCAATTTCTTATGGTCTTTCAAGCACTCAAATCCCACTTTCTCACTCTAATCCCACTTAAGTTAATTTACTTTTAAGAAGCTCTCCATCTTCGCAAAGTGGGCTGGTGGCTGCCACACCCATGCTTTTTTCAATCTTCCCCATACGTGCCCCATCTTCTTATTGTTCTTCCTGCCAGGTAATGGCAGAAAAATGTAGAACATACATATAAAGTAAATATACACAAAGCTTTCTACATCTGACATTCTCCAACCTCCTACTTCCCTGGCTTTGTATAACCCTGTCCTGGCTACCCCAAGACTTTGTATAACCCTGTCCTGGCTACCCCAGGACTGCATATCTGTCTCTGTACTGTCCTTATCTGTTGCCATGATGGTAGATACATCGCTCCTGAGTAAAGGATGGATTGGCAAGCGTGCTGTTTTCACCACAGTCACTTTACCCTTCGAGGATAATGTTCTACCACTCCATGATCCCAAGATCTGTCTGTCTTATCTCTAATTTCTCCCCCACCTTTGTTCCTTTCCCTTTGGCATTCTTGGGATTCCCAGGATCTTGATTACACCCTCTACCACCCACAGCCCAAACTTCTGTAAATTTTCCTGGCTCTCCACATCCATCAATGTACTTTTCATCTTAGTTAATGAAACTCCAATTGCACTTTGGCAATAGCTCATCCTTGATAACACACTTATAGATACAATACTGTAGCACATTACAGTCCCACAGGTGGCTGTGAAGTCCCCTGGTGGCCCTGTAAGTCATGCCCTGCTCTGCCTCTAGGGTACCCTCACTTCCTTGCCTGCTATGCCTTGATGTACTTATTGTGTTGTCCTGTAGGGCCAGGTCAACTCTCAGGATCTCAAATTGCACTGTTAGATGGGAGGGTATGGCACAATTGCACATATGCATATACAAAATTAAGTCAGGTGCATACACCCTCACCAGGCATATACATACACAGTAGCAACTCAGGCACACACGCATCCAAAATTACCAGCCTAGGCACATGCACACCTATCACCAATTCAAGCACATACACACTACATACACCAAAAATTAAAATCAGTTACCAACACCCAAACACCCAATACACAGATCACTAATTCATATATCACGCACATGATGAAATCGCCTACTGGAATTCACCATCCATCTCAGGGTGTCAAGGGCCTGCAGCAAGGCAGTAGCCCTTGACTTCAAGAGGGCAAACTTCAATGAGTTGAGGAGATTGGCAGAAGAGGCACTGGGGTCCTGGAGGGTAGGGGAACTGGGTGTCCAAGATGAGTGGTTGTTCCTTAAGGAGATGATCCTCTGAGCCCAAGGGGTGACAGTCCCAATGAGAATTAAAGGGGGAAAGAGTGCTCAAAAGCTCCCCTGGCCCAGCAAAACAGAGGAGAGGAGCTGCAGGGGAACCAAAAGGTAGGTGGGGAGAGGGAAACTCAGACTGGGGAGAGCTAGAGGAATTAAGGGGGAACTGGGAGCTGGGTTGGGAGCCATGGGTGTTGGAAAGTGGCTGTGGGGGAGTGGGGGAACTGCAAGGGCTGCCAGAGAGATCAGTAAGCTGGGGCGGGAGGGGCTCCGAGTGCCAGGAGTCAGAGAAGAGCTCTGGGGCAGCTGGAGAAGCTGCAGAGAGTGGAGGCAATCAGCGAGAGCCAGAGAAAGGCTCCAGCTGCTGGGGAATACTGCAGGGCATCCGGGAGGAGATGGGAAGCTGCTGGAGAGACTAGGAAGCTGGGGGAGGGGCTCCAAGTGCCAGAGCCGACTCAGGGCTCTGGGCACCAGAGAAAAACTACAGGGAGCTGCAGGAACTAGAGAGGGGCTTTGGGTGCTAGGAGCTGGGTCGGGGGAGCAGGGAAGGGAATGCATATCTATATCTATATCTATATAAAAAAAGAAAAACTGGGCGTTATTTAACATTTGTATAGAAAGGGAGTGTGTCTTGAATGTCCTAGAGCGAGCCTTACTCTCTCCATTAGCCATTAGGTCCTTCCTGCACAACTGTCCTTGATGCCACCTTTCAGCTGCTTGGACACTCAGCCAATCCACACCCCTGGAGCACCTCTAAGCCTCAAGAGTGCACTGTGTGGCTCTGCCCTTTCCTCCACCCTGGCCCATGCCATGTGGATATCACCGTATCATTACTCCTCTGTTGGGGTTTTGCTCTTATCAGTCTCCACCCCTTTTCTCTGGCTGGGTCTTCTACCTGGGGCCCACTGTAATGGGCCTGGCTTCTAGGTACCAACTTTAATACTGCCCTCTCAGGTGCCAGGATCCTGGCCTCTGTCCCCACTACTCTTGGGCGCTGGGCTCCTCTCCTCTGTTCACCAGGTCCCCTGGCCCCTGTTTCTACCCTTCTCAGGTTCTGGGCTCCTCTGCCCAGCTCTGGCCCCTGGGCTCTGCAGCCCCGTGCTCTGCCCATCTTCAGGTTCAGCACCTGCTCTGCCTTGAACTTTCCCTCATCAGGGCTCAAGACAATCACATGAACCTAGGGCACTAGTGAGACCTTCAAAGACCACCCCTCAGAATCCCAGCCCAAACTACCACTATGAACTTTTGCCAAAAGATAGGCCCCTGGCTATAACATAAACTCTCCGTTCTGGGCCCACCAACACTAACAAAAGGAAAAAACATACTTCCCCTTTAAGGAGAACATTCCCCTACCTTGGTGTAGGCAAATACACCATTAGGACAGCCCTCAACAGATATCAACATAACCCCCAGCCTTGAGTTATACCCTTGTAAATTCTCTGAGTCTCAGTGATAGTCCCCAAGGCAGCTCAGCAGTCCATCAGGCACTCCCTTGTAGCTTCCTGGCAAGGAGCTCCTTCCTCTGCTGCTTGCTGGAACAGACCTCCTTGCTTTGGTGATGATGAGGACTTAGGTACCCAGATCCCTGCCCCTTTCTGATCAAGTGTCTCTATGGGGTTGTCTGCATGTGTCACTTGTTTCGATTCACTGCCTGGTTTCCGTGGTAGCCCACCTGTGGCCGTGCCTAGACTCCCCTGCAGGGCTCCAGCCTGCAGTCCTAATGTAGAGCAAGTAGCCTTGCAATAGATTTCCTACTGCTCATGCAGGCCTCATCCTATTGTGCTACTTCAGAGCAACTAGCTCTGCATTAAACACTCATAGGTCCTGTTTACTTAGGCCATCTCTTCTGCTTGTTCCCCTTGTAGTCTCTTCCCACCTGGGGCTCTCCCTGGGCCCTTTCTCTCTTAAAGTAGCAGAATCCCTGGCTTTCTGTTACACATATACAAAGTCATGCTTGTCCATTTAAATTACACATCTCTACCAGTTTTATGAGTCTTCTATGCTGCTGCTCGATGCAGTTGGCTCTAATCCTCCGCCTCTTCACATCCCTATAGTCTTTGCCAGTAGTTTTATTGCTTTGATCTTTAAGAAAGGTTCCTGTTTCCCCTCTCCCCCACCTTTCCATTTCCCTCCCTCCCCTTTTCCCTCTCTGTTAGTCTACATTAGCTGGAATGAGCTTTTCATCAACCGATCTCCCTTCCCCTTTCTCTTTTTGTCTACCACCTTCTTTCTAAGCTTCATGGCTTGTGATTTCTTTCTTTTCCCAATTTGGCTCTCTTCTTCTTTCTCCTGCTCTGTCCTCACTCCTCCTCCTTCCTGTATCATTCTCTCCTCCTTCCCTTCTCTGTCCTCTGTCTCAAACTCAATTGTTCCATTTATCTTTCCTACTTTTCTCTCCTCTGTCACCAGCTGTGCCACTTCAACTACTGAAATTTCACTCTTTTCCTCCCTGGCTCTTTCTTCTTGTGAAGTCTCCTCCACTATCATCCATTCTAACTCAACATCCTCTTCCCCACTTTCCCTTTTCTGTCTCTGCTGCTTCTCTGTAGAACTAGCTTTATTTGAAAAGGACCATGGGCATTGTTACTGTATGGGTCCTTCTCCCCTGCAAATAACACAATTCTGTACTTCCTGGCACTCCTCTGCCCTGTGTTTTCTCTCTTCACATCTGTAGCATATTGTACACTGGCAGTATGTGGCCAGGTGTTTTTCCTGCTCTCACTTGCTACAGAGTTTTGGTTGTCCAAAATACATTGTAAACCCTCAGTATGGCCCTATTTGGATTACTAATGGTAAGTGCATTACCACATGAGCTCTCCATGATCCAAGCAAAATACTGTATTTATTGTGTATCTTCTTAACATACATAACTTTTTGTACATAATTCTCAAACATTTTTCTATCCCCCCATCTCAAACATGTCTGTGTACATTCAAATAATTATTGTCCTTTCTCCTGTCTTCTCTCCTGCAATAAAACTTTTATCCCCTTAAGTTCTGCTCTCTCACCTACTACCACATATATCTTCCAAAAATCTTCATAACCTTCTTGGCTCCAATATGAAATTTCCCAAGACTTCCAGTTAGGGACAGTGTCAAGGCTATTCAAATATTCCCCTTTAACATTTAAAACTTCAAACAATATTTTTTCTATAAATGTATATCTATTCATCATCTGTCTTCTCTGTTCTCCTTCCGCTGTTACTACTGCTCTTACTCTTAGGCATATATTACCTGCCAATCCATATCTTGCTTTCTTTTTGCAGGTCTGGCTTATTCCTCTCACTTATCATCTTCTTCCCTTAAGTCACTGTTTCATTCCTCATTTTTCCCTCCTGACCTTCTCTCCTCTTCTTCCTGCTGACTGGACTCTTCCCTTATTTCTTCCTTCAAGAAAGCCCCCTCCAAAACCACCAATCCCACCACCCCTTCTTTCCTACCTTTTTTGTCCCCTCTTCCCCACCTTTACCCATCCTCCATCAGACTTGCTATCTTTGCTTTTGCTCTCTGATTTGCTTCTCATCTCTTGGACTGCTTTCCCTTTCATAGCTGTCACTCTCCTCTAAATGCAACATTGATGCTGTGCCAGACTCTGAGAATTCCTCCTCCTCCTTATCCATCCTGATGCTCTTTCATTATCTCTTTAGTGCTCCTGATATTAATCAAGGCAATAAACAAGGCCTTTGCCTAGCTACTACACTTGATCTTAGCTAAGGGCTGGCCAAGAAGCTATGTTACTAATAACAACCTATCACAAGGATAGGTTAGTGCAGCCAATTTAATTACAAGATATGAAAATACCCATTATATTCATCCCACCTGATCACTGACTCTTTTTCAAGTCATGGTGAGCCACTACATTTTGACTTCCTCTTCACTCCCACAGCTGAGATGAACCTTTCTTTCCCATTTCCTATTATTCCTGTTGATTCAACAGTCTTAAATGTCTGGGAAAAATCACCAAACAGGGCCTAAAAAATTCACCCAGGGTCCCTCTATTACTCCCATGTCCCACCTTTCAGCGTGTTGCATATGATTAGTGTGGCCCCACCCTTCATGATGAGAAGCCAGACCAGGTTACCTGGTGCCTCAAATTTTTGGAGGATCTCGGGACTCATGACAAGACACCCAGTTCCAGTCATGACTGAGGGGGTTATTTAGCACATGGCCCTTTGCAGGGGTGTATCTGGAGTACACATCCATGCTGAGCAGTGAAATGTGGGGTCACTATAGCTTGAATTGCTGTTGCCTCTGGTGGGACTTGGCCCAATGAACTGTATGGTAGATCATGGGCCTTTTGGCTTTGGACTAATATCATACATAATGCACATGTCTACACATGCTGTTACTGTGCATGAATAAACTTTGGAGCTTACTGCTTTGGAGTTTATTTCTCCTGGGTGTGCCATTTGAACATGCTGAGTTTATTAGTTTTGTGCATCCTAATAGAGGCATATGTGTAGATGCTGAGATGTTTTCCACACAGTTAATTAGTCAACTGAGCAGTTAGCATCTCATGGAGAAGTGAGTGCCCATGTCAAAGCAATTGAACTACTATGGGTCTGGTTGCTGATATTTTTGTTCAAATTCTCAAGCTGCAGATCTGATAGAACATCTCAGAAACTAGAACATTAGTTATTGCTGTTGCTTTGCACCTCTCACATACATGGTTAGGGACACTGAATCTGAAAGACTAAATATCATAGGATCCTTCTCATAGTTTATTCAGCTCTCACAGATTACAGTCCTAAAACTGTAGGAACATCACTATGAACAGAATTTCACCTAGGTTCAAACTTTGCCTATATTTTGCTTTGCTTTGCTTTCAGTCCTGCAGGATTTTATAACAATAGCACAATTCTCCATTAGAATACACAGGGTAAGCCAGACAGCCTTTATACATTTCTTTAAGACTTTGTCCTAAAAGAATCATTTTATTAACATGTTTCTTATTACTAAAGAAAATAAAAGATCTTGCTGACTCAAGATATTTATTCAACTTTCTGCACATTGGGGTGATTTTTGAAGATTAATAGAGATTTAAGTGTACTTGTTTTTCAGCCTGAGAGAACAGAACCTTAAATCTTGTGAAGGATTTGCTTTTTACAGAGTCTTGAAATGGATCTGGATATCATACAAAGTATGTGTGGCTTCACACAAATAATAGAAGAACAAGCCTGACTGGTCTCTGTTTTCCTGGGTCTTGTATTTGGTTTCTTTTTCCTCCTTTGTTCTCTGCAGTCATTATTATGATTAGGACAGGAATTTTCTTTGCCCATTAACCTGCTATGTGATCAGGAGCAGCATTAAATGACCCTTCAAGTTAACATGCAACAGTCCCTCAGTAAGCAAGTATATCGTCAAAATGTTTGGAGATTTGGTTTGGAACTACAAATGTGTATTTTTTACCTGGATATAATTTAGGGTTGTAATGAAGTTGACACAGGGGCTATTGGCCAAATTCATTCTTAGAGAAATTCTATTGAGTTCAGGCCAATTTAATTTCCTAAATATATAGCACTAATAAACTCTTGCGTACCAATAAAGAATTATAAGTTTAGCCCAATAACCTTAAGAGTAGCTAGGAAGTTTGTAGGTCAACTTGAGCTATTATGGTTCAGAACTTTAGCTTGAAATTAATGGGATTTAGGAACCCAAATACCTGTAAATATTTGTGCCTAGCACTTTTTCACATTCTTATCATTGCTCTAGAGTGAGTTCTTTTGTCAAACCATATACATTTTATTCCTCAAATTTCTGACTGTAAAGTGGAATTAATACTAAAGCTTAGATAACATGATGTGCGTATTTGTTCCTAGTTTTAAATTGCTCTAAATAAGACCAGTAGTTTATGGATGCTCACCTATGGATGTTCTTACTGCAGTCTTTCTCAATGATTGCAAGAGAAATGGATGATACTATTATTATGTATTAGGACATCTGCCTGAATTCTTATTGCCATGGTAATAATAATATTATATAAACACCCTTGGCCTTGGTTTTGTGATTTTCTTTCTTTGCATTTTCTTTCTGTTTCCTGGAACACAAAATAAGTTTAAAGTAGCTAAATAAAAAAGAAAGCCTCCATGAATCTGCTCATCAGACTCCTCTTTCTTGTGCCAGCACCATCCAGAGGCAAAAATGTTTTCCTGAAAAATGAGTGGGTGCACCTACACATGAATAAACTCTGGAGTTTATTGCTTCAGAGTTTATTGCTCCTGGACAGGCTGTTGAATGTGCATCCAGGAACAATTAATTCCAGAGCAATAAGATCTGGAGTGTATTCATGTGAACCATGTGGAGCTGGGTTGAAGCTGCTCCTCCTAGCTCAACATGCTGCAGGGGGGCTGGCTGGGGCACAAGGAAGCTTCTGTGTTGGCCTAGCCAGCAGGCAGCCCCCACACTGAAGAACCCTCATGCCCCAGCCAGCTGGGCACATCTATATGTGCACTGCTTTGTAACTGTTTACTTTTCATCATTACTATCCTGCTGCAGAGTAAATTGATTTGCTCTCGCCTAATAGGGGCACACATGTAGACACCAAGATGAAAAGCTAATTAGTCAACTGTGCAGTAAATGTCTCATGTAGACATGCCCAGTGATGTCTTTGCAAAATCAGAAGAGAAATCTTTCCAACAGGAAGACTCAGAATATCCACTCTGTTACTGTTTTTCCAATTAATAAGGTCCTAAATGTAAATGAAGTTGAACTCTAAGGGCATGTCTGCACATGCAAGCACATGTGCTTGCAGCAGTTTACATAGAAGCGGTGCAAATTTGAACTGGGGCTTTTTGCCTCAGCGTACATGCTCGGACATGCACTTTGTTGTGGAGCAAATTGTGCCATTTGGGGCAAAATAACCCTGCCTGGCTCTTCCTGGATCTGCAGAAAAGGGGGCTAGAGCCTGGGACCAGCACCTGTGCTGTCCCCAGCAGTATAAAAAGCTGCCCTGTCCTGGCCTCAGCAGTATAAAAAGCTGTACTGGCAAGTAGCTCAGGGCTACTAGCTCTCAGGAGCTTCTGGGGCTCAGCCAATTGGTACCTGGGAACACTACCCCTTGTGCCAGCTGGACTGCTGAAGCAGCCCTGAGAGTTCCCTGCACTCTCTACCCTCTGCCCTCTACCCTCTGCAGAAGTCTGGCAGAGGGGGCTGCTGCCTGGCTGTGACCTGCTGTGCACCTGCCAGACTTAGATGGCGACTGCACAGCCAGTAGAGGCATCTGTCCCTCTAGGCAGCTGCCAGGGGATTGTGGTTTCAGGGTTGGCCTCTGTACAGCACTACTGCTGTCTGCACCCCCAACCTGGCCATCTGGGCAGCTATTACCTGGAAGATGTTCTGGGTGTGGTGACCTGCTTTGAACTGTCAAAGCATGTCCTCCTAGCCCCACTTGGCCAGGGGGTCAGCCATAGCCAGCTTGGTCCAAGGTGCCAGCTCTGAGCAGCCAGGGTCCTGCCACTGGCCTCCCTAGCGGGAATTCTGGTGTTCTGTATTAGAAAACTGAAAAATCCCTGATAAAAAAAATCCCAAAGTCACTCTGTAAAATACCCCTAAATCCATGTTCCTTCACAAGTAAAACAAAAGACCACTATAAAGAGAGAGAGAAAGTAAGATAGAGACAACAATCATTTGGACAATGTTTTATTAATACATTTACAGTGTTAAAGCATGTGTCTCATCATAATAATAAAGTGAACTCTAAATACATGTTTCATGAATTCATGAAAATATATTTTGCTGCCCTCCCACAGTGGAGATGGCCCCTACACAGGGGTTATGGCCCCCCCATCAGGGGATTTGGCCCCCACACAAGGGCTGCAGCCCCCCAACAGGGGGTATGGGCCCCACACAAGGGGTTCGGGCCCTCCAACAGGGGGATGAACCCCCACTCAGGGGGTACAGCCCCCCAACAGGGGCTAAATGGCCCCCACAGGGGCTACCACCCCCCTGCAAGGCCCACATACCCTGCCCCAGCCCCCCGGTTGCTGCCCCATCTAGCCCCATTATCCACCAGCTGGGGGAGTGGGCGGGGCTGGCGGGAGTTCCCCCCACGGTCATCTTCCCCCTCGTCCAGCCCCCCGCCCCACTCTTTACTCACCGGCACTGGAGTCCTGGTGCTGAACACATGGCCTGGTTGGCCATGTGTTTCAGCACCAGGGCGAGGGTCCAACCACAGAGATGCTCTGGCAGCCAGAGCATCTCTGTGGAGGACCCAGTCTCTGGTTGCCTCAGGGCATGGTCTGGGACTGCCCTGTTCCGCTTTTTTAAACTTAGATTTTTTTAGACCCCCTAGATATCCAGGGGCAAGAGGCAAGAGGCGCGTGCATGCTCATCTGGATGCGCCCTAAGTGTAAATCATGTTCTAGTATAGAACTATAATAAAACACAAGTTCATTGGAAAGGGTGATTCTCTTTCAGGACTCTTTGCTCAGGATCCTCATCTCCCATGTTCTCTCCTATGTTCAAAACATTTGTATATTTTGGTTTTAATTTCTCGTTATGTAATACCATTCAGTTGTTTTAAGCTTTTTGTATATACAAGGTGGGAAGACAACTAAGTTGGCTGAATAAATCCAGCTCAAACTATAGCCTGGATAAAATAAACTCAAGGAAACTCAAACTATAGTCTGCATAAAATAAACATTAACTCAAAGCTTAAACTCAAATCTGAGCCTTTTAATTTTTAAAAATAGGCTTTTTAAAGATTTGAATATATTCAAATAATGTCCGCACATACAACACCATTTTAATAAACTATTAGAATTAAGGACAGTAACTTGTGTTCACATCTCCTCATGAAGCACTTTGCACAAGTCAAACAGAATTCACTAACTTCTGGCAACTGCCTCTGGTGTTGAACATAATACTTATTCTGCATCATTACTTAAGAAATCAACTTCTTATTATGCACAGGCATTAATTGCTACCTGACTGACAGGGAACATCAATACACAATTCACTTACTCAGGTGGCAACACAGATTTTCAGTGCAAAACTGAACATTTGAGACTACTTTAGCAGAGGAGGGAGAATTAGCAGACAGAATTATAAAAAGAGTCTGTCTTCTGTCCCCTTTATAAAATAAGGGAATTATAAGTAGGCAGAAGGTAAATATTATTCAAATTGGAATTGTATAGGTGGAAACATCCTTGGTATTTGGCATTTCTGTGTTTGTGCCAGATAAACTACCTGTTCTGTTTTCAAAATAGCTTCACCGTTGTTTGTGTATGGTTGAAAAGAACAGGAGTCACATGACAAAACAGGACCTGTATGTTCTCTTCTTTCTTTAGAATTTGTTTATAACATCAGGGAAGTTTCTTTTTTTTTAATGTGTCTTTAAAGGTAATTCAATTCAGAATATCCACAAAAAAACCCCCTTAAAGCTCTGGCAAGCCTTGCATTCCCCATCCTCTGGAGGTTACTTACCTTTTATGGTCAGTGTTATTATTTCAGAAAGTTGTCAAGGTGAATGGCAGAATATTATGAGGCTCCAATACAGAATGGTATAGAATACCATCAGTTAGCATAGAAGCTATGAATTCTGGGTAGAATTAATCTTCCATCATACAGAAGATGTCTTTGTTCTAGGAAACCAATGGTTATTGCATTGTGGGATAGGTCCTCAACAAGGTCCTCCCATGGTCACATGGGAACACTGTCACACCCAGGTTGCTGCAGTTTCCCTCATTTTGTGGGGTACACAGATCTGATTTGTCTGCATTAGTGCCATGCTCTCTAACAGCAGTGCTCCGGGTTTTAGCAATCGCAGTCTGAAAGACAACAAAGGGGAAAACAAAACATTCTGGAGTTGTGATTGCTGCACGCATACCATTATCTTGCTTCCAGAGGGGAAGATAATGAAAATAACAATACCAGATCATTTGATTTTGTGTTCCATTTTCATTTATTCTGAGAAAATGTGGATTATATAAAAAATCCAAATAATACTCATAGGGATGGATCTAAGCACTTCCTATATTGATTACTTAATCTTGTAATTTAGAAATGACTTAAAGTCATGTCAGATACCTTGCACTGAACCAAATTACTTTCTGGGTAATGGAATTGCATGGGGGATGGATGTACCTGTACCCACATGCACTCTGGTATATCAGGATACACAACTGGTTTTCAATTGTCTACCAACACTGGTTCAATACAGTAAAATTCAATAGACTCCATTATATATAGTCTGACCTAAAATATATGCAGTCAGACTAGATGATTTAATGGTTCTTTTAGGCTATGAAATCTTTGAATCTGTGACTTTGTGGGTTATGATCTTCTGTACTGGTGTGTGTCCAAATGAAGCTTAAGCTGGCCATTGTAGAATACTGGAGTCTTCATTTAATTTTGTGCTTTCCTTCAGCATTTTCTGGATTAGACTAGTTAATAGAGAGGCAACATCCCTTCCCAATATTGCAGCTTACAAATCTGGAAATGAGGGAATCTCATCTTTTCTAACTACCTTCCCCTTCTCTTGGTGGTGTGTGGGTAATTCCCCTGCACTGCTTTGAAACTCTCAGGCACAAGGAGGTGCTGGAGTGGGGAGGGGGGATATAGGGGAGAGAAGCAATAATGCCTGTGCTGAATCCCTAAACTATCCCACTGTTCCTGGATGCAACCTCTCTAAGGTGCTGTATACCATATACAGAAACAGGTATGGGGGCTGGGCAAAACTCTATAATCATCAGAACATATACTTATGTGATGGTGTAATCGTCCTTTTTTTGGCCATAAAATCTTCAAACCTGTAGATCTATGGGTCATGTTCTTCTCAACTATATTGTATTGCAATATTTGTTATAACTCCACCCTCTCCCTGACCTCTAATTGGCATCAGATATCCTTTCCTTCTCCTGTGTATCTCTGTTCTTATTGGGAAAAAAAAAACAACACTTGTTATGTTTCCGCTGCATCATCTTAATGTTCTTAACCAGCTCAAGGCAGGATTTTGCATTTAAGCTCACTGTTTGCCTTTTGCCATTACATGACCTTGAATCTAAGAATTTATTACTGAAGATTAGAAAGGAGTTTTCTGTCAGATGGGCTGGAAACCAAGTGGAGTTTTAAGCGATGATCTTTTAAAATATGAAACCAGAAACATTTGCCTAGTAAGAGAGAGCTTTTATACTGCAGTCTTTTCAGTTTTCTGAGCTTGACAGGGAAACTCTGTGCTTTGTGTCTGCTTCCCTTCCCCTCTCTGCCTTCACGCATACTGCAATCCTGTCTCTCTCTGAAATAGCTTGGCTCTGTTTTCTGTAGCAAAGGGAGATGGGGATTATTACAGCAGCCATTAGCATTTACTAATGCAAGATGACAAAAGCCTGAATGAGCTAAGAAAGGAGCCCATTTTAACAATAAATAATGATATGAAAATAGATATATCACTTAAATCCTCCATTGTAATGTATGGGAGAAACCTTCTAAACCCAGAACCCTTCTCCCCCTCAACCAAAAAATGATATCTAGGCAACTCATATACAGAGTCCATTCCAGTTTCTGTTCTTCATCTGGTATTTATTTAAAGTAAAAGCTAGTGAAATGGAGAGATCCTTACTACAGTATGTTATGAAAAGCAGGACTAGGAAAACACAGCTAAAATAGCAAGCAATTTATGCAGTCTAAAATGAGGCATGCTGTATGAATAAACTGCTGGCCCATACTGAGGCATTTGGTGATTCACATTTTAGTTCAGTAGGTGGCACTATTGAGCTACTCATCTAAGCAGAACTGTTTTGCCATGAGACATCTTTTTTAATATCACAATGAGGTATTCAACACATCTCTCAAACTGCAAGTCATTATTGGATGCTGCTGTACCACTTTAAGAAGTGAGGGCAACAGAAACATTAAAAAGGAACAAGGTTACTTCTATCACTGGGACTAAAAGTCCATTTCTTTTTGTTACCAGGAAAAATCTCCTTGTTTTTCTATCAAATGCATTTTTATGACTAATGCTGTTCGTTATTTAAAAGCAATTTCAGACATACTAGCAGAATACATAATGGCACTGTGGACAGATTTTACTAGTGTGAGTTTGGGTGGTGGTACCCTACACATCCTGTTGGAGATTGTGTGTGATGGATTTTACAGGGGTAAAAACCCTATTTGAGTACTGTTGGCCCTGATCCTGCAGATTCTTATGCTCCTTCAAACTTACATATTTCAGTACCACTTTTTATAGCTGAAAACATACTAATGTATGTAAACATTTGCAGAATTGGCATCTCTAGTTCCTTTTGCCAGGTGCAAGGATAAGAAAAACACTGTTGTTAATGGGCTGAAGCTCATATTTCTGTAGTGTAGCAAGCTCGTGGACCTTAAATTTGTCACTGATACAGCACTGAACGTGACTCTACCAGGAAAATTAATTCAGGTTAATGTAGGGTGTGAATTTAAAGCAAGTATCTCTTCTTGATCTCTTTCTTTTGGGTTATGCTAGTTGGGAATACAACATTCTTAGTCCAGAATAGCATCATCAGAATTGCACCTGCAGAGAGTTGATCATAATATTTTGGAATAATCCTCTGGGTATGCAAACCTTCAGTGAATTTTGAGGGAGAAATCCCATATTTGCAGGGAGGGAAAGGGGGAAAGAAATATTTACTAAAGAGAAGTCAGACTTTTGAAATAATGAGAAGTCTAGGGTACTAGTGATTTTAGCAGAGATGCATCAGCACTTCAAATGGAAATAAAATGCATGTAAGAGTGCCTGTGTGGAGGATTTACCATCCAGTGTTCACCGGTATAGATTTTTTTACAGATGATGTCCATACCTCTCAATTTCTGTAATCCTAAACAATGGCAGCTTTCAAAGGCTGCAGTGTACCTGTGCATGCATTTTCATGCCACAGTGGTAATCTTAAACAGCAATTATTTCTGCCACATTTCTTGTATGTTTCTAATGCATTTAATTACCTGGAGCAAAGGTAAATTGGACATCTAGGCTTTGACTGTGACTCTGCATACATAAGAGAAGAGGAGTGGGTTTACTAAATTTGGTTATCAGCATTGGCTGTTTACGGTTATGCAGTACCAAGTTGTAGTGTTGTCATTGTAGTTATGATGATCTAGGAATATAAAAAGAGAAGGTTTTGTGAGCTGAGATAATATCTTTTATTGGACAAACTTTTATAGAAAGGAGAAATAGAAGACAGCCTTCTGGGCTTCAGCCAACCAATATCAACTCTGGGAAAGAAGTAGTCACAGTCCAAGCTCAAAAAATAGCTTTGGTTTCATCTAAATATGCAGTATCATCACATTATAGAAAGAAGGAAGAATGATTATCATTTTTTAATAGACAGAAATCTACTTTATCAGTTACTGCCTTTCCCCATATTTCTCACCTTTGGGAAAGGTAATAGATATGTTGGTTGTTTTTAAATTGTTTTTCAGGTGCTATAGAAATGAGGTGAAGATAGGGTGGCATCAAGTCTGGGTTACAGCCATTCTTAAGAGCTAAGAATGAGCTAATAAGGTTCATGTGTATTTTCCATCTAAGTGAATTAAGTACATTGGTCTGAATATTTTTGCAACCTTTGATATGAGTCATCATTGAATGTTTCTTTGGCATCTAAGATGATTATGATGGCGTCTACAGACATAAAACCTAGGTTCCACTTTCACTCCCATGTTGTTGAAAATGCACATGAAGCCTCTTAACAAAAGTGTTTCCAAACATGATATTACCATAACACTATTGTAATGTGTACCTGATACCCCATGGAATTTAGTCTCAACTTTGGACAGTTGCTTGGGTGACATTGCTATTTAGTTGCATAAAAGTTACCTTTTTCTTAGCCCTTTAGAAACATTAGCCTTGCTAACAGTAGAGGTCATTCTGAGTGTGAATAATAAGCCAGGGACCTTGCAGAATGTGTAAACAAATGCAAGTCACCTGCCCTGACAAGTATACAACTGAACGCTGTACAGAACACAGCAAATGAGCATTATCAACAGTAGCACTATCAATGTATTGATAGTAGCACTATCAACAGTATTGGCACTATCAATATAGAAATAAAGTCTGGAAGTCTGAGCATTGGATTTGCCTGGTAGATACCTTCCTTATAAGAAGACCTTTCCTGGTTGTGATACTGCTTTCTGCATAATTACCTCAAAAGCAGGAAGTCAGATCATCATATTACTTTTTGAGGATTTCCCTATTATGAAAAAAACAGTATACTAGAGGTAGTGTAAAAACATAGTATTGAGATATACATTTAAATGCCTTATGCCTTTATTTAGCTCATGATGACCTTGCAATGCCTCCCTACAAGCACAATGCTTGATATATTCCAATTCTCCTTCAGTAAGGCTTCCAGCAGGGTAGCTATTCTGTTTACAGCTTGTTCAGCGAACAGAGTCATATTTACTCACTGGTTTGAGCAATTTTTAGCAGATTATACCCATTGTTCACTCTTTACATTGGCTGCCTGTAAACCAGCAAATTGATCGTAACAAATAGAGAGGAGTGACAATTTAGAACTAATAATTTATTCACAGATTTTGTTTTCCTATTTTTCCTTTCAATTTGAAGCCCCTAATCTGTTAAACTGTTGAGGCAAGGATTTTTTTGCTGGGTGATATCTTTTATTGGACCAACTACATTGTAGGGATAAAGTTAGACAAGCTTTTCAATGCCATGCATCACACCTACAACATCACTCTAACACACCTTAATTTGTTACCAATGATAAGGTGCTTCGTTTCAATAGGTTTTTTTTCCCCTCATTGTGTTAGGATATGTTTACTTATGGTTCAAGGCATGCCTAGGTAATTTGGGCAGGATGTGTGGATGTCAAAGGTTTAGAAAAACTAGCTGAAGTTATTGATTTTGTTATGATTTTATTAGCCATGATCAATAAGGGCAGGGCTTTAGCTACCTTTGGTTTCTGAGAGGAGAATTTTGACAAAAGACTTTTTTCACATAGATGAAAAATAGTAACGGCACTTAGCAGTGATCTGGCTTCCAGACAAAGGTTTCCAATTTTGTTTTACAATCTCACCCTGCATCTTCAAAACATATCATTCTTCTCAACAGTGGTACCTGGACAATTCCCCTTGGTGTATAGGTTTATCCCAATTTTACACATGGAGAAATTAAGATGCAAATAAGCCAAATTCCACTATACATGAGTGGAGTTACTGTATGCATTATTGCATTCTCTAAAGTTAAAGGAGTATATTGACAGGCTATCACTGGACTACAGCTGTCCTTTGCCCAGGCTTGGGAGCAGTCCCAGCAATGCCACCATGGAGATAAACCAATAGGCTGCCAGTGCACAGGGGACTGGGAAGAAAGTAATGCAGGTTAGCATGAAGCCCAACAGAGACATAGAGACTGCAAACTAGAAGACAGAATGCTTTTTCAGCACCATATATTTCCTACTCAATGGTATGTGTCTACCTTCCAGTTTCTGCATTTTAAGAGAAGTAGTTAATCTTTTCTTTCCTGGGCTTTGAGATAGGGAGTGAAGATTCCCTCCAGATGTTTTCTGGGTCCTTAGTTGCCAGTCCCCTGGGTATCTAGGTTGTAATTGTTAATATCCAATATTTGATTCTGATAATTGGGACACTAGAAGGGAAGAGCAAGATGAAAAGAAAGGATGGGCTTGTTCCCTAAAACCCACTATCCTTCTGTTGTCCCAGGACTTGTGAACCTTGGCTGTGACCCAGTGCACTTACAAACATAGAAGAATGATTTTCCACATGGAGAGGGAGGATCATAGTGTCACTGGAAAGTATTGCTGGAAGGGACCTCATGCGATCACCTAGTCCAGTCCCCTACTCAAAGCAGGATCATCCCTAACTAAAAGATACCAGTCAAGTGTCTTTTGAAATTTAATTAAAAATTTCCAGCGATGGAGATTCCACAACTTCTCTAGGTAGCCTGTTCTGATGCTTGACCATCCTCAGTCAGAAAGGTCTTCCTAATCTCCAACCTAAATTTCCTCTGCTGCAGTTTGTGACTATTGCTCCTAAACACTGGGCTCAGAATGTGCAAATCTTATGTTCCACCCTACCAATAACACAGCCTTGTTTTCTGACCTCACAGGTTTGGATTAGATAACCTCATAGGAGGTCCTTCCCCTATGATCTTATAATTAGTCTACTAGATTATTATTTTTTCAGAGTACCCACAGCATGGTTGGGTTCCCATAGTAAGCAGTTATAAGGACCTTGCTTGCCTTGAGGAGCTTACAATGAAATGATAGGGGAGGTAGTAGGAGGATGGGTGGATGATATTTGCAAAAATAAAGATGAGCAGAAACTTAGATGTTATCCATGCTTTACAAACTATATTCAATTGCATGTACCGGCCACCCATCAAACAGCTAAACTTCTTTCTTCCATAGGAATGCCCCATTTTCTGATTCCTACACTGTCTAAGCTATGTCTTCCTTTCACATGAAGGACTCAGGCAAATCATCCTACATATCTAAATACATTAAATAAATATAAATCAATATAAATTGGCTCCTCATTTATATTGGTTTACTTTTTGCTTGCTATTTACCTTGGAAATATTAGGATTATAATGTCTCTTTATGTAAATGTGTTGAATATTTATGCTTATCTCTTGGTAATTTTATTTTTGAGATCAAAAAACTCTGAATATCAGAGCATGAGCCCTTCACTTTTAGACCCTGTTTTTAGACTCATTGCCCTTTTGAAGAAGGTGAAATAGTTAAAAGTCAACAAGTACAGACGTGCACATGGCACTATTGATTTTTTTTTCCCTTGCTGACATACACTCCATGGTGCTTTTTCAAGCAGCTGTAGAACCATTTGATTACAAAACAAGTAGGTAACATCATGGGGGCTCAGGTGCACTATGGTTTTCAGAACCTGGCCCTCTGTGTCAGCCCCAGAAGCGTTGAATATGTGGCAGTGGAGAGAATTAGCAACAGTGGCAGCAGCAGCATTAACACAGCCCAGTGGCAAGTTTCAGTAAGTTTTATTTTTAGAATAAATACTCCTGCAAAAGAGGAAATAAAACAAAGTACATTTCAAGTTGCTATTGAGCTTCAGTCATTTTTAGCTGTTACCATAGCAACACAAGAGCACAGCGAACGGGAGATATTTCTTTCCCCATTCCAAGCTTCCTCATATTTAACTGCTGGGGGCCATAGACATTTAAGAATCTATCACCCCACAAGTAAGCTCAAATTAGGTTTCAAATTATTGGGACTCTAATGCCACCAAATGACGCCTTGGCCAATAGCTACAGAACTGAGAGCAACACTTTGGTCCTTTCTCTCGCAGATAACAACAGTTTGGGGGGAATGAATCCCTGAAACACAAATGAACTTTTCTGTGGCAAATAAATGAATACTAAACCCATCTTCTTCTTATAAATTGTCAAAAATAATACAGAACAAGAAAAATATGTATAAGTGTGTTGGGTATTTCCCCGCTTGATCTTCTATCCTTGATCGAGTAATGTCATATAGGTTATATTGAGAAATGCTGCTTTCTTAACTAGCTAAACGAAAGTCAATGGGAGCTAACAGCATAAACTTGTAGCTTGGTTTCTTCTGACTGAAAATAATTTGGAATGAATTTCCAATTATAGGCTGAATTGGTCCCTTACTATCTAGCCCCAGAAACAGGCATGTTAAAAGTGTTGCTTCCTTGGAGAAAATAAGTTGCACTAATGCTTTCCATCCACAGTTTCCATGCTGGCTCAGTTACTGTACTACTGCCTGATCCCTGCCTCTTCTTGCTTGTTCCTTACCTATAGATGAAACAACCCAGCAGTGGCATTCTTTCTATTAGGACTTTCCTTCCTGTTGGGACTATGGATATGGAAAGCCCATGAAGGGTAATAAAGAGCACCCTTAACCCAAGCTTATAATCAAGCCCTATATATTAGTATTTCCTTCCTGCTCTTCAGCTAATCACTATGCTAGCTTTTTGGCTTGGAGGGCTTCCAAGAGTCTCTATGGCTGGAAAGGCTTCCAAAAGTCTTTTGTGGTGATGAGATAAGGATTTGGTTCTACAAGGGAACTGTGGCGGTGCACTTGCAGTGCCTGCCACTTTAAGGGCTGAGTCAAGCAGCCAGCAGGTGCTTGATTGTGGCACCCATTTTAAAACACTGGCTACCTATATACACACAGCAGTTTGCTGCTGACAGCCAGGCAGAAACATTGCCTGGCAGAAAGGCTGTATGATACATCTTGGAGGTGAGGGCAGGAGCTTATGGGGATGGTTTGGAGGCTCCTGGTCCTGGGCATGACTTAAAACTGCACTCTGCCAGAGATGGGTGGGATTTCTAGTGGCATGGGAGTCCACAGGAAATGTCAGTCCAGTTACAACCCCAGTGAAAGGCAGGTCAGGTGCCTTAATCCCTAGCCCCCACAACACTGTGGGTGCAAGGGGCCAGGAACAGCTACAACAACCTGAGACCAAAGAGGGTGTAAGGTTCAGGTGGGGCCAGGCATGGCTGTGACCACTTGAGCCTCCACAGGGGAAGGAAACCCCAGAGCCCTAAAGGAGGGGGTAGATGTCTAACCCTAGAGAGAGGGTGAGAGTGAGGGCCTGGAAGAGGGTTGAGTAGGGCTGAGGGTCAGCCTGAAGGGCAGCCCAGAGGGGGTGTGCTGCATAGGGCTGTGGGACAGCCTGAAGGGCAGTACATGGGCCAACCCCCTGGAGAGCAAGTTGAGACAAGTGTGGAGCCCCAGAAAGGGGAAACAGAGGGCTGGGAGCCCAGTATGTGGGGCCAGGGGTCCAGTGTGCGTTTGTGTATATTTATATAAAGCTGCCCTAGGAGGGGCCAGGGCAAGCTTGGCACTGGTCAGGAACTTGGCTGGCCAGTACTCAGGTGAGGGTCATGGGAAAGGCCCAAGAGACTATACGTTTGGCAGGCAATGCATGATCTGGATAAAGCCTATGGCCTATGGGAGCCACTCCAAGAGTGGGCGGAACAAGTTGTTGATGCAAGAAGGAGACCCTGTGAGACGGTGTAGAGTGCAAGAGGCCTTAGTCAGAGGACGGTGGAGTGAATCTGTGTGTGAAAGAGGCCTGAGAGTGATGGCTAAGCTTGGCCTGGCTCTAGGCTGGGAGCATAATGACACCATGGATGCCATCTGTGAGGCATGGGCTGCAGTGTAGGGGAGGCTTGGAGCAGCAGATAGTGCCACCTGGCATCAGGGCATATAATGGGCAGTCTCCCACATTTTACCACCCATTTTGAGAAAAACCAAGTCATGGCAGGCAAGACTGTGCAGACTGCCCCATAGACAGGTGGGCGGGCCAGCATGAAACCCAGCCCCAAGCGTGCCCCCTGTCACAGGAACCATCCCAACTTCTATCCTGGCTGTTGTTACTTACCTAAAAAACATGATGTGAATACATAAAACTATGCCCTAATTGGACAATATTTGCAAATAACCAGTATGGTGGGAAGAGTAAATATTAAAATTGTATATATTCCTAATATTGCTGGGGGGCAGTGTCATGGAAAGTAGTGAACCTGAAGAAATTTAGAAGTTCAGGTTCTAAATTCAGGTTCAGGAAGAACTTTGGCTTCTTCAAGAACAGGGTGATGTTCTTGGGAAGACAATTGCTCTCAAGAGATGGGATCCCTCTGATAAGAATGGGGAAAAGCATCTTTGGGCATTGTTTGACCAACCTAGAAGAATGGCAAGAGACCATGTGGCTATACAGAAAGCTTCTAAAATGCCTCAAATGCAAAAGGAAAGCATACAGGCAATGGAAGAATGGGCTGGTAACCAAGGACATGTACTGGGAAATAGCAAGAACCTGCAGGGATAAGATCAGGAAATCAAAGGTAAAGAATGAGCTGCACCTGGCAAAGTAAGTTAAGGACAACAAGAAGAGATTCCATAAATATGTTGCCTGGAAAAGAAGGACCAAGGAAGCTGTATCCCCTCTATTAACAAGCTGGGGGAAAATCTTAAGAGAAGATTCAAAGAAGGTGGAGCTACTTAACAGCTACTTTGTCTCAGTCTTCACAAAAAAATTGCAGCTAGACACCTAATAAGGATTATCTGGATGTGGAAGGGAGCAAGCTGAGGGAGGAGGTGACAAAAGAGATGGTGTGACAGAGAACCCTAACCCTGTCACAAGGAAGAAGGTGCGCCCCTATAAGGCCAGAACCTTCTGGGCACAGAGGGCTGGTGAGAAAGGGGTCAACTGCTGAACTGGGATGGCTAGTCAGCTGACCGGAAGAGGCAGGACTATAAAAACCCTGGGTTGAATGGCAGTAAGGAGGTCAGCAGCCGAAGGGGAAGCAGTGCCCCTGAGAGCTCCAGGAAGGAGTTTGGGGAGCGGTCCGCTGCAGGAAGGGTGAAGATACCGAAGCCTCTGCTAGGTGACAACTGCATCAACAGCCAGGACTGTAGCTAATGGTGTGGAGCTGAGACTCGAAGAGAGTTCAAGTAAGCTAACTCGCTGCATTGATTGAGTACGTGCAGTTATTAATATTATTTTGTTTTTGGGATTATTGAATAAAACTGGAGGTTTGGGTGAGGCTATTAGGGGTTGGAGGAGGCCTCAATGTTGGGGACCCACTCCAGAGTGGGAACCCCGGCACCAGTGAGGGCACAGCTTTTGGGGTATGGACCCTGGTACTAGTGAGGATGCAGTTTTTTGGGATGATCTTAAAAAGGCCAGGGAGGCCTTGGTGCACCTGGGGGTGCAAATATATATATTTTCTATTATTTTAGACTGGTGGGGTCACACCCTGGTTTTGGGCTTGCAAACCCCTGGCTGTGGGTCCAGCACCCATGCCTCTGGGCCAGGGAGTGCTATGTTCTAGAAGGGAGCAGGAAAGGGGGTCATGAGCCTCCTGACACTGGAAGGAAAAGCTAGAGTCTCGGAGTCGAACCCTGTTTAGTGGGTTTGGACAGGGAGACCTGGCTAGAGAAAAAGGGGTCAGGCCATCCTAGGAGAGACCCCAACATACCCAATATAATAGGCAGTCTCCTGCTTTCATAGTAATTTCCATCAAGACATGACAGACGAGATTAAGGCGGGATGGAAGAATTCCAAGAGGGCTCCAAGGGCGCCCCCGTGTAAGCTGCGGATGACCAGGAAGATGGTGCTAGGGAGGGCGACCTGTGACAGATGGTCATAGAGTTTTTGTTGGGTCTAAATTAATTAAAGTCAGCAGGGCTGGATGAACTTCTACTGAAGAAACTGGCAAAGTAGATTTTGGAGTCTTGGCAATGTTCTTCATGAACTCATAGGAGATGGGCCAGGTACTAGGGGACTGGAAACGTTCCAACATAGTGCCTCTCTTTAGAAAAGGCAATAGGGGACGTAGGGAACTACAGATGGGTTAGCCTTACCTCAATACCTGGGAAGTTATTGGAGCATATCCTAAGGAAGGTCATTTGCAAGCATCTGGAGGAGGAAAGGCTGATTACAAGTAGCCAGCATGGATTTATGAAAAACAAATGGTGTCAAACAAACTTAATCTCCTTCTTTGACAAAGTAACTATTTGGGTGCTGAAGGAAATAGTGGCTTTTGAAAAAGTCCTGCACAACCTTCTCATAAACAATTGGAGAAAAGTACTACAGTAAAAGCTGTGTTATCCAGCACTTTACCATCCACAATGCTCTATTAACTGGCATTTGTCCCACCGTGGCATTTCCAGTTTCACCGCTGTGAGCCAAGTCCTACTTCTTCCTCATGCCTTTGCCTGGGGCAAAGCAGTCTGCATGGGGCCTCCCTCCCTGTCCCCCAGCACACTGATGCCAGGGAGTGAAAGCCCTGATGCACCAGATGCAGCAGGAGGGGCAGCAAGACAAAAACACCTCCAACCCTCCAACAGACAAAGATGCCTTCAACCCACTGGGCTAGAGATGAGTATAATTCTCAGATAAGCGGCATGTTTAATTAACCGGCGCCCCCCATTCCCCAATGGATGCCAGATAACAGAACTTCTACTATATAAGGTGGATTGATAACTGTTTTAATAGCTGCAAGCAATGGGGAATTATTAATGGGTCCAATGGGTCAGAATGACAGAAGGTTTCAAGCGGAGTCCCACAGAAGCCTGTCCTGAGTCTGTCGTTGCTCAATGTGTTTATTAACAATTGGATGTTTGCATAAAAAGCTTCTTGAGCAAGTTTTCAAACACCACGAAACTGGGAAGTACTGTGAACAAGTTGGAAGGTAATAGTGTAATTCAGAGGATCTCAACAGGTTGGGAAGTTGGCCTAGAGCTAAGAGAATGAAGTCACATGTGGACAAATCCAAGGTGCTAGACCTCGGGAGGAAAAATCAGAAACAAATATGAAGTGGGTAACACCTGGCTCGATGGCAGCACTATGGAAAAAGACTTGGGAGTCTTAGCAGATGATAGATTCAACATGAGTTTGCAGTTTGATGCAGCTGCAGAAAAGGCAAATGCAGTTTTGGAATGCAGTAGTAGAAACATTAGGAGCAAGACATGGGAGGTGATAGTGTCACTCTATTCAGCACTGGTTAGGTCTCATCTGGAGCACTGTGTGCAGTTCTAGCTTCACATTTTAAAATAATGTGGAGAAGTCACAGAAGGTCCAGAGGCAGGCAACAAAGATGATAAAGGGCTTGTAAAATGAGTCATACAAGGAGAGGCTGAAGGAAGTAGGCATGTTCAGCTTGTGGAAAAGGTGATTAAGATGGGACATGATAGCAGTCTTCAAATATTTGAAGGGCTGAAGTAAAGAAGAGGGAACATACCTTTTCAGTCTTGCTGCAGAGAGGAGGATATGGAACAATGGCTTGAAGTTGCAGCAAAGTACTTTTAAATTGAATATCTTGGAAAACTTCACTGAGGCAGTGGGATAGACTGCCTAGGGAAGTTGTGGACTCTCCATCACTGGAGGTGTTCAAGAAGAGGTTGGACAGTTACGGATCAGGGATGATCTAGGTGTAACTATGCCTATGTCTTACTATGGGCATTCCCCATGCTTCTGGGCTTTGCTGGTTGCCCCAGCCCCCACTTTTCTACTACATGTATCAGGGTGTTTTTAAGCCTGTCTCAGGCATTGGGTGTTGATGACAGCCAAGGCTGGAGACTGATGGCAGTGTACAAATGCTCATGCTGGGACCAAAGTTGGAAGTTCCTGGCTAAAAGGTCTTGCCCCTCTGCTCAGACTCAGACTTACCACCATATTTGGGTTCAGGAGGGAATATTACCCAATGGTCAGATTGGTACAGGCTGTGTGGATTTTTGCCTTCCTCAGAAGCAGGGGGTGTGGCCCTCTGCCTTGACCATACTTTGATACAATTTCAAAGAAGCAGGATTTTGGCTCCTGTGGTTCCTCTGATTTACCTGTGCAGATTAGGGTATTAGGTCTACGTTGTGGCAGGGTTGATGGTAGTCTTATGTAGAATTTAGATTACAGATTGTATATGATAGTTTAGACAGGGAGTTGGACTAGATGCCCTCAGGCAGGGGGTTAGACCAGCTTACCAGCTTTACTTTTCTATGATTCTATGAGTAAGAAGTCTATGGTTCCTGAATACTATTTTTCAAGCCTGATGTCCACATTTTATAAAAGATGTTGAAAACTTTAGATATAGGATATACAAAAGAATGAAGAAAATGGTTTGTGAGCTTAAGAAGATTTGTAGCAAGAACCTTGAAGAGTTCCACCTGTTTAGTTTATTAAAAGAAGGTTTAGAGGTGTATTGATTGCAGTAGATAAGTATCTTCTAAGACAGAAAATACCAAATATTAAGGGGCTCTTAAATTTAGTGGAGAAAGTCATAACAAGCTCAAAACAGGAATGTTTAAATGAAAAATTCAGTACAAACTTGTAACATTGAGGGTGATTAACCATTAAGCTCTTTTGATGTCTTTGGATCAGGGTTGACAACCCAAGACAATTTTTTACTGACAATCTGCAAACTTTTTACTGATATCCAAGCCTTTTTACTTGTATATCTTTTACGTAACATAAGATTAATTTTTCTGCCAGGCCCTGGATAGCAGTGGCAATAGCAAAGTTCAATTTAGTAGTTTAACACCAATCCTAGTAAAAATTGGTTGTCAGTGGGTGCATCTATTGCTCATCTACTGCTTTACTGCACAGTACAGCTAATTACTGTGCACTAAGCATCTGCATCTACATGTACAGTTGCTTACTATGCATTAACTTGCTCTAATCATGAGTAAATTTTGCTCCCTGTAAATGCAAGTAGCAAATTTACATGAGATTACTTACTGCGCGGGGTAGCAGGGGGGTGGTATATTGCTCCCTCCCTGGGAGATGCCTGCTGCAGGGGTGGGTTTCACGATCAGACCTTGGGTGAGGACAATGTCCCCCTGCCTGGACAGCAGGGATCTCCCAGAGCCAGCTTCGCAGTCACAATCACTCTGGGATCACAGGGTTGGGTCTAGGAGATCTTTATCTCCCAGTGCTAACTTCGTGGTCATGGGGTCAGCACTGGGAGAGAAGGATCTCCCAATTCTGGCACCACAACTGTGGAGCTGGTGCTGGGAGAGAAGAATCTGCAAGCACAGACTCTAGGTCCTGGGACCATGGGGTTTGGGCTGGGAGATAGCAGGGCCCAGACTGGGAGATCCTTACCACAGAGCAGGGCCTGGAAGCTCCCTGCTGCCAGAGCAGGGGTACACTGATCCTGCCTAGGCTCTGGTGGTGGAGCCTGTGCTTGCAGCAGGCAGCTCTGAAGGCAGGGAGAAATGTCTCAGTCCCCACCAGGAGACAGCTGTCTCCTGGCCCCTGGACTAGCATCCAGGGGGAGCCTAGAGCTCCTCCTGTCCACTGCAGGGGCTCGTTACAGGGCCACAGGGAGCAGGAATAATCTGCTGCTAGAAGCAGCAAATATGCCACCATGTTTCTGCACCTGTAGACACATTCCTGGGAGAGTTTACTCTTAGGTAGTTTACCCAAGGATAAGCTGCTCCTAGATTATTTGCACATGTTGACATGCCCACTATGTCAGCAAAAAAAAAAAAAAAAGTCCTGGGCTGGCCAGTGTAGTTTGTAAGGTAGTCTAACTTCAGCCTAACATGGCTAACTACTTCTTTCTGCTAATGATTTAGTTTGACACTAGTTACTGGACTCAATACAGGGGTAACTGGCTGAAATTTATTAGTCTTTGCTATAACCATCCCTTATGATTTTAAACTATGAATCTTTGAATTGAATATAATGTTTGTATATATAATAGGGGATGAACAGTTTCTGTCAGTTAAATTATGTGTTTTGCTCATTTTATATAACCTAGTTAGTAAGTTAAATTCTGAACTACAAACTGTACATTCAAGGACAATGTTTTCCATTTCAGTGTGAAAAACCTCCAGTGTAAGAAGGATTTGCTGAAGAACTTACTTAATATTTTTGAATAGCAAAAATATTTTGCAGCAAAGTACAGTTAGGTTGGAGAGGCAGTGGAATAGTATGCCTAAGGAAGTTGTGGACTGGATCTGTGCCCCGGTGAGACGAAGCTCAGCCTGCTTGTCCCACCTGGGACCAGTTCCCAAGGCACATTCCCCCGCCCAACTGCAGCCCCCCTGCAGTTTACCAGCATCAGCAGCCGCACTCTTGGCCCCCTGCACAGCAGGGGGCAGCATGACTTGGGTCCAGCTGCCGGGTATTGGCCAGCTCTGCCACAACTTCCCTAGGCATACTATTCCACCTCCAGATCATTGGAGGTGTTAAAGAAGAAGTTGGATGGGCATTGGTCTGGGGTGATTTAGGAGTTGCCATACTTAATGTTCTATTATGGATATTTCCCATGCTTCTGGGCTTTGCTGGTTACTACATAGGGATAGGAGAGAATCTTTTTCTGTTGCTACATGTCAGAGGTTTTTTTTTTAAGCCTTCCTCAAAAGTATTGGGGGTTGCTTGCAGCCAAGGCTGGCGATGTTGACAGGGATGTGCCACTGCTCCTGCTGGGACTTAAACATGGCAGTTACTGGCTAAGGGTCTTGCCCCTTCACTCAGGGTCACCCTGATCACCATATTTAGGGTCAGAAAGGAATTTTACCCAGTGGTCAGATTTATGTGGACATTGGGGATTTTTGCTTTACTTTCTACTGGGGAAAATGGCCTCTTTCTTGGAACTCTCAAAGTCTTTTAACAGCTTTTGCAGCACCAGTACCCAATGCCCCCCCTGCTTTATCTATGTAAGATTAAGGTGCTATGTTTTGTGGGTGTGTTAGGGTTGACTGTATAGTTCTGCTAATAGGCTAGATACTAGGTTTGGATAGGGATGGTCTTGCCTCAGGTGACTAGAAGACCTTTAGATGTACCTTTGAGCCTTACTTCACTATGATTCTATGATCTGGGAATTTCATGATCCACTCATGGATGGTTGCGGAAATGAAAATACATGACTTCTAGCAAATATATGGTGGGACATGGTCCTACAATGGGACTTGATCCAGTGTCCACTCATATAAATGGGAGTTTTTCCATTTATCCCAGTTAGCAGTGACTTGGCCCACTTGTGCTTTTCATTTCTATCTCTATTCTTTTGTGATTCTATCAAGTTAGGCTATTGTTCACTTTGGAAAGGACTGTTATGGAATAACTAGATTATTGTGTAATGATGCCTTTAGGTGGTCTAATTTTAAAGATCAGGATTCTTCTGTTGGAATTAGATTGCAGACAATTGCAGGATCATAAATCCTTGTGTATCCTCTGGTAACAGAAGGGGTAGGTGACACTTGGGCAAATGTTCATCTGCATTGTATTTTCTGGGTTTTTGTAGTGGATAGTTGTCACAGGCCAGCTGGGCACTGTGAGTGTATCAATTTTATCACAGGCCAACTGGGCTGTTTGATTCAGTTTCGGATGGAGGAGGCAAAGTTGGGTATGGAATAAAGGCAAATTTATTATAGCTTATACACGCACAACAGTTAACAGAAAGATAAATGTGATAAGCAGGTAAGGCAGTATAAAAGAGCTAGTAGTAAATAATAATAACAACAGATAGATAGATCACAATCTGTTGCAGGCCAACTTATTAGCTACACTGGGCTGTTCAAAACAACAAATAGACAGACATGGGTTGACAACTTATCAATAGTCCCTCAATGCCAGGTGTGCGCCAAGTGATTCCAGCGAAGTCAGGCATCCCTGATGATTGACGCTGTCACAGGGATTACCAGGAAAGCTCCCTTGATCAGGATCCGATCCTCACTCACACCGGGAGTCTGGGGTCCGGGCATAGGACAGAAATGGCCATTCTGTTCCCTCCTTCCTGCTGGTCACCTGATGCATGTGCTTTTATACCTAGTCTTATGTTAATCTGTTGGCCTCAGGGCCACTCACAATGTTGCCCTATAGCTGTTACCCTATGGGATTGAAAGGTATTAAAATTATCATAAAAGGTTACCACCCAGACTCGGGTTTATCCAATGAGCAAATTATGATGCAGCACCTTTAGGTTTGAAATTGACATCGCTCCGCCTAAATCCAAACCCCTTTTAGGCTTCATTTGAATATGCTTTCTGGAGATATGCTTTCCTGGACTGTGTTGGGTGTGCCAAGCAGTTAGATCCACTTTTTATTGCTAAGGCTGAACCCTGAGCAAAAAACCGTTAGGCCAGCTAATCTCACAGCTACAGCTTTGCCTATGGCACCCAATCAGTTCTATGACCAGTTGGATATCATTTTGGTTAAACGTATGACAGACAAGTTACATTTGCAGTTTACAAACTTATAAGCTTATATGAACTAATATTACCTGTTTACGCAAAATACCAAATGCCTCCAAGAAGCACATATTATTGCTTATTAATCCCTCTGGTTCTGGCTGTCACAGATAGTATTATTTTTGTGGTGGAGGGAAGAAAAAATTTAATGTGAGAGAACACCAAGCGTTAGGGCTGTGTGAAACACCATTGTTTCATTTAATTCATTTCACCATTTTGAAGGGACAGTGTTCCATTTTGTTGTTTCATTTCATTTCGAAGCACTGTCCCATTTTGTTTTGTCACAACTGTTTTGCTGTTTTGAGATTTCGCCCATAGGCTATAATGGGGAATAATGAAAATGCCTAAACCTTTGTCATTTCTTGCCTGATTTTGAGGCTACCATCCCTGTAACTTTCATCTTCTGAGGGAATGAAGCCTGACAAGTTTACAGGAGATAGATGCAAAGGTTTCTGGGAAACTGCTCCTCAAAGTGATCAAACCAAAATCCTGACACTTGCTGGTGGTGGCAGACTCATATGATCTGACATGCAGATCCAGGGGCTCGCACCCCTAGGAGGGCTGTCAGACTCCTTCTGGGGTTGTGAGCCACTGGATCTGTGTGCTGGATCACAGGAGGCTGCCACTGCCACTTGGGACTGGCGGCAGCAGCAATCTTCCCCGGCACTGGGCGTGGGCTGTGTCCAGCGCCAGTCCAAGGCGGTGGCCTGAGCCTCCTGTCATCCAGTGCAGATCCGGCGGCTCACACCCCTAGGAGGAGTCTGACACAGCCTGGGAGCCCTCCCAGGGGTGCAAGCCCCTGGATCTGTGCCCCCGGTGAGACAAAGCTCAGCCTGCTTGTCCCACCTGGGGCCAGTGCCCAAGGCACATCCCCCCACCCAGCTGCAGCCCCCCTGCAGTTTACCAGAATCAGCAGCCGCACTCTTGGCCCCCTGCACAGCAGGGGGCAGCATGGCTTGGCCCCAGCTGCCAGGTATCTGCCGGCTTTGCCACACTGCACTGCTGCTGTCCAGCTCCATGTGCTGTGGGGCCGTATGCTTTCGGGCAGCTCTGGGCTGTCACTTGGGGCTGTGCATTGCTCATGGGGACCGCTGGCCACACCAGCCCGGGTCCTGCATGCACAGAATCAGTACACAGGGCTCATGCACGCAGGACCTGAGCCAGTGTGGCCGGTGGTCCCATGAGCAATGTGCAGCCCCAGGTGACAGCCTGGAGCTGCCCGAAAGCACATGGCCCCGTGCTGCACTGAACCAGGCAGCAGTGGCATATTGTGGCAGAGACAGCAGTTACCTGGTGACTGGGGCTGAGCTGTGCTGCCCCCTGCCGTTCAGGGGTCCAAGAGTGTGGCTGCTGATGCTGGTAAGTTGTGGGGGGAGGGAGGGCTGGAGCCAGGCAGGGGCCATGTGGGGGCTTGGAGCTGGGTGGGGAGGCAAGCAGTCCCTGGTGGGACAAGCAGAGTGAGCTTCCTCTGACTGGGGCACAGAGCCAAGGGCTCGCACCCCTGGGAGGGCTTCCAGGTTGTGCCGGACTCCTCCCAGGGGTGCAAGCCCCTGGATTTGTGATAGATGGCAGGAGGCTTAGGCTGCCACCTGGGACAGGCACTGGGCACAGCCCACACCCAGTGTTGGGGAAGATTGCTGCTGCCGCCAGTCCCAGGTGAAGGGGCAGCCTCCTGTCATCCAGCATGCAGATCCGGCTTGTACGCCCAGGAGACGTCCAGCACAGCCCTGCAGACCTCCCAGGCATGTGAGCCACTGGAGCTGCATGCCAGATGACAGGAGGCTGCCGCTGCTGCCTGGGACTGGTGTTGAAGCCAAGTAAGCCTGGCTTTGAAACTCAAAATGTTTTGAGTGCCCTTGTTTCATTTCGAAGCTGTTTTGAAGTCATTTGTTTCATTTTGATCTCACTTTTTAGAGCTCAAAATGTGTTGAAACAGCTTTGAAACAAAACACTCAGCAAATTTCACACAGCCCTACCAAATGTGGCATCACCAAAGACAAAGCAATAATAATTTGAACAATAGTTGGTGGTTTTGGTGATCATTTCCATCCTATCCTTCCTATGAATTCTAGAAGAGTAAACAAAGTGAAAGCTTAACTACAGCACTTTACTTCATAGATGCTCAAGGGCAGTGGAGCATGCCAGACTATATTGGAATTTGGAAGTCTGCTTTTGATGTTTTTTTCTGATGCTCATCCTATTCAAACAGCAAATTTACTATCTAATCACAAGTTGCCATGTCAGTCTAAACAAAGTAATGCAGGGCTTCAAGCAATGCATAAAATAAGCTTACAAGACTGACAACCAGCAGAAGTACTCTGTTTGCTTTCTCATTATGGAGGCAGACTATGACACTACAGAACATGGGAGACTGGTGCTTCCTGAGTCAGTAGGAGCACTTGCCCCCACAGTGGCCAGTCAGTGACCAGGGGGGTGAAGTCCCCCCCCATGGCTGATTGCATCAATTCAGAAGTGCCAGTGGCATGCTGCTGGCACTTCCAAACTAGTGCGATGGGCCACAGGGGAACTTCTCCCCACCACCCCCCAGTCAGTGCAATCAGCTGTGGGGGAACCATGGGGATCGCTTCTCCTGGTGTCCCCACTCCCTGGCTGGCACTTTCAAGGAAGGCTCTGGTGCACTCACCTGCCCCCCTGCCCATCACCTAAGTGGGGAATGCTGCTGTCAAGGGATGCACCAGTGCTCTGAGGGGGTGCACATGCATCCCTGTGCACCCTCTATGCATCATCACTGCTACAGAATTAGAGGTCTTATCTCCCATGAGAACTCTTGAAGGTACGCAGTTCCAAATTGTACATCCTAACCAGAAAACTGCTTGTCTTTCAGGTTTTAGGAGTAAAATTAGAGAATATTCATACTATAGTATTCCACTTTCCCCGAAGTGCCTTTTCTTTTGTGATAGCCTCTTATGTTTTGGATACAGGTAATACACCTCATGATTAGTGTTCTTACAACAGCTGAAACACTTTGCTTTCACTTTGAACGTGTGTGAGTAGCCACACGTGTTTCAAAACAGCAGAGAAATAAGATCCACTGCACTGCTACAGATATTATTGGCCTCTTGATTCACTGTGGTATTGACCCTTCTGTCCATAAAAACTATTAAAATATAGCATTCATATTTTGACATAATGAAGCTAATAAGCACATACAATGCACAACTAGGTCAGAAATATTGTGCATATCCTAGTCTGCCATTGGTATACAAGTGCAATTCAGCACTGAAGGTCAATGTATATACTATTTCCACTATATGTATCAATCCTTTTAGAGGGCGGTGACCTGAAGTTAATATTATTGAAGTGCAAGTTTTTTGAGAATTTCTCATGAGTACACCAGAATCCTTGAAGGGGTTCTGGGAAATATGCAACATATAAAGTAAGTCTGTCAAGGAATATGGATTTAAAATATTTTCTGAGCTTTTGTTTGTAGACATCATTTGTTGGGTCATGTCTGCAGTTTGATAGTGATCTCTATGGGGCTAGGAATGTGCTCATCTGTGTGCTGTGTAAGAGGCCAAGCATACTGTGAATATTAATTGAGTGCTTTTATAGGCAGAAGTCAGAAACTTCTATGTTAAATTCCCAGCTCAACAGGGTAAGTTCAAGTCACTTAGTTTCACATTATATTTATTATAAAATAAAAGCCTCATCAATAGATAGACTATCTATGGTGTAGAAAGGAGCAGGGATGAAGTTAGCCTGATATGTTTTATATTAGTGTCATACAGTCCTCTTTACTGAAGCCCCAAGGACTAAACTAGAAATTTCTAAAGTTAAAATCATGTACTGCTTAAGCTTGCATGAAAAATTACAAGTGTGGGTAAATGAGCCATAATGACTCATAAAATTTGGGTATATGACTGAGGAGGGGACACACAGCACATACCTACTAATAGCATATGCACTGTTGCTCTGAAAATTCATCACACAAAGAAAACAGGGGAGGCCTTATTTTTTCCCTTTATGTTTATACAATCTGCATAGATGCATATTTCCCCATACCCTAGATGACAGAATCTTATCTACCATTGTTCATTTACTCCATGACCCATGAAAAATTAAGCTTCTAGAATTGAACATCTCCACAGCTACAATTCAAGCACAATATTTCAGAAGCTTGAACTTCCATAGCCTGTGCCCATGCTCTACCTGTTCTGTGATAAAAGAGGTTTTCATTTTCCAGGGATGTTAATCTAGAATTTTGCAACAGTACACCATTAATCTTATACCCCTGTGAAGCACTGGTTTGAATGAATAGAAGGCAAAAGAAGGAGAACATTAAATAGATTTTTATAAAGAAACAAAGGAGGCAAGAGCATCAGGACACTTTGTTCCCATCAATAGTTAGTGGGTCTTTTTGAATGATATTACTTAATAAACAAGTAAGTTTCTTAAGAATACACTGTTAATACAATGAAAAATTACTTTCTGTCACATGACATGCATTAAGGTGCATAAAATGTGTTGTATAGCTTGACACTTCTTTCCAAGACTACTATTTGTATGACAAAAATAACCAGTATCAAAAAAAAAAAAACTGTTTGAGAGACTGAGAGGTGTTTAAAAATCTAGCTTTTGATGGTAATTTTAAAAAATTATATGGACTTTTTGCAGGTGATGATATTTCAGGATTTGTTGCATATGATAATGTTTTAGATAATCTTTTTCAAGGTATTTCCATGATGTATGTGGATTCATCCAATTAAGAGCTCTGGAAAATGAAATCTTATTTTATCACAAAATAGATGCTGCACAAACACAGAACAATGCTATAGAGGGAGTAGAGGGATCAGGCCAGGACAAGAGATACTTAACTATATACAGATTTATTAATATATACAAAAATTAAGAGAATTGCTGTTAATAAACACACACACACACACACACACACATATATATATATATATTGCAGATCCCTCTCACAGCACTCTGGCCTGCCACCCACCCCTTCTATCTGGAGAGGGGAGCACAGTACTTGGTTGCACCCAAGTTACATTTGATTTATTTGACTGACAACAAAATAAATCTAACAGTCAGGGAAACTATCAGGTGTTCCTGACCCTATGAGATACACTTATTGTTGGATTGGTATTTTATGTGGTCAGGTGAACATTCACAGAAATGAAACAAAAAATAAAACCTATGTAAAAGCAACAAAACAAATATAACTTTACATTCATAAAGTAAGGAAATTCAGTGTAATAGTAGAAATCCATGGTGGTGCTCCAACTTGAACTTACACCAGTGTAAGGAAAAGAAGAAAATTTGTCAGCCAGTTTTACTTTACAACTTTCATTTTTGTCTCCTTACTTTTCTGAATTTGATTCTGTGGCCATTTGTGGTTTAATTCCTATCATTAGTACAGTTTTAAGTAAAAATCTAAGGAACAGAAAAAAAATAGTCCATTCTGAGCCCTGGGAGATGTGGGTGACAGTTGCAGCTCATTGGACCCGTTATCATCTAGTTTGCAAATATGTAATTATAGACATTTAACATCCCATACTATTTACTCAGCATGTGTTTCTTTTATATATAACAACAGAATTACAGGCTATTCAAACAAGGTGTTATTTACTAGAATGTCCAGGATGGCTTTCAAAGGGTTATTGTTATACCCTGTTGTGTAATTAGTAAGTTTTGTAGAATGGACATCTTGTACTCATATGTCTATTGTGTTTATTCTAGAACAGCTATGACAATTGGATGAAGGGCTACTGTATTTTGAAAATTTTTGGTTTGCAGGTCATTGCCCCTGTAGATAGTCTGACCTTTCTTTTTAGGTCTTGGAACTGGTACATCAGGATGAATGACAGCAAAAGATAATTAGAAGAAAGGTAGTTAGCCTTTCTGGAAGGCAGGACTGTGTAATAGGGGTGTGCAAAGCTTCGGTCCCTGATTCAATTCGGTAGAGATTTGGCTCAACTTGGTGGCTGAATCTCTGAATCTGAATCAAATCAGAAGACCCTTTAATCTCCCCAAATCTAAAGGGAACCCTCTGAAACAACTTGGAGAGATTCGGAAAGATTTGGTGATTCAGACATAGAGACAGCTTTACATATTTTTTTCTACATACCTGTAGGTAGCAGGGGTTCATGAATGCTGTGATTCTGGGGCACATTGAGTGTCCCACAGAAGCACAGCAGGCTCTCCAGCGTGCTTGGCAGCAGACCTGGAAGTGGACCAGAAGTACTTGCGGTCCACTTCTGGGTCTACTGGGAAGTGCGGTGGGGAGCCCCCCACACCCCCCAGGCTCAGTGACTGGTACCTCCTGGGTCTGGGGGGGTGGACCCTGGGTTCCCCTGAGGCCAATCACTGAGCTGAGGAGGCATGGGGGGAGGGGGGGGGGCTGCACACTCCCCAGTGGACCCAGAAGTGGACCAGAAGTACTTTCAGTCCACTTCCAGGTTCGCCGCCGAGCATGTGCCCCCCCCCATACATCTGTTGAATGTTCCATGTGCCCCAGCATTGCAGTTATCATAAGCCATGCCTGCTACCTCAAGGTATGTAGAAAAATCTTTTAAAGCTGTGTCTATGTCCAAATCGCTGATTCTCCGAATCAGCATCAAATCCTAGAATAGGAAGGGAAGGCTGGCAAGGTGTTAGGACCACACATTACCTGTAACCTCTATATGGTTGTCCCAGAGGGACACAAGGGGAGGCCCCAGAGCACCCTCCCACAGTGGGACTTGAGGCAGGGCTGATCCGCCTGAAGAAAGAAATGAAAACAGGGCATACTTACTGTTTTTAAGGGAAATGGAGCCGCGCTGAGACAAACCGTCAGTGTGGTTCATAAGCCGTTTTTATTGCTAGCTGGGAATGGCACCAGGAGATGACATCATAAAAAAATCACTGCCTTGCTGATTTAAAAGCTGGCAGCATGGAAAAGGAATCAGAGGCAACAATGCCAGAGGCAGAAAGCAAAGCTTCCCCCTGGGCTGCACACAGGCAGTGTCGGCAGCTAGGCAGGAGGCTGGACAGGGACCCACAGGAGGGGTCCCGGAACCGTTAAAAGAAGTGTTCACCTGGCTTGGCAGGTCAGCTGGGCCAAGGAGGATGGCATCGAGGGATCTCAAGGACCACAGATGCCAGATCCGTGAGTGGGGTGGGCTGAGGCCCCATACCCTGACTATTCCTTTCTTCTCTCTCTCTCTCTCTCTCTCTCTCTCTCTTTTTTTTTTTTTTTTTTAATTATTTTGGAGGTGCACAGAGCCTGGACCAATGAAGGAGCCTCTGAGTGACCCCAGGTCAAGAAGGAGAGCCAAGGTAATGCAGAAGACTGCTATGCCTCTGGAGGGGAGCAGACACAGTGGTGATGACGAGCCCACGTCCCGTAGTCATCTAGGGTGAAGGGGCACTGAAAGATGAGCAGGAGGAGAAGGAAGCATGTGACAACATCAAAGGACAGACCAGCGACCCATCATCCGGCCGTCCTGAGGGCTGGTGTATGGCTGGGGTGTAGGGGAGGTGGACCCCCAAGAATGCCCACTAAGGGCAGAACCCTGTCTTCAAGGAACCACAAGGAGGAGCCCCACCACTGAAGAAGAGAAGATCAAGTCATGGCAGGTAAGTGTCAGGGCCTCCCTCAGGGGTGAACGTGAGCCCCCGCCTAGGCCCAGGGGACACCCGCTGCAGCTGGCACTGGGTGTGTGCTCTAAGGTCACCAGAGAGTGCCTATACGAGACAAGGTGGGTGCAATGGTAATAAAGAAAAGCACTTTCTAGTCACATATGCATGAGTGAAGCCACCATACTCCTTGTATTAAGACACAGACTTAATTAATAATTAAAATTGGTCTTAGCAGTGGATCCATATCCAGATTTGGACTATCCAGCTGTGCCCAATATGGGGATTTATTTTAATTCATTGCACTCTGTTTCAGGAAGCAACATGCAGATGGACCAAAGTGTCTTTGTGCAACTGTGCTGGTTTTCAGAGAGTATTGGCATTAGAGCAGGCACTTCATTTGCACGAGCTTCCTACTCCTCTGAAGCCTGGGTTTGGTTGGGATCCTTTGAAGTTAGCAGACATGGTTGCTTGGGGTTTCAACATCTTTTCTGCCAAAGACAGGGTCAGTATTTAATAATACATAGTACTTGTAGAGCCTGTCTAATCTAAGGACCTCAAAGAACTTGGGTAAAGTAACTATGTAAGCTCCCTTGTGTACTGTGAAGCTTCATGTGCAAAAAGTATGGTTATGCCAGGAGTAAACAGAGGCAGAGTGGTTAAGTGACTCTTTCACGGTTATGCAATCTCGTGACACATAGTACATTGTACCCTGCATGCTATACCAGTAATTAAGCAATCTCAAAGAAGTACCCATGTACATAGCTCCTTCATTAGAATAGTTTTGAAAGTATACAGTCAAGTTGGCACCATAGCATATTAATTATTTTATTCTGTTAATGTCAGGGTTTTTTCATTAATTCACTAAATAATACAGTTGACTATTTGGTTAACAACAATCAGCCACCTTTTGTATGTGCGGGAAGCCCAATTTGTCAAACAGCTCTTTTTTTATTTGTTATCGCTGCTGCTAGTTTTATAGGAAATTCAACAGAGTAGAAGCAAAGAAACCATGCAGTTTTTTGTACTCTGCAATGAGTGACATTATGAAAGGCTGACTTCTACTTGCTAGTCGCTGTTTTGGTTTTATGCGACTGTCTGTTAACTTCATATAGATTAGCACAGCATGATTCTTCTCCTGTCCTCCAATTGCCTAAGGGTCAAAATAACCCCTTTAACTAATCACAGAACATTTAAAATGTCTCAGTCTAGTTTAATGCACCTAAATGTCCTGCTCTGTGCTATTTACAATTGATCTATGTGGCCAAACCCTACTACATGACAAATTGATCTCCTGCCAGCTCTTCTCTGCTTTACAGTGTGTAACCATTGCTACTGTCAAGTTAATGTCTCTTCCCAAACATTCTTGCCTTTTATATTGCACAGGATATATTTTAAAGTGTACAATTCTGGTCTGAGTGGAGCCAATGGAAAAGGAAGTTATAGAAAACAGGACTGGGTGGTTATCACTCTTAATTATTTATAGATTAGTAGTGTGGAAAATAAGAATGTTACATTCTTACAGGTCAAAAGGCTGGAATATCCAAGCCTAGTGCTGACACATTAATATGCAAATACAACTGTTGAAAAAAAATGAATAAAGTAATTCTTGGCTGGCTAAGGGTAGCAGACACTTGCTATTCAGACTCATTTCAATGCTTCATCAGTTATCTATTTCCCATCTTAATCAAGGATTTCTTGATATTGCCAGCCCCAAATGTTACAGATGGTAAGAAAGGTCTCAAGAAAAAATTGCAATTTACTTAAAAAGAATGAGATTGATTCTTAAGTACAGTGAATATGGGGGTTCTTTTTATTTTTCTTGTGGTTTTGAATCTTTAGGTTGCATCCAGACTAGCACGCTTGTGCCTCTTTCCCTGCCTCAAACTCCTTTGGGAATATGTGGGAATGAAAAACTTGCGGCACGGGGAAAAAATTACACCAATGGATATCCGGGAGTTTAAAAAAAAATGAAACAAAAAAAAGCAGACCGTACCCTGAGGCAGCTGGAGGCTGGGTCCTCCAGGGAGATGCTCTGGCTGCCAGAGTGTCTCCATGGTTGGCCTCTCACCCTGGTGCTGAAACAAGTGGCCCCACCAGGCTGTGTTCAGCACGAGGGCTACAGTGATGGTGAGTAAGGGATCGGGGGGGCTGGAGGAGGGTGGAGGGGACCATGAGGGCAACCCCCGCCAGCCCTGCCCAGACCTCCCCAGTCCCTGGCCAGCTGGGCCCAGCTGGGTGGCACAGGGGCCCCGAGGGCAGCAGGGCCTGGATGGACCCGGCGCATGGTCCCCACATGCTGCACTGGGTCCTGCCACCCTGGGCCTGGCCCAGCTGGGTGGCAGAGGGACCCCAGGGCTGGTAGGACCCAGCTGGGCCTGGTGCGCCACTCCAGGTCATACTAGCAAGGGCCCAGCCTGACTGGGCAGCAATGGGGCCCCAAAGGCAGAAGGTCCACCATCAAGGGCCCAGCCTGGCCCAACCCAGCAGCAGAGAGGCCCCAGGACTCAGCTGGGCCTGACATACAGTTCCATGTACTGCACTGGGTCCTGCCAGCAAGGGCCTGGCCTGGCTGGGTGGCAGACGGTTCCCAGGGCTGGAAGGACCCAGCTGGGCTTGGTGCGTGGTCCCCACGTGCCGTGCTGGGTCTTGCCACCATGGCTCGGAGCACCCCATAGATTCATAGATTCATAGATGTTAGGGTCAGAAGGGACCTCAATAGATCATCGAGTCCGACCCCCTGCATAAGCAGGAAAGAGTGCTGGGTCTAGATGACCCCAGCTAGATACTCATCTAACCTCCTCTTGAAGACCCCCAGGGTAGGGGAGAGCACCACCTCCCTTGGAAGCCCATTCCAGATCTTGGCTACTCGAACTGTGAAGAAGTTCTTCCTAATGTCCAATCTAAATCTGCTCTCTGCTAGCTTGTGGCCATTGTTTCTTGTAACCACCGGGGGCGCCTTGGTGAATAAATCCTCACCAATTCCCTTCTGTGCCCCCGTGATGAACTTATAGGCAGCCACAAGGTCGTCTCTCAACCTTCTTTTGTGGAGGCTGAAAAGGTCCAGTTTCTCTAGTCTCCCCTCGTACGGCTTGGTCTGCAGGCCCTTAACCATACGAGGGTCTCTGGACCCTCTCCAGGTTATCCGCATCCTTCTTGAAGTGTGGCGCCCAGAATTGCACGCAGTACTCCAACTGCGGTCTGACCAGCGCCCTATAGAGGGGAAGTATCACCTCCTTGGACCTATTCGTCATGCATCTGCTGATGCACGATAAAGTGCCATTGGCTTTTCTGATGGCTTCGTCACACTGCCGGCTCATGTTCATCTTGGAGTCCACTAGGACTCCAAGATCCCTTTCCACCTCTGTGCCACCCAGCAGGTCATTCCCTAGGCTGTAAGTGTGCTGGACATTTTTCCTCCCCAGGTGCAGCACTTTGCATTTCTCCTTGTTGAACTGCATCCTGCTGTTTTCTGCCCACTTGTCCAACCTATCCAGGTCTGCTTGCAGCTGTTCCCTGCCCTCCGGCGTGTCCACATCTCCCCATAGCTTTGTGTCATCTGCAAACTTGGACAGAGTACATTTGACTCCCTCGTCCAAGTCACTGATGAATACATTAAAGAGTATCGGTCCAAGGACCGAGCCCTGCAGGACCCCACTGCCCACACCCTTCCAGGTCAAGACCGACCCATCCACCACAACTCTTTGGGTGCGACCCTCTAGCCAATTCGCCACCCACCGGACTGTGTAGTCATCCACATCACAGCCTCTTAACTTGTTCACCAGTATGGGGTGGGATACCGTATTGAAGGCCTTCCTGAAGTCTAAGTATACGACATCCACCCCTCCTCCTGTGTCCAGGCATTTCTTAACCTGGTCATAGAAAGAGACTAGATTGGTCAGGCACGATCTGCCCGCCACAAACCCGTGCTGGTTTCCCCTCAGCATAATTTGCCCTGCCGGGCTCTCACAAATGTGAGCCTTGATAATTTTTTCAAAGACTTTACCAAGGATGGAGGTGAGACTGACTGGCCTATAGTTGCCCAGGTCCTCCTTCCTCCCCTTTTTGAAAATGGGGACCACATTAGCCCTTTTCCGGTCCTCCGGGACTTGGCCCGTGCGCCACGAGCATTCGAATATTCCCGCCAGTGGCTCTGCAATGATGTCGGCCAGTGCCTTTAGCACCCTCAGATGGAGCTCATCCGGGCCTGCCGACTTAAAGGCATCCAGTTCTTCCAAGTGACTCTGCACCATCTCAGGGTCTATGCATGGAAGTCTGGCACCTTGCTGCTGCCTCTCTACAACCCCAGTGAGAGACTTGTTGTGCCCCTCACTTAGGAACACTGAGGCAAAGAACTCATTGAGGAGTTCAGCCTTGTCCCCCCTGTCTGTCACCAATTGTTTCTGCCCATTTACCAGGGGTCCTATTCCTCCCTGGGCCTTCCTTTACTCCCTATATATCTAAAAAACAATTTCTTGTTGTTTTTTACTTGGGTTGCCATCCTCAGCTCCATGGTAGCTTTGGCCCATCTAACTGCCTCCCTACAAGCACGAGCAGAGGAGGTATATTCATCTTTGGTGATCTCTCCCTGTTTCCACTTTTTATGTGCTCCCCTTTTGTCCCTTAGGCTGCTCTGGATTTCTCTGGTCAGCCAGGGAAGCCTCCTGGCCCCTAATCAAGGCCCACTCCTGCTGCTGCTAATAAAGGTAAGTTATGTGCCCTGGGTGGGGGGCTGGGGCCCTCCAGGGTGCCTGGGACCCTAGTCAGGTGGGCTGTGGCCCTCCAGGGGGAGCTGGAACCCTGGGTGAGGAGGCTGGGGCCCTACAGGGTACCTGGGACCCTGGGCGGGGGGGCTGGGGCCCTGTGGGGGATAGGGGCTGTGGCCCTCCAGCGGGGAGCTGGGGCCTTGTGGTGGGGGGCATTCCATGTGGTGTGTGGTGGGGCTCCACCTTGTGGGGGCCAGGGGACCCACCCCTCCTGAGAAGTCCCCCCACACCCACAGTGCCCCCCAGCAATTGCCTCACACCTACCCACACAGCAACCGACATCCGTCTACACACACCCACCCACCTTCCCCCACATCCCTTCCCACCCCCTTCCTGCAAACACCACATCCCCCCATGTGCAAAGAAAACCAAAAGTACACATCAACACATATAGGTATTTAGAATTTATTTTATCATGATGATAGAGACACTGGTAGGCTTCCACATTGCTTTAACATTGTAAATGCACCAATAAAACATTTCCCAACTGACTGTTGTCTGTCTGTCTGTCTGTCTGTGTCTCTCTCTCTTTCTACATATATATATATGTGTGTGTGTATGTCGAGTGGTCTTTTGTGTTAATTGTGGAAAAATATGGTTTTGGGGTAGTTTTAAAAATGGATTTGGGTTGCTGCTGCAGAAGTCCAGCTGGCACAGGGGATAGTGTCCCCAGGTACCAAGTGGCTGAGCCCCCGAAGCTCTGGAGAGCGAGTAGCCCTGAGCTGCTTGCCAGGGCAGGTGTCTGTACTGCTGGGCCAGGACAGGGCAGCTTTTTATACTGCTGGGGACAGCACAGGTGCTGGCCCCAGGCTCTAGCTCCCCCTGGCTGCAGATCGAGGAGGAGCCAGGCAGGGTTATTTTGCCCCAAGTGGAAAAATTTTCTCCACAACAAAGTGCATGTCTGAGCCCGTGCGCTGAGGCAAAAAGCCCCGATTCAAATTTGCAGTGCTTCTTTTTGAGCTGCTTCAAGCGCATGTGCTTGCATGTGTGGACGTGCCCTTAGGGTGTGTCGAGACGACCACGCACATGCCTCTTCCCCCGTCTCAAACCCCTTTGAGGCGGGGCAACAGGCACATGCAGGAACAAAGAAGTGTTCCTCGGGCTGCAAACTTGCAGTGCGGGAGAAAATTAGACCCCTGGATATCCAGGCATCTAAAAAACCACATGGGGAAACAGCAGGGCAAGGCATGGTCTTGAGACTGTGCTTGGAGGCAACCCAAGATGGAATCCTGGGAAGGGGTGCATCAGCCAGGGGAGGAGTGGGTATACTGCATCTGCCATGATGACTGGTGGTATGCTGACATCCCCAGTGGTCAGGTCTTGGATCCCTGGGGCAAAGGTCCATGTTTGCATCAGTTCTGGAAGTGGCGAGTGGCACAGCACATGGGCGTCATGGGTGCTCCCAGCCCAGCCAGTGTAAATGTGGGTGAAGCGGCCACGATGGTCTACAACTGCTTCAAGCACCACTGAGTTGCTGCCATGCTGGTTGATGTACTGCTGCCTTCCCCCAGGGGAGTGGAGGATGGGGATGTGGGTCCCATCAAGTGGCCCTACACAGTTGGGGAGCCCAAGGGCCCCAAACCCTACCACCACCTCCCCTGGGTTGGCCAGCCAGATGACTCAGTCAGCTAGGGTGTCCTGGATGGCCCCACATACATCCAAGACAGCCTGGCCAGCAGTGGACTTCCTTATCCCAAAGGAGTGGGTCACATACCTGAGGCTGGCAGGTGTGGCTAGCCTCATGATGATTATGGCCACACGCTTCTCTAGGGTGAGGGCTGGATGCATCAAAGTGTCTTGCTGCTCAATGTTAGGGGCCACCTGGGCCACCAGGTGCATTAATGTGCCCTTTTACATTCGGAAGGTCTGTGTCCAGTGTACATCATCTCAGGTGGGGAGGACTATACACTCCAACCAGTACTTACTGGTAGCCCAAGGCCATGTGTGGTGGGTCATGTGGGGAGTGATGACAAGGTCTTCATTGTCAGCTGCTCCCTCTGTTGGGTCTGACCTGGCAGTAGTGGGGTGGAGGGCTGCAGCATGGGTATGCTCCTCCCCAGCAGGGCCAGCTGGTACTCACAGCCCCAAGCTAGGTACGAGACACTGGTTCCAGACTGGGCTGTCTGGATGTAGTGATGTAGCTTTGCAGCCACTGCCCATTGGCAGTTGGCCCAGAGGTTCAAGCTGCTCTGATGCAGGGCCTGTACCAGATCCCAGGCAGCCATGTGGTCTCTGTCTGCATCTGGTAGGTGTGCAGCCATGGGGCCACAGGTGCAAGAAGGCAGATTCTGTTGCAGATGTCAGTAGGTCACAGCCAGGTAACAGTCCTCACTGCCAGACTGCCGCAGTGGGTAGAGGGCTCAAGGGCCACTGTAAGTCAAGGCAGCTTCAGCAGTCCAGTTGGCACAGGGAGCTGGTGTCTCCAGATGGCAAGCATTGTGCTACTTGGGGTTATTTTGCCCCAAGTGGCACAATTTTCTCCACACCAAAGTGCATGTCTGAGCACGTGTGCTGAGGCAAAAAGCACCAGCTCAAATTTGCACTGCTTCTATTTGAGCTACTGCAAGTGCACATGCTTGCATGTGTGGATGTGGCCTTAGAGTGCAACTGGACCAAGTTTTCAAAAACAATCTTTATAAAAAAAACGAAGTTGGGATTGTTTCTTTGTAGCAAAACCTCCATTTTTTCTTTTTTTTTTTAATTTAAAAATACATTTCCTCCCCTTCCCCTAACCATTTCTAACTTTCTCTCTGCCATCTCTATCCCTTATAAGGGATTACAGGTAGTACTAGGTAAGCTAAGTTCTTGTATGCTATTATTGTAATAAGCCCCTTTTTATATTGTAAATAGTGTTCTGTTATGTTTGTATTGCCTTTTACTGTTTTGTTTTGTATTGTATTCATATAATTTGTACAATGATTTTTATTGTTTCATATTAGCATGGTATTTTTCTGGTCTGCAATCTGGGTTGGCATGAGTAATGTAAAGTATCCATTTTGTGTGTCAGGTTCCCATCTTGTCCCCAAGCCCTGTTGTGTAAGTATGTTGCAATTATGACTCAGGTTTAAGTCTGTAACCTCTCCCATGTAAATTGGTTTTCCTTGAATGCCTGAAGCAAAAGAGTGAATGGATGAGTGAAACACAATGATAGCAGGACCCCCTACTAAATCCACCATCAAAACCAATACCTGGACCAATGACCCATCCATTGGAACCACCATCAGCATTCAAGAAACAAAAGATGAGGCAACCTACGATTGTGCCAAGGCTGCACATGCTCAGTATGAACATCTGGAACAGGACTGACCTTGGCTGGATCTACCCTCCCCATAGGAGATCATAGGTAGTCTGCCCCATAAAAAGGGGTAGCAAAGATTGACTTCATAGGTAGTCTGTCCCATAAAAAGGGGTAGTAAAGATGTTCACCTGGACCAGATCTACTCCATGTCACACTGCCTATCAAACAGAGGGTCTGCTGGACACTCTCTCTGGACAACACCTGCTGGAAAAGACCCCGACTGGTCATTGAGGACTCCCTCCCTGCCTGAGTAGGTAGCTATCATCCCCATCCTCTCTTCAACCAAGGACGTAGACTCTGTTTCTCTTCCCTACCTAGACTCCAACCCTTCCACTGAGTCTCTTTCTCCTGCTACCATTGGGTAAGTACGTGTGGGAGTGCTTGTGTGAGTGTGTGTGGGAACCAAGCTGTACAGTACAGTGTTCATTTAATAAAACTGTTATTTGGAAACTTGAATTGGATTTTGCTTTACTGTGGTTCCGGCCCTGCTCCAATCTCTGCTCCTCGCCCCTCTAACTCCTGTCTCATTTCTCCCTCTCCTGCTTCTGGCTTACCACCACCTCCAACATCTGTTCTGAGCTCCTCTCTGCCTCCAAACCCCTGTTTCTTTGCTATTGCCTCATCCCCATTGCCTTTTCCCCTGATCTCTGCCACTGCTATTGCCTTGTCCCCACTGCCTTTTTCCCAGATCTCTGCCACTGCTATTGCCTTATCCCCACTGACTTTTTCCTAATCTCTGCCACGGCTATTGTCTCATCCCTACTGCCTTTTTTTCCTGATCTCTGCCACTTGCTCTTTAGTAACCAAGTACCCCAAGCATAGGTACCACAGGCACCAACACATACACACTGTCACATGAGTCAGTGTTTAACCTATGTGTATGTATGTGTGTATTGTGTATGATTTCATGTCATTATCATTAGGGTGTGTCTGTGCTTGAATTGGCGATAGGTGTGCATGTGCTAGGCTGGTAATTTTGGATGTGTGTGTGCCTAAGTTGGTGGTGGGGGTGTATGCGCCTAGTGTGTGTATGCACCTAATTGATTTGTGTGTGTGTATATGTGCAAGTGTGTCACACCCTCCCATCTAAAAGTGAAATTTGGAGATCCTGAGAGTTGGCCTGGCCCCACAGGACAACATCTTAATCACTTGCCTTTCAGCATAGGGACTGGCAGCCTTAAGAGATTGTACAGTGAGTGAATATCAATAGAAGGAGGAATTTAACTTAGGTCAGCAGTTCTCAATATTTTTAGACTTGAGGCACCTCTTGGAGAACGTCCGCTTTCACTCTTTTCTTCTTTAAAGAAAAAATAATAAAGCAATTCTTTTGTTGTAAAGAACTTAGGCCACAACAAGTCATAATGTTTTTGACACTATGGATTCCTACTTGAAACCTGCAGGTTTATCTTGTGAATCATGTGTAGGTCTTTGTATATCTAATAATGCCTGGCACCCTTGAAAGGATCTTGTGTCACCCACCCTGGTTTTGTCCTAGGTGCACAGAGAAACTAGGCATGGAAGTATAAATCCTTAGTCTATCCATAGGTAAAAGAAACTGGAGCCTTTTGGTAAAATCCCAAGAATTGGCAACACTCATTTTTTTGTTCTCTTTCCACAGATGGACTCTGACTCATCTCTTACTTATACCAGCATAAATCAGGAGTAATATCCAATTTATGTCAATAGAGTTAGAAACTGACATGCAAGAAAATTGGTCCCGTATGCTATAGTTGTTGCAATATAAATAATGGGGAGTGCGTTGCATAATCAAGTAAGTGACATGCATCATTACATTGTAATAATGTTATAATTTTATTAGTAACAAATGCTCCCTTCTACAGCATTATTTTTTCCTACATTTTTCTACACCTTTTTTTTTTTTTACCAGATATGTACTTACGTCTATGTGCAAGTGTGCTAAATACCTTGAGACAATGACATGTGTATTTGTCCCCCACAATATAGTTAACATAAAATATTTGTTTATCAGGCTTTCACCATAATTGGTGTCATCTAGACCCAGCACTCTTTCCTTCCTATGCAGGGGGTCGGACTCGATGATCTATTGAGGTCCCTTCCAACCCTAACATCTATGAATCTATGAACAAGGCACACAAAAATCTCTATCCATCAAAAACGTGCCAATGCATTAACAATGACAACTATTTTACAATGCAGTAAAAACAGATATAATTCAAGGTACATCAAAGGGAAAAAAATATTAATTCGGCTTGTGATTTCATTTTCCTGAAGTAAAAAAAAAGTGCTGTATTATGACTAGACTGTGACCCAATTAATCCTTCTGTGCAAAACACCAATGGGATACAAACTTTTTATTCCCTTCTCTAAAACAGCTACACATACCAGTAGTGTAACATGGGGTGGGAGAGTGGGGTATATGCCCCAGGTGTTGCCTAAAGGGAGGGACACCAGTAGGACAGGGAGTGGGCACCTCACCCTCTCATACTATGCTCCACCTTCAGGAAATGGCTAATGCAGGTAATGTTCATCATGGAGTGCAAATTGGTCTAGGAGATAGTGCTGCTCTACAAAGTTATCATAGAATCATAAAAAATTAGGTTTGGATGGGATCTCAGGAGGTCATCTCGTCTAATATGCTGCTCAAAGCAGGACCATCTCAACCTGTATCATTCAAGCCAAGGTTTTGTCTAGCCAGGTCTTAAACTCTCTGGGTTACTTGTTCCAGTGCTTTACTACCCACCTAGTGACAGAGTTTTTCCTAATATCTAACTTAAACTTCCCTTTCTTCAACTTGAGACTGTCATCTATCAACACTCCTTGTTCTGTCATCTCACCACTGAGAAAAGTCTAGTTCCATCCTTTTTGGAACCACCCTTTGGGCAGTTGAGGGCTGCTATTAAATCCCCCTCTCAGTCTTGTCTACAGACTAAATAAACCCAATTCCCTTAGCCTCTCCTCAGAAGTCATGTGCCCCAGCTCCTTAACCCTTTTCATTGCCCTATGCTGGACTCTGTCAATTTCAAATTTGTTCACATCTTTTTTGTAGTGGGGGGCCCAAAATTGGACACAGTAGTCCAGACATGGCCTCTCCAGTTCTGAATAGAATGGAAGAATCACTTTATTTGATCTGTGTGATAAAGAGAGAGAACTGGTGACAGTAAGAACCGAACACCGGCAAGAACCAATAAAGAAAAAGAGAGAGCCATGCTTCCAGAGCAGCTGCTCCATGAAGCTAGAAAAACTCCAGAGGAAGAAGGATGGGGGAGAGCCCCAGATGAGGATGGAGAAAGACTGGGCATGGGAGAACGAATGCAGTGCTGATTGGGAGTGCAGAGGCAGAGGAGAGTGGCGTGGGAGCCACCTGGAACAATGGCAGTTGTAGTGAAGCGAGAGAGACAGATGTAGGATTCATTGTCAGGAACTCCATTGGAGAGTCGGTGCGACTTCGAGGGCCAGTGGAGTCAGCTGAGCCCTATAGTGCAAAGTGAAACTTTTCTTGTATTTCTTTTAAGTGATAAGTTGGGTTAAAGCAACATTATAAGGAAGAAACAAACAGAGAAAAGATAAGCCCAACCTCACATAGAGACTTAAAGGGGAAGATGCCTTTTTTCTGTGTTTGTTTGCTTTTTTTTTTTATTAGACTGATAATCCTAAAAGAAAAGAAATGAATGTAAAAGAAATTTAGTTAGATACCTAATAAAAGAACCATATCATAAGAAGCACACCATGAGTTTTCCTCTTTGATTGACCAGTTCATTTTTGGGGGGAAAATTTCAAAATGCAAGGTAATTGATCAACAACCCCTTTATCCAGTGGTGTTTAAGTCATACCCTCCTAGTATAGATCTGTTAACATCAAGACATGGGAGGTGAGATCTGGGTCAGCACAGAAGAAAAGAAGAAATGGGGAAAATTTGCAAGTAATTTGAGATCAAACTGAGTGATTGTGTATTTCATACAACAAGTGGATAGACAGAAAACCTCACATCTGCTAGGAATGCTCCTGGTAATGGAGTCCGGTATTCTGTTAGCCTTCTTCACAACAAGGGCACACCGTTGGCTCATATTCAGCTTATTGTTCACTGTAATCTTGAGGTCCATTTCTGCAGAGCTCCCACTTAGCCAGTCACTCCCCATCCTGTACCAGTTCATGGGATTGTTCTGTTCTAAGTGCAGGACTGTGCACTTGTCCTTACAGAACCTCATGACATTTCTTTTGGTTCCATCCTCCAATTTGTTGAGGTATCTCTGAATCTTGGCCCTACCCTCTAGTGTATCTACTACTCCCTGCAGCATGAGTGACTGGTGCCTCCTGAATCTGGGGGCGCACCTGCAGAAGGCAGCCCTGCCAGGGCGAGCGCCAGCCCTACCGACAGCATCAGTGTCGGCTGTCAGGGGGGGCACTGGCCCCATCAGGGGAGGCACATGCCCCCCCCCGTGTACCCCCTACCAGTTGCCTATGCCCTGCAGTTTCATCAGTAGAGTGCTGATCCCCATTTTTTGCCATCAAAATAAACATTTGGACTTCAAAGGCAAAAAATAGGATGAAAGTCCCCACCCCCACTCCCCCAGCTCTAGCAAACTCCACTGCTACTTTAGAGCATTACAATTCCCAAAACATCTTGGACTCCATGACACACACTGCCTAGCTATTGCGTCTTCATGATGCATCATGTAGAAACCAGAAGGAGTGGGGGAAGCTTGAGGAAAAGACTGCCCCCGGCACATTTTTTAGATGTTGGCCTCTGATCCACTCTGGGTGTGTCTTCACTTTAATTAATGTGCTGTAGTTACTGCACATTAAGTTTAGTACTTGGATTACTAAGCACTAAATCAACATGCAGGAACTGGTGCTACTGTGCCAGTGCATGCATTTTTACAGATGCTAATTGTGCAGGAGCCTAATACTACTGTGCAGTAAGGTATTAAGATGGGTTTTGCCTGGCACGCTACTGCTCAGTGTTATAGGCTACTGCACAGTTAGTTAGTGTCTTGTGTAGATACACCCACTTTAGTGTATCTGCAAATGTATTATATTATCTTTAGTTGAGATGGAGGGCGGTGCAAAGATGGGGAATGGGTAGAGCACTACACCCCACTAATAGACAGCACAGGTGTACTTGTAGATCTGTTATGCCCATTATGGGCGCGTCCAGACATGTGTGGATGTTTGGTTCCCTGGAAACAAGTAGTGGCACCTTGCATCCCCAGGGAATGCCTATGCCACTCGCATTGTGCTGGCCCCAGCAGCCTTACCTGAGGTTCTGGGGACCTCCTAGAGCTGCAGCCACAGCAGTTGTGTCGGGCAGAGCCTGGCTGGCAGCCACAGCACAGCTCCAAGGAGCCCGGCTCCACTTTTTAGCAGTGCATGCTGCCCAAGCAGCATCCTCAGTTTTTTTTTTTTTTGGACCCCTTGATATCCAGAGGTAAAAGAAAATAACCCTACAGAAAAAAAGAAACAGAGTGGTGTACACTTGGTCAGCCTGCCCTTGCAGCATGGAAAAATCTGGACTGTGCAATATGTGGTGCTATAAACACATTTGCAGTGCCACATACCACACAGCTGTGCTCATCTGGACGTGCCCTATAGGGCTAGCTTGTGGTACATCTTCTCAAGAATAAAAGGGAAGCCAGGAGGTAGATTATGACTCTGAATTGTGATTTATTTCCTGGCCTTCTCTCAAAATACTATGGATGGACAGAGCTTACAGCAAACCAACAATTCAGTCCCTTATGAAAGCAGTCGTAATGAAGTTAAATACAATGACTCTAAGCAGTCAAAGGAAGGAAAACAAGGTCTAGCAGAAGAACTTGAACAAATTGTCATTGGAGCAGTAAGATAACTTTTGTGACTTCCTCTTTACTTTTCTATAATATTTCTACAAATAACATAGATTTGCTAACTGGCTTATGTTTGTCTGCCTGTCTGTGTTATTTGTATAGCATTTCTTGGTTTAATATCTGCATGATAATGCAGTGTGTAGGTTGAGGGTGAAATAATAAAAGCATATTTTGATGGCTGATTTTTTTGTTAACCTATAAAAACTGGGTTTTTTTCAAAAAAGAAAAGAAGAAAAAATAGTGGGGGAAATGAAAAGAACAAGCAAAATTAGTGATTTTTGCAAATGCCTAAAGAATTTAATCAGATTTCTTTTGCACTGTTCTTTTCAGCTTCTGGTCTAAGCTGTCTTCTTGGGTCTCAATTTATTCTGTATCTATTGGTTTGGACCCCATTGATTTTAATGGACAGAGGTCTGCTCATGTGAAAAATACAATTGGAAAATAAAAATACAAATTAAGTCCTTAATTTGATTGTTTTCCTCCTTTTATTCCTCTGGAATTCTTTTCATTTGCTATCTGTTAGTTTTTTATGCTCTCTACTGACACACACACCCTCTTCTGATTCTGTCACTTAGTGGATTTATCCTAATGTGCCTGACACTTCAATGTTGTGGGTTTAAATTTAGTGAAAGTTGAGGAGGTAACCTCACTTTAATGGGCAAGAAGCTACCTGGGTATTAATTCACCTATTGTATCTAGTTTCTTTGTGGTTTTTCTCCTAAATAATTGCCTCTGTAGGTGGTTTATTTTTATTATCACTTCCCATTTAAATGTTAATCACTATACTCATTAATAGAAATTCTCTGGTGAGTTTACAAATTGCCGTTCTCTACAGCACATTGTGGAGTTCCTGCCCGTGCGGTTTTATTAATGTCAAGTACTTGCTAAGGTGCACCTGGGTTACTAGGGTAGTGGAGCATGCTGTTACTAGATTTGATGCTAGAGACAGTGGAACATTAACTGGGGGCATATAAAAGATGGAACTGAGCTGCTATTGTGAGTGTTCATGGGGGCGATGGGAGGAGTGGAAGGACTGAATAGAAGCAGTAGGTTAAAATAAAATGCTTTTGAATTGCCCTAAAACTACTCAACTAATAACTACCACATTGAATTAAAAATCTTGCTCTGTGGTATTTTAGGTTAGTTCAAATTAGGATCACTAAGTAGGAGGAACTTTAGACTTGTGAGGAGAATGTTAATGCAACCAGGCATAAAGGGACTTTTCCTCCTGCTCTTGTCCCCAGCCTCCATTCAGCCTTTGCGTATAGCAGTGGTGCTCAAACTTTTTCCATGGCAAACCAGGTGGACAGTGCTTGGTCCATCTGCAGGCTGGATCCAGTTGGTGAGCCTTCTCCAGTATCTGGGGTGGGTGCAGTGGGACCCTGACCAGCCCTAGTTCAGCCCTGCAGGGGGAAAGAGGCATGGCCCATCCACAATCTGGCTTTTTGTGGGGAAGAGGCGAGGGAATTTGGCATTGGGGAAGAGTGGCAGTATTAAATGCCACTGGTCCCCATGGCCAAATGTCCTGACCTGTGGGGAGCACTGTGAGCCAGATACCATGTTTCTGTGGGCCACATTTGACTCTCAGGCTGGAGGTTGAGCACTCCTGGTCTATAGTACAGTTAATCTATTCTAAAAGCCTGAAGCATTCAGAACCTAGACACTGAAAATGTCAGAATGACTCGATATAATTTCTCTACCTAGTTAAGTGCCTTTTTTATTCTCAGGACAGTGTTCTTAAAAGGCTGATATTATAGCAGAAGGACCAGAGATGCAAAAAAATATGAGGGACAAAATGCAAGTATTTCTTATGAAATGAATACACTCATAAGGCTCAGTCAGAACCTCAAAGTTACTTGAACACTGGATAAATTTGGTGCTATAAACCACTGGTAAATGAGAGAGACAGCTACCATTGTTTGTCCAGAACATAATTAATTCTGAGTTGAATTTTTCATCTGTCATGCATTCAGGTACATTGTTCAGACATGAAACTAGTGATGTAGCCTGTGGCTATAATATGGGACATGCTAGACGAAAGGTCAGCAACCCCTGGCATACGTGCCAGAGCATGGCACACAAAGACATTTTGCTTGGCACGAGTACCTCAGGGCACATGGCAGGGGCACTGAGAAGGGCCCAATCCTTGTTATGGCAGTGCAGTCTCCCTACTGTCTGCCCTGAGACGCGAATGCACCTGCCACTGGCAACAAGGTGTGCCAGGACTCTGTAGACCCCAAGTGCAGTTGTTTAAAGCCTCCCTGTCACCTTCTGTGGTCAGCCCAGGCTCCATGGAAGGCAGCAGTGGCCCATCCAGAGCCTGGGCCAGCTGTGGAAGGTAGCCAGGAGGCTGCAAGAAGCAACGCTGGGATCCAGAGAGCCCCGGCCTGGTTTGTTGCTGGCAGCAGATGCATGCGTGCTACAAGGCAGATGGCAGGGAAGGGGCCAGGGCTACATTGCCACAACAAGGATTAGGTCCCTTGTAGCTCTCCCAGTGTCTGCCTTGGCATGCCAATATCTTACAAGTCAAGGTTGCAAGTGTTTTTGGCACTCTGTCCAAAAACAGTGCCGCCCCTCATATTAGATAATAGAGAAGGGAAATAATCAAATTTAAATACAAGCCAAAGTGAGGCTATTTAGAAATTATATTAAATTGGACAGGAAGAAAGAAAAGAAAGTATCCTTCCCTTTTTATCTAACACTTCAATCTTTCCTTCATCTATTCTAATTAAAAATTAATTATTATTAAAAACTAATTTCATTCAACCAGATAAAATCCTATGTATGATTGGATGCTGCCTTACTTAGAAAGGTGAAATAGATGATTACATCATGTACAAGGATGTCAGGAATTGCAGTTATGCTTCTTTTTTTTTCTGTGCAGCAGACCACATGGGAAAATTCTTCTTAGCTTGGAAATGTTATGATCACCATCAAAAACATCAGGGGTGAAAAGCTATTCAGACAAGTTATCCCACTCATTCACCATTTATGCTGAAAAGCCCCCAAAAAACACAAGCTTTCATTTTAGGTTTTGTAAAGCCTTTAAGGGTTAAGAATCTGTGGGAAAAGTACCATGGATTCCCTACTACAGGCAAATGCTGCTTAACTTTAGTCATGGAATTAGTCCCATTAACTGTTCATGGATGACCAAAGAAAACAAGATTTGATCCACATTACTGTATTTACTTGAATATAAAACAACTCTGATTATAAGAAAATCCTCCCAAATTAGATTCTATATATGGAAAAATTATAAATTAGTTATAATTTTTGAGGTATAGAATCTAATTATTGGAGGTTAGCTTTGAATTTGTTCCCCTCCCACTGCTACAGCATGGAAAACAAATCTGGGGCATCAGGTAGCACCCTTGCACTCTGCCGTTCCAACACTTCTCCCCCTGCAACCCTTGTCTCCCCTTTTTACTAGCAGAGCCTGCTCTCCCTGAGCATATAAAAGTGAGGGGCAAATCTGAAAGCACTGACCTTGAAATCAGTGTACTCTACTATATCAGCCCTACTTCTCTATGATTCTGTATAGGGAAGTTACTACAGGTATCCATACCCATAACTCATCCAGAATTGATGGATTTCACCTTTTCGGAACTGCTGCAAGTTTTAGCTCAAGTACACCAAAAGCACATTGCAAAGCACCACTTCTGTAGGTACTTATATATAGGACAAACTATACATGATATTAGCCCAAAGCCACAGCACTCCACACCCAAATTATCATATAGTTCATTAGGCTCGGCCCCATCAGAATCGATAGCATTTCAATCTATGGTGACCTCATAGCTAAGCCCTATTCAGTATGTATGTATACTCCAGATACCGCCTCAAAAAGTATCCATGTGCTAATTAGTAGGGCTGTGGGAAATTTCGCCGTCAGTTTTGTTTCGATGCTGTTTTGACTTATTTCAAGGTCAAAACAGCAAAATCAAAATGAAACAGATATTGTCAAAACAGCCTCAAAACAAAATGAGGCAAGTTGAAACGTTTTGCTGTTTTGATGCTGTTTCAATGTTTTGCCCATAGGCTATAATGGGGAAGGCTGAAATGGCTTCTAACTTTGTCATTTCTGGCCTGATTTGGATGAAACTTTGGGTGAAATGGTAGCACCTTCTGAGGGCACAAAACCTGCCAAGTTTTAAGGTGATAGGTGCAGGAGTTTGGGGGAAACTGTACCTCAAGCTGTGGAGAAGCAAAACTTGTGACATAGGTGACACTGTATGTGTTAAGGTGCAGCAGGGTGAAAGCTGCAGGCCTGCTAGCCCCTGCTGAGGCCATGAAGCCTGCTAGCTGTCAAGGAGATCGGTGCAGGGGCTTCTGGGTTCTGTGGCCCTGCACCTCTAGCTGCTGACAGGCAAAACTCATGTCATGGGTGCTTGTGCAACTGTGTCTGTCTTGGGACAGAGAGGGGTGAAAACTGCAGGCCTGCTAGGCCCTACTGTGGCTACAAAGCCTGTCAGCTGTTAAGGAGATAGGTGCAGGGGGGTTCTGGGGCCCTGCACCCCTAGCTGCTTACAGGCAAAACTTGTGACATGGGTGCTTGTGCAACTGCTGCCTCTCATCAGGCAGCAGGACTGAAGATCCCGCATCACTTACCACCACAGACCTGGGGATAATAATTGACCACAGTATGAACATGAGCAGGCAGTGTGATGCTGTAGCCAGCAGGGCCAACAATACCCTGGCATGCATCAATTGATGCATCTCCAGTAAAACCATTGCAAAGAACTGATTCTCCTGCTTCTTGGCTCCACTCGGCATTGGTGAGACTGCAGCTGGAGTACTGTGTCCAGTTCTGGGCTCCGTACTTTAACAAGGATGTGGTAAAGCACAAGAGAGTCCAGAGAAGGGCTACCCATATAATCAGAGACTTGCATGGCAAGCCATATCAGGAAAGACTAAGGAACCTGGGACTCTTCAGCCTGAAAAAGAGAAGGCTGAGAGGGGACTTGGTAGCAGCTGATTTATGTGTATTTGATTAGTGTATCTAGAGGTGATTGCATAATAGCTCAAAATACAATCTTACTCTTGCATATTGTATTTGGATGGTAAGGCGGTGCATGTGGGGGGTATGGTTGGGGAGTGTGTGTGTGTGTATGTGTGTGGTTGGGTGTGTATGTGCAGTGTGGGTTGGGTGTGTGGGGGAGGGTGGAGGGGTGTGGTATATGTGGTTAGGGTGGGGGCTGTGGGAGGGTGTGTATGTGTGTATGTGTGGTGGGGGGTCCTTGGAATGCATGGAAGCAAGTCCCCAGCCGCACATAGTGTCAGGGTGCAGGGCCAGGCCCACCTGGTCACATAACATGCAGCTCCTGCACTGCCACCCCAGTTCCCAGCCACATGTAGTGACAGCATGTGGGGCCAGCCCCACCCAGCCCCATAACATGTAACTCTTGCCCGAGTCCCTGACCACAAATGGTGGTGCATCTGGAGCCAGCCCACCCTGGCCTCATAGTGTTCCCACCCCAGCCCCCAGCCTCATGTGGTGGCAATGTGTGGGCCCATCCCCACCCAGCCCCATAGTGCATAGAATCCTGTGCTCCCATCCATGTCTCCAGCCACATGTAGTTGCAGTGTGCAGGGCTAGTCCCATCAGCCTCATAGCACAGAGCTTCCGCAGTGTGTTGGGCCAGCCCATCCCAGGTCCATAGCACATGGATCCCTGCACTCCCACCCCTTTCCCCCAACAGGAGTCCCTGGCCCTGACCCAGTGGGGCCCTGATCTCAATTTCCAGTGTCACAGGCAGGGAGGCTGGAAATAGGCACAGGGTGACAAGGCAAAAGCCTCTGCCAGGCAGAAGCTTCTTGTCTCTAGTGCCCCCCTGGCTTGGGGTTGGGGGTGGTTCAGGCCAGGCTGGGATGGGGGTTAGTTGTTTAGCAACCAGAGCTGCACCTCCTGCATGGAGGTGCCATCTTGCAGAGGGACAGCCCAGCACCAGGGCTTACAGAAAGCTTATGGAGGGGCCCTGCAGGCAGGATGGAATTGCCTGGTGGCCTGGATCCAGCCCATGGGCCTATCAGCATGTAATGTAGCATTTTTGGCACCAAGGGGAGGTGTCAGGGCTGGTTCTGGCCCTCCTGGTATCAGCCAGGTGTTGTACTACCTCCAGGCCCAGTGCCAGTTCCCTGTAGAGGGAACATGCACCCATTTTTTTAAAGGCCGGAAAAAAAGTATGTTTATTCCATATGGGCCATATGTTCTATAGTTGCACTCAGTGTTACCTGCATTTAAATGACTTCATAGTTGGTTTTCATTGCTAAGCACGTGCTGCTTTTGGCAGCAGTTTAATGGTAGACAATGTATTTTATGAAGTTTTCTTGTATGCAGTTATAAGATGAAGGGCTTTTTTCCCCATGAAAAATCTGTCTCATATTTGAGTAAATACAATATTCAATAATCTTGTTTTTAGGCAACTCACTGAAGTAAAATATTATTGTGTAATATTGATGTTATGCTTGCGTATATGTGTGTGGGGTGGGGGGTGGTTTAATCAGAGCAGCTAGGAAAGTCGCTCTAATTAAAGTGCCCACAATGTTCAACTTGCTTTAGTTAAAGTGCCCCCACCATCATTTTAAAGTGCAGGGATATTAATGCATGAGACATTGGAGTCTGTTCCAGTGCTGTAATTTCAGTATCTTTACTATTCCTGTGGCATCTTTACTATTCCTGTGGATTTAATGGCACCTTTACAAACAGGGTGGCATATTTTTCTGTGGCATATTTTTCTGTTGTTGTATGAAAGCAGGAGAATGGTATTTAAAAAGAGAAATGGCAGGACAATGTTAGCAGTTTTGAAGTTACTTTCAATGAGAGAACTTGGCTTATATTCAAAAGAAGGGATGAAAGCAGAGATTGTCTTCTTTTTAGCATGGTGTGGGAAGCACATTTAATACCATGACTGAGCAGCTGAAAGTCTACATTAACTGCCTTGTGTGCATTCAGTTGAAATGTCTGTTACTAAAGGCCTGATCCAAAGTCTACTGAATTCTGTGGGAAAACATCTATTAATTCCAATGAGCTTTCAACATGTCATAAGACACAAACCTTACATAAGGACTTGTATCCTTGCATCTAATACCCCCAGATTTTTACAGCTCCCTGCAGCTTACTTGCAAAGGTAAGGCTGGTGAAAATAAATAATTGGGCAGTCTGTTGTACCTCAAATACACCATAATTCACTACAGATTCCCCATTACAATCCTGGTGATGTTTATGAGATTCAAAACCAGAAGCCTAAAGAATAAATTATAAGCCATGAGCCTAAAGAATAAATAAACGTATCAGTGCTTGTGATGGTAAATGTAGAGATTAATTTTGGCCAGTTAATGTGCATCAAGCAATTTCACATATATTGTGTTTAATTTATTTATTTATTTTGTTGGCTTTTGCTTATCAAGACATAATACAAAATGACCATAGACACGTTCTTCACAACCTGGAACCTTTCAGAGAATCTCTGGGCTGACAGTCTGAGATACGTATTTTTCACAGATTTTTTTTCTACATTGTCAGGAACATATATTTTTTCTTACTCTTTTTATTCTTCTATATAAATATTGTAGGAATCTAAAAATCTCCTAGAGACAATGTCAATACTTCATCTTCCATTAGCTCACAAGCTAGGAAGAGGCCAAGTACACTATGTTTGCCCAAGTTTTATTGGTTTCACAACACAATACAAAGCCTATATGCTTTGTCTAAGAAATACCAGATATTATATACCCTTACCTGAACCCAAACCATTTCCTCCTTCAGAATCATTGTGCCAGTTTGCTTTTTTTGTTTCAGTCATTGCTTTCAATTGTTCATCTTCCCCCTATATTGTATAGCTCCAGTTTTTGTATAAGATTAACATTTGAGATGTCACAGTCAGGGCTTACCTTTATATAGACAGAATATCAGAAAAGGGGGTTATAGTGTACCAAAAGAACCATAAAGTTACAGTCCCTACCTAGGTTATCATAGTAAAACTGTTACATTGCCACTTTTAAAATTGTTTTGTTTATTTTTTAATCAGATAATATTGGATTTAACCCGTACTATTTCACATCCACTTATGATCTTTGCACTCAGAATAGTGCCCTCAGAATCGAAAAAAGCTTTTGATTTGGTACCCCATGATCGTCTTATAGAAAAACTGGCCAATTGTGGCCTTGGCTACATCACAGTCCGCTGGCTGGGAAATTGGCTTCAAGGTCGGACCCAGAAAGTGGTTGTTGACTGAAGTCAATCATTGTGGTGTGCCGTGACCAGTGGGGTCCTCCAAGGCTCTGTCTTCGAGCCTATCTGTCGCTTGAAGGTGTTATATGGCTTCAGGCTTCCGCCTTGCCTCCAAGGGAACGTCAGGATGGGATTCAAGCTTGGATGCCACCTGGGTGGTATGGGTGCTGCCCTTACTGGCCTGCCATGACTTAGATGTTCTAACTGGGGAGGCAGTTCCCATCAGGTGGCTCCTCCAACCCGAGGATGAAGACGCCTTGATCCCTGCTCTTGCTTTGTGGGGCTCCAAACCTCCCCTTTACCCCACCCTTACCACATCCACAGCTAGGATGGATCCTATCTTCTATCAGCGTCCGCTTTGGATGACTCTTCCTCCTCACTCAGCTTGCTCACCCCTGATCTGGGTTGGGCCATCCCAGTTAGTCTGCCCTTCACTGTAGCTGGTTCCTTGGCTTCAGGCCGACTAGTGTATCTGGGCGGGCCCAGTCTTGGGCCAGCTAGAGCTTTCAACAAAACTCAACATCTGGATTTTCACTGGAGGGTACCCCCTAGGATCTTGCCTCCCAGTGTCCCTTTTAGAGTCCAATGTAAAGGAGAAATTTAGAGGAGTGAATAAGGGACCCTCGTGTCCCAGTGCCCCAGGTGACTATGGGGTGCACTGCCACTCCATGCCTCACCCTGGCTCGGCTTCTCAATTAGCCCGGCCCTGGACCCCAGCCAACCTGGAGTTGTTCCTGGTCTTCCCTGGCTTGGAAGAGTGCATGGTTCCCATGCAGGATTGCTCGTGCCCCCCCTGCCGTGCCCCCCATTTCGGGTACCTGCTGGTGCCTCCTGCCTCCTGTGCCAGGGCCCTCAGCTTCCCTCCTCTTGCCTGCAGCTGGGGAATCCTCCTTCTGGCTTCTTGAGTGCCCAGGTCACCGTCTGTTCGTCCCTCCACCGGCGTCCCTGGATTGGTGCTTTCCTCTTACTTCAGCAGTGTCTCTAGATCGGCGTCCTTCTCCTCCTTCCCCAGTGGCTCTGGGTTGGTATCTTCTTCTTTCTTCCGCAGTGTCTCTGGGTCAGTGTCGTCTTCTTTCTTCCCCAGCGTCTCTGGGTCAGCATCCTCTTCGCTCACCGTTCACTGCCCAGCTGCTTTTCTGGCTGCCATTTGAGCAGCCTGCAGTTTCTGGAGGCTCTGCCCCCTTTCCCCACTGATCCTCAGCTGCAGGCAACTCTAGAACCATGGGGCCACCACCCACATTTCCTCCAGGCTGCTGCTCTCTGGGATCCCTAAGGTAAGTCCCAGGGTGCATGGGGTCATGATCCAGGACCCCTTAGAGGGGATTCCACTGCCCCTCTCACACTATTCTTTTAACCATCTTCATTAATGATGTGGACACTGGTGTCAGAAGTGGACTAGCCAAGTTTGGTGATGACACCAAACTTTGAGGAAAAGTATCCACACCCGAGGAGAGGATGGTGATCCAGGTTGACTTTGACAGGCTCAGAAAATGGGCGGACAAAAACCTGATGGCCTTCAATTCTGAAAAATGCAAGGTACTCCACCTTGGGAAGAAAACCCCGCAGCATGCTTATAGGCTTGGCAGTGCTATGCTTGCTAGCACCACGGCCAAAAGGGACTTGGGGGGGTCATGATTGACCACAAGATGATTTTTGAGCCACCAATATGATGTTGCAGTCAGCAAAGTGAGCAAAACTCTGGCTTGCATCCATAGATGCTTCTCTAGCAAATCCCAGGATGTCATCCTCCCGCTGTACTTGGCCTTGGTGAGGCAGCAGCTGGAGTACTGTATTCAATTCTGGGCTCCACAATTTTAAAAGGATGTGGAGAAGCATGAGAGAGTCCAGAGGAGAACCATGTGCATGATCAGAGGGCAGAAAAACAGGCCTTATGATGAGAGGCTGAGAGCTATGGGACTCTTCAGCCTGGAAAAGTGCAGATTCAGCGGGGACCTGGTGGCTGCCTATAAGTATATAAGGGGTGACATCAGGATCTGGCGGAATGCCTGTTCAATAGAGCACCCTATAGGATGACAAGGTCAAATGGTCACAAACTTCTCCAAGACCGTTTCAGGCTGGGCATAAGGAAGAACTTCTTTACAGTCCAAGCCCACAAGGCCTGGAACAGACTGCCACCAGAGGTGGTGCAAGCACCTACTTTAGATTCCTTTAGGAGTCAATTGGATGTTTATCTTGCTGGGATCCTGTTACCCCAGCTGACTCCCTGTCCTGGGGCAGGGGGCCGGACTTGATGATTTTCCTAGGTCCCTTCCAGCCCTAATGTCTATGAAATCTATGAAAAATAGTGCCATCCAAATTGTCACATCTTGGTTAGCCAATCAAGTTAAAGTTCCTAAAAAAAAAAAGTCTGTCTCTGATCAGATTCATTGGTGTCCAAGCTGAATTTGGAGAATTAAAAATATTGTTTGAGTAATAACAAAGGACCCGGATATAACCTCATTCCTTTTTTCTATTGTCAAGTTATTTTCCAAATTTCCCTCCCACAACTTTTCAATGTTGTAATTTTTTGGGCTTTGGAAATGGTGAGTCCAGGAATGCAAAGTAATATAAGGTATTGTTTGAAATCTCCCTTAGAATTACCACTTCATTTGAATAAGTATGAATTCTGCATTCTTGCTGTTTTAATTCATTTGAAACTTTTAGAGGGGCAGATGTTGCTTGACTTCAGAAGATTATCTACAGAACTAGCCTACACTTTCCATAGCTGTATTATCAGATGCATTGTAAGGCTTTGTATTCTGATTTTTAATCTATTAAGTGGATGGAGAAGACTTTTATGTGTAATTTATGTCCATAGTCTTTCTAAGGACACCTTGGGTATTGCAGTTCTAATGTATTATTCACATGGTAAAGATGTCAAAGTGAACATGTCACAGGTAAGCCCCTATAGCAAGGACTGAAGCTTGGCTTCTTGTTATTTTAATATTGTTTTTGTTAGGGTATAGCCATTTTTATATATATACAAGCCATATATACAAGTCCATGGGGCTAGATGGGTGCTGAGGGAGTTGGCTGATAAGATTGCAGAGCCGTTGACCATCACTTTTGAAAACTTATGGCAATCAGGAGTGGTCCCAGATGATTGAAAAGGGCCCATATTTAAGTACCCATATTTAAGAAAGGGAAAAAGGAGGATCCAGGGAACTACAGATCAGTCATTCTCAGCTCAGTCCCTGGTAAAATCGTGGAGCAAATCCTCAAGGAATCCCTTTCTAAGCACTTGGAGGTGAAGAAGGGGATTTGGAATGGTCAGCATGGATCCACCAAGGGCAAGTCATGCCTGTCTAATTTAATTGCTCTCTATGATGAGTTGACTGGCTCTGTGGATGTGGGGAGACCAGTCATTGTGATGTATCTTAATTTTAGTAAGGGTTTTGATACAATCTCCCATAACATTCTCACAGGCAAGCCAAGGAAGTATGGGGTGGAGGGATGGATTGTATGGTGGGTAGAAAATGGGCTGGAGCAACGGGCTTAGTGGGTTGTAATCAATGGCTTTACGTCTAGTTGGCATCCGGTATCAAGTGGAGTGCCCCAGGGGTTGGTCCTGAGGTCAGCTTTGTTCCATGTCTTCATCAATGACCTGGAAGATGGCATAGAATGCAAGTTTGCACCAAGTTTGCAGATGACACAAAGCTGGGGGGGAGTAGTAGATACGCTGGAGGGTAGGGCTAGGATTCAAAGTAACCTAGACAAATTGGAGGATTGGGACAAAGGAATCTCATGAGGTTCAACAAGGACAAGTGCAAAGTCCTGCACTTAGGACAGAACATCCCATGCGTCAGTATAGGCTGGGCTTTGGTTGGGCAGCAGCTCTGCAGAAAAGGACCTGGGGGTTACAGTAGAAAATAAGTTGCATATGAGCCAAGTGTGCCCTTGTCGCCAAGAAGGCTAACAGCATACTGCGCCGCATCTGTAGGAGTGTTGCCAGAAGGTGAGTGATTAATCCCCTCTGTTCAGCACTGGTGAGGCCACATCTGAAGTACTGTGTTCAATTTTGCCCCCCCCCCCCCTACAAAAAAGATGTGGAAAAATTGGAGAGAGTCCAGCAGAGGGCAACAAAAATGAGGAGGTGGCTGGGGGACATGACTTATAAGGAAAGACTGAGGGAACTGAGCTTATTTGGTCCACAGAAGAGGAGACTGAGAGGGGATTTAATAGCAGTGTGATGTGTATGGTCTATTCTCTTGGTGTGTATAAATCACAGACACCCAGACTTGGTCTCAAATGATCAGTTTACTCTTTGTTTTTTTTTTCTCAGTGGTGACCCTGGATCTCACCTGCCACATCTTGATGCTAAAGGATTTACTCTGGGAGTGTGTAACTTAAACACCACCGCACAATAAGGTACTAATCAGTCCCGTTGCAATATTTGAATGTGTCATAAATGAACTGGTTGACCAAAAAAATGGAAAACTCAGTGTTCTTTTCAATAAGGTTCATTTATTAGGTATCTATCTGACTTTTTTCCCCCCTTGTTTCTCAGGTATCACCAAAAATGCCCGCAGCCTGTTCCCCAAGCTGCTAATCAAGGAGCTTATCCCGTGGAGGTAAGTATTATGTCCAAGATCCCTATCTAAGCATCCCAAAATAAACTCTGGTATTATAAACAAAGAAGAGTTCCAGTCCTTAGGGCTCAGTGAGCCTAATTACCGCTTTTTGTCTCTTCCTCAAGGGTATAAATCCAACCTAAAAATGTCTTCCCCTTTTTACACCCTAAAAAGTGCTGGGCTTATTGCATTTTTCATTTCTTCTTTGCATACGTGCTCTCGCCCAATCAAACCTTGCAATAAAAAATAAGAAAAAAATTTACTTGTCACAGTAGGGCTCAGCCATCTCTTCTCAGCTGGCCATCTGTTTCCTGAAGTTGCTCTGGCTCCTGGATTGCGTTCTCAGTTATCATCCTTCAGTCAGCATTCCCTGGCTTGATGCAGTTCTCCATCTCCTCCAGCCAGCTGACCTCTGACTCCTCTTCACCCTCGCCTTCCCAATTGGCTCCCCCCTCATTCCTCTTTGCCATGCCTCCCACTCTGTTGACATCCAAGACTCTTTTCTCTTCACTCTCTCTCTCCAGGGCTGCTCTAGCTTCATCGAGCAGCTGCTTCAGAAGCATGGCTCTCTCCTTCCCTTTGCTGTTTCTTGTCAGTGTTTGGCTCATGCCAAGCAACCTTCAACTACCTGAAGGAGGGTTCAAAAGAGGATGGAGCTAAACTGTTCTCAGTGGTGGCAGATGAGAGAACAAGGAGCAAGAATCTCAAGTTGCAACAAGGGAATTTTAGGTTATATATTAGGAAGATTTATTTTATTTGGAGGGTAGTAAAACATTGGAACAGGTTACCCAGAGAGGTGGTATTATCTCCATCTTTGGTGGTTTTTTAAGACCTGGCTAGACGAACCTTTGGCTGGGATGAACTAATTGAGGGTAGTCCTGCCTTGAGCAGGAGATTGGACTAGGTGACCTCCTGAGGTCCTTTCCAACCCTAGTTTTCTATGATACTATGATTTTTCTGTCTAGCATAAGGCATCTTAATCTGCATATACTTTTTATCTTTTCTTCCTCATATTTCAACACAAACAGAAGGACCTACTTAGCCAATGAGAAGAAACTATTCTTGAATAAAATCAAGATACTTGAATAAAGAAAGAGTGGGTAGCTATGGATCAACACTATACTTTAATGAGAGACCCTTGCGTTTGCCTCCAGTAACAAAATAGTTCAGTCAAACACCATGGGTAGGAAATAAATTTATAACTCCTGCTTATGCTTGTTTTATATTTTACCAACTGCACTGTTATGCTATTGGTAATGTTTCTTTTCAGACTGCTGTTTTCAAATCAGCTATGCTTGTTTTCCAATAGTTCTTTTTTTTATAAAGTCTGTCAATATAATATTAAAGGTGGCAGCACTTAGCTAACAGGAGATTATTCCTATCAGGAGTGGAATAACTACAATTGTCACACATTGTGCTATTTTGATATTGCAAACACTGACGGCTTGATTGAATATTCTGGAAAGCAAGATTGGGCACCCAGGGGAAGCAGTGTTTGGATTTTAGAACTATAGATAATGCTGCTATAGAGAAAATTGATTTATAGTTCAATGTTTTTTTCTGATATTTATTTTTCCCCACACTGATATTAAATACAATAACACAATAAATATTCAGCATCTCCCTTGTATTTAGTTATTAAGTCTAATAATTGTTAGTCTTTCATCAGTCCCATGGGACGCCCATGCCCGCTACGGGACAGGGAAGTCCGGGTGAGGGTGATCCCCTGCCCTCCATTAATGCTGACTTCGTGAAGGAAAATCTTGAGAAGCTGGATACCTTCAAGTCAGCCGGCCCTGACAATCTTCACCCCAGGGTACCCAAGGAGCTGGCGAGCATCATAGCCCAGCCTCTAGCGCGGATCTTTGAAAACTCTTGGCGCTCTGGTGAAGTGCCCAAAGACTGGAAGAAGGCCAATGTGGTGTCTATCTTCAAGAAAGGGAGGAAAGTGGATCCAGCTAACTATAGGCCCATTAGCCTGACTTCTATCCCGGGGAAGATCTTAGAAAATTTTATTAAAGAGGCCATCCTTAATGGACTGGCCAACGCCAACATCTTAAGGGATAGCCAGCACGGGTTTGTTGCGGGCAGGTCTTGCTTGACCAGTCTCATTTCCTTCTACGACCAGGTGACCTATCACCTGGACAAGGGAGAAGAGATTGATGTCATATATCTTGACTTCAAAAAAGCCTTCGATCTGGTGTCCCATGATCACCTCTTGGAGAAACTGGCCAATTGTTGCCTTGGGTCCACCACGATCCACTTGCTGGAAAATTGGCTCCATGGTCGGACCCAGGGGGTAGTAATTGATGGAAGTCACTCATCATGGTGTCCTGTGACCAGTGGGGTCCCCCAAGGCTCTGTTCTTGGACCCATACTAGTCAACATCTTCATTAATGATGTGGACACCGGAGTCAGAAGCGGACTGGCCAAGTTCGCCGATGACACCAAACTTTGGGGCAAAGCATCCACACCAGAAGACAGGCGGGTGATCCAGGCTGACCTGGACAGGCTCAGCAAGTGGGCGGACGAGAATCTGATAGTGTTCAACGCCGATAAATGCAAGGTTCTCCACCTTGGGAAGAAAAACCTGCAGCATCCTTATAGGCTTGGCAGTGCTATGTTAGCTAGCACTATGGAAGAAAGAGACTTGGGGGTCATCATTGACCACAAGATGAACATGAGCCTGCAGTGCGATGCTGTGGCTAGTAAAGCGACCAAAACGCTGGCTTGCATCCATAGATGCTTCTCAAGCAAATCCCGGGACGTCATTCTTCCTTTGTACTCGGCCTTAGTGAGGCCACAGCTGGAGTACTGTGGCCAGTTTGGGACTCCACAATTCAAAAAGGATGTGGAGAAGCTTGAGAGAGTCCAGAGAAGAGCCACGCGCATGATCAGAGGTCAGGGAAGCAGACCCTACGATGAGAGGCTGAGAGCCCTGGGGCTCTTTAGCCTGGAAAAGCACAGGCTTAGGGGTGATCTGATGGCCACCTATAAGTTTATCAGGGGTGACCACCAGTATCTGGGGGAACGTTTGTTGACCAGAGCGCCCCAAGGGATGACGACTAGGTCGAATGGTCATAAACTACTACAAGACCGTTTCAGGCTGGACATAAGGAAGAATTTCTTTACTGTCCGAGCCCCCAAGGTCTGGAACAGCCAGCCACCGGAGGTGGTTCAAGCGCCTACACTGAACACCTTCAAGAGCAAACTGGATGCTTATCTTGATGGAATCCTATGACCCCAGCTGACTTCCTGCCCTTTGGGCAAGGGGCTGGACTCGATGATCTTCCAAGGTCCCTTCCAGCCCTAATGTCTATGAAATCTATAAAATAATTAACATAGATTTTTTTTTTTTAGAATAAAGAATCAAGGTAGCACATTGGGGGTATATCTACATGAGACACTTACTGCGGTTGCCTTATTAGCTCTGCAGTAAAGTGTCACCAGTCTACGCGTGCAGAGCTATTAGACCAGAGTAAGCTAATTAACTCTGCCATATGTTAGCAATGCCAGATAAAACTACTAGCTTATGGTAGAGTTGTTTACTCTTCTGCAACACACACACAGACACTGACAGGGCTGGATGGGCACGATGTTGCCTGCCAGCTAGCCCTGTACTGAAGCACCTTCATGTTGGCCCAGCTAGCTCCTCTGCAGTACATTGAGCTGAGGCAGAGCAGCCCCGGGATGGCAGGCTGACCTCCAGGGCTTCCTGGCAGCTGGGGCTTTGCTACTGTGGCTCAATTTTGCTACAGTCCTGGGCACCCATGTAAACACTGCTCCCAGGAGCATTAAACTTTGGCACAAACTATGCTAGAATTTTATTGCATCACATTAGTATGCACATGTAGATTCACCCCAGAAGTATAAAACATACATATGGAAACTAAATGAAGAGAAAGCACAAAATGTCTGGTGCTGACTAAGACATCTAAAGGGTTAAAGGTGTTTTTAAAGGTATTACTATTATTTCCTAATATTTGCCTATCTTTTCTCTAATCTTACTTTTAAGAGTGCCTGGCTCATGGTTTGGTTATAATAATTCTGGTTGCAAAATTTACACCTGATTCATACCTGACAATTTCCCTGCCCACAAATCTAGGAAAATATTGTGGCAAAAGTTCAGTTATAATACTGCACGGTGTCAAGCGTATAGAAAACATATTGACTCAGTCTTCTCAAACTCAAGACCAGTGTGATTATTAATACACTCTTCTTTTTACTGTTACCTTGTATCTTTTGCAGCTGAAAACCTGTATATACTCAATATGATTCCAGTCATTTATGTGTAACTGAAGCAGCACCTTACAGCTTAGGCCAGGTATAAGTCTGTTTGTGTCCTGGCATTAAGAACTTGGGTGAAGATCTACCCCTTTATCACTACAGAAAATCGCATAACTTAGATTGATTCTGCCTCAGGCTTTTTGACTGTCTGTATCTAGCCATAGTAGCGCATTACAAAATGGCTCAGGAAAAGTCTATACCACAAATCAAAAAGGGTACTAAGTGATCCAATAAAACTGCATAGTTTAATAGAACAGTTAAGAAGACCATTCAAGGCAAAAAGGCATCCTTCAAAAAAATGGAAGGTGTACCAAAATAAGGAAAACAGAAAAGCTCAGAAACTCTAACAAGTAAAATGTAAAAGTGAAATAAGGCAGGCCAAAAAAATGTTGAGGAAAAGATGCTGAATTAGGCTAGTTGGATCATTGGTCTGACCATGTATGGAACATCTTATGTTCTTATGGAATACCCTTTTTGTTTCACTGCCTGAAGACAGAATCTAATCATCTAGGATTAATAAACTCTACCATGTACGAACACATGTTCATGACTGAGATTATGTATTTTATCTGGAGCTCTGAGAGAGCCTGAATATGCCAGGTTTACCAAAGCTCCTCCATCATGTAAGTCTATTGTCTAATTTAAATTAAAATCATGAAACAACCTATTGGCTTCATTTTCCCCCCTTTTTCCATCTGCCCATTATAGTCCTTCCTCTAGAATGGGTTTTTAAATTTATATTTAAGGCAGCTTAGTGAAAAAGGCATAACATCTTTCTTTTGGCATATTTCATGTAAAGGGGTCATTCTGTTGTTATGTGTGACTATTTAAATTTATTTGCTGTGAATACTAATTCTTTAAAGAATTAATTTTAAAGTTAAAACATAATGCACACTTTCCTATACATGACTGTAAGTACCTTAGTAGATATTTTAATTAGCAAATAATAAGGGCAGCAAGTAGTAGACAGAGATCACATACAGAAAAAAGTATAATATTATAGGATGAAAAAAGAATGCTTTTAACTTTTCCAGTTACATGGCCTCAATTCTAACTCTAGTCTCATCAGAAAGGTGGCATTGGTGCAAACAATGCCTTGTTTTCAAGAAGAAAATATTATGATCATGAATTCTTTTGCACAACCAATCACAGATCTGATGGATGGGAACCACCAGATTCTCAGTGGACTATGTGCAGAGAATAGTTCATAAACAATTCATAGGATGAAATGTGTTTGCCGAATCATTTGCTGAAACAGCAAACAGGAATCTATTTCAACACAATGCTTGTGTTTATTTTGTAGAACCCATTTCAACTTAAAGCTTATTCATGAGGACCTTTGAAGTCAATGGGACTTGAGTACATAATTTAGGGGTGGGCAAAGTCTGGCCAACAGGTTGGATTGGGCCTGTAACAGACTCTAATTCCCAGAAGCCCCTGCCTGTGCTGGTCTAGCAGTAGCGGGGCTCTAATAGTGCAGGGCTGTCATAGCCTCATGCTCCCAGGGTCTCCATGAAGACTGGCTGAAGTGGCACAGGTAGGGGCTGCTGGGAAAAGGAGTCTGGCTGCTGGCTGGATCCACCATTTTGCCCACCCACATTATAATTAAATGTCTTGCTGACCTGGGGTTCCAGGTGCTGAGAAACACAGGTAGTTCACAAATGGTTAAATTGTCTGACCTTATTTCTCATTATAAATTGGTTGGGAACCTCTGTTAAGTAACAGCCAAAGTCAGGAAGAGGACAAAACCAACACCTTTGTTAATGTTGAATCGCCTTTCTGGAAACCAGTGTAGCAGCTGGATTCTTTTGAAAAAAAAAACAAACAAAAAAATCATCATAATCAGGTTTGCAAAGCTCATGGTCAATAAAAGAGTTTAATTTTATGCTATTTTAAAATGCATCCAATCCTGCACTGATATAGTTTTAAAGTAAGAATGAACATATTTCAAGGTTACAGCTCCAGAGCTGTGGGTACTATGAAATTGAATGCAATTTTTTTTTTGCCAGTGAAAACTGATAGGTTCATTTTGGGAGGGGGGGGGGGGGAAAAGGATGTAGAAATGTGATAACTTTACTATTTATGCAGAGGTAAAAACATTTTTAAAGGTTTTCCCAGGCAAACCTACTTTTTTATTTTTACTAGGAATCAGTTAAAAAAAAGAAAAAAGAAAATAGTACTTATTTTTTTCAGTTTCTGCATCAGTAGTGTTAACAGATTTGCCCATCACTTTGGGGTGTGCTCATTTTTTAGGGATACATTTCTAGGGTCTTTGTAATTCTATCAATGTGCTGCTTGTGCTACTTGTGTTTCTATATGGAGCTGTATCTCTCCCTTCTGCAAGTCCTCACCCACAACAGAGCTTTCTTGCAGGACTCAGTTTCAATGGGGCTGGGTTCCTCCAGTCACCAAATCAGTCAAATACATACACACACAGAATAATGTGACATGCCTGACCTGGCCAGGTTGATCAGCATGTACAGGCTGACAACCTCATAAGCCAGGAATCAGTTCATCAAGGTAACAATACTTCTGAATCTGGCTGGGTGTCCAGCTGACACCCTCATGGGCCATCATTCAGTTAATTAGAGCACATCTGAGCCAAACTGGGTCAATCAGCCTATGCAAACTGATCCCCTTATGTGTCTCAAATTCAGCACGTCCCAGTCTTTTGCCCTAACTGTCCTAGTAGTGGTAGCCTCTTGATGAGTGTACCCCACAGTATTTTGGGCTTTACAGGGATCTTTGGCTTCAGTAAAAGAAGCATTACTGCAGAACAAGTGGGGAAAGGGAAGTAGAAAAGGAAACATCTCAAGAAACTGATTAACAACTAGGAAAAACAAAGTTTTAAGGAGTAACCAGACACCTCGGAGCTACTTGAAATGATTATGAATATAGAAGATATACTGGAAGGGATACCACATTGTTTCTTCTCAGATGGTCTAGCACTGTGAAGTCAGCATCAGCGTTTTGTATTCTACCTGTTGTGAATAAGGCTCAGCTTAGCATGACTTTCAGATCTTACTGTAGTCTTTTAACATACTTAAGGGGATTAGTTACTTGGAGTGTTCATAAACTTTGTGGGGAGAACTTCCACCAGTCATCCCAGGAAAAGTATGACAGCATTTGTGGTTAGGGTTCCAATGGGCTGGACGTTGTGATGAGCCCTTAACCATTGTTCAAATGCCGCCCAGACACCCTCTGATTCAGTCTCTTGCCTCAGCATTCCCTAACCTGGCAACCGAGTTTTAGTCAATCAAGTTTAAATAGGCCTCCTTTACTGGGATCGGGGAATGTACAGCCCCAGATGCCTATTAAACTTTTCTTTTGCTTAGTTCTGGTTAAATAAGGGGTGTGTGTGTGTGGAATAGAAAAAGTTCTTTGTAAGTTCAGCAAGCTGGGTGCCAGGATTCCCTCAGGAACACAGAGCTGACAGGTAACAGTAGGGGCATCTGCATATTTGCTTTTCTATGGAGCTGGCTATTTAGCTCTGCAGTATAGCATCACTGTCTACATTATTAGGCTGGAATAAACTATTAGGCTGTCTAAACTGTCTTCCTATTAGGCTGGAATAAACTAATTAACTCCTCTGCAGGATAGTACCACCTGACACAAGTACTATCCCCCACCTGAGTTATTTAATCCATCGCAACTCACATGTAGATGGTATAGATGGTGCAGGGTTGGTTGGGGCACAAGGGTTCTATAGTGCTGGGCTGCCAGTCAGCTAGCCCCACACTATAGCAGCCTCCTGCCCCAGCCAGCCCCTCTGCTGCACATTGAGCCAGAGCAACTCTGAGCTGGTAGGCTGACCCCCTGGACTCCCAGCTAGCTGGGGCTGCACTGTTCCAGCTCAACGTGTTGCCATCCCGGGTATATATGTAAATGCTGTACCCAGCAGCAATAAACTCCAGTGCAAACTGCACTGGAGTTTATTCAGGTGCACTAATTGCATGTGTAGCTGTGACCAGTGAGACTTTTTCCAGTGTTTCTGAACTATACCGTTTAATTTGTTCTATGCTTTGTTGCTATAGAATATTATTTCAACCCAAATTAGACGCAATGATGAAAGAAGAATGGACACCTAATTTTATACTTATTTTAAACACCTGCTAAAATCATATACCAGTATTTAAAATAAAAATGCCTATTCTTTCTCTATTGGGAGCCTGAACTGAAAGGCCCTAGCCATCTGCTACTCCTGCATGGCTAATGGGCAAGGGTGGTTTTAGAAAAATACACCGATGGTAGAGAAGAGGCAAGGAAAACATTTTGTGAAATAATGTTAAAAAGAAATACAGTCCTCCCACTTCACTTCTAAACTGATTTCTTCTGGTACATACGCAATTTATTTTCAGTTGACTGCTTTAGTTTTCAACAGGCAGGGCCAAGTGGAGTGCTCAATACCAACACCAGACACCATTTTTAGGAAAAGATGTTTGTCCTGCTCATCACCTCAATTGTCCTTTCCAACCAAGCCCACAATATTAGTCTCAATCTCATGGCAGCACTAGGTTTCTTAGCATATGTGACAGGGGGCCTCCTGGGGCCGAACTCTGTGGCCCGCCCACCTGTCACCATGACAGCAGGCCTACTCAGGGCCAAGCTCTTCATGGCCGGCCCACCTGTTTCTGGGCAACCGCCCGCTCATCTCGCCCGCCACGCCTTTGATGATAATGAGTTCAATTATGATGATAATTAAGCGGGAGGCTGCCCTTCGACTGCCCCGATGCCCAGGGGCGCTCTGCGGCTCTGACCTCCCCTAATACCGCAGCCCAAGCCTCGCAGACGGCATCATGGTGTTCAACATCTCACCGGCCCCACACTGGGCCCCAGAATCTTCTGTGCAAGACCCCACTATGGTCTTCTCTCCTCAGGCGGCCACTCCGCCGCCAACTGGGCTACCTCACCCCCCCGAAGCCTTGTTCCCCTCTCGGGTGTGGTTCGCCCGGAACCTTCGGCTACCTAGCCCTGGCCCACCTCAAGGCCAATCGGGACCCCAGGCCCCCAGCTCTTGGGCGTCCCTCGCGGTGGGCCCCTGGCCCTTTTGACCAACCTGGTCCTGGCCCCAGCATGGGCCAGTCGAGGGTACTCTCCCCTTCGGGCTGCTACCACAGGACCCTGCCCCCTTGAGGCCTATCATTGTGCTGGCCTTACCGGGCTCGATGTACCGCCCCTCTCGGGCTCCTCATCAGTGGCCCCCTTCCCACCGGGGCCTCTCCCTACCGCCCCCTCGCACCGGGGCTACGCAACCCACTGGTTGCAAGTGGCAGGAGCACCCTGTGCTCCGCCACACTCCTCCCCCCTTAAGTGGGGCTCTCATCACTGCCCCCTCCCTTGGGGCTGATCTCACTAACGCCCCCTTACACCGGGGCTATGCAACCCACCGGTTGCTCTCACCACCGCCCCCTCTCACTGGGGCTGCCCCCTCACTGGGGCCGGGGTCACCGTACCCCACACGCAACCCACCGGTTGCACACCTCCCCCCTTAAAAAGGGGACTGGTTGCACACCTCCCCCCTTAAAAAGGGGACCGGGGTCTACATACCCCGCACGCAACCCACTGGTTGCTCCCGTGCATGGCCATCGGGTTGACAGTTCCCGGCCAATGCACCACTGTGACGGGGGGGCCTCCCGGGGCCGAGCTCTGTGGCCTGTCCGCCTGTCACCATGACAGCAGGCCTACTCAGGGCCGAGCTCTTCATGGCTCGCCCACCTGTCTCTGGGCAACCGCCCGCTCATCTCGCCTGCCACGCCTTTGATGATAATGAGTTCAATTATGATGATAATTAAGCGGGAGGCTGCTCTTCGACTGCCCCAATGCCCAGGGGCGCTCTGCGGCTCCGACCTCCCTTAATACCGCAGCCCAAGCCTCGCAGACGGCATCATGGTGTTCAACATCTCACCGGCCCCACACTGGGCCCGAGAATCTTCCGTGCAAGACCCCACTATGGTCTTCTCTCCTCAGGCGGCCACTCCGCCGCCAACTGGGCTACCTCACCCCCCCGAAGCCTTGTTCTCCTCTCAGGTGTGGTTCGCCCGGAACCTTCGGCTACCTAGCCCTGGCCCACCTCAAGGCCAATTGGGACCCCAGGCCCCTGGCTCTTGGGCGTCCCTCGCGGTGGGCCCCCGGCCCTTTTGACCCTCACTGGTCCTGGCCCCAGCATGGGCCAGTCGAGGGTACTATCCCCTTCGGGCTGGGTCTCTCTAGCCACTCACTAACACTGGGCCTCACCGTGCTGCTACTCCCTTCCTCCTAGAAGCAACCACGGCACCTTGCCCACATCACTCCCGCTCTCAGGGTCCGCCCTCTCTGGGCCCCTCACAAACCCTGGCCCTCTCAGCCCTCATCACACTGGCCCTCTCGGCCCTCATCACACTCAGGGGTCACCCAGCCGGTGGTGGTGGGAGCTAGGGGTTAAGGCGCCCCAACCCGCCTTTCACTGGGGTGATAACTGGCCTGGCATTTCCTGGGGGCTCCCGCACCACTGAGAGCCCCACCAGACCACCCACTCCCGGCAGGGTGCAGTTTCAGGTCATGCCCAGGACCAGGACCAGGACCAGGACCAGGACCAGGACCAGGACCAGGACCAGGACCAGGACCAGGACCAGGAGCCTCCTGCCATCCCCATGCAGCTCCCCCTTACCTCCAGGTCATCCACAGCAGCCCTAAGGCCAGGCAATGTTGCTGCCTGATATCCTGCAGCCAAACTGCCTGGTTTATATAGGCCTAAAAATGGCTGCCCTAATCAGGCACCTGGAGGCTGCCAGCTCCACGCCCTTAAAGTGGCAGGAGCACCCTGTGCTCCGCCACAGCATATCAACATGCAATTGAAGTGTGGTAGACTTTTGCTGAATTCATTTCTTTGCTTTTAAAATACCCTCTAGGACCCCATTTGAGAAAGTTACAGGTAAACTTTTTAATATGAAAAAATACTGCAAAAATATCATCATCAAAAATGAAATAGATTCATTTGACGTTGCAACTATGTTCAAGATTTCAAAAAAATTGAGGATTAAATTTAATTGCACTTGTAGGTATGTAAAAACATGATCTAATTTTCAAAAGTGATAAAAACTTAGCAGCTCCCACTGACTTCAGCTGGTTTCGCTTCCCCTTTTCTGTTTCTTCTCAATGTGTCACTTCCTCAGAACAGCTACCACTCTTTCTGTCACAGCTAGAAAGCATCTAGCACATTGTAGGTGCTACTGCAAATAATCAATCATAATAACTACACTAATAACCTAGAGTTACTCCATTTTTGAAATGTTAAAAACTAGGGCATTGCGCTTCTGAAGCATTTAGAGCCATGTTGAGTTCCAGAAATGTTCAGTTCCTAGTACATCCCACACAGAAAAAGAAATGCTGCTGGATACAGTCACTTTTGAGAATCTAGCTACTTGTGTGTGTAAATAGTAGCTGTTTAAATTGTGAGCTCTTGAAAAGCCTGATCCCTGTTTCTCAGACACCATCATATCAATTACCATTTTCATTCCTTAGACAATAAGCTAAATCTAAGTAAGAAATATAGGAACACACCAACAATCACTAAGTTAATATTTTAAGGCCAAAGAATTCTCAAAAAAGAAAGATACCTTTGATCTGTGCTCTAAGTAGAATCACCATCAGTACAAGGGCTGTGTGGGAGAATACAGACCATTGTAAAATATTTCAGAATGCCAAAAAACACTCTCTGACTCACAAGATATGTGATTTGTTGCAATACAATGGACATAAATAATCATTCCATTGATTTTTTCCCCCTCATATAACTGAGTCAGAGAAGCACCAAATAATAAAACATAAATTTTAATCTGATTAAAAAGAAAAACACAAGCTAGCTCATCATTATATCAGCTTCTGTAGAAAGTCAACGGAGAAAGCCAAGATGCTACTCTGATGTGTTGGTTCACTCCCATAGAAAATTAGTTGCTGAATGGACACTAGCAGTAACTCATACTGTACCCTAAAATGAATTCAGTTAGGGTCTGAGATAATGCAGCTTACCTGGGACACGATAGGGAAAAAGCTTAAGGATCATCACAAATTCCCCTACCTGCAAAAAAACTATGGAGATCAAAATAGAACAAATGTAACTGATTATGAAAACCAACAAAAAAGCCCTTGGACGTTTCAGTATAAACTTTAAGCATGGTAAAGGAGATGATAAATGAGGAACACTATCTCAGATGTCAAAACAACATGATAAAATGTATCTGCTCTATATGCTGTAATTTGTGCATTCACAGGAACAAGACAAGACTATATTATTTAAACATTCAAATTTTTAATGTAATGGTACCATTCCAACCTTCCTATCCATCTTGCAGGAAAAAACACAGAATAACAGCCTCTTATTTTTGCTAGACTTGATTCTGGAAAACTCATACTTTGAACTTCTTGGATAATGACAGGATGTGAAATGTTAATACTGATCTTGATGATTTTTCTTGCTTTCTCATCTTAAACATATTTTATTGGGTATTTTCTTAAATCTTGATTGTGAATTATTGCATAGGTTATCACATTGTGTGCTGAAGGCCAGTGATGGTCAGCAGTGTGTTGTACAAAAACCAAGATGCCTCATCTTGTGGTACTTATGCTTTCCAGCTGCTAAGTGATATTAAAAACACATATAAATGTGAAAGATTTACATATCACTGCTTTCCCATATGACTCGCTGCAGTCCAGGCAACAAAAACATTAAAAGATGTATGAGAAAAAGAATGAAGGTAGCCTATATGATTATAAGTGAAACAAAGATTGCTGTAAAAACCTTTATAGTTACATCATCCTGAGAACTTGGTGGAGAAATACAGCTGCAAAACAAAATGAATAGCTATAAAAAATTGGCTTATTAGAGAAATTAGCAAATTAACTGTTTGGCAATGACAAATTCTAAACACTTTGAAGGATTGTTTTCATGGTTTATATTCTGTAGATAGTGATTTTTTCTCCCTGTAAGTCAAGTGCAGAGGGTATAGATAATAGAAAATTTATTAGTATTTAAACAAATTGTCTTTGTAAGTATTAATGGGAGGGGAAAATCAACTCAAATCCAAAGCAAATCTTAACTAAATGTGGTTTTTATTGCAATTTTTTTTTACTTTAAGCTCTTTATTTCTCTCTCTCATATTATTCTCCTCTTTTTCAATTGAATATTTACTTTCCCCTTCATTTCCTTGCCTTTTATATTAATTCTATATTGTATCCACTTTTTGTGAAATACCATAAAAATATTGCAATGTTGTTGCATTTTTCACAGCAATAATAGACTAAACACCTATAATAATTGTATCAATCCTGATTTCCACACTATTTCAAAGTATTTGAAACAATATTTTTTTTAAAAAGAAGGAAAACAATATAATCACACTGGATCACATTCAATGGCAACTGAGGTCTATAGAAATCCATATTTAGCAGAATTGCTTTGGCTTGTGGTTATGTATGTGGCTCATAAATCTTCTGTCACAGAAGCAAGCACTCCTGTTTTATTAGCAGGGGTCATGAGTTTAACTACTCCCTTATTCTTAAATCGATTGAATAATTAAGAGTGAACTCTATGAGATTAAATATGCATGGATGCTATATATAAATGTGTATATATAATGAAGTCCCAATTGAAAGAGGTTTGGATGTCTTAGTTTATTGGGGCTGTTTTTTAAAAAAAGTTGAGATCTTCCAGAGCAACCTGAGACCCCCCCAGCCATGTCATACTAACATTGGAAAAGCAGAAAGAAGAACAAAAGTTCCTGGCTCATGAATATTTTTTATGATGATACAGCTAGTAATCATGAATTTCCAGACTTCCATATATTGAAATAAAATTGTCAGGAATATATCTTGGCACATTACACAATGATTTATCTGGGTTTACATTTTAGTATAAAGTTAGCATAGATTTAGTGATTATAGAATTTTTTTCTTGCTGCAGAGTATGAGATGGACCAATGACTTGAGGTTGCAGTAAAGTAGGTTTAGACGGGATATCAGGAAAAAACTTCTTCAGTGTTAGAACAGTGAGCCAATGGAATAGACTGCTTAGGAATGTTATGGGCTCCCTGTGACTGGTGGTGTTCAATCACAGGTTGGCCAGACATTGGTTTGGGATGATTTAGGAATATCTACGCCTATGCTCTACTATGTGTATTTCCCATGCTTCTGGGGTTTTCTGCTTGCCCCATGGACCTGGGAAAGAACCCCCACCCCCAGCTATTTGTGTCAAGTTTGTTTTGTTTTTCTTTAGCCTTCCACAGCAGAATTGGGTGTCAGCTAAAGCCAAGACTGGTGATTTTGACTGGGGTATGCCAATGCTTCTGCTGGGACTGAAAACTAGAGGTTTCTGGCTAGAGGGTTTTGCCACTCTGCTAAGGGTCAGGCATTTGCTAATTGATTAGACAAGGGATTTGTATAGCATGATTGGAGAGGAATGATCCCGCCTTTAGCCAGGGAGTTGGACTAGGTGACTTCTGAAGGTTCCTTCCATCCTTACTTCTCTATGACTTTGACAACCAATTTAATTTCTTGCATTCAATACTATTAGCCTACTCAAAGGGCAAGTTCAATGTTCCCCATCAATATGAACTACTCTACTGACATCTGTATTGTATTATACCAGGCCCAAAAGAGTTACCTGGAACTAACCTCTAACTTCATAGATTGCTAGAAAGAGGAAGGATGTTAGCTCTGGCTTTTCATTAAGTGGAGATAAAGATGTAAAAGGAAAAAAAAAACCCCATTATCTTCCTTAAAAAAGTAAAACTAATCAAAATGTTCTACTCAGGGATAACTATGGCATAATACTGAGATAGTCTGTCAACACTTTAGACAGATAAAATGAAGCTTAAGCATTAAAAATGAGCATTCCATAATGAAAATGTAAGACCAACTACCGTATTACTTTCTACAATGATATAATCCTGTAGGGTGAAAAGCTGATCCCACTGAAGTAAGTGGGAATATTGCCACTGACTTCAATAAGGCCCGAAATTCTCATCAAGTTTTATTCAACAATGTCTCATGTAGTAGGAATAGGTATGCATGATTATGACAGGAGTAACTTGACCTTCAGAGACTTTTGTCATCCTAACTGAAAAAAAAAAAAAGATTTATTCTCAGTTGCAAGAAAAATCAAACTATAGAAATGATGTGACAGTATGTAATTCTCTCCAATGTGGAGAGTAATCATTTTGATGAAAAAAACATTGATAGGGCTGATTTTGCATTAGGGAGGAGGGACTGGCAAGCAGTAAAATGGAAAATCATTTCTTCCTAGTGTTCAATTTAATATGTAAAGGAAGGCATTTATTGTGGCTCTAATTTAATACAGCAGGCAAGGTGAGTGAACAGCTTGAAGACTGCTAATGCAAAATAGTCCTTTGTTATGTCCAGGTCTCCAGCTGGAATATTTCCCAGGTGGATGGATTTTTACCATCTGATGACTTCTTGCTGACCTCTTTGAAAAAAACATTGGTCATTTCAATTTACTCCTCAGAGGGGACAGGTATCTACAGTGCAAAAGTCATTACCACAATTGGCACTGTCATTCTACTTGACAAATTCAATGGAGAGGCCAAAGACTGAATGGACCTGGGTATTGAACAACTTTCTCACTCTAGGGATTGCATCTTCAGGTCAGTGTGTTAGGCACATTCGTAGTGCAGTGGGAGGAATCTTGTACTGTGATTGCCCTTGTCATACTCATTTAGTAAAGATGGAGATGGCATCAGTCTCTAGAGCTATCTGCCACAGAATGCAGCCAAATTCCAAATAAGGCAACTAGGGATTATAAATAGGACATAGAGCTGTGTGGCTAAAGTTAAATGATCTCTCTGAAATAAAACAGGAGCAAAAGTAGGTCTTTGCAACTTGAATAATGAAAGGAACAAATGTCTCACCTGATGTAAAAGGAACAGACAGCATCTGCACTCCAGTATATATAAGTATCTTTGAGTATAGTGCATTTGTGGCAAATAGGTTTAAAAGCTAAAGTAGGCAGAGTGCTACAAAAAAATGGAGTGTAAGTGCTATTAATATGTAATTATTTGGTGGTTTGAGTTATAATGTAAACAACATAGGACTGTGAAAAAGGAGATCTATGTTCTGTACCTGATTGTGTGGGGGTTTTTATGATACCTGGGGCAAGTCACCTAAATTTTCTCTGCTTTAATTTCTGCTGTCTATAATGTAATGAATACCTTCTTATGCCATCAGATGATCAGTGATCACACAGTGCTTGATGTGCCTGCAAGAGCTCTCTATCCATATGTGTCTAATTCCAAATGGCTCTGTACAACAAGAGCTTCACAGCATCTTACCCAGACTCTCAGAAGCTCAGCCTTTTATGATACTGTCCCCAGTATACCATGGCTTGTCTTCCAAACTTACTGGCAGTAACACTTTCACATCATTCTGTATACTTCTAGATACTAACACATCAGTCCAAGTACTTACAACTGACCTGGTAAATTACTAATAGTAGTCATTTAGTCATTGGATGCATCTACACATGCAATTAGTGCACATGAATAAACTCCAGAACTTATTGTTCCAGAGATTTTTTGCCCCTGAGTTTAGTCACAGTCGACTAGAATTAGTCTACAGAGCATTAAGTGTCACTAAAAAGGTGGTAACTTAGGGCAGCCTAATGCAGCTTTATGTAGTACCTCATGTTAGAGTTACTGAACTTAAGGCCATGATAGATATAGCACTTTACAACCCAATAATGTGTTACAACCTGTAATATGATATATGTGCATGGGATTAAATCTCGTTTAGGGGTCCAATCATTGCATAATAACTAAAAAGCAATGGATGTAGTTTAGCTGAACTAGATGCACTTGAACCAGGTTCTGTGACTCGTTTTGTAATGTCTATCTTGCATATGTGATTTAGGGTCTGTCATGGTTGAGAGATACATAGTTTGTCCACCAAGTGTAGCTCTAGAGCCTATAATTCTTATCTTCATGCTTCCTTGGTGTGGGTGGGTGTTCGGGGGGGGGGCAGGAAGGGGGCTGTGCACAGGGGGAGAATGTGCTTGGGGAGCTCACACTCCCCCACATACTCCCAAACCCCCTCACAAACCCTCTCCACACACCTACCCCCATCCCCACACCTCTCATACACCTCCAACAAATCCCTCCCCCCCCCCAAAGTACCTGGATATATTCTAAAGAATGTTCAAATAGCGTTATATTTATTTTAATTTGTAAAAAGAAAAGTAATTAATTTAGCATACTTTTGAATTTTTCTGTGCATAGTTCCCTGGGGTGCAATAATGATTCATACATGGGTGTGAGAGGGTGCTGGGACCAGGCAAGCTTGGTGCAGGGCACACATATGGGTTTAAGATGAAGCTGAGACTGGGAACACTTGGTGCAGGACTCAGACATAGGTGTGAGATGTAGCTGGTATTTGCCAACACCGAAAGTTGCCAACTAGCTGCTTGACATACACAATAGTGGGATGTGCAATGCATTGTTCTAGGAAGTTTCCCTCTCATCCTCCAAGCAATTACCCTTGGGGTGGGGATAGGGTGGGAAGAGTGGTTGGTATGCTTAAAGGTCAAGTTTAAGATGAAGTGTGACATGTATTGGAACTGCCAGTTCTCTGCCAGGAATCATGGCAAGTTTTGCAAACTCAGATCCTCCAAATAAAGATAATTCTGTTGCTACCAACACTGTGTTGTTAGTGCTGTGAGGGCCAGGGGCATCTCTCTCCTAAATGCCATTCATTAAGGAATACAGGCTTCAGCTGTTTTCCCTGAAGGGGTCAGGCAACTTGTCCTTTCCTGTAAACATTGCCAGGATTTCAGATGGGCTTTGGGAATGACTGACATTAACTACCTCTAGGTGATATATACATAATATATTTATCAAGTGTATACATGTTCACTTGTAGTTTCTGTTAGGGTATGTGGATTTTTGGGGAGCATTGAACCTGCAGCTGGAACAAGGCTTGAATCTGTGCCTCAGCAAAGCTGATGACCACAAGGCGGAATGATATATATTAAAAGTAACTTTGTGAATGCTTAGGCAAGTAGATTTTAACCATATAATAGTATTTTTGTGAGATGCAAAGTGTGGCAGGGCACCTCAGTGCTCTGCTCCTAGGGAGTGGAAACTGCCAGGGAGAGAGAGTGAGCCCTGGCAGGACATAACGAGCCCAGCTGAGGGTTGCCAGGGTAACGAGCACAGCTGCGAGTTGCCGGGGCAACTAAGGAGAGCCAGCTGCCTGTAGGAGGTGGGGCCTGGCCCTTATAAAGCTCAGGGCTGAGGCCAGGCTGGCAGTTCCCTGTCAGCAGCCAGAGGGGTAGGAGCTCCTGCAGTTAGGATGCGGAGAGAAGCCTAACAGCAAGTACTGCTGTGACATGGAGCAATGTTGTTATAGCCATAGGGCGTGTGTTGAGTTATAGCCAGGAGGCTTGAGTTTATGTTTGGTTGTGAGACTACACTGGTGGTTTGGGTGAGGCTATAGGGGTTGGAGGAGGCCTCATAGGGACCCCCAGAGGGGTGGGGGGCCCTAGCGCCTGAGGAGGGCGCAGTGTCCTCATAGGGACCCACAGGGGGTGGGAACCTGGTGCCAGTGAGGGTGCATTATTCTAAGGGGGAACCCCAGTGGTATGGGAACCCTGGTGCCAGTGAGGGCGCAACTTGCGGGGTGTGTAGACCCCAGCCCCAGAGAGGGGCAGCTTTGAGAAGCCCCAGCGTGGGCACAACGAGCCCCAGAGAGGGGGCAGTGTTATGAGGAAGCCCAGTAAGGGCACAGCAAGCCCCAGAGAGGGGGCAGTATTATGAGGAAGCCCAGTAGGGGCACAGCAAGCCCTAGAGACAGGGCAATATTATTAGGAAGCCCGGTGCGGGCACGGAGAGCCCCTGAAGAAGGGCTAGTGCTGTGACAAACCCCGGAGCAGGGTAGAGTGCTGCAGTTGCCCCGGCAAGAGGGGGTAGTGGCACGGTGAGCCCTGGGAGAAGGGGGCAGCAGCGCGGTGGGCCCGAGAGTCAGGGGGCATTACCGAGAAGTCCCCAGAGTGGGCGCAGAGAGCCCCAGACAGGGGGCTGTATTTCAGAAGCCCGAGTTTGGGCGACATTGTAGGGAAAGCCCCAGGAGGGGGCACTATTGTAAAGGCCCCAGACAGGGGGCGACACTATAGAGAAGGCCCCAGAAAGGGGCAACATTACAGGGAGGCCCTGAGTGGGCTTGGAGAGCCCAAGAGAGGGCAGTACAGCAGGGGAGGCCCCAGAGAGCAGGCGAGAGTACGTAGAGGAGGCCTGAGAGACAGGCAGTGTGTGTGTATATATAGAGACACATACCAGCATCTATCCCATCAGCGAGGCTTGGGGCATGGTATTAGGGGTTGGTAGGAGCCACACTTAGCCCATAAGGCTAGGGTGCCTGGGAAGCACCCATTATACCGGGAGACCCCCCCAGGGGGTCCAGGAACACATGGGGACAGATGTCCCTGCTAACCGTGCCCAAGGAGACGTGAGGTAGCCTCCCAAATTTACTGAACATCAAAGACGTGGCGGGCGAGAATTTGAGGGTGCCTTTGGGCCGACTTGGCACGGTGAGGGGGCCATAAGGAGATCACGGCCCTCCTGAAGGACCCCGCTGTGACACAAAGCTTTTATATATAAGATTTTGTTTGAGTGCTTATGTTAGGTAACCATTTTAATTGTGTTAACCATTTTTACGGAAAAAAGCAGCAATTAAGTCTGTGAACCAGCTATATCAAGGAATGAGATAAGATACAGGGGCCCAAAAAGGGTGGGGATGGCACAACAAGGGACAGAAAAACAGATTGGAATGTGGAAGATAACATGTAACCAAAATGAACATATGCAAAAAGGGTTAATGGTGATTGGTAAAGAAAATTCCAAAGTCTGCCCATTGACCGAAAGCAGGGAGTTCATGGCCTTAGACATGCACTCATAACAAAAAGACATGTAAATGAATGAAATGCATAGGCAATTCCATGCTAATAATGTAAACAGTAAACAGGTAGAGATTAAGACAGGAGGAGAAATGGGTGGAACATAGGAGGGGCAAGGGTAGAATGAATGGTAATAAACAAGAACCAGTGTATAAATGCGGAAAGAACGACTGTTCATTGCTGCTCCCCAAGTTCATAGCCTGGGTGTCTGTAAGGGACCTCGCCTGAAGCTGTCTCCGTTCTGAATAAAGCTATTGCGAGCAACGTGTGCTGATGTTTGCTCCCCGTCTGCTCTGGCTAATGAGTACCAGGATCCATGAGCAATTGGACCATTGTCTCCCTAGTCATTGGATGCCGTATGGAGCCAGGGTCTAACAGTTACTATAGAAACATTCAAGCAAAGAGATTCTTGGAGAAATGGAAATAAACAAAAATCAATTTTTTATTTTTTTTATAAGGGAAAGTAAATGAAGAATAAGTTTTAAATCGGAAGTGAATGATCCAACTCCTCCTTTCCCTGAACCCAAAGGTACAAAGATAATGATTCTTTAGCACAGAGATTCATTGTATTTTTAAACGTTTCATGTTTCTCATTCCTTGGGGATTCCTTGACATGCATTAGCCCTGTCCGTAAAATTAAACAGGGCTTGCTTGACTGCTGCTCCAGCTCAGAAGGTGGAAGCTGTCCTCCAGATTCAGGTGTACATATATCACTTATTGCTGTACATGTTTCTGCTTTCATGTTGCTCTATGGCTTCCCCGTGATGTGTGTGGAGGAACTCATCCCCCTCTGCCCCCCCTCATGCCCAGTCTGCTTCACAGCTATTGTAGCATGAACTGAACTAATGTAGCTGATGTTAACATAGAGTGTAATAGTAATGAGATGTAACCATGTTAGTTTTGTACTGTAAGCAACTTGAAGTCTCCACTTTGTATTCTTTTGCTTGACATAAGTGAATGAACTCTGTATGCCCTTTTATGAATGAGTGTATGTGAGAGGGTGAATGGTAAGAGAATGGCACGAAGGCAGGAAAAGGAAGATTGAACTATTTATGTAAGCAACAAGGCACCAAACGTGTAAGTTACCAGTCAGTAAACTAATTAATCGATGGGTGAAGAATCCTTTTGAGGCCTAGGGCTCGAAGAAGAAAGCAAGGAGGAGGAATGCACACATCCTGCCAGATGGGCAGCAAGGACACTCCAAGGCTGAGATACCAACTTTTACTACCAAAATAACCTTGGGATGAGATAAGCAGTAGATGGATGAGGAACAACTGCAAAAACAGAAATTGGGTATGGAAAACCCCCAAAGTGCTGAAACAAAGGATGGAGTCCCCTCGCTATAAAAGGGGACTCTGAAAAATGCCAGATTGGGTGAGTCTCTATCAACTGCTGTTTCTTCAGAGCAGAAATGTGTCTGTTCACCTGGCTGCAAGCTGCTATCTTTAGGATCTCTCTTATAATAACCACCCTGGGCTGGCCACCCAGTGCTATTATTGAACAACTGCTGCTGGTAACTATTATTCCTGAGAATGAATGGTTGTTTTGTGCTTGTGTGTCTGTGTGTAATGATGTGTATGCTGTTTTTGTGTGTCTATATGAGTGGTATGTCCAAACCTCTATGTCTAATTCATGTAAAAAATAAATGTGACATTTTGCCTTATCACCCTTGATAAGATCTTGCTCTTGATTTGATAAATTGGTTATTCAAAGTAACACTGTATGCAGGCAGCTTGTCCCCCAGCTGCTTCGTTTACCACTGAGCTGTGACCTGGACTGGAGACATTCCTGAGGGAGGAGGAGCCCACTTCCTTTGTCTCAAGTTTCCTGCCCTTGCAGGTCATGGGACTAGTTCTCTTACCTGGTCAGTCTTGTGTCATGGGGAAGCATTGGTCAGCAGCCAATGGGGCTGCTTCTGGTGGGAACTTAGTGATGAGGTCAGAAGGGCCATTTAAGAGGTCCCCTCCAGGAAGAAGGAGGGGGGACATTTTTAAAGATACACACTGAGCAGCATGGAGTTCTGCAGCCATCTCTCAAACTCAGGATCTGGAAGTGAGTAACTTACCAGAAACGTAACTAGGAACTTGGATTAATATACTCTAGTCACACATCAAAAGGTTACCAACCCCCTCTGCTTACACAGGGTTATTCTTTTGCTACTTCTCTGACTTGTACCCCCCCCCCCCCCATGTCTACCCTCTCTACCCAATAATGCTGTCCATTATGGCCAGCTGTGTTGTACATGTTTGAGAGGGTTTGGGCACACCTTGGGTTATTTTTTGCTCCCTTTGCTTGGGCCTAGTGGGTTGAGTTGATTGCTCACACAGGGCCTAGACAGAGACCTGAGTCCTAGTGATGGCAGCTGTTACCCCAGGCTTGTGGGTGTGCTTCAGGAAGGGGGTTGGTCAGAAGTTGGTGCCTCTGGGGAGGCATCCAAAGCCTGGTTTTTGGTGGGGTGCAGTGAGGCAGGTGTTTTAGCACAGGAGCACCTCCTACTGGCCCACCACATTGTGTACCACTTGCTGTGCTCCTTATGTTCATGCACACTACTTCTTGCATACTCGCGCACTGCTAACTGAGAGTGTGGGAATGAGGCTGTGAAATAGAAATCCTGTTCGTTTCAGGCACTTTCCCTCCTCCTTTCCCCTGCCTGCGTAGTTTCCTTATGCTTTGGACCCTGTGAAAAAACAGTGGTGAGATAGTTAGAGCCAGTTGCATGGTAAGTCTTTCCCCACTCAGAGCAACTAAATAGTTGCAAAAATTGTTGAATTCAACACCCTGCCTGACATGTGACACCTTCAATTAATCAGATTGCTTCAGCCATTATCTGCTCCTAATTTACATTCTCACAGAGCAGCTTTTTACAAACTAACCTTTCCACTTGGCAGTAACTCCAACATCTCTGGTTTCTCCTCTGCAAAATGAAGTTTGCTTTTTACCTGGGTTAACTCTTAACATATTTGATTTCTCCTCTGCCTGATGAACCTGAAAACTTAGAAAGAAAAAAAAAATGCTACTATTTAGTTGGTATAATAAAAAATATGACCTCTGCCCCAGGAGTTTTGTCTGCCTATAAACTTAGACCAACATGGCTACAACTCATATCCCTTTCCCTATTCAGAGCTTTTCTACAACAGGTCTTCATTGCTGTCTCGCATTGACACATTACTGGGGCTAATTTTTACTTTAAGCTTTATCCACTGATCCATGCTAGGTGAACTAGTGCTGGAAGGTAGGTGGAGATAAGCCATGCTGTGAAGTGTGGGCCACACTATGACTGACATGTTAACAGAAGAGCTGTACCGGTCCTGTAGCACAAGGTTTGCTAAACTAGTCCTTGAAGGATGAGTTAGCATTCAACCAAGTCATACCTTTCTGAGATCCCCTCTTCAGTCCACAACAATAAAGTTTCACAAGCAAATAGATAGAAACTGGAAGTCTAGCACCCAGGAGCAATTAGCGAGCAATCAACTTGGTAATCACTACCATTGTGAAGTCAAGTAGTCCACAAAAAATGATGGGATGGCCATCTACTCCCACTCCCCCCCCCAGAAGAAGAAACCAGGTTCAGAATAGCAAGCAAATAACTTTTATTCTTTGCAGAGAGGAGACAACTTTCATTTACTTTATATACACACATACACATTATTAATTACAGCTAAATTAAAGCTAAGCTATTAATTAAATTAATTTAAATTAATTAAATAGATATTTTATGTTTAGAACAGCATTCCATCCCAAGCATGAAAATTCAAACTATGTGACTCTACTCTAAAAAAAACATTATGGCGTGTAAGCACCATGGTGCTATGAGGTACATAGCCACACATGACTAAATAAATGTATACCACCTTTGCAGATAGTAGGTGTATCTAAATTGGATGTAGTTGAATCTACATTTAGATAAATTGCACATTTATCAAGGCCTTTAATGTGCAGTAGCAAAAGTGCATTAATAAATGTGTAGATGTGCCCAGTCTGGCAAACTGTCAATGAGTTGGTGTCACCCTGTGGGCAAGGGTCATCGAGCTCTGTGTCCTTGTCCTTACTAGGAATCTTCACCAAGTTAAAGGAATATTTTTCCTTCTTCTGAAAAGGGAGAATGTTTACAGCCCTGAGGATACTTTGCCTGCCACAACTTAGCTGTAATTATCAATAGGGAGAAATGGCTAACAACAGTTACTGTTCTCTTTTGAGGTATGATCAACATCTCTCTGGCTAGGTTTGATCCAATATAGTGATTCTAATACATAGAATACGGCCTTAGGGCCAAGTTTGGGAGCTCTTCCACCCTTACACTCCTGCCTCATACCTCCAAATATTACAATAGTCATGATCACAGCTAGGCCCCAGTGTTGTTGCTGTAAGTGCCACTTTTTACTCCTGGTATAGTCCATTCAATAATAACATAGGAAAAGGTGAGCATACAGGCTGCTCTTAACCCATCAGCCATTGGACGTGCTTATTCTTTAGCTGACTTCCAGATCTGGTTTCTGGGAGGCTTTTGAGAGCACCACTTCTTCCTGGGAATGAATCCACAGACATTGCTGCTGCACAGCTGGGGAGGCTTCCTGTGAGGTTGTGCATTTAACCATAGTTTTATAAAGGTAAAGCCCTCCAGTCACTTTTATGAGTAATTTACAATTAACAATCAGGTTCTTGTTACTGGTGTATTTTAGTGGTGATCCTGATTCTCTCCTGCCACATCTTGATGGAAAAATATACTTTGGAATTTTACCACAACAACATATATAAATAAAATATATGACATGAAATTGTTAATTGTCCTTCAGCACTGAACTCTTGAAATTCTCTTATAAAGTTAGGTAAATTCTACCATTCTTATTCTAAAAACTCAGAGCAATACAGTTTTTTTTCTGTTAATTACCTTTTGTTATTTTTATTATATAACACAAAATTATTGTATTTTTTTCTTTAGTAGTCCAGAATTTTCTCTTCCAAGTTTTTCCAGGTAGTCTTCCAAATCAGACAAATACCAAGTCCCATATTATAAAATCAAGGTCAATGACAAAACAAGAATAGTCCCCAGCTGTCTGCCTCTATAACTCAAGTCTATAAAGTTTAATATTCACTTTTGGTTCCCGTGTTTTCCTTTAATATAAATAAACTTAAAAGAAAAAAAAGTTACTTGTTTCTGTGGGATTTTTTTTTCTTTTCTCTTGAGATGTTCCAGTCTTTTCAATTCTGTTCTTTAGCGAGTCTTTTACTGGATTCAGTCTCTGTATCTTCTCTTTTCTTAATCACTCCTTTTGCCACGTGTCAGCTCTCCTCTGGTCCAATCGTCACACTCTTCTCTTCCCTGTCTGCTCCATGTCCCATCACTTACTCTTTCTGCATCTTGGTCTCCCCTCCTCTCATCCGGGTCTCTCTTCATCCCCACCCCTCTCTCAGGCCACTTCAGCTTTATGGAGCCGTGACTCCGGAAGTGCTCTTCACAGTAAGATCTCTCCTCTTTGCAGTGAGAGCTCTCCCATCAGCTCCTGCCCGCTCCCAGGCAGCACCGGGATCATCTTTTTTTCCTCTTCACACTCCCTTCAGCTACAAGGGAAAGTGGCTCCACATCAGCTGTAATTCACCTCACCTGAAAGGTTTTGGAGGACTCACTGCTCTGTCCCTGCCTGCACTTCTGGTTTAAGCCGGCAGCCTCTCCAGCTGCCTGCTCACAGCTCTGCTGCCAGCAAGTGGGGAATTTGCACTGCCCCTCTCTTTGGCTTCGCCACACAAATATCACTAAACAGGGCCCAAAACAGTTCACTCAGAATCTCTCTGTCACCTCTCTCTCTCAGCCTGTCACATGTAATTAGTGTGGCCCTATCCTCCCTGAGGTGGAGCTGGACCAGGTTGCCCTATAGCTTATCTGCATATACATTTTTATAGGATCCTAGGACTTCTGGCAAGAACACCTAGTTCCAGTCATGAGTCAAATATGCATAGATCCTTTGTGGGGGGATATTTAGCACATAGATCCTTTGTGGGGGGTGTCTGGGGTATACACACACATCTTGACCAGTGCTGAAAAGGAGCACAGGTGTGCAAATTGACAGGTAGCCTACTGGGCATTCACAACACAGACTTACACAGACTTGCTTGAAAATAGGTGACACAGTTAAGATGGTTACTTAGCATAAGCAAATTGCTGGCTCAGCATAAGCATTCATAAGCAAAATCTGCTCTATCTCCTAACAATACATAATGAAATATATAGCTTACAACACTACTATATTGTTAAGAAAATGCTTGCCTAAGCATCTTGCAATATACTTTTAATATGTCATTCTGCCTTGTGGTTAGCAGCTCTGCTAGACCACAGGTTACAGCCTTGTATTCAGCTGCAAATCCAATGCTCCCCAAGATCCAAATATCCTAACAGAATGTATCTTCATAATAATTTGAATATTTTTGGATTCTGCAAAATCATGCTGGAATCTTACAACCTCAGAAGATAACCTATTTGCTACTATTTCTATCACTTCTACCACCTGAAGAAGAAATCCAGCCTCACAGTCTTGTAGATCTTCTAATTCTGTTCCTAGCTGGTTGTGTAAATGTGGAAGAACGAGAAACAAAAATTCAAACTACCTCTCTCCTTCCCAACAACAGGTTTTGCCATTTCTAGCTCCACTCCTGAATGAGCTTAGAAGTTACAAACTTACATAAAAGTTGGAAGAGGACAGAAAAAAAAAAGATTATTAATAACACTTTGTTTAAAATTAAGCTAAAATGGTCTAGATATAAAAGAGAGGAAATACTTTCTTTGTTTTTTCAGGACTAGTGTTTGATGGTTTGATGTTTTACAAACCTGGTTTACAAACATCAAACATTTATTATACCCACCTTTGACACACATTTTCCTTTCTCTAATTAGGGTAATTAAAGTGTTTTTGAAACACTGGATTGAGAAAATGTTGTATTTGATAATACTATTTGAATGTATGTGTCTATGTACATTGATAATACTATTTGAATGTGTGTGTCTGTGTACATGTTGTGGGGGTGGGGGAATGGAAACAGGCATACGCTATAAATGCTGATTTGCTGGGGGTCACTCAATTCATCAATTACAAACATTTTAAAGTGTTCATCATTGTAATAAGTGAAGTGTTAATACTGTATCTTGGAAACACAGTTTTCTGGAAGTATTTCTCTTAGGCAAGATGTTAAGATAAAGTAATTCAAACAAGTAATTGTGGTACTGAGTAATGAGCAAGTAATGTGCCACGGTGTATGCACCTTCCTCAGGTTGAGGCATGAATGATGGCTATGTGATACCTTTTGTCCTTCATATCTTCCAATTGTGTAGCACTGTTAGTGGTGTAGAGCTGGTTCATTAGGAACATGATGAGGTTTACTAAATTAGTTGTAGTGGAGGCTTCAAATCATTAAAGTTTATTCCACTTTGCTTTCTAAATTTGAGTAATCCAATCTGAGATTTTGTGCATTGTATTTATTGTATCAAAACTGATTTTTGCCAAAAAATAGAGAGATCAAATCATAATTGCTGTTTTATATTTCAGCGTAACCGGGGAAAGGAGGGGAACAGGGTATGTGTCTACACGCTTAACTCCGAGACAGTCAGGTGAGTGAGAAATTGGCTGCAGGATAGAACCCAGAGAATTGTAGCGAATGGATGTGTGTCATCCTGATGAGAAGTGGACAGCAGTGTCCCGCAGGGGTCAGTGCTGGGTCCAGTACTTTTCAACATTTTTATTAAAGATTTGGATGCGGGTGTGAAGAGCTCACTGGTCAAGTTTGTCGCTAAAACCAAGTAATGGGGAAGTGTGGTCACTCTTGAAGATAGGCTACAGATACAGGCAGACCTAGACAGGCTAGCAAGTTGGGCAGATCAGAATCTGATGAAGTTTAACGTCAAGAAGTGTAAAGTGTTCCACCTTGAGACGAGCAACCCCCAACACACCTACAGGCTTGGCGTCCTCAAACTGACTAGCACCATGAATGAAAAGGACCTAGGGGTAATAATAGACCACAGTATGAATATAAGCAGGCAGTGTGATGCTGTAGCCAGTAGGGCAAATAATACTTTAGTATGCATCAATTGATGCATCTCCAGCAAAGCCAAGGAGGTGATTTTTCCACTCTACTCAGCACTGGTGAGACTGCAGCTGGAGTACTGCATCCAGTTCTGGGCTCCACACTTTAACTTTAACAAGGACGTGGACAAGCTTTGTTGCCCTGTGGGGTCAGGCCAACTCTCAGGATCTCAATATTGTGCTGTTAGACAGGAGGGTGTGACACAATTGCACATATACAAACACAGAAATCAATTAGGTGCACACACACACACTACTGACTCAGGCACATACACATCCAAACCAGCCTAGGCATATGCATACCGATCACCAATTCAAGTACATACACTATACACCCCAAAAGTCAGTTGTGCATACCCGCAAACTCAGTACACATACACAAATCACTAATTCGTATATCATGCACACAATGACATATATATATTTATATATAAATATATACACACACACTCAGCAGTTCACACACATACAACCCACCTACACATACATACAGCTAAGTTCCTAACTTGGATGGTACGGTATGTATGTGTGTGCTTGGGGTACCTGGGATACTTGGGAGAAGGTTAAGGTGAGAGAGAGAGTTAAAGTGTAGAGAGTGAAAGTTGCCAGAACTGGGGTTAGACCTGGTAGACTAAAGAGAGAAGCTGGCTGGGGAACTGAGGCTTGGGGTTACTTAAGGTCAAGTGGCCCCAGGGTTACTTGAGGTCACTGGTGCAAGGGGAAATGCCTGGTGGCAAGGAGGAGACAGCCAGGAAAGAGAGAGAGACAGAAACCTGGGAGCTTGGGGTGGAAACTGAGGCAGGCAGCTGAGATATTGGGGGTGGGGGCAGAGAAGTGGTGGCAAGGAGGAAACAGTCCAGAAACAGACAAAAACCCAACTTGGGGTTTCAAAATAACAAGTTTATTAAACAGACAAAACACTACACAGCCCCATGAAGTTACTGGTTCACACATAGGCGGGCATGTGCACACATACGCACACACACACACACACACACACACACACACACAAGCACTCACAATGGCAGCAGGAGAAAGAGTGTGGAAGGGTTGAAGTCCAGGTAGGGAAGAGAAACAGAGTCCAAGTCCTTGGTTGAAGAGAGGGTGGAGGTGATAGCTACCTATCCAGGCTGGAAAGGGGTCCTTGTCCAGCAGGTGTTGTCCAGAGGGGGTTTGCCAGCAGGGCCTCTGGGTAGATAGGTGGTGTGGCATAATGCTGGTCCAGATGGAGAGGGTGTCCCAAGGAGTCCATCTTCACTACCCCTTTTATGGGGCAGACTACCTCTGATCTCCTATGGGGAGCGTCTGTCCAGGCAATGTCAGTCCTTTTCCAGAGGGTTCTGGGTGTTCTTACTGAGCATGTGCAGCCTTGGCACAATGATGGGTTGCATCATCTTTTGTTTCTTGAATGCTGAGGGTGGTTCCAAGGGGTGGGTCATTGGTCCAGGTATTGGTGTTGATGGTTCGGTCATTCAGAGGGAGCTATTTTTAGACCTACTGCCATTGTCTCTCAAGCACCTGCATTCATCCCCATTCATTCAGGAACCAAGTTACATAGGAGGGGTAGGTGTGAGTCATAGGTTACACAACCAGGCCTGGAGACAGGATGGAGACTTGACAAACAAAATGGAAACTTGACATGATTTATGCTAACTGACATATGTAGGCCTAAATCATATATTACCAGTAAAACAGTAATATAGAAAAGTAAAAATCAATATAAACATAATAATTATACAATATAAAGAAGGAGAAAAAACAAAACAAATACAAGTTGCTACCAAAATAAAATGCTGAAGCTTATCCTATATCTTAGCTCACTTATACTTATCTATAGGGAATAGAGCGGGAGACACAAAGTCAGAAATGGTTGGGGAAGGGGAGGGGGAAAAAAGAAAAACTGGGGGTTTTGCTACAGCTTGAGAGAGTCAAAAGAAGAGCCACCCATATGTTCAGAGTCTTAAAAGGCAAGCCATATGAGGAAAGGCTGAGGGATCTGGGACTCTCCAGCCTGAGGAAAAGAAGGCTGAGAGGGGACCTGGTAGCAGCTTACCACTACACTAGGGAAGTACATCAAGGGCTTGGTGAGCAACTGTTCACCAGGGCATCTGAGGGGAAAACCAGGAGTAATGGCCACAAACTCCTGGAAGACCGATTCAGGCTCAACATTAGGAAAAACTTCTTCATAGTCAGTGTCCAGATTGTGCAATAAGCTCCCTCCAGAGGTGGTGAAATCACCTAGCCTGGAAATCTTCAAGAGGAGACTGGACAGTAACTTTTCTGGGGTCACCTGACCCCCAGTTATCTTTCCTGCTGGGTGCAGGGGGCTGGACCCAAACATCTTCTGAGGTCCTTTTCAGCCTTACAATCTATGTGCAATTAATGTACATGAATAAACTTTGGAGCTTATTGCTCCAGAGTTTTTTGCTCCTGGGTGCTGTCTGTGAGCTGGGACAGTACCTGCACAGCTAGTACCTTCCTGGGCAGCCCCAGGGGGTGCTGGCACCATGGACGGAAAGATTGGGCCCTCCTGAAGTTCAGGGGCTGCATGGCCTGGTGGCAGCTCATGCTGGCAGGCTCCACTGAGGAAAAAAAAAAAGAGAGGGGCCTGACCCTTTCCCTCCCTGTGTAGCCTACTCATCTCTCCTGCAGCTGGGGGGGGGGGGGGAGCTGCCAGTGGGCCCTAAGCTTCAGGGGGCCCCAGACCTTCCTCCATGGTGGCATTTCTCCCCAACTGGCATCCACCCACTAGCAACCCACTCAGATTGCCCTGGGAGGCATTGACGTCATGTACGGGGTGCTTGCAGGTGCATGTTCTCCTCTGAAGATTGGCTATGCCCCCCCTGAGAGAAGCGCCAGTGGCACTTCTGGGTTTGCTGCTGGCACTTTTGCTGGTGGTGGCAATTGGCCACTGGGGGACCACCCCCTGCTCAGCGTTTGGCCGCTGGTGCCCCTCAGCCACCCATGTCATGGGGTGCCACAACTATGGAGGGAAGGAACAGGGCCCCCTGCAGCTTAGGAGACACTTGGCTTGCTGGCAGCTTGCCATCCCAGGGATGGGAGACATGGGCAGGCTAAGCAAAAAAAAGGAAGGATTGGACCCCTCATCATAACAGTGACAGAAGCGCACTTCTGGGTTTGCTGCTGGCACTTTTGCTGGTGGTAGCAATTGGCCACTGGGGGACCACCCCCTGCTCAGCGTTTGGCCGCTGGTGCCCCTCAGCCACCCATGTCATGGGGTGCCACAACTATGGAGGGAAGGAACAGGGCCCCCTGCAGCTTAGGAGACACTTGGCTTGCTGGCAACTTGCCATCCCAGGGATGGGAGACATGGGCAGGCTAAGCAAAAAAAAGGAAGGATTGGACCCCTCATCATAACAGTGACAGAAGCCCCTAAATTGAAACACTGGGTTTTTAATCATTACAATTAAAAACGCACTGTTTCAATTTAGTGGACTAAACTCCCATCACATGTACAAGTGGCTATGGAGCCTGGTGTGGGAGAATCCTAGGTGGAAGGGGAACCAGGGATCAGCTTACCAGCTCAGGGCTGCTCAGATTGGGCTCCATGTGCTGCAGAGGGGATGAGTGGGGCATGAGGATGCGTCAGCATGGGTTTAGTTGGCAGGGGCTCCCCATGCTGTGGAGCAGCTGGCTGAGCCATGAACAGCCCCCATGCTGAAGCACCCTTGTGCCTTAACCAGCCCTTTTGCAGCAAACGGAGCCTGGTCTAAGCATTCCTGATGGGGGACCCATGGAGTCAGCCTGCCAGCCTAGAGATGCTCTGATGGGGTTCCATGTGCAGCAGAGAGATGGACTGAGGCACAAGGGTGCTTTAGTGCAGGGTCTGCTTGTGCCTCAGCAACATACTTCACAGCATGTTGAACCCTCAGTGCTGCTCTGATGTAGCTCCATGTGCTCCTGAGTGGCTGGCTGGGGTTCCCTGCTAGGTAGCCCTGCATTGAAGCATGCTAGTGCCCCAGCCAGCCCTGTTGGCAGCTACCGTCTGCCATTGGATAGTACTTGTGTCTGACAGGACTATCCAATGGCACAGTAAATTAATCTACGCCAACCTAATTGCTGTGTACATGATGATGCTTTACTGCACAGTAAATTAGTCTACTAGACAGTAAAATGCATGTGTAGATGTGCCCAGTATGTAAAAAACTTGTAAGTCAAAAGATGTGAGCATCTGAGGAATTTTGGACTAGTCACCTAACTTTCTAAGTTCCTTAAAGTATAAATTGAGATAATTCTATTTAACTATCATTTGGAGAATTGTAAGGCATAGTTATATAGTTTGCACCTCTACCAAGTATTATTTAAATTACTGGCTGCAGTGGGAATAAAAAAATTGATGGCTTTGAACTTTCTGATTGTTCCTGTGGACTCTGATGCCTAAGGAATGTTGCCAACACCAGTTGAAACATATCAGTGGCGTTGGTTTTTTGGCTTTCAGAAGTTTTAGAGAAAAGAATTCCATTGATAAAATTTTAGTGAAAAATCAAAACGTTGAAAGCATGTGAAATCAAAACAAAACAAAACAAAAAAAGAAATAAAAGAAAAAGAAAACCCAATTAATGGAAATTTTTTGTAGCACCTCTGGCAAGCTCCCTATGCTGGGCCCTTATGAACCTTTCATTTTTAGGTCAGAAAAAAAATGCTATTGTGATGTGGGGATTGGCTTAGACTAGTTTAGACACTTTTTAAAATGCTCTGGTTGGGTACCAAAAATTGAAGCACTTAACATTAACAAGTCACTTTTCTGAAAATAGCTTATCTTTTGCTAGTAATACAAAGCCATAAAAAACAAAAACATTTTAGGACACATTTTACAATTATAGTAGGACAGTTAAACACTTGTTTTTAGACTTAAATAATGAGCTATAGATGAACTGAACTCTGCTGTCTCCTATGGCATATACCCAGGATTAATTACTATAATACAGATTTCTCCTGTAGCAAGTCAGTACCTTCCCATCTCACCAAAACATTGAATACATTGAAAAGATCCCCTTAGGCATTTTGTCTTTCACAAAAAGAAAAAAAAGAAAGAAAAAAAAAAGAAATTGACTATACTTCTGATCTCCTGAAGGTCCCTCTAACTGATAAATCTTAAAATACATAAAAGTATATATTTATTTAGAAAAAAACCTAAGTGTGTTAGCTGTCAGAGTCTTCCCAATATCAGTAGTGAATCTTGAGAAAAATGTTCACAGGGGCTGAGTTTGCAACGGCCTCACATTTTATTTTCCCAGAATTTAATCTATTTATCATAGAATCATAGAAGTAGGGTCAGAAGGGACCTTGTAGATCTTCAGGTCTGACCCCCTGCCTGGGCAGGAAGAAAACTGGGTTCAAATGACCCCAGCCAGGTAGGCATCAAGCCACTTCTTAAAGACCCCCAGGGTAGGAGCCAGCACCACTTCCCTTGGAAGTTGGTTCCAGATCCTAGCTGCCCTAACTGTGAAGTAGTTCCTATGGATGTCTAATCTAAACCTACTCTCCAACAACTTGTGGCCGTTATTCCTTGTTATCCCGGGGGGCGCTAGGGGAAACAAGGTCTCCCCCAAACCCTTCTGGTCCCCCCTAGTGAGCTTATAGATGGTCACCAGGTCCCCCCTCAGCCTTCTCTTGTGAAGGCTGAACAGGTTCAGGTCCCGTAGCCTCTCATTGTAGGGTCTGCCCTGCTGTCCCCGGATCATGTGGGTGGCCCTCCTCTGGACCCTCTCGATGTTGTCCACATCCCTCTTGAAGTGGGGTGCCCAGAACTGGACACAGTACTCCAGCTGTGGCCTGACCAGTGTCGCATAGAGGGGGAGGATCACCTCCTTGGCCCTACTTGAGATGCACCTGTGGATGCACAATAGGGTCCAGTTAGCCCTGCTGACCGTGACCTCGCATTGTTGGCCCATGTTCATCTTGGAATTACTGATGACTCCAAGATCCCTTTCTGCCTCCGTGCTCTCAAGAAGGGAGTTTCCCATCTTATAAGTGTGCTGCTGGTTACTACTGCCCAAGTGCAGCACCCTGCACTTGTCAGTATTGAAATGCATCCTGTTTTTGTTAACCCACCCCTGCAACCTATCCAAGTCTTTCTGCAGTCTTTCCCTCCCTGCTAATGTGCCCACCTCACCCCATATTTTGGTATCATCAGCAAATTTGAACAGGTTGTTTTTCACCCCGTCGTCCAAATCGCTGATAAAGAAATTGAACAGCGCGGGCCCAAGGAGTGAGCCTTGTGGGACTCCGCTGCCCACTTCCCCCCAGGTCAAATATGACCCGTCCACCACCACCCTCTGAGTACAACCCTTCAGTCAATTCTCAATCCATCTGACCGTGTAGGCATCGATGCCACAGTCGCCTAGTTTTTTAATGAGGATGGGCTGGTTGACAGTGTCAAAGGACTTGCTGAAGTCCTGAAAGACTACATCCACAGGGACACCTACATCCAATGCTTTTGTGACCTGATCATAAAAGGCAATCAGGTTGGTCTGACATGACTTGCCCCTAATGAAACTGTGCTGGTTGCCCTTGAGCATCATCCCTGATGCCGGCCCATCACAGATGTGCTCTTTGATGATCTTCTCAAACAGTTTCTCCAGGATTGAGGTAAGACTGCTGGGCCTATAGTTGCCCGGGTCCTCCCTCCTCCCTTTTTTAAAGATGGAGACTACATTGGCTATCTTCCAATTATGTGGCACCTGGCCCAAGCACCACGAGCACTCGTAAAGCCGTGCCAAGGGCCCTGCAATAACCCCTGCTAGCTCCCTCAACACCAATGGAGAGCATCTGGGCCTGCTGATTTGAACATGTCCAGCTCCTCCAGAAGCACTCTAACCTGGTCCTCCTCAACCTTAGGTCTTGGGGCGTTCCCCTCAAGTCTGTCTTGAATCACGGTGGGGGACTCCCGGTCCCTGCACAAGAAAACGGAGGTGAAGAATTTGTTAAAGAGGTCTGCCTTTTCCTCTGGTGCAACCACCAGATTGCCCAGCGTATCTTGCAGGGGCCCCACATTTCCCAGCGCCTTCTTCATCCTCCCTATATATTTGAAAAAGGACTTTTTATTATCTTTCATCTTGGATGCTAGTCCTAGCTCTATGTCCGCCTTAGCTTTCCTAACAGCCCCCCTACAGGCCCGAGCAGTGGAGGTATACTCCTCTTTGGAGATCGTCCCCCCCTTCCACTAGGTGTACACTGCCTTTTTGGCAACCAGGCATTCCCGGATGTCCTTGGTGAGCCAGGGAGGCTTTTGGGCACTCTTGCCCCCCTTGCTCCTTGTTGGGATCGTCACCCCTTGGGCCCTGAGTATTGTCTCCTTAAGGAACGACCGCTCACCTTGGGCACTGAGTTCCCCTGCCCTTGAGAACCCCAGCGCCTCTCCCACCAATCTCCTTAACTCATTGAAGTTGGCCCTCTTGAAGTCTAGGGCTACCGCCTTGCTGCAGGCCCTTGTCACCCTACACTGGATGATGAATTCCAGCAAGCGATGATCACTATCACCCAGGTGGAGCCCCCTTACCAGATCATCGCCTGTGGCCAGGACCAGGTCCAACAGGGCATTCCCTCTGGTAGGACTGTGCACCTCCTGGGTTAAGTGGAGGTCCTGTATCTCAGCCAGGAACATCCTGGAATGGTCCGACCTGGCTGACTGCTCCTCCCAGCAGATGTCTGGGTAATTTAGATCACCCATGACAACTACATCCCTTGCCTTTAAGTGGCCATAGGGGACAGGATCAGAAGCTTTGGCCTCAAGCTGTCTCAGAGGAAATTTAGGTTGGAGATAAGGAGAAACTTTTTGACTGCAAAGGAAATTAAGTTTTGGAACATGTTACCTAGAGAAGTTGTGGAATCTTCATCTCCATAAATTTTTAAGAGGAGGTTGGACAGACACTTCACAGGAATGGTTTAATCGGAGATGATCCTTCTTCAATCTTATGTATGGCATTGAAAAGAGAGACAGATAAAAAGGACCTAAAAGAGCAGGTGGAGTGTCACTAAGCTGAAGATAGTGTAGGGGGAAGTAGGCAGGGCAGGAAGGTGATTGAAAGAAGCAAACAATCATCATAATCTTTTCTCCGTGGTGGGTAATGGAGCACTCACAACTTTGTTTCTGTGAACCTACTGTGAGGCTGAAGCTCCTCTACCCTGGAAACAAGAATGAACCAGTAACTTTAAACCTGGAATCCTCTAACTTTTGAAGGCTTTTTCTTTTCCCATTTTGCAACCTGAATGCTCCCTTAATGTAGTTGTCTGTATTCAAATTTGCATTCATCCTAAGATGCACACTAAGCTAAATAACTTTTCTAGTCTGTTTTGTGTTTATTTTCTGATTTGGCAATCTAAGGACACCCAAAATAATGGCATCGTTTCTAGATCAAATAACCTTTTAAATAGCTCTTTAGTAAATCATATAATGGATTTATTTGTATACTGAGGGCCAAGAAGCCTCCTGATGACTTTTATGCTATTATACTTTTTAAGCTAATTATATTTTACATGCATCTACTAACTTCTTTACTGACTTCTGTAAGTCATGTTATTAATGAATTCTTAATGTATTCTACTGCTGCTGAGTGTTGTGGTAACATAGAAGGCTATGATGATAACTTCCTTTGTATATGCAACACAAGAAATATACTCAGAGCCTTCTTGTCCCATTCCTTCTGCATCCCAAGCAATGAAGGAATGAATGGCATTGGAGTCATGATTATGACGTGGCTTTTCACTTCTTACCAGTTAGCACTAAGGAGTCAGTATTTTCAGTGTTGTGTTTTAGATGTTTGTTTCTAAAAAAAGTAATAAGAAATATTTTTTCTGGCTGGGTAGTTGGCAATTGTGGAATTACTACAGTGAATCCTTTAAACTAAACCTGTTCACTGAGACTTGCTAAGTCTTTTTGGGCTCCTATACATGTGCAGAGAGGCTACTCCAATGTACTGTTATTACAGCACATTGGAGGAGACTTGATTAATTGAGCCTTCTGGAGCACAGTAATTACTGGGCCCCAGCAGATTCCAGCATCATGTGTATCGGCATCCTCATGCTGGAAAATGGCAGCAGGGATGCTAATGCATGTGATGCTTGGGGCACTTTAATTAGTGTGGTTCCAGGAGAAATCTAATTTGAAACAGAAAAAGGAATGTGTTAGTGATTTGAAACAGAACAAGGATATAGCTAGTGATAACCATGCACTAATGAACCAGTTGTTCATGATCACTGGGGAAAGTAGCTATATATATCCAGAGACTAGCCAGAGTTCAAGGCCTCAAACTCATCAATCTCCATTGTAAATCTATTTTAAATTGTTGCTAGAAAGCCTCTTACCCCAGGCTTCAAATCTCAGAAAACGATATGTTTTTACAGTCTGGAGCTGCATTTGAAATGTCTAAATCATCTCATGTCTTTGGGTACTAGATGACAATAAAATGATGACAGAGTAATAATTTAATTGCTGTGATACACAGAGGCTTCAACTGACATCAAGAAGGTTCCATGCATTGTGTGAATCCCTACACAATACCTTGCAAAAGCAAAATTCTTCTTCCAAAAATTCATGGTCTACATAGAAAAAATGAACCAATACAAAGCAAGGTAAGACTTTATTAGTCTGATTAGTACAAACAGTGAGATAAAATACTGAGAAATGAAGACTCACCAACTATCTAACTTCTATTTAGGTGCATAACTCATTGAAATAACTGAAAACCAAGTTGCAAAAGTCCTTGTGAAATGCAGACATTTTATAACCAGTGCATGGCTGAAGGCTGTTTGGCCACTATGAAATAGCTTTGTATTCCCAGACTCCTTCATAGTGGAAAGCCACCTACAACACACAAAGAATGGTAACTGTATTGACTTGACACATGCCAGATCATCACTTGGGATCCCAATATTGTGCTGTTAGACAGGAGGGTGTGATACAAAATTATACACACACACACAAACTACACAAACACCACTATGAGTTCACACACACATAAGCAAACATGCACTTTCATGGCTATGTGTAAACACTAGGGGGCATTTGGGGTAACTTGGTGCTTGGGGTTACTTAAGGTCAAGTAGCTCTGGGGTTACTTGAGGTCACCCAGGTTACTCAGGGTTAATGTGCTCCAAGGTTACTCAGGGTCACTTGGGGTTGGGATTACTTAAGGTCAATGTGCCCCTGGGGTTACTTGAGGTCACTAGGGCTTGTGGTTACTTAACGTTAATTAGTGTTAATTAAAGGAAAAAGCCAAAAGCTGGCACAGTGGAGGAGTGATGCCAGGGAGAAGCCTGCACAGAGGCCGGAGCTGGAGCAAAGAGACTGCAGGGGAGCCAAGAGGTATGGGGAGAGGGAAGCTGGGGCCAGGGGGAGTTGGGCACAGGAGAGGGACTGAGGTGGTAGCTTTTGGGGGTGCCGGGAGTGACTGTGGGTGTGGGGAAAGCTGTGGGGGGTGCCAGGAGAGGCAGTGGGGAAACCAGGAAGCCAGGAACTGAGTCAGGGAGCTGGGGAGAGGCTGCAGGAGTGCTGGGAGAGGCTGCGGGGGAACCAGGAAGCTGGGTCAAGGAGCCAGGGAAAGGCTATGGGAGCTTGGAGGAGCCATGGGGGTTACAGGAGCAGCTGCAGGGAAACCAGGAGGCCAGGGAGAGGCTGCAGGAGTGCCGGGAGAGGCTTTGGGTGCAGGGGAAGCTGTGGGGGTGCTGGGAGCCACGTCAGGGAGCAGAGAGCAGGGAAGAAAGCAAGCAGGTGAGCTGGGAGCCAGGTTGGGGAGCCAGTGAGAGGCTACAGGAGTGCTGGGTGAGGCTGTGGGGGAACCAGAAAGCCAGAAGAGACTGTGGGTATGGGGGAAGCTGCAGAGGAAGCTGGGAGAGGCTGCAGGGAAACTGGGAAGTTGGGAGCCAGGTCAGGGAGCCAGGGAGAGGCTGCAGGTGCTCAGAGGAGCTGCGGGGGTGTTGGGAGTGGCTGCAGGGGAGGGGAGGCTGGGAAGAGGCTGCAGGAGTGCTGGGAGAGGCTGTGGGTATGGGGTAAGCTGTGGATGTGCCAGGAGCTGGGTCAGAAAGCAGAGAACAGGGAAGAAAGCTGGCAGGTGAGGTGGGAGCTGGAGAGAGGCTGCAGGAGTGTCAGGAGCTGGAGAGGGGCTGGGAGGTAGAGGCAGTGGCTGGAGAAAGGCCAGGGAAGAAAGCAAGGAGCCACTGGAGTCGGTGGAGGCAAGCTGGGAGATCAGAGAGCAGCGGTGAGGGGCGGTGGAAGAGGGTAGGGACCTGGAAGGAAAGAGACAGCAGGAGAGCTGGGAAGCAGTGTGGGGGAAGAATCCAGGACTGGGGAAAATCCGGTAGGCGGTGAGGAAGCTCAGAGGCAGAGGCAGCTGGGGATGGGAAAAGCGGCAGCAGAGATGGAGGGGAAAGAAAGCCAGGAGACGGCGGATGCAGGGAAAAGGTGGTGGCAAAAACTGGAGCCTGGGGACAAAAAGGCAAAAGCTGGGAAAGCAGAAAAGTGAGAGAGACAAGCCAGGGGAAAGCAGGTGAAAGCGGGGGCTGGGAGAGTTGGGAAAGAAACAGAGGGGTCCAGGAAGTCAGGGAGATGGCTGGGAGAGTCATGAAAGAAGACAGATAAAAGGGGCAAAAGCTGGGAAGGTGGAGAGGCAGTGAAGCAGAGGTGAGGGGTGGTGAAAGCCAGAGTATAAACCTAGGCAGAGGTCAGAGACAATGGGGGGGGGGGTTGGAGGTCAGAGGTGGCAGGGACCCAGGATGGGGCTTAAAAGCGGCAACGCAGGTGGAGTCAGAGGTGGCACAGAGAGAGAGAGAGAAAGGAGGAGAGGAATGGAGGGAGATGGCTGGGAGGTCAGTAAGACAAAACCCAGTTCAGGGTTTCAAAATAACAGTTTTATTAGACAGGCAATATGCTATACAGCTCATGAAGTTATTGGTTCCTACACACACACACACACACACACACACACAGAATGGTAGCAGGAGAGAAAAAGGCTTGGTGAAGAGATTGAAGTTAAAGTGTGTAGGGACAGAGTCCTTTGCTTGGGAAAGGAAGGTAGATGATAGCTACCTATCCTGGGCTGTGAGTTGATCCTCAATGGCCAGTTGGGGTCTTCTCCAACAAGGTGTTGTCTAGAGGGGGTTGCTGGCAGGGCCTCTGGGTGGATAGCTGGTGTGGCACGGTGCTGGTCCAGATGGAGAGGGCGTGCCAAGGAAGTCGCACTCTACTATACCTTTTATAGGGGTGGGCTACCTGTGTCTCCTATGGGAAGAACATGTCCAGGCAAGGACAGTCCTGCTCAGATGCATACATGCCGATCCAGGTGTCCTCATTGTCTGGTAGGACACAATAGTGGGGTTGCTGGTTTTGGTAGGGTCTTTGTCTTCCAAAAGTTGAGTTCCTGTAGGTTCTTTATCTCTCAAATGCTGGGTTTTCTCTCTGTTTCTGGGTGAGGTCTGTGGTTCCTGGGTGAGTCAATGCAAGGCAATGGTAGGCTCAATGAGTTGATAGTCCGGTCGTTGAGTTGATCATTCAGTAGAGGCCTGATACCATTGTACCTCAAGTACCCTCATTCATTTCCATTCATTCAGGAGCCAATTTACATGAGACTGGTTAGACATAAGTCCCAGTTACAACATAGGTTATACCCAGAGAGAGGGCACGGGATGGAGGCTTGACATTACTTGACATTACTTTACAGATATAGGCCTAGATCATATAAATTCAATATAAAACAGTAAAAACCAATACAAACATAATAGAACACTGTTTACATTATAAAAGGGGCTTGTTACTATAAGGGAGTATAAGGATTTAGCTTAGCTTACCTAATACTACTTGTAATCACTTATAAGGGATAGAGAGGGCAGAGAGAAAGTAAAAAATGGTTGCAGAAGGGGAGGGAATATTTAAAAAAAAAAAAAAATGAAAAACTGCGGGTTTTGCTACAACTGGAATCCTGGTTGAGAGGATCTGAGGACAGACTAGGCAATAGAAGTTTTTCTTTTTTCTTATAGGTAACCTTCCATTTAGGTTAGGCCAGATGAATGGTTGCTTTAAGCTTGAACTATCACTGTTTCTCATACTCTGCATGCTCTGTTGATAGTTCTTCTGCTTCCATCCTGTGTGGCATTGTCACCAAATTTTTTTTAAAGGACAAATACCCTCACTTTGAAAAGCATTTCTAGAAGCACATTGAATTTTCTGGTTGCCATACTTAATTTTTGTTGTTTTCCTTCAATCACCAGAGCAGACAAGAGAAATGTAATACTGAGCCATACACCACTTACAGTGCTTACTATCATCTGGTGGCAAACTTGGTGTACATGACCTGCAGAAAAGCCAGTCTTGAACTTTTTATTTAGTCACTGTAGCAGGGCACTAGGATGTGCCTTCTCCTTTAAGGGTAGAAACTGCTTGACCAGAGGGCCTTGCATGCTAAACAGAGTTCCACAGTTGCAGGTTGCTGGACCAACAGCCCAATGGGATAATTGGCTGGCACCTGCAGGCAGTCAGATGACCAGAAGGAAGTAGGGTTCTGGGGATACACAAGCTCAGGGCTGGAGCTAGCAGCTTCACTTTCTCCCTGGAGACTGCTAAGGGAAGGAGAACAGCCTTAGAGAGCTACCTAGAGACCTTTTGTTTCCTGGTTTGCTACCCAGAAGGACTAAGGCTCTAGGAGCTTATAAGGTACCCAGGGCTAAGAAACACTATCCTAAGGTGGGAGTTTTATCTTCTTAAAGGGGCAGAACACAGTCTTCATTATCAGTGTTATGTTATAGCCAAGGGGGCTGATGTTTGTGTTGTCATAGACTGGTGGTCTGGGATGAGGCTATAAGGGGAGGTTTGAAGGCCTCACTAGTGCCCAGAGTGGGGGCACATGATTGAGTGGAGTTCCAGTGCCAGGAGGTCACATTCACAGGGGTACAGAGAGCCCAGCACCAGAGGGGCATAGAGAGCCCGGTGCCAGAGGGGCGCACCTACAACGGTGCAGAGAGCCTGGTGGCAGAGGGGCATAGTAGATACAAGAATCAGAGGGCCTAGCATCAGAAGGGAGTAACAGATAGAGAGGTGGAAGAGACCCTAGCATAGGGGCAAAGCTTGACCCCAAGAAAGAGATAAGAGAGTCCACTATTCAGATTTCATCTGCAAGGCTTGGGACACAGTATAAGGGGAGGCTGGAGCCATGTAGTAAACAACTCCTAATTAATCACATCAAAGGTGTAGCGGGTGAGTCAGGTGGACAGACTGTCCTAGACAGGTGGGCAGGCCGATGTAGAGACTGGCCTTGAGATATACACATCTCACAGTCTCATATGCATAATAATCTGATATTTAACTTCAAAGTTCTTTAAATAGCTTCAAGTTGTATTATAAAATATTTAAAGCTGTATTTAGTTTTCAGAAGCTCAGTAAAATATGTTTAATTGGAAAGAATCACATCAGTGAACACTGTTTAAACGAGTACAGAAGAATATAGCTGAGGAAAATCATAGACAAAAAAACTCATGATAGACTAGAAAGTATTAGTATTTAAGATTAATTATTTGATATGAATAAATAATTTTGGTCTCTTATTTAATTTTTGAAAAAAAGATATGGGTCATCTGAAATTATTTGTAAATTTGTAATTTATGAACAGTTTCAGTTATGAACATTTTCAGTCTCAGCAGGGGCACACTTGGGATACAGGCCACACATGGTGGGGAGAGCTGCTGGAGGGAGGGCAGGGCAGCACCAGCTCCGCATCCCAGTCGGGTGGGAACCCCTCACCCCCAGAATCTAAGCGTCATGGGCCTCGTGGCATGGGAGCGGGTCCAGAAGGGCTGTGTCTTCTGGGAGAGGCTCCTTACCTGCAAGAAGAGGCACATTGACCTCCTTTACATTCTACTCCTTTTCCTTCAGGACATTCTCCTCCTCCTCTGCCTTTGGGCCTTCCTGCTCAAGGCCCAGGAGCAGCAGGCCACCATGGTGGCCCAGGCAGTGGAGGCAACCAAGGAGGACCACCAGGTGCTGGACACCATCCTGGCCCTGGCAGTTATCTTCATGCTGTCCAGTGTCCAGACCCTGGCCCTGGCGACACCTGGCCCCTGGCAGCTGCCCATGGCCCATCACCAAGTCCCTCAGTAGGTTTGGGATGAGGCCCGGTACCACCTGCAGTAGTCAGGACTTCTTGCCCCTGCTCTTGAACTGGGTCCCTGGCCACCATGTGGCCCCTGAGTGGGAGCTTCCCACACCTTGGTCAGCTCTGCATGTGGGCCTTGCTGGCCCTTACCCTGTGGTGGAGGAGGGTGAGCAGGCTGGACAGTGCCCACCCTTGCCTCTGGGCTCAACACCAGCCTGCTGGACTCACTGCAGTGGTGGTGTCAGAAGCCGGTGCCAGGTGCCTCTCCCCAGGATCCACACCAAGGGCACTTCCACCCCTCTGTTCCCCCCAACAGTTGACACAGTATAGTGTACATAGTTGCATGGGAAGCAGGTCCTTTATTGTTGGTGCATGTTGGGGTTAGGGAGGGGTGTATTGCTGGGAGGGAGGCAAGGAAGGAGGGGTTCTGTTATTTTGTGGTGGAGGGAAATAAAGTTTGGTGTTTGTTACTAACTGTCCATAGTATGCATGGTCTTGGAGTTGTCCTGTGGGCCTGGGGTCCATGGGTGGCCTCCCAGGTGCCCTACTGCAGGTGGGTAGAGGAGGTGGTTTGTGAGGACCTTGCAGACGCAGTACCCTGGCCACCACTGTTGGGGGAGAAAGGTGGGGAGTATCCATGTTGAGCTGGCCACAGGCTCCTGGGAAAGTGCTTCCTGACAGCCTGAGCCTGCCCCTTCCCACCCACTGGCCTCTAGGCAGCTGTGGCCAGAGCCTTCAGCTCCCCCTGGCTTCTGTGGGGCTGGGGGTGGGGGATGACGGGTGCAGAGCAGGGCAGGAGTAGCCCTGGAACTGACTGAGCTGATCACCTTCACCATCTGCCATAAAGCTGGCAAGTCAGTCAATAATACAGAAGTGCTTGACTTCAGGAAAGCTGACTTTGGCAAGCTAAGGAGGCTTGTCAGAGAGGCCCTAAAAGGCCACAACCCAATGGAGAGGGGAGTTCAGGACAAGCATTTTCTCCTCAAGGGAACAATCCTGGATGTGTAAGCAAAGTCCATCCCATCTCAAAGGAAAGGCAGCAAAAGGACACAGCAGCCCCCTTGGCTGTCCAGGGAATTGGTGGACCTCCTGCATCTTAAAAGGAAGACCTACAAAGGATGGAGGACTGGAACCACCACCAAGGAGGAATATTCTGCTCTGCTCTGGTCCGGACCTGCAGAGAGCAAATCAGGAAAGTCAAGGCTATGATGGAACTCCAGCTAGCTACAAATATCATGGAATATAAAAAGTCCTTTTATAGACATGTGGGGAACTGGAGGAAAAGCAAGGGCAACATTGGACCCCTGCTAAACCAAATGGGGCAGCTGATGCCCAGGAAAAAGCGAACTTGCTTAATGGGTACTTTGCATCAGTCTTTCACCAGTCCCATGGGATGGCCCTGCCCACTGTGGGTCAGGGAGGCCCAGGTGAGGGAGATTCCTTGCCCTCCATCGAAGCTGATCTCATGAAGGAACACTTTGACAGGCTGGATACCTTCAAGTCAGCCGGCCCTGATGGGTTATACCCAAGGGTACTCAGGGAGCTGGTGAGCATCATAACTCAGCCCCTGGCATGGATCTTTGAGAGTTCTTGGCACTCTGGTGAAGTGCCTGATGATTGGAAGAGGGCCAATGTCATGCCTATCTTCAAGAAAGGGAGGAAAGTAGATCCAGCAAACTACAGGCCCATCAGCCTGACCTCTATCCTGGGGAAGGTCTTGGAAAAGATTATCAAGGAGGCCATCCTTAACAGACTAGCTGAAGGCAATATCCTGAGGGATAGCCAGCATGGGTTTGTTGTGGGTAGGTCTTGTTTGACCAATCTCATTTCCTTTTATGACCAGGTGACTTATCATCTGGACAAGGGGGAAGAGATCGACGTTGTATATCTTGATTTTAAAAAAGCCTTCGATCTGGTATCCCATGATCACCTCTTGGCTAAAGTGGCTAACTGTAGCCTTGACCTCACCATGATCTGCTGGCTGGGGAATTGGCTCCGTGGTAGGACCCAGATGATGGTGGTCGATGGGAGCCAATTGTCTTGGTGCGCTATGACCAGTGGGGTCCCTCAAGCCTCTGTCTTGGGGCCTATACTATTTAACATCTTCATCAATGATGTGAACATTGGTGTCAGAAGTGGACTGGCCATGTTCGATGACAACCCCGAACTCTGGGGTTTCATGCACACCTGAGGATAGGAAGGTGATCCAGGCAGATCTTGACAGGCTCATGAAATGGGTGGATGAGAACCTGATGGTGTTCAACACTGAAAAATGCAAGGTTCTCCACCTTGGGAGGAAAAACCTGCAGCATGTTTATAGGCTCGGCAGTGCTATGCTGGTTAGCACTACAGATGAAAGGGACTTGGGGGTCATGGTTGACCACAAGATGAACATGAGCCTTCAGTGTGATGCTGCAGCTAGTAAAGCAAGTAAAACACTGGCTTGCATCCATAGATGCTTCTCAAGCAAATCCTGGGACAGCATCCTCCCATTGTACTCGGCCTTGGTGAGGCAGCAGCTGGAGTACTGCATCCAGTTTTGGGCTCCATAATTCAAAAAGGATGTGGAGAAGCTTGAGAGGGTGCAGAGGAGAGCCACGTGCATGATCAGAGGTCAGGGAAACAGACCTTATGATGAGAGGCTGAGAGCTATGGGGCTCTTCAGCCTGGAAAAGCGCAGGCTCAGGGGTGATCTTGTGGCCACCTATAAGTTTATCAGGGGTGCTCATCAGAATCTGGGGGAACATCTGTTCACCAGAGTGCCTCAAGGGATGACAAGTTCGAATGGTCACAAACTCCTCTGTGACCAATTCAGGCGGGACATAAGAAAGAACTTCTTCACTGTCTGAGCCCCCAAGGTTTAGAATAGACTGCCACCGGAGGCAGTTCAAGCACCCACTTTGAACGCCTTCAAGACACATTGGGATGCTTATCTTGCTGGGATCCTATGATCCCTGCTGACTTCCTGCCCCTGGGGCAGGGGGCTGGACTCAATAATCTTTCAGGGTCCCTTCCAGCCCAAATGTCTATGAAATCTATGACTGCTTCTATTGGGTGCAAATCTGCACCAGACAGGGTGTGTGTGTAGTAGACATGTTCCTGGCCTGCACTTAATGCACCTTAATTTACTACTCGGTACCTTTAAGGCACATTAATTGCACATTTAGATACACCCAGTATAGATTTAAAACAAATATTTAAGTTTCATAATGGCAAGGATATTGTTATAATTAAACTCTCGGTATTTATTCTACTATAAAATACCAGTTCTTGGAGTTAAAAGCTAAATGGACTCTTCAAGAACTGGTTTCTATTCTTCCTCTGCCACAAAGTTCCTATGTAATACTAGGCATTTAAATTAGGCTGTTTACAGGTTGTCCGTTATTTTGAGTTTCTCACTTCTGGTGCCCAAGTGGTGTGACAGGTCCTTGTTTTGCCTTCCTTCCCTGGACCTCATCTTGGGTAAAGCCTGCCTCCATTCCAGTGCCTGCCATGCAGTTTTGGTTCAAATAGGATGGTAATCTGAGAAGGGAAGCTTCTCACCACTCATGAGGGTATTACTTTGGGGCTCAGCAGTCTCTCTCACTTTGTAGTCCCCTTATCCCTCTACTGACTAGTTCAGACCACAGTCAGTGAGCTGTGGTATCCTTGTTTTCAGCATTATCATTTCTATCAGTGGAACCTTGCCGTGGTCTGCCTCTCTAGATGGGCCTGTCCCAGTTGCCCATTGGGCTTCTGGCCTCTTGTTCCTTAAACTATTAGTCATTTTCTTAGTTTGTAGCTGAGCTCACCCAGGCTCCTGTGGAGACCTCCACTTCACCCTCTTTTAGTCCCCTCTGGTCCTCTGGGAAGTAAATAAAAATCAGGCCCTTTTTACCCTCTAACTGAAGAAAAGATAACTGTCCCAGGCAAAAAGGGGGTTAAGGCGCATTGTCCCTTTAAGGCTGAGATCTTCCAAGGCCTTTCCCTGTCTGCCATGCTCAGGCATTCTTTAAGCCTCTCTCAGCTGTCTTCTTAGCAGCTCCCTTCCTGCAGAAAGGATTCTCTTAATCTGGTCATTCTCCTCCTTCTCTTCCTTTGGGTATCTGTTTTATCACCCTCAGGGGGGCTGCTAATCAGTCAGCCCAGGTATCCCTCTTTAATCAGGTGGGCTCCGGGGCTGTTTCCCACTCCTTGTTTGTTAATCCCTCTGTTAACCTGCTGTGCAGGCTTGTTTACCCTGCTGTTTTTTCAGGGCTTCCCTCCTCATGGTCTGCTCCCTGCCATAGGTGTCTTCCTTGAAAAGTGCACTTTGATGCAGCAGGAAGCCTTGTGAGTTCATCTATGTAAAACAGAAAATGGCAGGAGAGACCAGTGGTTCTCCATGTGGAATGTTAGTAGTAGGCCAATCACCAACCTCTAGGAAAATAAGTTGTTATAGAAACACAGCAGCTTAAAAGTTCAAAAACTGAAATGACAAATCAAAATGACAAACATTTTTGGTTGGTGATCATTGGTTTGCTCAAAACCCATAGCCCTATTTAAGTCAGTGGTGGTTCCGCATAGAAACAGGGGCCTTAGTGAACAGAATTCACTGCAAGGTTAGGAACTGAGAGAGAATTTTAGAGCTCTGCAGATCTGGATGGCCATGAACATCAATAAATCTTAGTTTTGTATGATAACAAGTATGAATAAGAACACATTAAAGGGAATTTAGAAGACATGTTCCTGTTCTGTTCTTAGTTTCCATATGCTTGATTATGCAATCAGGAAGTAAATTAAGGTCCAAATGTGAATAAATATATTTTATATGAGTAATTTCTAGCCTGTCTTTCCTTACGTAGTGCCTCCCAAGCTTTACTGTTCTTTAATATCCCTCCATTTGAAATTTACTGCAAGATCTTATGGCTATAGTATGCTAGAGAGTTTGTGTGTGTGTGTATTGCTTACAGCATTTCTTGTTAATTTGCTTCTTTTATTTGGCATCGTGTGTTTTGCATTTATTGAAAATTCATTGCCAAATATTTTTTAATGGAAATTTCAAAATAAACTTTCAATTGGGAATAAAGAAAAGGATTAAGATAATATTTTAAGTGTATGAATTGTAAATGTATACAAAAGTTCACCATATTCATTCCCAAGGAACAAGCTGTTACTCTACAAATCATAATTACAGTCTAACACTGGTAAATGCACAACCTTGTTTCACACAGTCATACCTTTAACAGGGTTATTCCTCTTGCATGTATTATTTAATACAGCTCATTGTATTATTATGCATGGTCTGATGCAGAAACAATGTATTCTTTTAACAGTTTTTTTTTTACATTTCTTCAACAGGTATTCACAGAAACACTTGTTAGAATTGATTACATTTGCATTTCAATACACTCCTATTTAACTGTTTTTTGTCATTAAGGGTTGAATTCAGATTGAGAGTCCCACAACACTTCTATACGTAGAAGTCCTTTTTAAAATTGTTTAATTGGGGTATTTGTTGCACTTCAGAAGTTTATATAGAATGAAGCATGGCTACATGTATGCCTGTATTCAAGATGTTACACAAAAACCACCAAAGCTCACCCATTCCTCAGACCACTACCCTTTCCTGCTCATCTATGTAGGGACCAATGATACTGCAAGGAATGACACTGAGCAGATTGGAGGAGACTTTGAGGCTCTTAGTAGAAGGATTAAGAAGCTTGGAGGAAAAATGGTGTTACTATCAATCCTCCCAGTGCAAGGCAGGGGCCCTGGCAAGGACCATTGTATCATAGAAGTAAACACGCTAAGATGGTGGTATCAACATGAAGGTTTGGGATTCATTGACAATGGATGAAGGCTTTGGACTCATTGACATTCATAATAGAGATCATTGGAACCTGGTAGGATTCAACCCATGATCGGATGGTAAACATTAGGGGCTACAGAATGTACAGGTGGAATAGAAAGGGGAGGAAAGGCGGGGGTGTGGCACTGTACATCAAAGAGCAATACATGTCCTCAACAAATAAGGCAGAACCAGTGGAGGGGCAGACTGAAGTGCTCCAGGTAAGAATACAAGGGGGTCATGGGGAAAGAGACTTAACGGTGGGTGTCTACTGTCCCAGCCGCCTGCAGAGGGTTTGGGATTGAGAGTATGGTCGGGGTAGAAAGGTAAGAAAGGTTTATTGACTTAACAAAAACACTACTACGCATAGTAACAAGACAAACCACGACAGACAAAAGCAATTTGCATTGGCAACTTATCGGCAGTCCCCTCTGATGCCTGATACACAGCAAGTTTCTCTTTCCACAAAGTTCAGCGAAGTCAGGCATCCCTGAACAGCACTGTCCACAGGGTACCGGGAAGGACCCTGGAATGCAGTCCTTGGGCTCTTCGAGATCCACAGGCCCACTAATCCAGGCAACAGCTAACTAATCCTTTTCACAGAGCTGTATCTTCCTTCTGAATGGTTTCCAGATATTCTAGCCAATTTATAGCTTCTGAATGATACTGATAATGTACGACCACTCAGATTCCTTTTATTTCAACTGTCCTTAAACTGACCAATAGCAGTACAAGCCTTGCATTCCTTTGATAAGGTAATTTTAACTATGCCACAGGGCCTTACAACATTTAGGCTTTGCTAAATTTACTAGGCTTTAATTTATACAAAGCCTCACTACATTTTAAACTTTAATTAGGCTTTTAGCAATAACATGCAGCTTAATATCTAAACAAATACAGAAAAACAGTCTCATTTTCATAGAGCCTTCAGCAAGTACCTTTATCACACAGACATAATTTTTAGCTGTCACATCTACTACAGACCACCCAACCAGGGGGAAAAGCTGGACTGAGAATTCTCAGGTCAGCTCGTGGTGGCAGTTAAGTCAAGGGATGTGGTCATCATGGGTGACCTAAACTACCCAGACATCTTCTGGGAGGAGCAGTCAGTCAAATCTGACCGCTCACATAGATTCCTAACTGAGATACAGGACCTGCATAACCCAGGAGGTGTACAGTCCCACAAGGGGAAATGCCCTGCTGGACCTGGTCCAAGCCACAGGCAATGACTTGGTGCGGAGACTGCGGGTTCTCAATCACCTGGGTGATAGCGAACATTGCCTACTTGAATTCACTATCCACCGCAGGATGTCAAAGGCCTGCAGCAAGGGAGTTTCCCTTGACTTCAGGAGGGCCAATTTCAATCAGTTGAGATTATTAGGAGAGGCACTGAGGTCCTGGAGGGTAGGGGAGTTGGGAGTCCAAGACAAGAGGTTGTTCCTTAAGGAAATGATACTCCGAGCCCAAAGGGTGACAGTCCCAATGAGAATCAAAGGGGGCAAGAGTGCTCAAAAGCCCCCATGGCTCACAAAAGGCATTAAGACTGTAGGGGGGCTGTTAGGAAGGCTAAGGTGGAGATGGAACTAAGACTAGCAACCAGGATCAAAAATAACAAGAAGTCCTTTTTTAAATACATAGGGAGTAAAAAGAAGGCACCGGGTAATGTGGGGCCCCTGCAGGACATGCTTGGCAATTTGGTGGTTGCACCAGATGAAAAAGCTGACCTCTTTAACACATTTTTTCCCTCCATTTTTTCTGAGCAGAGACTGGGACATCTCCCCCACCAGGATTCTGGATGGACTCAGGAGAGGCACTGCCAGTCCTAGGGTCAGGAAGGACCTAGTTAGGGAACTTCTGGGGGGGGGTGGATGCATTTAAATAAGCAGCTCCAGATGATCTGCACCCCAGGGTGCTGAGGGAATTGGCAGGGGTCATTGCGGGGCCCCTGGCATGGCTTTTTGAGTACTCATGGTGCTCTGGCAAGGTGCCAGAGGACTGGAAAAAGGCCAATATGGTCCCTGTTTTCGAAAAAGGGAGGAAGGAGGAGCCAGGTAACTACAGGCCCATTAGTCTTGCCTCAGTCCTGGGGAAGCTCTTTAAGAAACTTATCCAGGAGCACATCTGGAGGGACCAGCAGGGGAGATTATGCTTAGAGGTAACCAACATGGGTTCATTAGGGGCAGGTCCTGTCAGAACAACCTGGTTGCCTTTTATGATCAGGTCACACAACCCTTGGATGCAGGTGTTGCAGTGGATGTAGTCTTTCTGGACTTTAGGAAGGCCTTTGACACTGTCTCTCACCCCATTCTCATTAAAAAAATAGGCGACTATGGCATGGATACCTACACAGTCAGATGGGTTGCAAATTTGATAGAGGACCACACCCAGAGAGTGGTGGTGGTGGATGGGTCATTTTCGACCTGGAGGGATGTGGGCAGTGGAGTCCCCCAAGGCTTGGTCCTCAGTCATAGATTCATAGATTCATAGATGTTAGGGTCGGACGGGACCTCAATAGATCGAGTCCGACCCCATGCATAAGCAGGAAAGAGTGCTGGGTCTAGATGACCCCAGCTAGATACTCATCTAACCTCCTCTTGAAGACCCCCAGGGTAGGGGAGAGCACCACCTCCCTTGGGAGCCTGTTCCAGACCTTGGCCACTCGAACTGTGAAGAAGTTCTTCCTAATGTCCAGTCTAAATCTGCTCTCTGCTAGCTTGTGGCCATTGCTTCTTGTAACCCCCGGGGGTGCCTTGGTGAATAAATACTCACCAATTCCCTTCTGTGCCCCTGTGATGAACTTATAGGCAGCCACAAGGTTGCCTCTTAACCTTCTCTTGCGGAGGCTGAAAAGGTCCAGTTTCTCTAGTCTCTCCTCATAGGGCTTGGTCTGCAGGCCCTTGACCATACGAGTTGCCCTTCTCTGGACCCTCTCCAGGTTATCCGCATCCTTCTTGAAGTGTGGCACCCAGAATTGCACGCAGTACTCCAACTGCGGTCTGACCAGCGCCCGATAGAGGGGAAGTATCACCTCCTTGGACCTATTCATCATGCATCTGCTGATGCACGATAAAGTGCCATTGGCTTTTCTGATGGCTTCGTCACACTGCCGACTCATGTTCATCTTGGAGTCCACTAGGACTCCAAGATCCCTTTCCACCTCTGTGCCACCCAGCAGGTCATTCCCTAGGCTGTAGGTGTGCTGGACATTTTTCCTCCCTAGGTGCAGCACTTTGCATTTCTCCTTGTTGAACTGCATCCTGTTGTTTTCTGCCCACTTGTCCAACCTATCCAGGTCTGCCTGCAGCTGTTCCCTGCCCTCCGGCGTGTCAACTTCTCCCCATAGCTTTGTGTCATCTGCAAACTTGGACAGAGTACATGTGACTCCCTCGTCCAAGTCACTGATGAAGACATTAAAGAGTATCGGTCCAAGGACCGAGCCCTGCGGGACCCCACTGCCCACACCCTTCCAGGTCGAGACCGACCCATCCACCACGACTCTTTGGGTGCGACCCTCTAGCCAATTCGCCACCCACCGGACTGTGTAGTCATCCACATCACAGCCTCTTAACTTGTTCACCAGTATGGGGTGGGATACCGTATCGAAGGCCTTCCTGAAGTCTAAGTATACGACATCCACCCCTCCTCCTGTGTCCAGGCGTTTCTTAACCTGGTCATAGAAAGAGACTAGATTGGTCAGGCACGATCTGCCCGCCACAAACCCATGCTGGTTTCCCCTCAACATAATTTGTCCTGCCGGGCTCTTACAAATGTTAGCCTTGATAATTTTTTCAAAGACTTTGCCAAGGATGGAGGTGAGACTGACTGGCCTATAGTTGCCCGGGTCCTCCTTCCTCGCCTTTTTGAAAATGGGGACCACGTTAGCCCTTTTCCGGTCCTCCCGGACTTGGCCCATGTGCCACGAGCGTTCGAATATTCCCGCCAGTGGCTCTGCAATGATGTCGGCCAGTGCCTTTAGCACCCTCGGATGGAGCTCATCCGGGCCTGCCGACTTAAAGGCATCCAGTTCTTCCAAGTGACTCTGCACCACCTCAGGATCTACGTATGGAAGTCTGGCGCCTTGCTGCTGCCTCTCTACAATCCCAGTGAGAAACTTGTCGTGCCCCTCACTTAGGAACACTGAGGCAAATAACTCGTTGAGGAGTTCAGCCTTGTCCCCCCTGTCTGTCACCAATTGTTTCTGCCCATTTAGCAGGGGTCCTATTCCTCCCTGGGCCTTCCTTTTACTCCCAATATATCTAAAAAACAATTTCTTGTTGTCTTTTACTTGGGTTGCCATCCTCAGCTCCATGGTAGCTTTGGCCCGCCTAACTGCCTCCCTACAAGCACGAGCAGAGGAGGTATATTCATCTTTAGTGATCTCACCCTGTTTCCACTTTTTATGTGCTCCCCTTTTGGCCCTTAGGCTGCCCTGGATTTCTTTGGTCAGCCATGGAAGCCTCCTGGCCCCTTTCCCTTTTTTGGGAAAAAGATGTTGAACAGTCCTGTACTGTTCAACATCTTTATCAGTGACTTGGACAAGGGGGTGAAAAGCACCTTGTTCAAATTCATGGATGACACTAAGATGTGGGGAGAGGTGGGCATGCTAGAAGGGAGGGACAGGCTACACCTAGATGTAGACAGCTTACAGGGGTGGATGGATACTGACAAGTGCAGGGTACTGCACCTAGGGAGAAAGAACCAGCAGCATACCTATAGGCTGGGGAACTCCCTTCTCGTCAGCACAGAGGCAGAAAGGGATCTTGGAGTCATTATTAATTCCAAGATGAACATGGACCGCAAATGTGAGGATGCGGTCAGTAAGGCTAACTGAACCTTGTCATGCAACCACAGATGCATCATGAGCAGGTCCAAGGAGGTGATCCTCCCCCTCTATGCAACATTGGTCAGGCCTATTTGGAATACTGCATCTAGTTCTGGGTGCTGCACTTCAGGAGGGATGTGGACAGCATTGAGAGGGTCAAGAGGAGGGCTACTCTCATTGTCAGGGGGCAGCAGGGCATGCCCTACGAGGAGAGGTTACAGGACCTGAACCTTTTCAGCGTCCACAAGAGAAAGCTGAGAGGGGATCTGGTGGCCATCTATAAATGTACTGGAGGGACCAGCAGGGAATGGGAGAGGCCCTGTTCCTCTGAGCACTACACGGAGTAAGTAGGAACAGTGGACACAAGTTGATTGAGAGTAGGTTCAAGCTAGACTTCAGGAGGCACTACTTCACAGTCAGGGTGGCTAGGATCTGGAACCAACTTCCAAGGGAAGTGGTGCTCGCTCCTACCTTGGGGGTCTTCAAAAGGAGGCTAGATAATCACCTAGCCAGGGTCATTTGATCCCAGCATTCTTTCATGCCCGTGGCAGGGGGTCAGATTTGATAATCTGCTTAGGTCCCTTCCAACCCTATCAACTATGAAACTATGACAATGGATGAAGACTTTGGATTCATCAACAATATTCTGGGCAGGAGGACTGCTATTAAGAAATGAGATCCATCTAACCAGATGGAAAAGAGCATCTTTGAGCCTTGTCTGGCCAATCAAGTAAGGAAGGCGTTAAATTAGTTTCCATAGGGAGTGGTAAACAAAAACCTTCAAGAACAGAGCAAAAAATCCAGAAGGAAAAGGACCTGAAGAAGAAATTCAGCTTTGGGAAAGGGCCAGAGAGCCACAGAACAGCAACAAAGGGTGAAAAAGAAAAAGAGGTTGGAATGCAAAATACATCCAATATATGTATACAAGTGAAAGAAGTATGCAGAGCAAAAAAGCGAATCATGCCAAGTCATTGCAAATACATTTGATTTCCTTCTTCAACTAAGTAACTACTTGGGTGGATAATGTATCTAGAGTTCAACAAAGCTTTTGACAAAGGCCACATGGTCTTCTTATAAACAACTTGAGGAAATGTGGGTTAGACAAAACTACTATAAGGTGTATAGGCAACTGCAACAACAAGACACTACCTAACGTGGTCCTCCTGTGTTATCTGCGGCAGGTTAGGGTGTTATGCCTTGTGTTTGTGTCAGGATTGACTGTGTACTTTTACTAATATTTTAGAAAATGGATTTGTATAGGATAGTTTGGATATGGGTGATTCTGCATCTGACTGGACAGGGATGTCGTAGCTGGTAAAGTGAACAGAACTCTGGGTTGCATCCATAGAGGCTTCTCCAGCAAATCTCAGGATGTCATCCTCCCACTATACTCAGCCTTGGTGAGGCTGCAGCTGGAGTACTGCAGCCAATTCTGGGCTCCACAATTCAAGGAGGATATGGAGAAGCTTAAGGAGTCCAGAGGAGAGCCATGAGTACATGATCAGAGCGCAAGAGAACAGGCCTTATGAAGAGAGGCTGAGAGCCATGGGACTCTTCAGCCTGGAAAAGCACAGGGTTAGGGGTGACCTGGTGGCAGCCTATAAGTATATAAGGGGTGTGCATCAGGATCTGGGGGAAGGCCTGTTCACTAGAATGCCCCATGGGATGACAAGGTCCAATGGTCAGAAACTTCTCCAAAACTATTTTAGGCTGGACATAAGGAAAAATGTCCCTCTGCTCCACAGCAGAGCTAGCCTTTCCCCTCTGCTCCCTGGCTGCAGCTCTGGCACAGACTGCTGGCTGCTTTCCCTCTCCCCCTCACCACTCCCTCATAAGCAGGATTTCCCCCCTCCCCTCTGCCTTGCGGAGAGGTGTCTGTGTATTAGTTAGAAGACTACATGCTGGGTACGGTCCATGCTGAATCAACAGATAGAATCAACAGGTAGTATCAACAAGTGGCTGGTAATGTCCCTCTGTTGTTTTCTTAATGGGTTGATAAACACTGTTATCTATTCCCTGCTGGGCTAATCAGAGCATCCTGCTGGGGCCTGGCCATGCCCCACCCCCCTCAGATCAGTGCTGTGGAAGGGAACACTGCTCTAGCTCCCCCGCAGCTTCTAGCCTCAGACACTGCAGGCATATGCCTGCACATCTGGGTTGCCTCCCTCAGTTACAAAGTGATTTAGCCTAGCCAGATTAGACTAACCTTCAAAGATTGAATAAATTGAGGTTCAGGCTTTTTGAATGTCTGTCCCTAGCCCTAGTGCTGTCAGTACCGCTCTTCTGCCCTTGGTATAAAAGGATAACCCCTGTGATAGCCAGAACCAGAGGGATTAATAAGCAATAATATGTGCTTCTTGGAGGCATTTGGTATTTTGCCTAAATAGGTGATATTAGTTAATATAAGATTGTAAATTTGTAAACTGCAAATGTAACTTGTCTGTCATGAGTTTAACCAAACTGATAAATTAACTATTCATGGAACTGACTGGGCCCCATAGGCAAAGTTGTAGCTGTGAGGTTAGCTGGCCTAACGTTTTTTTTTTCTCAGGGTTCAGCCTTAGTGATAAAAACTGGATCTAACTGCTAGGCACACCCAAACACATTCCAGGAAAGCGTATCCCAAGAAAGCATATTCAACTGAAGCCTAAAAGGGGTTGGGATTTAGGTGGAGCGATGTCAATTTCAAACCTAAAGGTGCTGCATCATAATTTGCTTATTGGATAAACCTGAGTCTGGGTAGTAACCTTTTATGATAATTTTAACACCTTTCAATCCCATAGATTAACAGCTATAGGGCAATATTGTGAGTGGCCCTGAGGCCAACAGATTAACATAAGACTAGGTATAAAAAACACATGCATCAGATGACCAGCAGGAAGGAGGGAACAGAACGGTTATTTCTGTCCCACGCCCGGACCCCAGACTCCCGGTGTGAGTGAGGATCAGATCCTGAGCAAGGGACCTTCCTCGGTAATCCCTCTGACAGTGTTGATCATCAGGGACACCTGACTTCGCTGGAATCACTTGGCGTGCACCTGACATTGAGAGACTATTGATAAGTTGCCAACCCATGTCTGTCTATTTGTTGTTTTCAACAGCCCGGTGTGGCTAATACCCTCGCAGTGCCCAGTTGGCCTGTGACAGATTGATCTATCTATCTATCTGTTATTTTCATCTGTTGTTGTTATTTTACTATTAGCTCTTTTATACTGCCTTATCTGCTTATCACATTTATCTTTCTGTTAACTGTTGTGTGTGTGTAAGCTATAATAAATTTGCCTTTATTCCACTCCCAACTTTTGCCTCCTTGATCCGAAACTGAATCAAACAGCCCAGTTGGCCTGTGATAAAATTGATACATTCACAATGCCCAGCTGGCCTGTGACAAATCCCCTCTTCCCAGGTTTGTTTTTCTTTAATGATTACATTTTTTATGTGTTTATTCAAGATCATATTTTATAAAAATGTATTCCAAGATATTTAAATGAGAGCACCACTTCTAATTTCCTGTTCTGTAAAACATACTTTTCTGAGGTAAGGTGTCTTATAAATGCTGCGTGTCCTTTCTTTTTCATGAAGCTTATTTTCAGTCAAAGCAGATATGACAATTCAGTAAATCAGCATCTAATGGTTTATTTATACCAAGTGGCACAATGTCTTAGTATAGGAAAGAGAGGCACACACTTTACTGATAACTTATCCCAACAAAGTAGGTTGCTCATATTTTGGTGAGCTCTCTTTTACTGTGACAATGTCAAGCTGTTTTTTAGTCATGGAATGAGGATGCTATTTTATCCATTGGATATTTTGAGAATGTAGGAAAGAAGATCATACATTTGTGTATATGCTGGTTGTAAATTTGTATATATACTGATACAACCAGTATGTGTATCTTCTGTACGCTCTACAATGTCAGCCATTCTGCTTCTCTCTGGTGGTTCTTTGATGATGTCTGTACATCTCACTGGTAATCTATTCATACCTCCATTCCAGTATAAGCTCCTTAAATGGCTCTTCATCATACATTTTTAACGCCAGAGGTGGGGTTGTCCCTGGTTTATCTCTGGAAGTGAACAATCATACACTAGAACACCAAGCTGATTAAATTCTGAGTATGTGAAGTACTAATATGTATCATGTTCCCACAGTTGTTGTGTCTCAGCTCTGTGTTCTTGGGGCACAGGACACAGCCTGTCTGACTCACAAGGATTCCCCCCGCCCCACCTAAACGAAACTGATTAAGATGCAGTGGGAGACACACCTAAAACTCTCCAGATAAGGGTGACAAGAGTGAAACAACTGCCCTAGGTCTCATTTGCATCCGAGATGGAACCAGATGACCATTCATTTACATGAGAGATGGAGAACAGAAAGCCTGAAGCAGAGACTGCAGTGAATTCTGGCACCAGAGAAGCAGGGGAGCACTGCATGATGGGGAATCTGTGGTCCAAATGCTAATCAACCCACATTTACACACACCCAGCTCAGCATTTATCAGACCAGTTCTAATCTAGATTTACAAAGGACATTTCCCCCCCAGACACACACACACCTCTAAGTTTAATAGGCATCTCGGGCCATACATTCCCTGGTCCCACTATGGGAGGTCTATTTAAACTTGATTGACTAAAAATTGGTTGCCGGGTTAGGGAATGCTGAGGCAAGAGACCGAGTCAGAGTGGGTATGGGCAACATTTGAACAATGGTTAAGGGTTCATCACAGTGTCCAGCCCGTTGGAGCCCTAATCACAGGTGTTGTCATACTTTTCCCAGGAAGACTGGTGGAAGTCCTCCTGCCCAAAGGATATTAACACTCCAATAATTGCCTTAAGTCTATTAAAAGACTACAGTAAGATCTGGAAAAGTCAGGCTAAGCCGAGGCTTGTTCACAACAAGTAAAAATCCAAAATCCTGATGCTGCAAGCTATCTATTGTTTCTGAAGAAACCATGAGATATCCCATCAGTATATCTGCTATCCATAGGAATTTGAAGCTGGCTTCCAAGTATCTGGTTACTCCCTAACCTTATGCATTTCCTGATTATCAATCAGTTTCTTGAGATGTTCCAAACCAGATAACCCCTTGTCAATAGAAAAGATAATGATTTACACTATTGAAAATGCTTTGAAAAACCTGAACTGAGGGTATAAAAATCTGTAAAAAAGCATCATGTGTGTGCTTCAAGAAGAAAAATCGTGTGCTGACACCATCCCCTGTTGTTCTTGGGATGCTGGAAGAACAGATCGTCTCCCTTCAAGGGCTGTGCTAGGAATTTTACCTGTCAGCTTTTAGATGCGAGTACCTTGGACTGGTGAGATCCCAGCACTCTCTCTCTCTTTTCTCTCTAGGCATAAATTTCTGAACCTGAACTGTATTAGTTAAGCTTGAGCTAAGTTTCCCCAAATACTTAGTGAAACCAGTGTAATGTTGTAGTTGCTTGTGTTTGTTTTTCCTTTGCATGTCTATTACTATCAGTACTATTATATATTTCATATGCTTAGCAATAAATAACTTTAATAGTAAAACTGGTAGTAACTGGGTATATTTTTCCTTCTCTGCTTCTCTTTCCTCCTGTGCTCTTCAGCAACGCTCCTTTTACCTAAGCTAAAGATCCCTGTGAAGCCCAAAAATACTGTGGGGTCTGCTCATCAAGAGGCCAAAGATTGGGACGTGCTGAGTTTGAAACACATAAGGGTGTCAGCTGGACACCGAGCTGGATTCAGAGGGATTCTGTTTACCTGTGTGCTTGTGTCTGACTGCAGTGCATTGTTACTCTGGTGAACTGATTCTTGGCATATGAGGGTGTCAGCCTGTCCATGCTGATTAACCCGGCCAGGTCAGGCATGTCACGTTAATCTGTGTGTGTTTGTGTATTTGACTGATTTGGTGACTGGAGGAACCCAGCCCCATTGAAACTGAGTCCTGCAAGGTATCTCCATTGGGGGTGAGGACATGCAGAAGGGAGAGATACAGCTCCGTATAGAAACACAAGTAACACAAGCAGCACATTGACAGAATTACCAAGACCCTAGAAACGTATCCCTAATAAATGAGCACACCCCAAAGTAATGGGCAAATCTGGTAACACCGTGTACCCTTCTGTCAGGCCTGGATGGCAGTACAAGGGCCAGATTCAAATTTCAGGGGTTTGGGCTCAAGCTGCCACCCAGAAAGCTAATAAAACCAGCCTTTACTGGGGGCCCTGAAATAACAACTTTCCCACTAATGAGCTATTTTGTTATCAAACAGAAAATAAAGATTTATTAAAGGGACACAAAATACAACTGAAACTGATCAAGCACCCCAACTATTAGACACCACAAGCATCAAACACCCCTACTATCAAACTCTCTGGGTCTCTTAGTTAAGTTGTTATATGAAAACTTACACCACCAAGAGTTGCTATTTTGTGCAGTCCCATGAGGGGAGAGAAGATAACTCACTGACTGTTGCTTAGATTCACTACCTGCTGTTACTAAGGGTCTCTGGGGCCTCTCAGGATGGCTGCTCAGGTTTGCAAACATTGGGAGTCCCCACTGCTCAGGGTCAGCACTGAGGTATCAGCACGATGCTGCCATACTGGGTTTGCCACCACTGCTTTCAAGGTCTTAGCTCTAGACCCCTTCAGATTTAAGTTAACTCACCATTCCTCATCATCCCAGGATACTTTGCACCTCTCCCACAAACCCCACCTTGAAGGGTGGGCAGGCAGCCCTGGCTCAAGCTGTCTTCTCCATCTGATCAGGGAGGCATGCTCTAGCATTCTCCAGCTTCTGGCCTGGGAAAATGCAAGCATGTGGCTGCATTTCCAGAATCAAAAGTGAATGTCTGTTCACTTGATTTATCGGTTCAATCTAAGCAATTTAGACTAATCTGTGAAGATTGTATCAATTCAGCCTCAGGCTTTTTGACTGTCTGTAATTATCCCAGATATTAATAATCCAGGTAGGTGAGAGAATTACATGAGGCATAAAGCTGATTAAGTTACATAGCAATAGATTTAAAAAATGATCGTCTTCAAGATATTTTTGGAAATTTTGAATGCTAAAATAATAAAGAGAAGATAATGGGCTCTGATGTATAAGATATGACAAAAGGAGGATGGACTGAAAAAATTCTGATTATAGAGTCAGTGATCATAAGTCCATTCTAAATGAAATGTAAAGAATGGTCATGGAAAAGTGCCAACAGTAAACCTAAAATGACAGTGTCTAGCAAAATGAGTTTCTGAATGAATGACAAGATAATTATGATCCCTGATATTATAGTGACCAGCCAAGCATACAGAAAATCTAACCTCAAAATGTTTAATGAAATGGAGAAAGAATGTCATCAGGACTGGAAATCTTGGGCAGAGTTCTTTATGGTGAGAAGCATCCTCAACTCCCATTGACTTTACTTGAACTCAAAGGTCCTCAGTACCTTGCAGAATTAGAACTTTTGGCAGAAGTTTTAAAACCTTGATGAAAGAGAGATAAAGTGATGGTGCTCTTGTTGTCAAAGTTGGTCTAGTGGTTCAACTTCTATTACAGTGTAGTGTTTTTTTGATTGACTATCAGCTAGGACTTCTGTAGGCTGGAACAAAACTTACTGGGGGGGGTAGGGGAAAGAGGGTGTTTGAGATGGAAGTGGCATTGACCCACATGATCTCCATACCTCCTGCATACAGTTTTTTATTATCTTATGCAAGTAGAATCATTTTCCTCCAAAGAAATCAGATATTTTTATGCTGAAAACAAACAAACAAAAAAGACTGTACCATATTTTCAGGGTGCCTAAGCTTCAATAGACTCAGAGAGAAGAATCTTCTGCTTGTTGATGATGTGCTTATATCACAAGACATATTAAGACATTCAACCTGGCAGATCAAAATTAAAAAGTAAATTTCTGCAAGATAAGTCATGATTGTCATCCAGAGGGAAAGGTGTCTGTAGGTTGTAAGTGTAATGGCATGGCTCTACACCTCGTACAAGTGTTTACAGTAGCTTTTTAAAAAAGTGAGATGAAAATAATTAAGAGACAAGCAGGCAGCTTAAACTGAAAAATAAATTAATTAGTTAGGTCCAGGTAAGCCTGCTATAATTGCCTAGTTCATCAAGGGCCACCCTTTTTGGCAGGCAGGCCACTGATCCCCTCCCATTGCCTAATCTGTTGCTCTGCTTTCTGCTCCCAGCCCTGTGCTCCCTGCTCAGTTGAATAATATGCTTTCTGATCCCTGCTATATTTTCCACTATGTTCCCTGCTTCCTCCCTGACCTTTGCATGACACACACAGAAGTGGCCCATGCATAGCACAGGTCAGCCACCACTGACCTAGTCTAACTGTTTGCATAACTCATGGTACACAGCTCCTGTAGTAGAGGGAATTACTCAGTTCTTTCTTGGGGCTGACACCCTGTTTAGCCTCCATCTCAATCATTTTTCACACTGTGCAGGTAGCCCTCCATATAGAAGTAAAGACTCCTTATTCATTTTTAATGCTGTATGTTGATAATCAGTTAATAAACTCAAATAGAGTTAGTATTGGTGAGCCAAATGATTTGAAGTTTTATTAAATCTACATGTTGACAATGAGGACAAATGCAAACCCCAGAACTGAGGACAGAGTGGCCAATACAAAAATACAAATTGATGAATGACTGGCTAGGCTGGAACCTTCAGAAAAGGACCTGGAAGATATAGTGAATGGTGACTGCATATGAGTCAGCCAGGTGTTCCTCTTGCAGAAAAAAACCATCACCTTACTGGATTGTATTAATTAGAGTGTCACCTCCAAGTCAAGTGAGATAATTCTTCCACTCTTTTCAGCACTCACCTGTGGCATATTGTGCTCATCTTTGGATACTGCAGTTCAATAAGGATGTAGGCAAATTAGAATATGTCCAACGGAGAGCAACAAAAAATGAAATCCAGGAAACAAAACTTAGGGGAAAAGGTTAGAAAAACTAAAATCAGTTTGGAGAAGGGAAGATTGAGAGGGGATGATAGCAGTCTTTAAATATTTTTAGGGTGCGTATGGAGAGCTTGGTAATAGACTGTTCTGTCTGGCTATAGGGGGACACTCTCTGTCCCCCAAATAGCACTGTCTCAAATTGCAACAAGGGAAATATAGGCTGAAAAGTAGAAGGAACTTTCTAATTGAGGTTGGCTAAGCATTGAAACAGACCACCTAGAGAGGAATCTCCATCCTTGGAAGTTTTTAGACAAAGTTAGACACACTTGTCTGTGGTGGTGTGGCAGTGTGGCAAGACATAGGTTGTGCCTGGCACTTTAAGGACTTGAGCAGGCTGCAGATCAGCCTGCAGGTGGGATCAGACCTAATCAGGAGGGTCACATGGCACCCAGGAGGCTCTCTGATTAGTATAGGCCTAGGCAGCCAGGGTATAAGAGAGGCCCTGAGAGCAGAACTGGGCAGTTGCAACTGGGGAACTGAAGGATGAACATCTCCTGGCTGGAGTACTGCTGTTCCCAGAACAGTTTGGAGGTTAAGGGTAGGAACTAAGGGGATGGAGGAGGTTCCTGGTCCTGGGGCATGACATGAAACTACACCCTGCTGGGGTTGGATAGTGTGGTGGGGCTGCCTGTGGCAGGGCAGTCTTCAGGAAATGCCACAACTGTGCCTACCTTGTGAAAGGCAAGTATGGGGCTCCAGAAAGCCTCAGTCCCTGCTGCCTTGTGGGTGACCCTGTGTAGGTGAAAGGCTAGGGGAGCACACCCTGACAGAAAAGCATATGGCCAAGGCCTACAGAGTGGAGCTGGAGGCCCATGGGGTGTAAGTCCCAGAAGCCCCAGTGGGGGGCAGAGTAGTGGTCCCAGTCAAGGGGCAGAATGAAAGCTGGAGGCTGCACATAGTGGGGTCTGTGTGGGGGCCTGAAGGTCTGCACATAAGCTGACTGGAGTAGAGGCCCTGTAGGAGGCAGAGAGATAGTGAGCCCAGTAAGGGTGGAATAGCAGGCCCAGAAGAGTTTCAGAGTAACCATGTGGTCCATAAGCTCAGAAGGGAGACCTGTATGAGAGAGAGGGCTAGCTGCCAAGAACCTACCTATAAAACCTTGACTGGTCAATGCTGGGGCCAGGGCCAGGACAGTCAAAGGGCAAGGATGCCCACCTTGAGGGACGGCTAGAGGTGAGGCCAGGGCCTACAAGGCCAAAGGTCCAAGAAAGGGCTGCTGCTGGAGGGAAAGGGGCCTGGGGGGGGAGAGGGTTGTAGCCCAGGATGAGGGCAAAGGCTAGGCACCTGAGTAGGAGGGATCCAGAGTAGGGTCTGAATGTCAGACTGGAATATAGTGAGGCCCAGTGTGGGACTGGAGCCATATAGTGATGTCATCTGTGAGGCATGGGATATGGTGTAGGGAGGTATGGAGCTGTGTATTATGCCTTTGGCCTCAGGACATTAAATGGGCAGCCTTCTGACTAGGAACATCTATTTTATTGGCAGGCAAGTCAAGTGTGGCAGGAGTGGCAGGTGGGTGGATTGCCCTAGATAGGTGGGCAGGCCAACATTTGGACCGGCTGCAAGATGGCCCCGTCACAGCAGGGATGATCCTGCCTTAAGCAAGAGGTTGAACTTCATGACCTCCCGAGGCCTTTTCAACCTTATATTTCTGTGATTCTATATCCATAGATATCAGAGACAGTATCTAACATTCTTTTCCAGTATAAAAATATTGCTTGGAGTACAGATACTGGTTCAGGTTTTATTATTATTATTATTTTCTGAGGTTTTGGGAAGAGGTTATGGTTATTTTTTTATTGATTAATTAGTTGGGATTCTGGTGAAATAGACTTTCTCAGAGAGGAATATTTTGCAGCATCTTCTCATGAAGGTCAGACTTTGGATTCATCTATCTTACAAAATAAAGTCGTAATAATGCTGAGTGTTTAGATTATTGATGTATTTCAGACTGTAGAGATGACAGTGAAGTTTTTTTATTTATTTAAGCAAGATTCAGATCAGGTTCTGGATCACTATTTCCTACAAATGAATGGCAAATAATTAAAAGTCATAATAGTTTGGAGAGAACCGTGATTATGCTAAGAAAAATCTAAAGAAAATAAAGCATATTATATGTTCAAGGAGTCTAACATGAATTGGATTAAAGTTATCTGAAAATATTTTGTGATGACAGACAACTAGAGAGTGCCTGGTCAGGTGAAGTGAATAATGCCTTTAAATGTGAATGAATTGCTTCCCAAAAAAGTATATTCATGAACTAATTATATATCTACATTTATATTGTATTGCTGAGCTCTTACAGTTAACCCCCCCACCCCCCACTTACTAGACTACACACATCAGTAAAACATTATCAACCTGCATTATTTCTCTGGGTGGCTTTATTTGTAATTACAACAATTTCATGAAATGTGGAATATTACCTTCTTCAAACCACTTTATGCTTTTTAAAGAAAAGTGACATTACTTTTTTTCCTGGACATTAAAAAAAATAGAATTTGCATTTTCCCGCTGTTTAAGATCCTTTCTGCTTTAAACTGTATGATGCATTTGTGTAGGAGCTAGGAGACTTTGGTGGGTTTAATGAGCTATTGCTTTTACTATAGCACCATTTATATAATGCACTGTGAATCATATGTTATACAATAGTATAACTTCATATTTCCTGATGACTTTCTCCCTACTGTTCCAGTCTTTAAGCTCCCTGACAACTTTCATTTCCTTTCCAGCTTGTTGACTCTTGCCTTTTCTCTTAAAGCATTTTTCCAGAAGCCACACATCCCTACCTTACTGTTGCTTGCTATCACCAAAGGAAAAGGATAAAACTCCCCTGAGGCACAATATCTCCCAGAGCTGCTTACTGTAGAAGAGGATGAGCTATCTACATAACCCATTAGAATGCTGCCAATAGCTGTTTGTCTCTTCCAACATATAATAGACTTTACAGCCATATATCTTTTCTGTTCCTTTTAAGAGATTTGCCCATCTGAAAGCAAGGACCAACACTTCTTGCTTACAGGTGCTGTCTATTGTGACAGCCAATGAAGGGAGGGGAGACTGAGTGAGTGATTTCCTTGTATCCTGGGTGAGTGCTCAATCATTAGGCTTGCCCCATCAATTTTTAATTGCTTGCTGAAGTTTGAAAATACTTCAACAGGAAAGGTGGAGAGTATACCCATCCCTAATAACCCCATACCTGGGTGTTCTGTGAGAAGGTGGGAGATGTGGATCTGAACCCCTCCCAGGTAGTGTGGGGACTGAACCCCCACACTACCTGGGAGGTTCTAATGGCTAGGTTATTATATAAAAGGCAGTCCCTCCTCCTCTTCAGGCCACATTTTGAAAGAAAGTCCTACTCTATTCTTCTATAGAATATATGGCAGAATCTACTCTTGGGGAAGTATTCAGGATAGTGAATCCCAACTAGATGGAAGTGCCTTTTCCTTTCCTTGAGTTGGGTACCTCAGCTCTGGAGATGGGCAGGTCCTTGTTTTCTATGTTTCCAATTGGCCAGCTCTTAGTAGTTACTTCAGCATGTGAGGCTGTTTTAGATTCCATTCTGAAGCATCTAACTCTCCCCACACACTGAATACAGATCATATGACCCTTTCTTGGAGTTCCTCATTCTAGTCCAGAATCCAGAACACTAAAAGCTAAGCACTTTACCACTTAACCTTTGGGAAACTAGTTCTTAAGTTCTGAGGAATAATCATAGCTCTTTTGAAGAGTCATGAGGTACCTCCTGAAGTAAAAAAAAATCAGATGTCTTGTTCTTGAGCAGGAGTCAGCAACTTATTGCCAATGATTGAAATCCAACCCACAAAGAAATTTAATCCAGCTCCCCAAGCCTCCTAAAAATGATATTGTCACAGAGGATGCAGCTGTTAGATATTCTGCCATTGTGTGCTGTCTAATTGCGGAATAGCAAACTACTGCTGCCTCTGTCCTGCTCTAGGACCTAGCTGCATTAATTTGGCCCACTGTTAGTGAAAGGTTACTGATCCCTGTTCTTAAGGGCAAGGAATAAAATAACTCATCCATAGGCCTGGTGATGTGCTTGGTGAAAAGAGCTAACCACAGCATTAACATGGGGGAAGGATTGTAATATATGAGTACTGTGATGCACCATATTTCCATGAACCAGGGAATAATGAATTCTCTTCTCCAAAGTTCTTAGCGTACTTTGCAACCAGGCCAAGGGAAAGTACTACCATTGCCATTCATAGTTCATACCTCCAGGAGTACTTGAAATGCCTCGTCCTAAGTTTAAATGGAGTGACTGTTCGAGTACTTTCTAACTGGGACATGAGGCTTCTACCCCAGGCTTTGAAGGGTCTGTGTGTAGCGTATTCATTTTATTTTAATAATGGTTTCATTGCTTATTCTGAAGATATACCCTGCAAATTTTCTGCATTTTTTGCAGTGCTCTCCATGTACTCAGTCACACGTACCTCAGTTATAACACCTCAGATAACTCCATTAGGAATGCTGTACCTTTAGTTTGAAGGTGCATTTTAGTGCTTCATAAACTTGTTGCAAAATTTAAAGCAACTAAGCTAGCTTCCTTTTTTTAGAATCACAATTGAAGGGGCAGAAAGGTATTTAACTATGAAAGGTTTCCCTTCAAATTCAGATACAGTTCAGAGAAAATGAAAAATTGCAATATTGTAGATTTTAACAAATGGCTCTGCTTCCAATTATTGTCAGCCTTTATCTTTCCTAAGTGTTGAACATATTAAAGGAAAGTACAACTGAATGCCTTTCAGAGATTCATTACAAGCTGCAATCACTTTTTAACCTTTGACTGTTAGCACTATAGAAATTAATCTCTGAGGTAGGTCTTAATACTATAAAGGTTAAAAAAATGTTATTGTCAAAACTGTATTGTTTTCCAGGATTAAATTATTGAATTCTGAAAACTGAGTTCTCCAACCAGAGGGAAGAAAGGGAAAGGATTAAATTACGATGAAATGTAATTCATTTTTTAGAGAAAGACTGAAGCTGTGCATATTTGAACCCTGTTCCATTTATTGATTTTATTAGTCAAAACGGTTGACCAGGAAATTCCGATGGAACATCTAATTTTCAAAGGGGTTCTTAGGCAGGGAAAACCAAAAATGTAGTTTCCATACCTAGTATTCCAAAACCCAAATCATTGATAGAATGTAAAATGAAGATTCAAAATGAGACCTGCATTTTTCAGAATTTGTGATCCAATATATATCAGAATACCTTCCCAGAATTAATTTTATAATGGATAAATAGTTTTATAAAGTGTATTCTTACATTAAAAAAATTACTGTCAAGATAGAGTTAAGGAATTAGTTTAAAAAAAATTCAAGCCAGAAAATTCAAATTTAAAGTTATAATTTAAAAGCATGTATAACAGGAAGTTTGGAAACACAGATTTAAGTGACCTAAATAATGTTAATTTTGCTATACCCTTCTGCCATCATGTGCACCCTCCATGAAAGTTAGATAAATGTTTGAAATAAATAATTCATTAACAAATGAAATTTTAGTTCCCTATTGGTATAATAAAGAACCTTCTTGTTGAGGATGTCTTATACCTTAAATATCACAATATTTCATAGATTCGTAGATGTTAGGGTTGGAAGGGACCTCAGTAGATCATCAAGTCCGACACCCTGCATAGGCAGGAAAGAGTGCTGGGTCTAGATGACCCCAGCTAGATGCTCATCTAACCTCCTCTTGAAGACCCCCAGGGTCGGGGAGAGTACAACCTCCCTTGGGAGCCCGTTCCAGACCTTGGCCACTCGAACTGTGAAGAAGTTCTTCCTAATGTCTAGTCTAAATCTGCTCTCTGCTAGCTTGTGGCCATTATTTCTTGTAACCCCCAGGGGCGCCTTGGTGAATAAAAACTCAGCAATTCCCTTCTGTGCCCCCGTGATGAACTTATAGGCAGCCACAAGGTCGCCTCTCAACCTTCTCTTGCGGAGGCTGAAAAGGTCCAGTTTCTCTAGTCTCTCCTTGTACGGCTTGGTCTGCAGGCCCTTAACCATACGAGCGGCCCTTCTCTGGACCCTCTCCAGGTTATCCGCATCCCTCTTGAATTGTGGCATCAAGAATTGCATGCAGTACTCCAACTGCGGTCTGACCAGTGCCCGATAGAGGGGAAGTATCACCTCCTTGGACCTATTCGTCATGCATCTGCTGATGCACGATAAAGTGCCATTGGCTTTTCTGATGGCTTCGTCACACTGCCGGCTCATGTTCATCTTGGAGTCCACTAGGACTCCAAGATCCCTTTCCACCTCTGTGCCACCCAGCAGGTCATTCCCTAGGCTGTAGGTGTGCTGGACATTTTTCCTCCCTAGGTGCAGCACCTTCCATTTCTCCTTGTTGAACTGCATCCTGTTGTTTTCTGCCCACTTGTCCAACCTAACCAGGTCTGCCTGCAGCTGTTCCCTGCCCTCCGGCGTGTCAACTTCTCCCCATAGCTTTGTGTCATCTGCAAACTTGGACAGAGTACATGTGACTCCCTCGTCCAAGTCACTGATGAATACATTAAAGAGTATCGGTCCAAGGACCGAGCCCTGCAGGACCCCACTGCCCACACCCTTCCAGGTCGAGACCGACCCATCCACCACGACTCTTTGGGTGCGACCCTCTAGCCAATTCGCCACCCACCGGACTGTGTAGTCATCCACATCACAGCCTCTTAACTTGTTCACCAGTATGGGGTGGGATACCGTATCGAAGGCCTTCCTGAAGTCTAAGTATACGACATCCACCCCTCCTCCTGTGTCCAGGCGTTTCGTAACCTGGTCATAAAAAGAGACTAGATTGGTCAGGCACGATCTGCCTGCCATGAACCCGTGCTGGTTTCCCCTCAGCATAATTTGTCCTGCTGGGCTCTCGCATATGTGAGCCTTGATAATTTTTTCAAAGATTTGCCAAGGATGGAGGTGAGACTGACTGGCCTATAGTTGCCCGGGTCCTCCTTCCTCCCCTTCCTGAAAATGGGGACTACATTGGCCCTTTTCCAGTTCTCCGGGACTTGGCCACAAGTGTTCAAATATTCCCGCCAGTGGCTCTGCAATGATGTCGGCCAGTGCCTTCAGCACCCTTGGATGGAGCTCATCCGGGCCTGCCTACTTAAAGGCATCCCGTTCTTCCAAGTGACTCTGCACCATCTCAGGGTCTACACACGGTAGTCTGGTGCCTTGCTTTTGCCTCTCTACAACCCCAGTGAGAGCCTTGTCTTGCCCCTCGCTTAGGAACACTGAGGCAAAGAACTCATTGAGGAGTTCAGCCTTGTCCCCCCTGTCCGTCACCAATTGTTTCTGCCCATTTAGCAGGGGTCCTATTCCTCCCTGGGCCTTCGTTTTACTCCCTATATATCTAAAAAACAATTTCTTGTTGTCCTTTACTTGGGATGCCATCCTCAGCTCCATGGTAGCTTTGGCCCGTCTAACTGCCTCCCTACAAGCACGAGCAGAAGAGGTATATTCGTCTTTGGTGATCTCTCCCTGTTTCCACTTTTTATGTGCTCCCCTTTTGGCCTTTAGGCTGCCCTGGATTTCTGCGGTCAGCCAGGGAAGCCTCCTGGCCCCTTTTCCTCTTTTACCCCGCACGGGGATCATCTCGCTTTGTGCCCGAAGGATCATTTCCTTAAGGCACAGCCACCCTTCTTGGGCTCCCATCACTTCAAAACTCCTACTCTGCAGTGCGTCCTTGACTAATCGCCTGAGTTCATTTAAATCAACTTTCCTAAAGTCTAGCACTTTCACTCTACTAGTTACCTTACCCACTCAACGCCTTATGGTGAATTCTATTATTAGGTGATCACTGTCCCCCAGATGGCTACCAATCTGTAGGTCTCCTACCATGTCATCCCCCGTTGCCAGTACCAGATCCAGTATGGCATTCCCCCTAGTGGGACCATATACCTCCTGTGTCAGGTGGAGGTCCTGTACACAGGTTAGAAACCTGCATGAGTGGTGGGACCTTGCCGTCTGTGTCTCCCAGCAGATGTCTGGGTAGTTTAGGTCCCCCATGACTACCGCCTCTTTAGCTTCACCTGAATTTGAGAAGCACTTAGTCCATGATAGTTTACATTTAGATGTTTAGGTTCCCTACCCAGAAGAACACACAGAGTTTAAAGTCTCTGAAGCTTGGGTATCTTAACATACTTCAAATTAGACATGAAATGTACAAAGCATGATTTGAGGGAAGTATTTAAGAGGAATGGAAGGGAGCTTGATATGTCTTCTGTTTTATATAGGAAGCCCAGACTCTTGTAGACTCAGATTAAGTAATAATCCCTTGACTGTATACAGTTTTGTAACAGGGCCTCTATGCCTTTACTAAGAGGGAGAAGCTTGGAGAGGGACACAATACCCCAAGAGAGCCCCACAGGGGATATAATTCAGACTGAGGAAGGGCTGCTGCCAGGCCCAAACTCAGAGATGTAGTGGTCAGCTTCCAGAATACTGAGAGACATGTTCCAAGTCCTGCTCAAGGGAGGTATCAGACAGCAAAACTGAGGGAGTTGTAGATGCCAGTGGGTTAAACTGGCAAGCTGCATGAGCCAAACCCTGATCAGTTGATTGAGGGAGATAAGACTTTGGTGAATAGTAGCAACAGGCCTTTCAATTAGGCTAACAGGAAACTGTTGATCCCAGTTAAGGGAGCCGAAGAGCAGGAGTGGAGACTTGTATTAAATAGATTCAATAGTTTCCAGAGGTTGGAGCCTCAGTTTTGGTCTGGCTTTGAAGCAGGACTTGACATGCCTTGGGAGCAGGAGTTTCACAGGAAGTGGAAAATATGACCTCATAGCCCTGGGAGATGAGGCAATTTATAGGCCCTGGAGGGAATTGAGCTACTATGAGAGAACACCTAAAGATAAGTGGCAGAAGCATCAAATTTTGTTTATGCTGTGGACTTGCTTAAAGGCCACAGATGAAAGATGAAAGATGAAAAAGATGAAACATAGAAGTGACTGAAGGAAAGAAAGCCATTAAATACACCCTACAGTGGGGTTTAGATAACATTCTGGTACTGACAGGCTGCCTGAGGCCCAGTAAAACTAGGGTGAGATGCCAGAGGCCCAGTAAACTGTGACCAAGCTCCCAGAACCCTGTGGCTTGGTGTAGGGGGCATGGGAGCTCCACAAGCCAGTGCAGGGGCAAAATTGGCTCATGGACTGAGTGGAGGAGAGAGGGAGGCCCAGAAACAATGCAGGGTGGAGCAGGGCACTTAAAATCACACCCCAGTGATCAGTCTCCCAAACATTCCTAGTAACATCAAAGTCGTGACAGGCAAGTCTGAGGGAGGGAACTGGTAGTATGGCCAAAGTGCCTAAACGAGTTTTAGCAAGCCACTGGAGGGCTCCAAGTACCTTTGAGGAAGCTGAGGCTTGTTACAACCTTGCATATGAAGATTTTAATGCTTAGTAACCATTACTTGAATGTTATGTTTTAGTTAATTTCATCTTGTAATCAGATACCTATTAGGGCTGTGTGAAATTTCGCCACCAGTTTTGTTTTGATGCTGTTTCAACCTGTTTGAGGTTGAAACAGCAAAATCAAAATGAAACGGATATGGTTTAACCAGCCTCAAAACAAAACGAGGCAAGTCAAAATGTTTCGCCATTTCGACGCTGTTTAACCGCTTTACCCATAGGCTATAATGGTGAAGGTCAAAACAGCCTATAACTTTGTCATTTCTCACCATATTTGGATAACACTTGTTGAAATAGTAGCCCCTTCTAAGGGCATAAAGTGTGCCAAGTTTCAAGAAGATAGGTACAGAGGATTCAGAGAAACTGCACCTCAAAATCTTAAGAGACATACTTATGTCACGTGGATGTCTAAAGCCACAGCAGGGTCAAAACTACAGGACTGCTATACCCTGATAAGGCCATAAAGCATGCCATGTTTCAAGGAGATAGGTGCAGGGGCTTCAGAGAAACTGCACCTCAAAATTCTGAAAACAAAACTCATGTCATATGTAGGTGTTAAACCACGGGGGAGTCAAAACTGCAGGTATGCTAGCCCCTGTGGAGGCCACAAAGCCTGCTAAGTTTTAAGGAGGTAGATGTAGGGAGTTCAGGGAAATGGACCCAAAATCACATACACATGACATGAGTTTTGCTTTCAAGATTTTGGGGTGCAGTTTGCCCAAACCCCCTGCACCTATCTTCTTGAAAATTGGCAGGCTTTGTGGCCTCAGCAGGAGATAGCAATCCTGTAGTTTTGACCCCACTGTATCTTAACACATACACATGACACAAGTTTTGCTTTCAGGATTTTGGGGTGCTGGTTCTATGAATCCTCTGCACCTATCTCCTTGAAACATGGCAGGATTTGTTGTCTCAGCAAGGGCTAGCATCTCTGAAGTTTTTACCCTGCTGTGGATTAACTCTTATACGTGACATGTGTTTTGCTGTCATGATTTTGGGGTGCAGTTTCTCTGAACTCCCTGAACTGATCTTCTTGAAACTCAGCATGAATCATGCCCTCAGAAGAGGCTACCATTCCTGTAAGTTTAGCCAAATATGGTCAGAAATGTCAAAGTTATAGCCTGTTTTGACCTTCCCCATTATATCATATGGACAAAACGTTGAAACAGGGTTGAAACAGCAAAACGGTTTGACGGAACGTAACGGAATGGCCATTTTGACTCGAAACAAAAGTCAGAACAAAACACTGTTCTGTTGAAACGTTGAAATACTGATCAAAATGAAACACTTCTGTTTCGCACAGCCCCAATACCTATGTAGTAGTAGGCAACCATTCATCCTTCTGGATCATGGTGTATACATGAGAAGTCACCCAGACTTTTGACACACATACCTAGGCAGGATTATGGAGAAACTCAGGCTGCCAAAACCTTCCATCCCCGCTTTAGACAGAATCCAAAGGCCAGACTGTGTCCAGACATTTGGGACCTCCAATGGCTCTAGTTATGTACATATCCAAGAACCAAATCCTGATCTCCTGCATGGTGGGCATGGATTCTACCACTGAACCACAACACCAGGTTATGGTACTTATGTAGATAACTATTATTATAATGTTTGTTTTATGAATAGGCTTGGAGTGGTATTGTAGGTCCAGGAAATGTGAGAAGCAAGGTTTTTTTTTGTTTTGTTTTGTTTTTTTGGTGGGGGTTCCAGACCTGGGATTGTCTGGGTGATTGTTGGACTGGCCCCAGACAGCCCCAAGACGACATGCTTTTTAGAAGTTCTGGCACTCTAGATTAGTGAGCCTCTCTCCCATCCTTGGGTCCTTATGCTCTGGTCTAAAAGCTATTGGTGCAACCCAGATCCCCAGGACTCTATATTTTAAAGTGTCTTGTCCAGTATTCTGCAGAGGAGCTTCTCATGGTGGGCTGCCAGGTGCCAGGTTTGGCAGATTCCCTGATGGGGGAATCTCTTGGGTTTCCCTACCAGAAAATCTTAAAACTGGCTCAGTCTCTAGGTAGCCTGGGCATTCCCAGTCCTGATGCTGGCCCATCTCTTCATGCCATCACTAACCATCAGCTGACTCAGCATGGGGATAGGAGTGTGTCACGACCCAGTGAGTTTGGTGCCTCGGCACTATGGAATTTTCTTGACACATGAACCTCTTGCACAGCGAGGGATTTTGCTGCATGAAGAACCCACGTGCAGGAGGGAGTTCCCGCCAATTTGCAAGCTGTCTTTGCAGGAAGCATTTTCCCTTTGCAGCACAGAAGTGCACGGTGCAAAGAGTTCCTGCCATTCGGATGCAAATTCGTGTCCTGCAATTGGCTAGTGCTAAATTATTCACACGTGGCGGCTGGTAATTGGCTTGCTGGCCGTTTTAAAAATTAGTGCGACTTCCGCCCAAGTCGAAGAGCTTTGAGCACGCTGCAGAGTGCCTCTAAGAGATCCGACTTGCAGCTAGCTGATCGATAGACTGATCACCTATCGATCCCTCTTCCCGTTGCCGAACGCAGTCCCAGACGTACCCTTTTCCCGCCGGCTTGAGTTACGGATGAATTTACTGGCATTGGCCTTGCCAGCTGGAGCAACTCACATTGTTATTGAGACGACCGAATCATTTCCGTCGCAGCCACCCGCGACGTAAGTAAAGTTTTTTTTGCAACCATTAAGCCTTGTCAGCCTCTCCATTCACCAGCCCGCCCTGATGAATGGGTAAATTCTGAATCACCTCGAGTCGGTTCAGCCCGGCCGAGACAGAGTGTTACATATTCAATGTATGGCACCGTCCACTGAGCTACAAAGATGTTCCACATATTTTGTGAATTAACTTTGTGGCTGGTTGGCCACTTTATGGCACAATAAATTTGCTGAATATGCAGCACTCCTACTATTTATGGTGTAATTAACAAGTCAATTGAACCATAAGTGTAACATGTACCAGGGGCTTTGGTCTTCCTCATTTGTTTTCCTTTTTCTTTCCATTAATCAATTTTGAGCATGATTTTCACTTTCCCCCTCATTCACTGTTTGTTAATTGGGAAAAAATATGCTAAAAAGGCACTATGAATATTCATATAAACTCAGAGTAAATTTTGCTTTATAACAGGAACATGTTACCTTTCAGCAATAGTGAAAATTAAAGTTAGGTAATTAAGACTTCCACTGCAGGATCAGTGGATGGTTTCAGTGAAACTATCATGAGCACAGAATAATATTTAGTGACTATATTTCCCCTGAGTGAAAGAGGCTAGTCTTCAGCAAGCAGAGAATCTGAAGATGATTATGGCATTACTAATGCTGCAGTTTATTTTACAAGTTTTAATTAAAAGATTTAATGTGATGGTTAAACTACAAATCACATTCATTGGTGCTCTGCAGCTGACACTTCTTTTCCCATTTTAACTCCATCTTAAAATTTTGCTCTATAAAAATAAAACAAATGTTAATTGTAGTAAATCTGGTCTATTCCGTGTTGTCTAAAAATTAGGGATAAAACAAGTTTCCTGCTCAAAGATCATTCTGAGAAATTGTCTGCTACATGATTAAAACAATTGTTTTGTAGCATTGGTAGACTGGCTGTTCTGGATGAAGGTACATATTACACTTAGACCATACTAAGTATGTAGAATGTTAAGTATTGTTAAAGTTACAACCTGCTGTGAGCAGTCACATGTTAAGGGTTAATACCATTTCTTGTCTAAACAGCTCTGACTTGCAAGGAGAGAGCTGGTAAACAGGGGGTGTGATTAGGAGCCAGGGCACCTGGGTCTATCCCTGCTGGGGGGGGCGGTGGGGAGGGAGGCTGGGAGAATTCCATCCCCAGCTACTTAAGGACTGCAAATTAATTGTTTTATCTCTGTGAAGTGGACTGAAGTTACTTAAAGATGAGCACAGCCCAGACTTAATCTTTGCCTGAAGTGACATCACTTAGAGATATTCAGAGCACACTTAGCATCAGTTAATGAGCTTTAACATGAAGATGCTGGCATTTTAAGTGCTCTTAGTATGTGTAATATGTAATTTTGCCCTTAGTAAAAATGACAATTTTACTTTTGTTTGATTTCCCCCAAATTTCTGTATAATATTTTTTTGTCTTTCTGCATCTTTGACTGTATACATCTTTGTACTTAAGGAGAGGAGCAGTTACTGAAGAGGAAGTTAGAGCTGAGAGAGTCTCTGTACAACAAAACAGGATAACGGTATTAGTATTTCCATGATGTATGTGGGATGGTATTCATCAGTTCTTAGATTTTAAGGGCAGATGGGACTATTATGAGCATCCCATCAACCTTCTAGAAATCATAAGCCATAGAGTTTTGAATTATTATTCTGTCAGCTTTTTAAAACTATATTAATTTTGGGATAAAATTCCAGTTCAGTTATAGTCCTCTTATACTACATTGACAGTGTAAGGAGTCAAAACAGGCCTCTGGATAATATTGTTAGTAGAGGTGAGACAAAAAGCTTGTAACATCTAGTTCTATGCCATTCTCTCTTGCATATCCTAACACAGAGGTGTGCTAAATGAAAAGAAGAGGAAAAATAATTCAGAGCAGTTCATAGGAAGCCTAGGAAATGATGTGATAAATTTATAACAGTCCTTGTGGCTGTTTTGTCTAATTTCTGGGACAGGGAAAATTCTGGCCTGCAAAGCAGCCCGAAACCAAGGTGACAGAAGACAAGCATTCTACCACTTTCTATGACCTGATGTGTACACCTCCTGCGTTGTCCCTACCCCTCCTCATCCCCCTTCACACATACTTACACGCACCCACACACTTTCTGTGCTTCAGTTCTTGGAGGGTGAAAAGCTGTAGTCAGCCCTCAGATGTCTTCCTTTTTCTTTTTACCATGGTGTCCTTTATGTATTGTTATTATGCTTCCACTTATAACTTCTTTCTCCACTTCAACTTTTCTGCACCCTATTTCTTGTGGGTCCCCACATTTTTTGTGAGTTAACAATCCTTCTTACATAAAACTTTTTAACATTGGTATCAGTTAGTTAATATAACATTACTATGGATAATCACAGCAGTTCTCAACAGTGATCAAGTACTCATTACTCCTCCTAGGCCTTATGCCTTACTTTGCTAAGCTGCTAACTACAGAACCATAGACCAGCTGATATCCCTGCTTTGATCACAGCATACATCGTATGTTGTAGTGATAAATCTATATTTTTTACAGATTGTTGCTTTAAAGATACAACACATAAAAGTGCCTTTGTATTTTTGCTGGTGATTGTTTATAACTATCGTTACCATAATCTGGTGGTGATTGCAGATGACTAAAAATAAAGAGCTCTGGATTGGATTCCTACCTTGCCATAGAATTGCTGGATAACCTTTTAAGCA